>NC_134104.1:82910937-84116875 GCF_040939455.1 Microcebus murinus | reverse complement strand
AACGAGATCTCCTAAAAGGCCTCCATCTCCTGAAAGAAAATTGTCCTGCTCACCATCTCCTAGGAGACATAAAAAGGAGAAGGAGAAAGATAAAGACAAAGAAAGTAGAGATGAAAGAGAATGATCAACAAGCAAGGAGAAGAATAGCAAAGATAAGAAAAAGCACTGGGAAAGAAAATCAGAGAGTAATAAAGATGTAAAATAGATTGCTCAGGATTAGGATGAAGAGGAACCGGGATATAAACACAAGAAAGAGAAAAAAGAGCAGAAACCAATATAAGAAGACTCTCATAAAACAAAGGAATGTTCTGTGGAAAAGGGAACTGGTGATTTGCTAAAGAGAATCCACAGTGAATGGGGATGACCATGATGAAGACCATGTGGATATGAGAGACTGAGTGTCGCCTCTGTGGGAATCCACCTGTATCCATGCACCAGTATCATTCCTTTGTGTGGCTTCTTAATGCTTCATTTGTTCATCACAAACCAGATGTACACAGCTCTGACTTATACATGGTTATAAAGCTCCTGATATTGACGTTAGTTATTTACACCGACAAGTTTTTAGAATACGGTACAGAAGTAATCAATTCTTGTCACGGTGAAGGCTGATTGAGTAACCAAGCAGTTTTACTATTTTGGTGCTGCTTCATAACAAAAATGAAAGGCTGCAAGCTTCTACCGCAGGCATGGATTGTTTATGTTGTATGATCTCCTTTATTAAGTTCCCTTATGATATTTCTAGAATTTGATTAATTGCCACACAGGAGCCATGTAGGAAATGCATGGATTGCTTGTTATTATGGCAAGAATATCCTAATAAATGTCATAAAAATTTTCCAGCATGATGGATCTACTTATGGCTTTGTGTGTTGACATGACACATTAACATTCTTATAGTTACTATTGGAAATGAGCACTTTAAATAGATAATCCTTAAAGCCTTGTGAATAAAATTTTTTGTGGCTTCTGTTCATCTTTGAAAGGTTATATATGCATTAACCTTCTTTGATGGCTAATTAGGATTTAATTATAGAAACAAGATTTCAAATAAAACTATCCTTGGCAGTGAGTAAATAGCAGCATATTTTGAAGTAGAGTTATATACTTTTTCATAAGGTGATTTGTTAATTTTTTTCTGAAATAATAATGTATTCCACATTTAAATCAGTGAAAGGTATTTGCCTGTCCTGAGACCATCTGTAAAAAATAAAATAAAATAAAAGTTATCTCTCATCCTAATTTTTCATTTTCCCCCTCTTCATTAATTTGTTTTAAGCTCAGTGTTGGAAAATGGGGGTAGTATATTTTAAATTGACCTTCCTATGCTTTTAAAATAAGACAAATCTACTTGATAATGTATCTTTTATTTGATCTCAAGTTGTAAAAGACCAATAACTTTTTTTACTATTACTGCAGTAGTAATCTTATCTGCACAATGATTTCATGTTACATGCAAAATATTTAGGCAACTGTTTTCATAGGTAAAGAGTTTCAGGCATCACTTTTGTGCAGTAAAAACAAAAGTAGGCTACAGTCTGTGCCATGTTGACATACATTTTCTAAAGCTGTTTTACAAGATTTTGATCACAAACCTTTAAACTTAAAAAATACAGATATTGAGGATAAACTTAAAAGAATAAATTTCAATTGTTCTCCCGTAAAAAATGTTAAGCATTTGAGGTAATGGTTATAATTAGCTTGATTTAACTATTCCACATTACATTTTAAAATTATAATGTCATTCTTTACCCTATAATAATTATTAATATCAATTTACAATCAGGAAAAATAAGAGAGGCTAGTTAAGAGAGAATGTGCATCACACGCTTATCTTGCAAGGGCTGACATCAGTCAAATCCCAGGGTCCCTAGTTGGGCTTGAGCCACCAATCTTTTCCATAACAGATGAAAGAAATGATTACCCAACCAAAACACAGACATTGAGTCTCTTTGCACATTATCTCTGGAGCCAGGCTATTGAACCTTGGATTCTTTCGACTTGTTGAATGGTGCCAGCCCTGGAAGACATTCTGCCCAAGAATGGTGTGGAGGTATCTACAGCTGCTTAATGTGAAATCAAACATCAGAATTTTCTGTCAGCCACAAAGTTATAGGATATTCATGGCCCACATTCTGAAGGAAAAGTACATTTTTTTCAGAGTTGAGTAAGTATAAACATGTCATTTTTATACTATTGAGGGAATCGATGATGTTTTAAAATGCATTTCTCTGGATTTTGTAACAAAGGCTGTGGTGCCGGGATTTGTGCAAGGGTGCCCTTGGCCAAATACTTTGAAGACTGGGCATGACCGCTCTGGCTTCTTCCCATAATGGTGCACAGCTTTCCCCCTCTTCCCCTTTCCATGAACCAGCTGCCAACTACTTCCTCCTGATGACCGTGAAATCTGAGGCAGTGCTTCTTTTTCCGGAAATCCTGTTGATCATATATGGACTTCCTGGATGCAACTTTTAGGTTTATCTTTCTTCTCCTTTTCTTCACTTGTAAACTTTATTTTGATTTCTGGAATACATCTTATAATGATCCTGCAAATCTTTTTCATTTCTTATCTCTGCTGCTGTGGTTTTCATTTTGAAGAGCTTTATTTTTGTATTTCAAAATATTAAAGAGTTACAAATGTTTCTGTTACATAGATCACGTTTGTAATGCTTCAGTCACAGCTATAAGTGTGCCCATCACCCAAATAGTGTTCATTGTACATGTTAAATAGGTTTTTGCCATTCCCCTCCTCCCTTGTCCCCCATGCTTGATTTCCAATCACTTTTACTTCTGTTGATGCCCATCAGTTAGTTCCAATTTATTAGAGAGTACATGCGGTGTTTGTTTTTCCATTCTTAAGATACTTTGCTCAGGATAATGGTCTCCAATTCTTTCCAAATTGCTGTGAAATGCATCAATTCATCCTATTTTATGGCTGAGTAGTATTCCATGGTATACATATATCACATTTTATTAATTCACTCATGAATTGAAGGCCACTTGAGTTGATTCCACATCTTTGCAATTATAAATTGTGCTCCAATAAACATTTGGGTACAGGTGTCTTTTTGATAAAATGATTTATTTTCCTTTGCGTAGATCCCCAGTAGTGGGATTGCTAGATCAAATGGTAGGTCTTCTTTTAGTTCTTTGAGAAATCTCCATACTGCTTTCCATTGGCCTTGTACTAATTTGCAGTCCCACAAACAGCATATAAGCATTCCTTTCCCTTTGCATCTGTGCCAGCATCTATTGTTTTTGCAATTTTTAATAAAGGCCATTCTAACAGGAGTAAGGTGATTGACCCTTTGTATTTGTTTGTTTGTTTGTTTTCTATCACATTTAGTTCTTCTGTGACCTTTGTTATTTGGGCTTGGGTTTACTCTGCCTTTTCTAGTTCCTTGAGGTGTGATATTAGATTATTAATTTGTGATCTCTCTGTGTTTTTGATGTGGGCCTGTAAGGCTATATGAGTTTTGCCCTGAGGAATCATTTTGCTGAATCCCACATATTTTGATAGCTTGTGTCCCCTCTGTCATTCAGTTCAAGGAATCTTTTGATTCCATCTTAATTTCATTATTGACTCAACAGTCATTCAGAAGCACATTGTTTAAGTTCCATGCGTTTGTGTGAAATTGAGTGTTTCTCTTGGAATTTATTTCTACTTATATTCCACTATGGTTTGAGAATATACATCTTATATTTCGATTTTTAAAGATTTGTTGAGACATGTTCTGAGGCTTAAGATATGATCACTGTTAGAGAATGCTCCAAGAAATGATGAGAAGAAATGTATATTTGGTAGGTTTTAGGTATTGTGTTCTATAAATGCCTGTTAGGTCCACTTGTTTTAGGGTCCCACTTAAGTCCAGTGTTTCTTTATTTATCTTCTGCTTTGATGATTTTTCCAGCTCTGACAGCATGGTATTGAAGTGGCAATTACAATGCTACTACTCATTTCCTTGCTTAGCTGTAATGGAATTTGTTTTGTGCATCTGGGAGCTCCTGTGTTAGATATATATATATTTTTTTTTTCAGGGTTTTGATGTCTTTTTATTGAATTACTCCACTTACCATTATATAATGACAATCTTTTTCTTTATCATTGTAGATTTAAAGCCAATTTTATCTGATATGAATATGAGCATGGCTACACCTGATTTCCTTTGGTTTCTATGTGCATGGAATATCTTTTTGCTATCCTTTCACATTTAGCCAGCATGCATCCTTGTGGTTTGATGTGTTTTCTGGAGACAGTAGATACTTCGGTTGTGTTTTTTCATCCATTCAGCCAGCCTATGTCTTTTGAGTGGCACATTTAAACTGTTCACATTGAGAGAGAGAATTGGTATGTGGGATGCTATTCTGTTCATCCTTTTGGGTGGTAACCTTATTGCTTTGTTTGCCCTCTTGTGCTATTGTTTTTGAAGAGTTCTGAGCTTTAGATTTTTTGGGTGGTTTTCCACTGATGGATATATAATGTGATGATTCATGTATAATGCAGTTCTGAGTATTTCCTGCAGGAAAGGTCTGGTCATGACAAATACCCTCAGTGTTTTCTTGTCTGGAAAAGATTTAATTTATCCATCAGTTGTGAAATTTAGTTATTCAGAATAAAAGATTCTTGGCTCACAGTTGTTCTGTTTAAGAAGATTGAAGATGGGGCCCCACTCTCTTCTGGCTTATAAGGTTTCCATTGAGAAGTCTGCAGTCAGCCTGATGGGTTTTACTTTGTAGGTCAGTTGTTTCCTACATCTTGCTGCTGTAGAATTTTCTCCATTTTCACTTTATCCAGGTTGATGATTATGTGTCTGGCAGATGTCCTATTTGCTATGAATCTTCCTGGTGTTAGATTATCATCTTGTATTTGGATGTCTGGATCTCTGGTGACACAAGGAAAGTTTTCCTCAATAGTTTCCTCAAATAGGTTTTCCATGCCTTTAGCTCTTTCTTCTTCTCCCTCAGGGATACTTATAATTGTTATGTTAGTTTGCCTCATATAGTCCTATGTCTCTCTAAGTGATTTGTCAGCCTTTTTATTTCTCTTCTCTGCCTCTTTAAATGACTGTGCTAGCTCAAGATCCTTGTCTTCACACTCTGAGATTCTTTCTTCTCCTTGGGTTAGTCTGTTGCTGAAGCTTTCTGCTCTGTTTTGAAATTCTCTAAATAATTATTTTGTTGCTTTATATTATATTATACCCTTTCTTATGCTGTCTAGCTCTTTAGTGACTTTTTCATTAGTTTCCTGATATATATTTTTGGGGGGCTTCTTTTTGTTGGTTTTCAACTTTTTCTTCAATTCCATTCATCTTATTTGCCATCCATGTTCTGGATTCCATTTCTGTTGTTTTGGCAATTTCCCTATGGTTGTAGTTAACTACTGTAGCTCCTTGTGATCTATGGGGGTGTCAAACTGTTTTGTTTCTTCATTTTGTCAGGTTCTTTTCCTGGTTTCTTTTTTATCTAAAATCTCTTTTTTCAACTCAGAGCTGATAGGTTTACAGGTCACCTGTTTTTTCCTGGGAACTCTCCCGATATATTAGAAGAGAGAGAGGTTCCTTAATGGTGATTTTTTTTCCTGGTCTTGAATGTTGATGTGACACGGGAAGGTCATGTACACAAAGGCCTGTAATATTGTTGTTCTTATTCATCATGTTCACATGGGATTGTGCCATTCAAGCCTGTGCTGCATGATCTTTGTGCTGGGTGTTTGATTGTTCTCCAGATAGTTGTAGGAAATTTGAGTTGGTAGCTGGGAGAAACCCTCTGCAAAGAGGCCTGTATTGTGGGAATTGTTTTGCCCATGGTCTCCCTGCCTAGGTGACAGTAGCAGCTAGATGAGGGTATCTAGACAGTGGTCATGGGTTCCCGGGCTGAGTGTTTGCTCAAATCAGGTCCCAGGATATGGCAGCCTTCATGGCTGGGGGGTTCCTGGTGGGCATTGTACCTTACAGCAGTAAAATGGCCCTGTGGCAGTGGTGAAGACTCAGTGGTGGGGCCTTGGGGTCCAGGTGCAGTACTGGAATTTTGGAGGTGGTATCTTGAACCTGAAGAGATTTCTGGAGCCAAAGAGGCAGAGCCTTAAGCTCCAGCATGAGAACCTCAGAGCTGGTACTTGGGAGGAGCCAGGAGCTTGGCTTTGGAGCAGGGCCTTTGAGCCAGAACCAGGGCTATGCAGATGGTGGAGTGATCTGGAGGGTGGAGGCAGGGCCAAACAGGCAGCAGGCTGTTCGGACCTGGATGGCAGAGTCAGAGCTGGGCAGGCAGCAGGCTGTTCCACAGGCTTGGGGACCACAGATGTCAAGTTACACAGGCCAGGGTCAGTTCCAGTGGCCCAGGGACTATTGAATTATCTCTGCTCCTCTAGTATCTGCTGAAGCGGATTCCCAGAGCTTCCTAGGTAGGAGCCTCTAGTACCCTAGGCAACTCCTGTGTTCATATCCTGCTGTGCTAGAGGGTAGAAGTACTTGGGTTCAAGTCACAGGGTATGGCTCAGAGGAGCCTCTGCTTAGTCTGCTCCCTCCTCAGGCTAGTGGGGCTGATATGAAGGCTACTGAGCAAAGCTGAGTCCTGTACTGACCTGGTGCTGTACACCTGAGAACACAGGATGGCATAAGCTGCAGAAACCCAGGATCATCTACTGACAGGTCCTCACTATGCCTGTTCTCTGGTGCAATGACTTTGCACAAACTTCAGGCAAGTCCCTGGTCCATCCAGACAGACACCTGTGGCAGTGGAAGGTGACCTCTCACAACTCAGCTACCGTGCCTGTGGGTTGAACTCAGCACACCAGGACTTTATCCTCATTGTCTTCCCTGCATATAGATGGTTTCCCCATATACCTTTGATCTTGTTGAATGTATCACCTGGGCATCTTGTCTTTCACTCTAAGTGTCCCATGTCACCTCTCTATGATTTCACAATGTTCCTTCCAAGAAGAAGTATCCATATGTAGACATCTGCCTATAGTTTACACTCCTTTCTTTGAGAGTGGCCTGCTCACAGGCCGCTTCTAGTCCATCTTCTTCTTCTGTACATTTTAAATCAATTTTCGGGTAAATTTGAAACCACTCTTTTTCAACTGATATCTTTCTCTTTACCCCACGGGTACCAAGCTTCTCTTGAGGTTTCCTTCTGATGGCGGCTTCATGATAAACTCTTCCAGTAGCAGACCCCATGCCAACTCCTGCTGGTAGCCAGAAGGGAAACTCTCCCCAGGCAGAGAGGTATTCTTGCAACTTGCTTGGCACTGGCTGTCTTCCCAACAACAATGGCATGTCTGGGGACCAGTGGTGGGAGGTGGCTGGCAGCACTCACTTGGGGATAAGGGTTAGGGCTGGGCCTCAGGAGTGGGTGGATTCCTAGGCATTAAGTGCTGTCTGCAGCCTGGAGCCCCTGTGATGCTGGTGGTAGCCTTTCCACTGGGCTCCAGGCCTCTCAGGGGTTGATTTCTAGTAAAATCTTGCTCCTTTTTATTCTGCTTCTCAGCTTCTTTCCATGGAATCTCCAGTAGGTTCTGGCACTTTACTCTCTGAATTACACACGAGCTATGTTTTTCTCAACTAAGATTATCTGGCAACTGGTGTCTCTAGTCAGCCATCTTCCCTTTCAACCTTTAAAGCAGCAGCCCTCAATCCTTTTGGCATCAAGCACCAATTCCATGCAAGACAATTTTTCCATAGGCTGGGATGAGGTGATAGTTTGAGGATGATTCAAGGGTATTGCATTTATTGTATAGTCTAATCTCTCTGCTAATGATAATCTGTATTGTAGACACTCCCCAGTGCTAGCATCACATCAGCTCCACCTCAGATCATCAGACACTAGATTCTGATAAGGAGCACACAACCTAGATGCCTTGCATGTGCAGTTTACAGGAGGGTTCACACTCCTATGAGAATCTAATGCTGCTGCTGGTATGAGATGAGGTAGAGCCTATGAGGTAATGTGAGTGATGGGAAAACAGACGTAAATACAGATGAAACTTCACTTGCTCACCCACTGCTCACTTCCTTCCTGCTGTGTGGCCTGGTTCCTAACAGGCCACTGACTGGTGCTGGCCTGCAGTCTAGGGGCTGAGGACCACAGTTCTAAAGCAACTATTTTTAGTATGCCTAATGAGGTAAAGTATTCCTGTAATGTGTGAATAAAATAGGCAATCTCAATAGAGAAATAGAAATATAAAAAAGAACAAAATGATACTTCTAGAAATAAAAACAAAAATGCAGTATCTAATATAAAAAAATAAATGGATGTACTTAATAGCAGATGGGACATTTCCAAAGTGTCAGTAAATTATAAGATATACTGATAGCAATCCAATCTGAAAAAGTGCAAGTGAAAACAAAGATTTGAAAATTAACAGTGTCCCAGGAGTCTGTGGGAAAATATCAAAAAGGCATTAAATACTTGTTATTGGAGTCCTGGAAGGTAGTTCAAAAAAATATTTGAAAACATAAGAGCCAAAAATTTCCCAGCTTTGGTGGATGACATATATTTACAAATATTTCAGAAAACCACAAGCAGAATAAGTACCAACAAATGCCTCCATCTACACTATTCAAACTGCTAAAAGCCAAAGAGAAAATCTTGGAAGTAGCCAAAGAAAAATGACACATTGCACACAGGGAAATAAAAATTCAACTGAACACTTCTCATCAGAAACAAGTGAGACCCAAAGACAGCTGACCATATGCAGAAGATGGCACGAGAATACACATGGAGAGTGGTAATACCCAAACCAAAAATGGATGCCAAAGGAAAGGAAAGGGGAAGCATAATAATGTAACAGAGCCACAAAGGTAAAATGGATAAAATATTGGACAATCAAAACTGTATAATGCAGCCAAACATTAGACAAAGATGAGATATAGGAGAGAAATTCTACCATGAGTCCAGAACAATATAGTGTATGGCACATTAATTATCATAGGACAAAGTGAATTTGAACTTGCACAAACTGTGTTTTTCCCATAATATTGCATAATATAAAAAAGTCTATGTTCTTCACTTCCTCCCCTTCTCTAATCATAAAAGTACTTTCACCCACCTAATGAAGGTAGTTCTCCAATGCTAGTTCTGCTCCATTTGTATAATAAAATATAACTATATATTTCAAAGGCCTCTAAAACATTCATATACTTTAACAAAATAATTTCAATTTAATTCTGTCTAAGAGAAGTATATGAAATATAGACAAATATTTGCATGCAAGGATATTTATCACAATTTTAATTACACATATGTTTTTTAGAAATAATATTAACGGTGCAAGTACAGTCATAATTAAATGATCATGAAAGATTTAAAAAGTGAAACAATATAGTCATTAAAAATCATGTGTGTAAAAGATTTTTAAAAGAGATATGAGACTGTTTATGGTATAGTGTTGGATGCTTAAAAAAATTTCCATTAACATTGTCTTAATTATGTTTAAAGACAAAAAAAAAAGGAGAGAAAAATGCCAATATGCCCATACTGCTTCCCTCGGAGTTGTGGAATTATTGTTTTGTTCTGATTTCTTTCACATTAGGGATAATTGCAAATATTCCTCAAGGAGCGTATAATTTAAAAAGAAGAAGAAGAAGAAAGGTAGAAAAAGTGAACATAGTTCTTGGAAAAACAAGACTCCAGTTGTGAGTTGCAGCTGAAATGTAATGAGTCATGGGTGGGAAGTTGGAATGTAGGTGAAATGATGGGTCAGAAACTAGACAGGGAGTCAAAAGTCCTGGCATATATAGCTAGTAATGTAAATATTAGGACACTCGTGATTTAGAGAAGTCAGAAAACTGACAAGCACACAACAGAGAAGTATAAGCAAGCAACAATCAGATGGACAGAGCTACTAAGGAACAAAAGAGAATAGACGGTCAAAAATTCAAGTAAAAGTAGGAAATAAAAAATCAATAAAAATGACATTACAGAAGTCAAGATTACTTTGGAGAGGAGTTCCCTAGCCAGGAAGCTTTCTATTAGTTCTGTGCTGGGATAGAAACCAATCTGAGGATTTGTCAAGTTCAGAGTCCATAGAGGAAAGCAGATAAATCAGCAACTCTGACAAAAAAAAAAAAAATGAGTATGAATTTCTGTAATCTCTTATATATCTAATGCCAGAGAAGAAAGGGTGGTGGTGGAGCAAGAATGGGGGGTAGGATTCAGTGGACATGGTGGGGGAGGATAAATGGACTGAAAAACTATATCCCTTCAAATTCTCATGTTGAAATCTTAATCCCCAAGGTGATGGTATTAGGAGGTGGGGCCTTTGGGAATTGATTATATCATGAGAGTAAAGCCTTCATGAATGGGATCAGTCCCCTTAGAATGAGTCCCCAGAGAAACCCAGAGATTCTTCAACTCTTCCTCCACGTGAGATTACAATGAGGACCAGAAAGTGGCCCCTCACCATATGTTGAATCTGTTGGTGACTTGATCTTGGACTTCCCAATCTCCAGAACTGTGATAAATAAATTTCTATTGTTTATAAGCCACCCAGTATATACTATTTTGTTACAGAAGCTGGGTGAAAGAGAGGGGTGGGAGGTTAAGTCCCCTCAAATGGCTAAACCAGTACAAAAATCAGGGCACTGGAACTGCACAGATAATCTGCAATGTAGCTTATTTACAAGCATCTGATCTAAAATGTTATCATAGATGAAGGAAGAGTTATGTTAAACCCTACATTATATGCATTTGATATACATAGTAAACACAATGTATATCATGTACAAAATATTGCTTTCATTTTTCAGGAAAAGAACAATCTATATTCTATTTCCATTATGGGAATATATAGGCATTTATTATATTTTCCATACTATAGTTCTTCAAAATACTTCCATTTATTTCCTTGCTAACATTCCATTCTAGAAAAGCCAAGTATTAGAATTTGCTGACAACATACTTTTGATATTCTAAATGTCTCTTCATTTTTTGGAAAGCTCACAATTACACAATTAAGAATTTATAATCTATTATTTACCTGCAAGCAATGCAAAGTGAATGGATAATCTATAGGTATTTTCTCAGGTCTGTATAACTGTTCATAAATACAGGGAGATATCCTGTCACCAGCATTGTGCCTGTAAGATGCCTGCCAGTGTTAATAATGGAATAAAGTTCCTATGACAGTTTTTTTCAATTTAGAGTTTATTTCAATCAAACATATTATTAGTTATATTCAGTTCATTTAAAATTAACCACATCTTCTGCTCAAATGTTGCTGGACTTGATCTAGCAGGTCTGCATAGATAATAAGATTAAGGTGAATGAAGTAATGAATAGTATAACACAACCTAATTATATACCATACTCCCATTCACCTTAATTTGAAAAAGAGCAGAAACTGGATGGAATTCAAAAGGCAGCAGATTGAAAATGGATAAAAAAGACTTTTTTATGTGATGTATAATCAGCTTTCAGAATTCACTGCTGCAGGATACTTCTCATGCTAAAATTTAGCAAAGTTTCAAGATAGGAATAAGAATGGCATCTGTGGCTATACTAGCTGGATGTGAATTTATGGAAGCTATCAATCCTCACGCTGGTAGCCATAAAATCATCACCAGCTGGTGCTGGGATGGAAATCCTCCCTATGGTATCTCACTGCACAATTGGCCAGATGCATGATGTGCTGTTGTTGTTGTATAAAGACAAAAGAACCCAGAAAGCCTTAGGCAATAGCCTTTGCCAAAGGAAAGATTGTGCACGCGATGGAAACTTTCAAGCAAGCCATGGGCTATGTTCCTGTGTCTCACAGCAACCTCCTCTATCTGTTTTTTGATCAAATGTTATTTCCCCCTTCATGTTAAAACACAATGATTCCTCCTTCTTTTACAGAGTTTATTCAATGTTATCACTGAATTAGTGTGCACTTTATTGGTGAGAAATGCAAGTAATCTCTGCTGTAAATAACATGACCACCTTTCATTTAAAAGGTGGCAGGTCCCAAATGTCCCCATTTTAAAGTGGTAACAATGGCCATGGCAGTGATCTGGGGCTTTTGTTAATGGACAGCATGGCAGGTCTATTTGTTGGCATCATCCCTGACACCCTGAGTCCTTTAATTCCATCTGACAGATTCAGGCCATGCTCCAGATCTCACAAAAGAGGTGAGGGAGATTATTGATCCTTCTGTTATTGTTGGTGATTTACTGTTCCATTCCTTTAGCAAATTTAAACACACATGCACACACACAAACACCCACCACTGAGGTCACAGCTGCTAGATGGCAGAGTAATGAGTGATTATTTTCTTATCTCTGCTAAGCTCTATAAGTAACTTCTCTTGTGGATTCATGACAGTCCTGCAGATTGAAGCCAAATGAATAATATCTTTTCACCCTAAGGTCAAAGGGTTTCTAAACATGGTAATAAATATCTGCTTAAAATAGAAACTTACACCTTGAAAGCTTGCAGAGAGCTAAAATTGGCAAAGCTACATACTGATTTTTTAACCATTCTACAGTATAAACCAAAATTGAAATGCATCATTATGGAATACTCTAACAAAGTGATACCAAAAGGATAAATAATGTACAAGGTGTAGCTATAAAATCATGAAGCAGCTTCATTCTCCCAATCCACAGATCAGTCATCCCAAAGATTGCTCCTTTTAAATGATGCTACATTAGGAAACTCTGCTGACTTTAAATATGTTGCTATGTAAAAGTGATTTTGCATTTCTTTATCACCTTTCCCAAATAGCTTTTTTTTCTGTTGGTTTATATACTTACAGCATTTTTTACCTTCAAAACATGATATAAGTAATTTAGGTCATTGTACAATAGTCTGCTCTAGCTGCCTTAACAAAACACAACACACTGGGTGGCTTAAACAACAGAAATTTATTTTCTCACAGTTCTGGAAGCTGGAAGCCCAAGATCAAAGTGCCAGCAGGATTGGGTTTTGATGAGGCTTCACTTCCTGGCTTGCAAATGACACTGTATTTCTGCATGCTTACATGACATTTTCTCTATGTGCATGCATGAAGAGAGAGAACTCTAGTATCTCTGTCTCTTCTTATAAGAATACTGGTCCTATCAGAGAATAAGAATTTGGGGGAACACACTTCAGTCCATGACCATAATTTTATTTATTTAGTCCCAAATAATTTTCCCTATTTCCTCTGAGGTGAATGACACTTAATATTTAGATAAATGATAATTCTTAACAAATGAAAAAATATATTATAGCTCTGAAAATAATTCCAAAACAAGGAGTTCCAGACATGTTTTAGAAAATGTAGCATTTGTTAGAATAAATAAATAACTTACTAAGATGACTAGATTCTTACCTAGAGATAGTAAGTCATAAGTACTAATAATTCCTATTTGTTTAAAAAATCCATGTTATACAAATACTTCATTATTCTATAGAAAAAAATGTAGGTGCCCCTTCTGCAAAAGCCAAGTTATCTCCAAACAGGTTCAAACAGCCTTCTGTTGATAACAACTATAGACTGTAACCAAAATACTAAAAATAACATCTTGATGGCTCTTCAGGAGAAACAAGGCAGGCAGATTCTGAGAAGTTGTCATTATAGGAAATAATAAAGTATATGTTTTCTATTTTAATAGGCTTTGCTCAATGATGAGTAGCTAAAATTCTGATAAAAAGCTCACCATCTTTCTGTTATTATAAATTAGGGAGTGAATTCAGGAACAAGAAATGATAGAGAATAGAATGGAACTATTCAAAAGAGAGATCCAGAGAAGGGGATTCCCAAATTGTATATATAAATTCTACCCAAGTCTCTTATCAATCCCTGAACTGTGCACACATGAGGAAAACTAACAGTGACCATATAAATGTAAAAGAATTGAACTGAGATTTAAGATTCCATCCACCATAGATGAGCCAAAGTTTTCAGTATGAATCTAACCAAGTTATTGCCTGCAAAAACAAAAATAGCAACACTCTTCTGAGGAATACAGCAGTATCTAGAGTCTACACAATATGACATTTACAATGTGTAAGATACAATTTGAAATTATGTTATGTATAAGAAAATATGAACCATTTTCAAGGCAATCAAGTCTAACTCTGAGATGATCAAAGGTTAGAATTATGAGACAATGAGTTTAAAACAGATGAGATATAAATATATATCCCCAGTGAGGTAAAGGAAAATAATATTGTAATGAGTGAAAAGGATAATAAATATTAGCAAAGAAATAGAATATATAAAGAACAACCAAATAGAAATATTAGAAACAAAAATTACAATATTAGAAATTCAAATTTGACTAGGTAGGCTTAATAATAGAATAGAGAGCAACAATGAACTTAAAGTTCAGTGAACTCAAACAACAGAAATTATCAAATCTGAAAAGAATGGAGTAAAACAATAAAAAAATACAGCCATACCTCAAAGATATTGTAGGTTTGGTTCCAGACCACCATGATAAAATGAATGTGGCAATAAAGCAAGTCATATAAATTTTTGGTTTCCCAATGTATATAAAAGTTATGTTTACACTATAGTCTGTTAAGTGTCCAATAGCATGTACAATGTGAAAACCTTAATTTAAAATATTTATTGCCAAAAACATATTTCTAATGGTGGAAAACTTTGCCTCGGTGATGTTGGTGGTTGCTGACTGATCAGACTGGTGGTTGCTGAAGGTTGGAATGGCTGTAGCAATTTCTTAAAATAAGACAATAATGAAGTTTGCTGCATTAATTGACTCCTCTTTTCACAAAAAGATTTCTCTGTAGTATGCAATGCTGTTTGATAGCATTTTACCCAGAGTAGAACTTCTTTCAAAATTGGAGCCAATCCTCCCAAATCTGCCACTGGTTTATCAACAATTTTATGTAATGTTCTAAATCCTTTGTTGTCATTGCCGCAGTGTTCACAGTTTCTTCACTAGGAGTAGATTCCATCTCAAGAAACAATTTTCTTTGCTTATTCGTAAGAAGAAAGTCCTCTTCCATTAAAGTGTTATAGTGAGAACACAGCAATTCAGTGACATCTGCAGGCTCCACTTCTATTGTAGTTCTCTTGCTATTTCCATTATATGTACAGCTACTTCCTCCACTAAAGTCTTAAACCCCTCAAAGTCATCCATGGGAATGGGTATCAACTTCTACCCAAACTCTAGTTAATGTTCATATTTTGACCTCCTCCCATGCAACATGGACATTCCTAAAGGTATCTAGAATGCTAAATTCTTTCCAGAGAGTTTTCAATTTATTTTGCCCAGGTCCATCAGAGCAATCACTGCCTATGGCAACTATAGTCTTGCAAAATGTGTTTCTTAAATAAGAAGATTTAAATTTGAAATTAGTCCTCAATCCATGGGCTGCAGAATGGATGTTTTATTAGCAGGCATGGAAACATTAATCTCCTTATACTGTACATCTGCATCAGAGCTCCAGGAAAACCTGGTGCATTGTCAATAAATAGTAATATTTTGAAATAAATCTTTTTCCTGAGGTATGAATCTCAACAGTGGCCTTAAAATTTTTAGTAAACCATGCTGTAAACAGATGTGCTGTCATCCAGGCTTTGTTATTCCATTTCTAGAACACCAGAAAAGTAGATTTACCATAATCGTTAAGGGGCCTAGGATTTTTTGAATTGTAAATGAGCATTGGCTTCAACTTAAAGTTACCAAAAGCATTAGCCACTAACAAGAGAGTTAGCCTGTCCTTTGAATCTTTGAAGTCAGGAGGCATTGACTTCTTTCTAGCTATGAAAGTCTTAGATGGAATCTTTTTTCAATAGAAGACTGTTTCATCTACACTGAAAATCTATACACAAATGTTTATAGCAGATTTATTCATAATAGCCCCAAATTGAAAACCCTGATTTTCTTTAACTGATGAAGGTAACTATATCATAACCATAACATGCAATGAAAAGATTGACCTATTAATACATGTGGCAACTTGGGTGGATCTCCACAGTATCTCCACATACTCACTGAAATAAATCAATCCAAAAGTTACATACTATATGATTTCATCCATATATTATCATTGAAATGAAAATGATTATAGAACTAGAGAACAGTCGTCAAGCATTAAAGAAGAGTAAAGACGTATACAAAATTAGTGTGGCTATAAAAAGTAACGTGAAAGATCCTTGTGATGATGGAAATATTCTTTATCCTGACCATATCAATACCAATATCCTGGTTCTGATATTGTACTATAGCTTTGCAACACATTACCATTGAGGAAAACTGGGTAAAAAGAAATACATGGGATCTCTTTATAACATTTCTTACAATTGCATGTGAATCTACAATTATCTCAGAATAAAATGTCAAATTAAAGAAAAATAAATTCTAAAATTATAGTCACATGAAAGATGCTTGATATTATTTGTTATCAAAAGCGCAACTTAAAAACACAATTTAATATTATTACATACCTATTCGATGCTAATGTGAAAAAGACTGAGGTACACTGTGTCAGTGAGAACATGGAGAAGCTAGGAGAGAATGTGGAAGAATCAGGACTCTCAAACACTCCCGATGGATTGTAAAAAATACAATCACATAGAAAACAGTTGCCTGTTTCTTTAAAAGTTGGACATACAAACATCACTTGATCTAGCCATTCCATCCCTAGGTATTTACCAAGAAAAACGAAAGCTTAAAACCACTAGGTAACAGGCCACAGCCATCAGATCACCAAATAATCACAGCAGTATAAATGTACATAATTTTTTAAAGAGCATTTTAGCAGTGTCTAGTATATTTTAAGATATGCTTACTCTATGACCTAATGATTCTACTTCTAAGTTGTGTGCATTAGAGAAATGCACAAAGATGTACAAGGAAATGTGTACATAGATATTCATTGCAACTGCTTGTAGTGGGAAAAAAAACCCAGAAAGGACTATCCATAAGTAAATGCTTACATGGGTCAGTTTACTTTTCATATAGAAAAGAAGTAGACTTAAATATAACTTTTATTATTGTCAAATGATCATTTAAAAAATTTATTTGCATGTGCATTTATTTTTGTCAAAGATTTTCACAGCTTGGGACATTAAGAAACAGTAATGATTTTTGCACACATTACCTGAGATGCATTGAGTTAAATAATATTCTTTCAAATAATTCACTTCTCTTCCTATATAGAAATGGTAACCATACGAAACAGAAAGCCCTCCACTAAAAGAGCAAAATAGTCCAAAAGACACTAAGTGTAAAGTCTCTCTTATGGGTCCATCCCTTTGATCTTGATTTAAAAAACATGAACTACACTTTTGTTTCTTAGGCTGCTTATTTTCAAATAAACTAGCAGGTGTGTTTTCAACCCTGCTCCTGATGAAACTATGCTTTCACAGAAGTCTAGTGTCTGGAAGCCTCCTTATCAGTGTCATAGTAAATACCTGGAATTTATTATCATTGTCTCCAGGCTGAGAAAAAAAATGGTCAGCTGTCATATCTAAGAAGTTTGAAATTTTAGAAACTCTTTTAAAGTTACAAGAAATCATGTTTTGACTTGTTCCTAAAACAAAACGTATCAACCCACACGTACTTTCATATATTCTGGCAAGTACAGCAGAAACAAAATGTCATGCACCTAAACGATACATGGAAGACTAGAATGTAAATAAGAAAAGTGTAAGAATTTTTATAGCTTTTCAAACTATAGGAGATAAGTAATATCTTTGTAATGTGAAGAGAGCCATTTTCATTATCACAGGGCCTTGACAAGTTGCTTCCCACACAGCTTGTCAAGCCGAATGCTACTAATACTGCCGGAATACTGATTCTGTTCATGCTTCTGTTATGTCTGAAGGCAGGATTTTATGCATTTAGTTCAATGAATTCAATGACAAACTGATAGGTCTCCAGAGTAGCTACTGATAAAGAAAATAAAGGTTTGATAAACTGATTCTCTACCTTCTGCTTCTACATTGCCATATGAACACTTATTTTTCACCATGATAGGAATTATTGTCATCTGCATGTCCTTCTTCTCAATGCTGCATATCTTTCTACTCTCACCAAAACAACAAAAACATCACTTTGGCTTCACTTTGCTCTGAAAAGGATACCTGAGAAGTGCTTGGGTTTGGTCCCTCTCACCCCTAAATACAAGTTGTAAAGATGGAAGAGGAACAGAAATGACAACCTGTATTTGAGGAATACTTGATCATTTACAAACTGCTTTTATGTGCAGTATCTTGTTTTGTGCCTCCTACAACTGGGATTAAGGGTTATTTTCCAATTTAGCAGACAAGGAAACTGAGGGAGTAAAGGAGTTGAGCCACTTGTCCAATATCATGTATCTAGTTTGGTGTCTTCTGTTTGCTTGTATTTGTTTTCTTGTTTGTTTTTTTTTTTTTGTCGTTGTTATATAAAAAGCATAATATTTAATTATCTGCAGTACAAATCCACATATTTAGTTGAAAAATAATATAATGGAAAGTGAATCTTTAGTATTGAAGTCCTAAGTGCTACAATGTGATTAGCCAGAGTGCCTATGTTTTATATTTTAATTTTTACTTGACAAATAATAATTACATATGTTTATAGGGCATAATGTGATATTTACATATCCATCACCTCCCACATTTATTCTGTGCATGGGTTGTATGTTTTCTTATTGCTAATAGGGAGTGTGGCAGGGCTGCAATGGGAACCCAGAATCTTTGTAGTTACAGCTAAGTCATGCTGTTGTCCCACAGATTCTTTCTGGTTTTCTTGAATCTGATATTTCTATACATCACCTTGTGATTCTTATAGCCCATTTCTCCTTCTGTTACAGGCTTGATCTATGTAATAATTTTTGGCACACCAGAGGCCCTGCTTACATATTTGTTGAAAGAACTAATGGATGGATGAATATAGATATATAACAAGTAGTTTATGTGTTTATTCTTAAGAATACTTAAGCATCAACTGCTCTTACTCCGATTCAGTAATTACTTTTGGTCCTGAAGAAGTTATTATAGAAGTCTATACAATTATGTAGTAAATGGCTACATGATAACATAGAATATTACCAAATAAAACATTATCACTTTATATGGTAAAATCTTTTTTCGCTATCTTGCCAAAACCATAGTTCTGAGTAAAAAGGTGCTTGAAATTCTTATTTATTTTGCACTATAGAAACCAAACAGAATATAAATTGTGCAAATGCAGACATGCATACAACTTTGACTATCCTATGTACTTTTCCATTTTCCCTTCTGAAATTGTTTCTGTCAATATTTTGATTTAGATCCCACCAAAAGGAGAGAAAGAAAGATTTAATCAGAAGATTGTCAAATGCTTACATATGCCTAAGAATTAGTGGATACTATAGTCTTTGAAGTCTGATATATAAAATTCTTGGGAGATGTAACTCTTATAGGCATTATTACTCTTTTCTAGAAAAATTATTTATTTACCAGAATTTTGGACACAACTATGCATTTTTAGCAATTATCTATTTAAGTCATGTGTGCATGTATTTGTGGTGTATGTGTAATATATATATGTATATATATATATATATTTGCATTCCTTTGCAAATACCAGCCTATGGCCTGTCTACATAAGAATATGTAAGGCTATTTTATTTTTAAAATATTAAACACTAAATTCTAGAAATATAATTATAGTCATTACAGACATGGAAATAGACTACTTAATAAAAGGCTTAGAATTTTTTCAGGCATATGTAGGCATGCAGGTTTGAAGTTTGTCTGAGTCAGGGCCGGGCGTGGTGGCTCATGCCTGTAATCCTAGCACTCTAGGAGGCTGAGGTGGGAAGATCGCTCAAGGTCAGGAGTTCAAAATCAGCCTGAGCAAGAACGAGACCCCATCTTTACTAAAAATAGAAAGAAATTAATTGGCCAACTAAAAATATATATAGAAAAAATTAGCCAGGCATGGTGGTGCATGCCTGTAGTCCCAGCTACTCAGGAGGCTGAGGCAGAAGGATTGCTTGAGCCCAGGAGGTTGAGGTTGCTGTGAGCTAGGCTGACACCACGGCACTCTAACCTGGGCAACAGAGGAAGACTCTGCCTCAAAAAAAAGAAAACAAAGAAAAAGAAAAAAAGGAAGGTTTGTCTGAGTCAGTGTGCCACTTAAATATTAAGTTTTGCAAAATGCTAAGAGTCAGGCAGTTGCCATAGCTCCAGGAAGTAGGGTATGGTTCTTCCTGTGCTTAATGATACTTATCAATAACTACTTCTGATTACTAATTACTAAAGACTATTCTTGGAATCTGTGCCTTTAAACTGTGTGTGATTTCAGGTGTTAGCCTGGTTTCAAATTGCCGTAAGAGACTCATCTTCCTCCATTCTACCTGTGAACACGAAGCTCAAGCTAGACCAAACACAAATACTTTGTCATCAAATGGTTATCAAGTTGTGTTGTTTATTTGTTAAATGTATCATTTTCCCTGATATGTCTTTCTACAGTTATGACTTTTTCCACTACAAGATCCTAGAAGGGAAAAGATTGGATCTTATATTTCTAGCTCCCTTCCACTAAAACCTAACCACCTTTCTCCAGCTTAGACTAGTTATTTTATGCTACGGTAACAGCTCCACCGTTAAGTAAAAGCTCCATGCATTTGTGATATATAAATAAGCAAGTAGCATGAACTATGAATATTATATTATTCATTTGACCAGAAATTAATAAAACTTGTAAACAGTTAATTATTTTTTATTTCTTTGAAACAGAATGGATCAGAGCAGAGTAATTGACATCATGTTTCCTATCAAGCAGGTAAGTGATTACATAGATGTTTTATTTTTTATCCAGTTTTAATCTGCCTATGTTTATAGTGACTGGATTCCAGAAGTCAAATTATCTCTTTTTCTACTTGTCTCCCCTATACTTTCTCATAGTGGTAATGGGGGCGATCCATGTGATTCTTATCTCCAAAAAAGGAATTGTTGATTTTAGAGAAGGCTGGGGTGACTTGATATAGAAAGATTCTGCCTCTCATCCATGCACTGAGAGTGAGAAAATAATTTAAGAAAGGTGTTAAGGAATAAGGCAATTATAGTGAGGCATTTTCAGTGGATATAATTAGAAATTGGGAATTAGAATTAGAGGTAAAAATAGTTCATTGACACTTTAAGGAAAAAAACATGAAAAGCATATTAGTAGTGTTTTACTTTGTGAAAAACTATTACATAAAAATCAAAATTGCAAAACAATGTAGAGGTCTTTATTTGCATTGTGAAATATCATTTCATATATGGCAGTATGGGGTCATGAATTCAGGGATAATAAATCAACAAATATTCCTTGAGGATTTACGACAAGTAATTAATAAAGAAAACATGGAATGAAACACACACACAAACATACACACACTAAAAATTGCATTTTAAACATCATAAATCAATTATTTTATTTAGCTTAACATTTTTGTTTATCTCAGATTTTGTGTTATAATGATGATGATAATAATAGCTATGTCTTTTTGTCTACCATATATGCTAGTTATGTTATATATATTTTATTTCATATCCAACAATCAATTCTATAAGGTTGGAGGTCACATCCCTACTTTTTGCATGAGAAAAAGGAGACTTGGAGATTAAATAATTTTACTTATGTTCACTTAACTAGTAAACATCAGACTTAGGCTTTTGAACCCATGTTATTCTGACCTGATTTGAAAACCAAAGTCTCTGTCCTGTGTCATGTTTTCTCTCCTCAAAGGATGTGATGGTACTACCAGATTTTGCCGACAAAGTTATATAAATATCAGTTTTAGAAGCTGTAAAACAGATACGTTTGAATCTATTAATATCCAGATGGATAAAATTCTTTTAAAGTAAATCTAAGGAAATGAGTCTAATTGCCATAATTCCATGCTAAAAGATGATTTGCATGTACATATTTTCTATTTTAAGCAATATACTGAAATAATTACTTGGATGACAAACTTAATTAAGTATGTTTTAAATAACTGGATGACATTTGGCTAGCACATTATGTAATAAATGTCTTATTGAATTTAAATTAAGTTCCTATTTGAGCAACCAAATTTAAATTACAAGCTGACTGATGAAATAGGAAAACTTAAATTATAATGGGCTAGCATGCAGAATGCCTTGACAATGGGAAATGCTATGAAAAGTTCAAGGATTTAGGGACCATATCCAATATTATTATTATTATTAATATACATACAAATATATATTGTGATGATTATGCTTCACTAGTATTTTACAGAAAAAAAAATAGCTATCATAGTTCAACACATTCATTTTCAGAAAAAGAAGCCTAAAAGTTAAATGACTTCCCAAAGTCATATAATTAGGGAGAAGGAGAATTAGATTTATAAACAATTTCCTGTCTTCTTGCTAAAAGTTCTTTCCATTGTTTTACATAGTCTTTTAAATGCTTTATATGTTAAAAAGATGGGCAGAACATATACAATAACATATTGCCTCATACATAGCAGTATTATTGCCTGTCTTAGTCCATTTGATATGACATAACAATTTACCATAGAACTGAGTAGCTTATAAATAACAGAAACTTATTTCTAACAGTTCTGGAGTCTGGAAAGTCAAAAATTAAGGTGCTCACAAATTCAGTGTCTAAGAAGGTTTCAATTCCTGGTTTATAGTTGTGTCTTCACATGGCAGAAGGAGTGAGGGGGTGCTCTAAGATCTCTTTTATAAGGGCCCTAATCTCATTCACAAAGCCTCTACCCTCATGACCTAATCACCTCCTAGTTTCCACCTCCTAATATCATTACATTGGGGTGTAGTGATCCTAATATCAATACATTTATGAATTTGGGAGAAGGCACAAACATTCAATCTGTAGAATTCCCATTGAATATTATTAACCTGCATTCAAAGTTTTGGTTAGTCTAATTTTAATTCATTCCTGTTATCTCCTACACAAGCATAGGAGTCACCTGGCATTTGTTAAAATTCATTTTCTAATGCAGAATGTCTAAAGCAGAGTCTGAGATTCTACATTTCTAACAAGAATGAGAAAAGCTGATGTTGCAGATCAGAGAACAACAGCCTGAACAGCAAGTAATCACAATTTCCTTATACTTTCCCTACATGCTGGGCACTTTTACTTCTTACCTTCCCCAAGGGTTTTCCTTTCTCCATATCACCTCCAACTTGAATGCCCTCTCTCTTGTTCTCTACTTATTGACATTCCATCCATCTGTCCATCCACCATCTATCCATCTAATTATACAATACCATCTGTGATGGATGTGTTTCTTGATCATTTCATCTTGAAAATGTTCTGGCCCTACCAACTTCCCACATCTATATCTGATCCACTTGAAAAGTCACCCCAAATCTTCTCCAGTGATTCACTAGCCTTCTCTACAAACATGAGTTTCAGGTAATGATTCTTAACTCTGGTTGCATATTAGAGCTCTTTAAAATGTTAAATCCAGGACCCATCCTGCAGAGTCTGATATAGTAGGTCCTGGGTGAGGTATGGACATTGGTAGGTTCTATTTTAAACTCTCAATGATTCTTTTATTTATTTCTTTATTTACTTAGCACATGCTCTTTTTCAAGGGTGAAAACAAAACAAGACTCTCTTCCCACCCTTGGCAAGAGACTCCCACAGATCCTTCAAAATATAATCACATTTGTTCTCTTCTGTGAATCTGTCTCTAACATTTTAGTTAATTTCTCTTATCTATGTACTATGACTAGTTCTTGGATACAGTGCCATTGCTGAAAATATTATATTTTATTTTAATCACTTAATTCTACATCAGTATCTCACTAAGTTGCCAGTTTCTTGAGGAGAAGGACCATGTCATTCATCACTGTATTCCCAACACCTGATAAGATTCCTGGGACATGGTAGGAGCTTACAAGCATCATTTGAATTGAAATTAATGTTTTTGTATAAAGCAGGGGCCCACAACCTATGGTTGTATACTTATTTCATTATATATTACATTGTAATAATAATAGAAATAAAGTGAACAATAAATATGATGTGCTTGAATCATCCCCAAACCAACCCTTTCCTACCCTCAGTCCATGGAAAAATTATCTTCCATGAAAACAGTCCCTGGTGCCAAAAGGTTGGAAACCACAGGTATAAAACATATCTCCCAACTCTGTGTGTTACATTAATGGATGCTTCACTAAAATTTATTGAATGAAACTTAGTAGAAAGGTAAAAAGAAGCTTCTGTATTCACTAAAAAACAACTTACTCATAATTAAACAAAGTGCTTTCCTGAGTTATTAATGTTCATTATTGTTCTATAAATATGAAGACTTTAGTTTTGCCCTTAAATCTCTGCAATAATGAGAATATGGGGCAGTCTCCCTATAATCTCCTATACTGTAGTTACCATGGTGATAAGATTCACATGAAAAAAGTTTTTCTCAATCAGCCAAGAGATGAGCTAAGATGCATTTGCATCTATTAACTTTGGGTTAAGTTATTTTTGCATTACTAGACAGGTGGCAACAGTTTTTGTGCTCCTCAGAATATGAACAGCTTCTAAAATTTAAATCTCAATTGATGTTTCAGTTGTTCCTGGGTGACAGGCAGTTAACAGAAAGATAAGTTCACTTGCCAAAGGGTGATAGATTCAAGAAAGCTGTGAAGCATCTTTAAGAAGAGATGGCCATTTTCTATGTCATTAGATGACTCACTACTGCCAAAAAGCATCATTTCCATCTTGCTTAGAATGAGTTGCTGACCATTTTCTTTCATCAAGATGATTCTCTCAAGCATAAATAGCAGTATGAATCTACATATAAAAGAGAAATATTGCATGAAATACAGATGAAGTTGTAACCACCATTGCCCCAAATATTTGTCTTCTTGCTCTTTTAAATACTGACTGGTCTTAAGAGGAGGTAATCTAATTATGTTAGCAGAGTAAATTCTGCATAGAAGGGAAGATCCCTTCTTTCTCCACAGTCTGTTTGTACTACCTCCATAGTCCACACACAATTATCCTTTAAAAAGTGAATGAGCTCACAGTGAAGACCAATTAATTATGCTTTCTTTAGGAATTAGTTTATCACATCATTTTATGAGAACTATTCTTAGTGACAAAAGGATGAAGAGCGTACAATCTCATCAAACTCCCAGCACGATGAAGTGAGATAAGCATACTCTGCAGACAAGAGGTTGAGGTAGATATGTGGGAGTTTTGGCACATTTCTCCTATTTCAGAATCCTAACAGTGGCCAATATTCCTGTCGACAAACAGTAATGTTCTACTGTGCACTCTAGAATTCATTCCTTTGGAAAATATTGGCTTTTTTTTTTTAGAAACTAAGTCTCATAGGACCCTTGGTGGGTAACCCCCCTCCAAAAAAAGTTCCATTTATAAATGTTTAATAATGATAAATAACTTTCATTGAGTACTTAGTACCAGGGGCAATATTTCATATGAATTGTTTTATAAACAAACAGTAACTCATTCATTGAGTTCACCCATTCTGGATACCTGAGTAAATCAATGAGCAAGGATAACAAGCAAAAGCCCCCACCCTTGTGGATCTTAGGCAGTAAATAACGAACTTCTTTATACACAAGTGTTTTATTATCGTTTAGTATAATAAACGATAGTGGTCATGCTATGGAACAAAATATCATCATAGAACAGGGTAAGGAAGATTAGGAGTGGGAAGGTGAGATTTGGCAAGAAAGTTAAAGAAGGTGAAGAAAAAAGCCAAGAGGATGGTGGGGAAAAGAGTCTGCCATGAGTGGAAGAGCTACAGCAAAGGCCCTAGGACAGTGTGTTAGAGACAATGCGGAGGCTCGTGTGGCTGGGGCAGGGGACTCCGGAGCAAGTAAAGTAGTAGGAGAGGAGGATAATGAACTGACTCAGGGGTGGGAAGGAAGGGGGTAGACAACATAGGTCTGTGCAGGCCTATGAATGGTCTTGCTTCTACTCTGAGAAAAATGGACATTCTTGCATAGTTTTGAGCAGATGTATAATGTGATCTGACTTAAGTTTTATAATACCTCGAAGGGGGTGAGAAAGGATGACTTCTTGGGCCAGGATGACAACAGGAGAAAGAGTAAGAAGTGCTTGGATTCTGGGAATATTTGAAAGTAGAACCAGTATGATTTCCTGATGGATCATACGCAGGGGATGGGGGAATACAAGAGGATGACTTCAAGGCCTGTGTGACTGGAGGGAGGAGCTTCTATTGACTGGGATGGTGAAGGCTACACGTCTGGGGTAAGGAGACTCAGTTTTTTACTTAATTCTGAGCTGTGTACTATACATTCAGGTGGAGACATCAAACAGGTGAATAATCAAGGCTGGAGTTCAGGAAAGAGGCTTGGGTTGGAAGTATAAATCTGGAACTATTTCACATGTGAATGATATGCATACACACATGGGGGTGAGGGCAGATGGAGAAGAGAAGAGGGCTGAGTTGTGAGGCCTGCACACTCCAGCATTAAGTGGTCGGGAAGAAAAAGAGGTATCAGCACAGGAGACTGAGAGGTCACTAGTAAGGTAAGAGGAAAATCAGGAGTGTGTGGTGTCCTCAAAGTGAAGCAGAAAAAATATATTAAGGAGAATGGAGACATCAACTATGTTAAATGCTGCTTTCAAATTAAAGTAACAAGAGAGCTAAGAAATGACCTTTGCCTTCAGCAACATGGAGGTACTTGATGCCCTTACCCAGAGCAGTTTTGATATAGGAGAGGAAGAAAGCCTCACTGGAGGGTTTTTAGAGAATCTGCCTACATTTATGTCCCATATGGTATGCATTAAATAAATAAGTTATTGAAATTGAAGTAGGAGAAAAATTGAGAGAGTGTTTAATTTATCCTGATGTGGAGACCTGATCTACACGTTGTATGGGAAACATTATATCATAGTGGCTAAGGGCATGAGATCCAGAGACACCTGTTGCCAGGTGCCACCTGGAAATGACTCGAGTTTACTGACTGTGAAACAGTAGTCAAATTCCCCAAACTCTGTCGTGCATAATAACAGCACTGTTTCCACAAACATTAGCCATGAACAGGACTCCATGTGAAGTGTGAGGTTTCCCTTTTGTGTGCACTCATTAAGATTTAAATGACAACCATTTGTACACATGATGAAATTAACACAGTAGTACCCGCGCCTGTGGATATTTAATAGGAAGCAAAAGGTGATGCAGAATGGAACTCATACAAAAACAGAAGTCATGAAAAATTGACAGAAGGAGTTGGTGCCTAAAACAGTTCAAAAGCACATGTGCATATTAGGCAGTGATTACATTCAGAAATCACCATATGTATGCTTTTACAGAGTCTTAAAAATCTGTCACTTAGAAGTCTGCATATTAGTGATCTGCAAGCTTAGGTTTAGCTTTCAAAGGGAATCCTCACATCTATTCCCAACTCTATGTCCAATACCACAGTGAAAATTGCACTACTTAGATGTAATATGCTCAGAATGGAGATAAAATAACTTAATCAGTTATGCACCCAAAGTATAAACATTTATCACAGTACTTTTCAATCCCAATCTCAATTATACTTTAAAATACAAATTTTATTACAAATATCTCCTCTGCAAAAAGAATATGAGCCTCTGACTTGATGAACGTCATGGTCTTTCTGTATGAAAATGGTCCTTGAAAAGCTGCATTTTTTTCTTAATAAAAATGTCTTCCTCCTCAGAGAAAGGTTTTGGAATGAGGGTCAATGGATCAATCCCAGCCACATGCCATTTTTATTTATTCTTTCCTGTAACCCTAGGTTCAAGGCTATCCAAAGACTGCCAGACTGATTTGGTGAATCTCTGTCAAGGGAGAGATTATATGATTTTTACAGTTCAGCTGGAAAAGAAGCCAAGTTTATTATTTATCCTGCTAGGTAGCAACTGTCTATAATATTCAGCTTTCTTTCTCTTTTAATCTCTCTGTGCTGTTTTGTGTGGAACAGGGAACAAATATCTGCCATCTGACAGTTCCTTGAGGTCTTTTAAGGTAATTAAACCTGCCTTTAAACAAAATCCCTCACCATATTACAGGGCTGGAAATTTACAGAACCGTGGCAGAGACACAGAATGAAATCATGTCTTCTGAACTTTAGCATTGCTTCTGCAGTAATAGGAGGGGGAAATTAACAGCAATTACAGTCTAAATTAGTTGCATAATGCTGTGTGCATCTCATCAGGACATTATGTTCTGAGCAAGCAAAAAGAATAGAGTCACCTAGAAATTAGGATAGTTTTCAGATAAGGTGTGCTAATCCTGATTCAGGTTTTGCAGCTGGTCTGTTGTGCATCTGCAGGCCCTTTGTAAAATTGGAACAGAATGCTCTTTCCAGTAAATTAAGAAAGTATATAAGAGATATCTGAACTTTATATACTTTAAGGTAGGGTAGAGGGAAACATTAGGATCATTTAATCTAAACCTCATTTTATAAAATACTAAGGCATAGTTACAGTTTTCATTTGTCTGTTGATTCCTGGAAATAGTCTATCTTTGGTGTCATTAAAAGGATATTAGTCCTGACAAATTCACAGCTTTTTAGAAAAGGAATTAAGAAAGCTTTCCCTTATTATTCTAATCCACAAATACTTCAGATTATTCTGAATCTCTGGACCACAAAGAGTTTTTTGTAATGGTCTCCAGGTTAGGCACCCACTATTCCAGACATGCACCTGCAGGATCTTAATATTTGCCCTATGCCAGAGAGACAATGTGACATGCTGGCAGGCACAAACGTGAATCCTGTTTCCCTAAACTAGCCATCTCATCTAAGAAAAACCACTGGACCCACATGACCATGATACCTTAACAGCAAAACTGAGATAATAATATATTCCTATAGAGTTGTCGTAAGGACTCAATGAGGTTATATATGTGGAATTACATGGCACATGGAGAATATTAAATAAATGATACAAAGACATCCTGTTGCACTTATGGTCATATGTGTTTTGGGACAAAACAGACTTGTATTCGATTCCCAATTCTGGCACTTACTAACAGTGTAGCCTTGAATTTTGCCGCTCTGGATTCTCAAATGCTAATTTATAGGATGGTGAGCTCCCCTTTGTACAGCTGCATTAGTAAGGATAATTAATGTATGTTAGGCACCCAGCACAGTGTGCAGCACAAAGAAGGTACTCAGGCGTGTGAGCTACTACCCATGTTTTACGCTTAGTCTTGAGCCCTCTATATGCCAATGACTTGAGAATTGCTCTCTTCAGCCAAGACATTGCCTTTCAACTGCCATTCCACCTACTTACTTGGCATTGCTGCTTAGCAGTCTCACAAGAATCTCAAACTTAACATATCACAAACTGACCTCCCTTTACCCCACGCTAATCTATTTTAATGTCAGTAGTTCTTATTTTAGGAAATGGCACTAGTTGATAAAGCCAAAGAAGTTTGGAATAATCCTTCTCTCCCTCTCCCATTCTTTGCATATTCAATCTACCATCCATCATCCCCTATGTTATGACTGAAATTCACATCGTCACCATCCTTCACCAGCTGCTCATTCTCTGCCCAACCCTCCCTACCCCAATTTTACATGCCAGATCTGTTTCTTTAAATCTGAATTTAAGTATCATCTCCCTAGAGAATCTTTCTTTGTTTACCCAATCTAAGGAGGTCCACTATGCTTTTCCATCTCTTAACATCCTACATCTTACTTCCATAGATGTAACACAATGTAAAATACACATTTTTTAATTTATTTACTTGTTTGTTGTCTATCTTTATCAATACTGGAAAGTCCCTGAACTGTATCTGTTTATCTCAAGTCTGAATTTATTTCAACTTGCACAGGGCCTGAAAAAGAGTCAACACTAGATTAAATTTTTTTAATGAATTGAGTAAGTGACTACAGTTTGTAGTGAGTTACATTTATTTGTTTATGTTCTACTACATCCATTGATTCAGTGATGTTATTAAATGAATTCAGTATGCTAATATTCATTCATGTAGTCATTTATTCAACAAACATTCTGATGTGTGCTAGGCCCTGAGATAGGGCAAAAGGCAAGCTAAAGTGAATGAGATATATTTCCTACACTTGAGGGCTTACTTTTTTGTTTGAAAGGCAGATGGACAAATGAATCACAATATAGAGCGATTAATGCTTTAATTGTACTGTAGCCAAAGGCTTTGGAGGAAAAAATAATTCAGCTCAAGAGTTTCAGAAAGAAGGCATCACTGGGTGATATATTAGCTGGGACCTGGAGAAAGTTGACCTTTTGGAGAATGACCTTCTTCCTTCTGGAGAATGATTTGACAGAACATGAACATACTTGACTAATGACTCTTAGAAAATCATGAATCATATTTCTAATTTCAACATTAGAAAAATAAATTAATGGAAAGTAGATTTATTTATATCTAATAAAATATATTAATATAACAAGGGAAAGTCTAAATATTTTATATTTTCCTTTTGCATATAAACACTTTTCAGACAATCTAAAATCTTTATATCTGTTATTTCTTCTTTATATGTTTATTGGTACCTTTTTCCCAGTGAAGGATCCTTTGTTCCTGAACATCTTTTTCTTTCAAAACCTATCTACTTGGATGAATGTTTATTGAATGAATATATATTAGTCTTGTTTATAACATTTTGTGAGCCACTTGCAGTGCCTTGCTTGGCTCTTAGGCACTTTTTAGGCCAGAGTGACAATAAATACCTTTACGTCATGTGTGTTTGGCATATTACACATCCTCCTAATTCATTTAATGGAAATATCAGTCTAAATATAAGGGTAAAATTGAAACCTAGTAAAAGCTTCAAAGTCATGAAAAATTCTTAGAGCAACAAGGGGACTCAAAGCATTAATAACCTTTGGGCAAAATCAGAGATTTTTTTTTCCTTGGCAATACATTTGGCTCTGTGCACCAAGAGACAAGCCTTTTAGAAAATAAGCCTTTTATATACCACCACTTAAAAATTTCTGCTCAACATTTAAGGGATTTTTGTATTATGCAACTATGTCTATATTCATCCAAGAATTGTAAGAAGCCATTTAACAAGCACAGATTTAGGAAGCAAATACCAAGTCTGGACTCAGGAGAAAACGTACTCCAGCCTAGGTAAACATTTTTTGTGGTGGAGAAAAACAAGGCATTAAAGTGTGGAGGCAATTAGTGTTTCTGTTTTGAACTTCATGTTGTAAGATTCTCCAACCTCCATGTGGGTGGAAAAATCTGAGGCTCAGGCCGAAACAGGAACTGCAATTCTCTGAAATCCCACACAGGAACATCTTGTTTTTCATTTCAGAATTTGGTAAACAAGTTTGCTCCTGCAATAAACATACACTGGTGACAGTACCCTGCAGGAATTCTGCGGCAGATGTTTGAAAACACGAACCTGCAAAAGCATACGTAAATTATATTCCCCTAGAAACTAATATTTCTATATTACTTAGAATCATATCTTTCTTCTTATTTCAATCTTCCTGGCCTATTTCAAGGGATGGGTTACTTTCCATATTTACCTCAGAGAGAAATAGAAAAAGGTGGAGACACTAAGCTAAGTTTTAGTTTGAAAATGCCACCAACCTAGAAATTGTTCTATAGAAGCCAACTAAGTAACTTAAAGTTGTTTTCTATGTTGCCCACAATAATCAGTCAAAAAATAAAAAGTGTTAGCCAACATACCAGTTTTTTGTTTATATTTTGCCAAGGAACATGTATGATCAAAAATAAGGAGCAACAAATTAGCTATTAAATGTTGAATGACACAGCTTGCCAAAGCAATGTGCCTTGCACCTTACATACGTAATTTAATTGAATACTCACAATAACTTTGGGACAGAGATGATAGTGAAAGGGCAAAAGTTGAGACAGTAGAGATATTATGCTATTTCATGAAGATTTGCTGAGCTTTTAAAAAGGCCCTTTAAACTTATATTGGAACAAATATTTTATTAAGTAGAGAGTCTTCAATGAAACCTCAATGAAACACAATGAGAACATTGTTTTGTCACTAAAGTATATCAAAGCAGTTGGGATGAGGAAATTATACTTGGATGCCTTACTTTATCTCAAATAAATTTTTGAAAATATAGAATGTAATGCAAAGTTTAATAATTATCTCATGAAGCTGATTCAGTTAGAAAAGGTAGAAAAATGTCACCAAAAACTGCCCTATTTTCATCTGATCATCTTTGTCTTCAGGTATGTATCAGATTTTTTTTATCAGCACATGAAAATGAGGTAATGGGTAATGAGATTTATCTCTTTCAATGGTGGAAAATAAAAACTCATGTAAATTTTAGAAAGTATGATAATTGGAGATCTGGCTGCTTTATCACTTAAGACTATTTATAGACAATAAAGCAAGACACAATCATATTGCCTTTTATTTAGTTAGAGATAGGTGGTGAACATGGGGGAAATGTACAAAAAATTCAAGGATCAGAACTCTAAAGAAGGAAAAAGCAAGTAAAGAGAAGGTGGTACTGCTTCCCGTTTGCATATGTATGTGTGTCTGTGTTCAAAATGCATATTATTGAAGAATGTAAACCTGGGGAGTTGGGGTGATTGATGTAAACACAAAGATACGCTTTTTGGACATTGTCTTCCTCAAAGTCATCCATTTGTTAGTGAAAAAAAATGTTAGGGTGTATATATGTGTGCCATCATCTCTCAAATATAACCATTAATTATGGAAATACATATTAGAAAAGGGAAAACTAATTCACTTTTAATTTTGCCATTTAGTGATAATGCCTATTAGTATTCTGCTACATTCTTCTCCAGTTTTATGCTTTCCTTAATAGTAAATGGCAAATTGATAAATAATCTTTGTCTGCTAGGAAATAATCATTTTAAAATCTGTTAATGTGTTAATGGATGCACAGTATTTCAATTTCAATATATAGACAAACCTTAATTTACTGATTTAGTCACCTATTATTTTATACTTAGATTATTTTAAATCACTTATATGATATAAAAATGCTCTAATGGCTAAATCTTCTTGAATATTAAATTTATTTCCTTAGGATAAATACATAACTTCACCTTGACTAGATCTAATCATGTACACATGTTCAGGCTTTGTTATCTATTGGAAATTACCCCCTCAAAATGCCTGAGCTATGAATTCTTCTTACACTGGTATATAAGAATCCCTGATACTGAACTTCATTATATCTAAACACCACATAACGGTAAAATGAAATAGCATAATATTTGTTCTTGGAGGCTCTATATGTAACACAGAGAGTTTTCATGAAAACTATGGAGAATTTGTAACAATCTGAAAGACAAAAAAACATCAGACAGTATATGAACTAGAATCTGAGTATTATTTTGTCACGTTTATGGTATTTAGCATTCTGTCTGCATTTTTTTTAATTTCGGTATATTATGGGGGTACAGATTTTAAGGTTCCAATAAATGCCCATTTCCCCCCTCCCCCCAAAAGTCTGAGTCTCCATCATGACCATCCCCCAGATGGTGCACATCTCACTCATTATGTATGTATATACCCGCCCCCCTGCCCCCTCCCACCTGCCCAATACCCTATTACTGTAATACCTATGTGTCCACTTAGGTGCTACTCAGTTAATACCAGTTTGCTGGAGAATATATCTGGTGCTTGTTTTTCCATTCTTGGGATACTTCACTTAGTAGTATGGGTTCCAGCTCTAACCAGGAAAATATAAGACGTGCTATATCACCATTGTTTCTTAGAGCTGAATAGTACTCCATGGTATACATATACCATATTTTATTAATCCATTCTTGGATTGATGGGCACTTGGGCTGTTTCCACAGCCTTGCAATTATGAATTGTGCTGCTATAAACATTCGAGTGCAGGTGTCTTTTTTGTAGAGTGTCATTGGATCATTTGGATAGATGCCCAGCAATGGGATTGCTGGATCAAATGGTAGATTCACTTGTATCGCTTTAAGGTATCTCCATATTGCTTTCCACAGAGGTTGAACTAGTTTGCAGTCCCACCAGCAGTGTAGGAGTGTTCCTCTCTCTCCGCAACCACGCCAGCATTTATTGTTTGGAGATTTTTTGATAAAGGCCATTCTCACTGGGGTTAAGTGATATCTCATTGTGGTTTTGATTTGCATTTCCCTAATGATTACAGATGTTGAGCATTTTTTCATATGTTTGTTGGCCATGTTTCTGTCTTCTTTAGAAAAGTTTCTGTTCAAGTCCTTTGCCCACTTTTTAATGGGGTTGTTTGATTTTTTCTTCCTGATTTTCGTGAGTTCTAAGTATATTCTAGTTATCAGTCCCTTATCGGATGCATAGGATGCAAAAATTTTCTCCCATTCTGTAGGTTGTCTGTTTACTTTCATGACTATTTCTTTGGCTGTGCAGAAGCTTTGTAGTTTGATCATGTCCCATTTATTTATTTTTGTTGCTGCTGTGATTGCCTCTGGGGACTTCTTCATAAACTCTTTGCCCAGGCCGATGTCTAGGAGAGTGTTGCCAACTTTTTCCTCTAGAGTTCTAATAGTTTCATACCTTAGGTTTAAGTCTGTTATCCAGCGTGAGTTGGTTTTTGTGAGAGGTGAAAGGTGTGGGTCCTGTTTTAGCCTTCTATAGGTGGCTATGCAGTTTTCCCAGCACCATTTATTGAAAAGGGATTCTTTTCCCCAGCGTATGTTTTTGTCTGGTTTGTCAAAGATTAGATGGCTATATAAGGATGGTTTTATATCAGGATTCTCACATCTGTTCCACTGGTCAATATTCCTATTTTTGTGCCAATACCATATTGATTTAATTACTACAGCTTTGTAGTATAGTTTGATATCTGGCATATTAATGCCTCCCATTTTGTTTTTGTTGCCTAGAATTGCTCTTGATACTCGGGATCTTCTTTGGTTCCATACGAAGCGTAAAATTATTTTTGCTATATCTGTGAAGAATGCTGATGGGATATTAATAGGTATTGCATTGAATCTGTAGATCAGTTTGGGTAGTATAGACATTTTGATGATATTGAGTCTGCCGATCCACGAGCATGGTATGGATTTCCATCTGTTTACATCCTCTGCTATTTCCTTCCTCAGTGTTTCATAGTTCTCCCTGTAGAGGTCTTTTACATCCTTGGTTAAGTATATTCCTAGGTACTTTAATTTCTTTGTTGCTATTGTGAAGGGAATTGAGTCTTTGATTTGGTTCTCAATTAGATTGTTGTTGGCGTATATGAATGCCTCTGATTTCTGTGTATTGATTTTGTATCCTGAGACTTTACTAAATTCATTGATCAGTTCCAGGAGTTTCTTGGTTGAATCCTTGGGGTTTTCTAGATACAATATCATATCATCAGCAAACAGTGAAAGTTTGATCTCTTCTGCCCCTATTTGGATACCTTTGATTCCATTTTCCTGTCTGATTGCTGTAGCCAAGACTTCCAGTACTATGTTGAACAGAAGTGGAGATAGTGGGCAGCCTTGTCTGGTTCCAGTTCTAAGTGGAAATGATTTCAATTTTTCCCCATTCAGTATGATGTTGGCTATGGGTCTGTCATATATGGCTTGTATCATTTTGAGGTATGTCCCTTCTATGCCTATTTTCTTAAGTGTTCGTATCATGAAAGGGTGTTGAATTTTGTCAAAAGCTTTTTCTGCATCTATTGAAAGAATCATGTGGTCTTTGTTTTTGCTTCTGTTTATGTGGTGAATTGCATTTATAGATTTCCGTATGTTGAACCATCCCTGCATCCCTGGGATGAAGCCCACTTGGTCGTGGTGGATTATTTTTTTGATAAGTGTCTGGATTCGGTTAGCTAAGATTTTGTTGAAAATTTTTGCATCTATATTCATTAGGGATATTGGTCTGTAGTTTTCTTTTTTTGTTGCATCCTTTCCTGGTTTTTGTATCAGAGTAATATTCACTTCATAAAAGGTGTCGGGGAGGTTTCCGTTCTTCTCAATGTTCTGGAATAGGGTTGGGCGCACAGCCTCCTCCTGGGAGGAGGGTTGCCCTCTAGGACGCCAATCCGCCTCTGGAGGCACACACACCTCAGTAGGCTGTTCACGTATAACCTTTCTGTGCCCTGGGCAATGCTAGCCCTCGGTGCAGGGGATCTGGTCTGCAGGTCCGACCTCTGGGTCCCAGAGTTCAAAATGTATCCCCACCAGGGAGAGGATTTCCGGTCCCAATTCACCCACAGGGAGCCCAAGCTGGGTCTATGTCTCTCAGCCTCTGAGTCGGCACCGTTCTCCTGGGAACTCAGTGCCAGCAGCACCTGGGAGGGCGGGCGGGTAGGGAGCTCACAGTCTGAGTTCCCCTGAGTCAGCTATACGGTCCCAAGAGGGAAAGTCCCGTTCCCTGGAGGTGCCTCCGGCTGGTGGCTGTATTGTGTCTCTGGGCAGCCGCAGGTAGGGTTGGTGGAGGGGAGGAGGAGGCAATATGGCGCCTGCCACGCAGCTTGGGTCTGTGCACATGGAGGTGCCCGGAGGAAGTGGGAACCTGGTGCCATGTCTGCTATAGGCTCACCACTGGCTGGCGGCAGCGGCGGTCTCTGGGCTGGTGTCTGCAGGTCTCTCCACCCACTGGGGAGCCCACCAGCAGTCCCAAATGCAGGGGAGGGGAAACAGCAAATCCACCTACCCTTGCCGCTGGTCTCTGGGCTGCTCTGGTAGTCTCAGCCTCCAGTTCTCCTCCACAGCCTCCTCCCGTGGAGTCTCCCGGGGTCTCAGGTACTCCTCTTTCCAGCCCTTGTCCGCTGTATGCTCGTCTTCTTGCTTCTTTCCTCTAATTTCTGCTAGAATCTATCTTTTCTGCAGAGACACTCTGTTTGGCGGTGTTATTCGTCCGCCATCTTGCCCGATTAATGTCCTGTCTGCATTATTAATGAAAACAACGATGTATAAGACTAGAAGAGGGGTCAACAAACTTTTTCTGTAAAAAGCCAGATGAATATCTTAGGTTTTGCAAAGCCATATAATCCCTCTCACTCCTACTCAACTCCACTGTTATAGTATGAAAGCAACCATAAACAAGATGCAAGCAAAGGGTGTGGCTGTTTTTCATTAAAATTTTATCTACAAAAAGAGGCTGCAGGGAGCATTTTGCTTGCTGGCCATAGTTTGCCAACCTCTGTGATAGAACATGAGACTCCTCATCTCCCTACTATTAAATCTGAAGTTAATGAATGATTCAGTAAAATGAAACTCAAGATAATTACACATTATTTATTTGGTCTCAACAACATAAAAGGAAACACAATGTTGCCTCACATTCTGTTCATTAGTCTGCTTTCCTTTGGATCCGACTTGGACAGCTCTTCTGACATTACCCTTTCAGAACCAGAGCCCAAACAACTTTCATACACACACACACACACACACACATACACACACATAAAGCCACATCTACAGTCCATGCCCACACAGCACTGTGAAAAACTGATATAACTCTGTTCTTTACCCACACTTGCTCACACACTCAATTTACATATCTCTAGCCCCTTCAATTCATTTAGTTTTAGAATCCATCCAATTTTACTAACTATTTTACCTCACTTGCCTCCACATGTGTATTTACCTCCTGTGTATTTGATTTTTTAAATGCTAATGTTCAAAAATATTACTAATCCATTTGTCTTGGCTTTCCCTGACATAGTATGTAGCCAATACAACTTTTGTAGAATTTAATTGAATGTGAAATTATTTCAGGTCTTTCCATCTAACAGCATACAGGATAAGTAGGTTTTGTTTATTAGCTCTTTCTACAGACATCATTCCAGAAGCTGTATCTGTGAGATCCATTGCCATTTGTATGGGATATAGAAATATAAAACTCAGGCCCATCCTTAAATGTTTATAGGTTACTTAAAGAAGTGACATCAGAAGATGGCATAATATGAGTTTTCAGCACTCATTGCTTCACAGAAACATCAATTTGAGCAACCAGCCATGCTTGAAAGTACCTTTACAAGGTGTAAGGAATCCAGATGAGAAAGTATAGTACCCAGGTAGAGCACAGAAATAAGAAAAGACACATTGAAAAGGATGTGAGGGATAGTTTTATATTACTTGCATCTTTCTTCCCTCAAGGCCTCACAGTGCAGTATGAGAAATATCTTTTGCATGGAGAAGTAAGAGTGAAATGAGCACCCAACTTTGCTACAGATTCCAGCACCAGACTTGCCCCAGTAAAACAAGTGCCAGAATGGACTGCAGCCCCAGGCTCTCAGTACTCCTGTGGCTGCAGACTCCAGGTCCACACAAGCACAAGGTCAGCCTTCATAGCCCCAGGCTTCAGGCCTACCCCTGTGAACCCAAGGTCAAGGTCCACATCAGTGCCAGTACATCCCACATGAATCCATGTGCTAGGCCCACCCATGCCAACCCAGGTACCAGGTTTACCCCAGTGGCCCCAGGTCCCAGACATGCTACTATGGACCCAGGCATCATGTCAGCCCCTGTGGATCCAGGCACCAGGCCCACATACTTGATGACTCAGGCACCAGACCAAACCGACCAAGGAATCTAGCACCAAACCCACCCACAGACTTTGCCAGCTAGTCTGCCCAGAATGTCTGGATGGGCTTTTTGGCAAAGAGCTTTCCCTCCCAAAGTGTCTATAAAGACTGTAAGAGGTATCAAATGTGCAGACACCAATGCAAGGCCACAAATATCATGAATAATCAGGCAACATGACACCACCAATAAAACAAAAGAAAGCAATAGTCAACCCTAAAGAAATGGAGATCTACAAACTTTCTGATTAAAAAAATAAAAATCTTAAACTCAGTGAGCCACAAATGAAAACAAATAGACAAGTAAATGAAATCAGGAAAACAATAGCTGAACAAAATTAGAAGTTTAAAAAAGAGAGAGATACCATATAAAGAACCAAACAAAAATTCTGGAGTGCAGAACATAATGACTGAACTGAAAATTTCTATAGTGAGCTTTAACACCAGACTTGAGCAAGCAGAAAAAAGAATCAGTCAGCTCTAAGACAAATCATTTGAAATGATCCAATCAGAGGCACAAAAAGAAAACTGAATGAAAAAGAGTGAAGGAAACCTACAAGACATATAGAACACAATAAAGCAAACTAAGGTTCATATCACAAGAATCTCTGAAGGAGCAGACAAAAAGAAAGGGGCAGAATGTTTATTTAAAGAAATAATAGCAGAAAATATCCCAAATCTGGACAAGGAAATGGACATCTGGAGAGGGAAATAAATATGAACCCAAAGAATCCAACAGAGATCTTAAGTGAGATACATAATCAAATTTTGAGATACCTCAAAGTGCTAAAAATAGAAATACCATTTGATCCACTAATAGCATTATTAGACATCTACCCAAAAGAGGCTAAGACATTCTATAATAAAGACATCTGCACCCAAATGTTTATGGCAGCACAATTCACTATTGGAAGGACATGGAAACAACCCAAGTGCCTGTCAATTCATGAGTGGATTATTAAAATTTGGTATATGTTTACAATGGAATATTACTTAATTATAAGAAATGACAGTGAGCTAGCACTGCTTATATTATCCTAGATTGAGCTTGAGCCCATTATCCAAAGTGAGGTGACACAAGATTGGAAGAATGTGCTCCACATGTACTCGCTATCAAATTGGTACTGACTGATTAACACTATGGTGCTCAAATAGTGGTGGTGTTCACCAGGGATTCGGGGGTTGTGGGTTAGACCCACATCTGAGGGATGTGGTGAGCATTGTGGAGGGGAAGGGCATACCTCTAACCCTTGCTATGGAGAGGCAAAGATATAAAATGTAACCAAAATGTTTGTACTCTCATATTTTCTTGAAAAAAAAAAGCTGAGCTCAGAAAAAAAAGAAACAAAGTTAAAATGTCAAAGACAGAGAATGTTGGAAGCAGCAAGAGAAGAGTGACTCATAACATACAAGAGAGCCCTAAAAGGACTATTAGTGGAATTCTCAGCAGAAACCTAGGAGGCGAGGAAAAGTGGGATGATAAATTCCATGGGCTAAAAGCAAAAAACTGCCAAACAAGAATAGTATACTCACTGAAGCTATTTTTCAGAAATGAAAAAGAGATTAAGAGCTTCCCAGACAAAATCTAAGGGTATTCAATATCACTAGACCTGTCTTACAGGACATGCTGGTGGAAATTAATCAAGTTGAAATAAAGGATGCTTACTAATCATATGAAAACCCATGAAAGCATAAAACTCATTGTAAAAATAAGAATATGTCCAAATTAAGAATACTCTAATGCTACAATGGTTGTATATAAATTACTTTGACTCTATTAGAAAAGTTAAAATACAAAACTATTTAAAATAACTGTAGCTGTGAGTTTCTATTGTATTTATATTGTTAAAATTTGGCATATGTTTACAATGGAGTAAACAATATAAACTCAATAATGTTAGTTTATATTGTGTCTCTCACAGACACAACATAAAAAGATGTAAATTGTGACATCATTAACGTAAAATGCAGAGAAGGAGAAGTTAAAGTGTAGAGTTCTTATATGTGGTCAACATTAAGTTGTTATTAACTTCAAATAAATAGTTATAGGATGCTTATATAAGCCTTATGGTAACCACAAAAAAAAAATATAGTAAATACACAAAAGGTAAAGAATCAAAGCATGCTACTACAAAAAAAAAAATCATCAAATCACAAAGAAGACAACAAGCAAGGAAGAAAAAAATAAAGGAATTATAAAACAGTAGAAAAACAAATAACAAAATGGCAATAGTAAGTCCTAATCTATCAATAGTTAGTTTAAATACAAATTGATTAAATTCTCCAATCAAAATACTGAGTGGCTGAATAGATTTGTTTAAAAAAAAAACCAGCAGGAATCTATATGCTGCCTACAAAAGACTTACTTTAGCTTTAAGGACATGTGTAGGTTGAAAATGAACAGATGGAAAAAGATATTCTATGTAAATGGTAAACAAAAAAGAGCAAGATGGTTATACAATACATATAACAGTAAAAAATACATTAAGTAAAAAACTGTCACGAGAAAATAAGATCATCATATAATTATAAAGAGGTCAACTCATCAAGAGGATACAAATATATAAATACACAATCAATATCAATAAACCTAAATAAATAAAGCAAATGTTAATGGAACTGAAATGAGAATACAAAAGTAGAGGACTTCAATGTTCCACTTTCAACAATAGATAGATCATCCAGAAAGAAAATCAATAAGAAAGATCAGCACAATACTATAGACCAAATGGACCTAACAGACATATAAAGAACATTCCAACCAACTGCAACAGAATACACATTCTTTTCAAGTGCACGCAGAACATTCTCTGGGGTAGCTCATATATTAGGTCATAAAACAAGTCTTAAAAACTTTTTCAAAATTGAAATCATATCATGTATGTTTTCTGATGACAATGGTATGAAAGTAGAAACCAGTAAGGGGATAAAAATTGGAAAATTCACAAATATGTACTAACTAAACAACACAATCCTGAACAACCAATAAAGAAATCAAAAGGGAAATTTTAAGAAAAAGTCTTGGAACTCTACCTCTCACCTGTCACAAAAACCTACTTAAGATGGATAACAGTCTTAAACCTAAGGCATGAAACCTTAAGAATCCTAGAAGAAGATGTTAGGAAGAGCCTTTCAGACATTGGCCTAGGCAAAGAATTCTTAAAGAAGACCTCCAAAGCAATCACCGCAGCAACAAAAATAAATAAATGGGATCTGATCAAATTAAAAAGCTTCTGCACAGCCAAGGAAACTATCATTAGAGCAAATAGACAACCTACAGAATGGGAAAAAATATTTGCTCTCTATACTTCCAATAAAGGTCTGATAACAAGAATCTATCTAGAACACAAAGGAATTAATAAGAAAAAAAAATCAAACAACCCCATCAATAAATGGGCAATGAAAATGAACAGAAACTTTTTAAAAGAAGACAGAATAATGGCCAGCATATAAAAAAAATGCTCAGCATCTCTAATCATTAGAGAAATGCAAATCAAAACCACAAGGAGATATCACCTAACCTCAGTGAGATTGGCCTCATTCAAAAAAATCCCAAAATAACAAATGCTGGCGAGGATGTGGAGAGACAGGTACACTCTTATACTGCTGGTGGCACTCAATTAGTGCAACCTTTATGGAAAAGAATTTGGAGATACCTCAAAAAGCTAAAAATAGAAATACCATTTGATCCAGCAATAGCATTATTAGGCATCTACCCAAAAGAGCATAAGACATTTTATAATAAAGACATCTGCAACTGAATGTTTATGGCAACATAATTCACTATTGCAAGGACGTGGAAACAAACCAAGTACCTGTCAAGTCAAACCAAGTCAATTCATAAGTGGATTATTAAAGTATGGTGTATGTTTACAATGGAATATTAATTATAAGAAACGACAGTGAACTAGCACCGCTTATATTATCCTGGATTGAGCTTGAGCCCATTATCCAATGTGAGGTGACACAAGATCAGAAAAATGGGCTCCACATGTGCTCGCCATCAAATTGGTACTGACTAATTAACACTATGGTGCTCAAATGGTGGTGGTGTTCAGCAGGGGTTCGGGGGTTGCGGGTTAGACCCACATCTGAGGGATGTGGTGAACACTGTGGAGGGGAAGGGAAAACCTCTAACTCTTGCTTGGAAGAGCCAAAGATATAAAATGTAACCAAAATGTTTGCACTCTCATATTTTCCTGAAATAAAAATAAATAAAATAATTTTAAAAAAAGAAGACATACAAATGACTCACAGGTATATGAAAAATGCTCAACATTAATAATCATTAATCATCACCAGGGAAATGCAAACCAAAAACACAATGAGATATTATCCCACACTGTTAAAATGACTATGAACAGAAAGACAAAAAGTAAATACTGGTGAGGATATGTAGAAAAGGAAACCATGTACGCTATTGGTGAAAACATAATTTGGTACAGCTATTATGGAAAACGGTATGGAAGTATTTTAAGAAATTAAAAATAGAACTACTATGTGGTCTAGAAATCCCACTATGGTATATATCCAAAAGATGTGAGTATGTCAAAGAGACATATGCACTCCCCTGTCCATTGCCTCAGTATTCACAATAGCAAAGGTAATGAGTCAATGTTGTGTCCATCAACCGATGAATGAATAAAGAAAATGTGTACAGTGTATATATGTGTGTGCACTTGTATATATATGGAATATATATATGTTATATATATATATATTAAATATATATATTCCATTCCCTTGTGGGAATGAAAATTGATGATGAAGATGAAGGAGAGATCTATAGAGTGGGCACGGTGGGGATTAGGTAACCAAAGAGAATAGCAGTCCAACTATGAATTGCTTTGGTTGTCAGTCTAAGAAATTTGTGCTTTATCTTAATAGCCATAGTGAGCTTTCTCTATTAACTTAATTAGAAAAATAAAATAAAATTTAACAAATACCTTAAGAGTATGCATGCAACAGGAAGATCTAATTTAGACTGGAAGGATCAGAGAATGTCTCAGTGAAGAAAGAATATTTAAACTGAGATCTGAAAGATAAGCATGAATTATCTTGATGAATAGGCTGGGAAAGAATTTTACAGGCAGAAGGAGTGGTATATTTGCAGGTGCTGAATTGGAAGAAAGTGTGGGGCATCTGAGCACACATAACAAAGTCATGATATCTGAAGTACAGTGAGTAAGAAGAATGGCAAGAGCCGGTGTTGAAGAGGCAGGCAAGGGCCAGCATATGTAAATGTTTGAAAATCATCTTAAAGAGTTTGAGAGCTTTTTCTGTATTATACTGGGAACTATTGAAGATTTTAAAGGTGAAAAGTAATATGATATAATTTACAGTTTAAAAAAAATAGAGAGGCCTCTATATGGAGAATGTTTTGGGGAAAGGACAAGAATGAATGGGAATACCAATTAAGAAGCTGTACAGTACCTAGGCAGTAGTTGGTAGTGGCTTGGGTTAGGGTGTTTAACATAGAGATGGAGAGGTCTGGATGAATTCAGAATGTATTTTAGAGGTATAAACAACAGTTCTTAGTGATTGAATTTGAGTGATATGGAAAACATAGGTGTTAAGGACTCCTAGGTTTTTAGATCATGTTGGCGTGGAGCATGAGGGGTGGAGAGCACAATTTTAGTTTGAGCTAGGCAGATTTAAGATGTTTTTTCAAAATCTAAACTGAGATGCCAAGTAGACACTTAGAGATTTTATTTAGAGCTCAAAAGGGAAATCTGAATTGGAATATGAATTTTCAAATCTTTGGCCTAGGGAGGGGTACAGACTGAAAAGGGAAGAGAGCTCGTAATCAATATAGAAGTAAAAATACCTGATTGCTGACCTTCAAAAGATACTAGCTAGCTGAAGGTCAATACTTCAAATATATCAATTAAAGCAGTTAACTAAAACCTAGGCCAATAATTTGACAAACTATCAAAAATCGAAGACTGAATCTGGGGAGAGTCTATGTATAGAATCTGCTCACTGTAGGCTTCTTGAGGACAATAGCCATACAATTTTTTTGAACACAGTAAACTCTCAGTAAATGTAATTAAATAAGCAAACAAACAGATGTATCAATAAGCAGCATGATGAACTGGCAAAGTGAAAACTATGAGATATGGTTATTATCCTGGCATTGCTGCTATCTAATTTTGGGCAAATCTCTTAAAGTGTCCTGGTCTCAGTTTCCACATTTGCAGTGCATTGGAAGTAAATCAGATGAACCATGAAATCCTTCAGAGTTATAATATTCTATGGCTTAACAGTACCCTGTATGACTAGTACATCTCTTCCTTCTATCCTTAGGACATGGGAAGGGCAGACACACCTGGATATAAAGAGATAGGTTGTTGGAGTTATAACTATCTGTCTACTCAGGAAATATTAATGCAAGGCAAGGACACAGAACCTGGCCCCATGATGCCTAGTCCTGGTGCTTTTACATACTCACAGTCTTGTTGTCTTTCAAGGATCTGTTAAGTAGCAAGGGACAAATGATTGTCTGGGCAGTTAGACTCTAGGTCTTGGAAAACACAGCTGATCCTCATTATTCACAGACTTCCTATTTACAAATTCAGATACTCAATAATTTTTTTTTTTGTAACTCAAACTAATGCTTTCATGGTTATACACAGACATGCATGGAGGAGCAAAACATTTGAGTCGCCTGACATATACACTCTCAGCTGAGGTAGAACAAGATGACACTGCTTTCTTGTTTCAGTTCTTATATCGTATATTTAGAACCACATTTTTCACATCTTTGTGCTTTTTGCTAGTGATGTTTTGCCAAGCATAGTGCTGACGTGCTGTCTAGTGTTTCCAAGCGCAAGAAAGTCTATGATATGGAAAAAAATACCTGTTAGATAAGCTTCACACAGGCGTGAGTTATAGTGCTGTGGGCCGTGAGTTCAATATTAATGAATCAACAACATAAATTAAATAAGGTGTCTTTAAACAAACACACATAAAGTTATGTCTTGATTGTTTGATAAAAATACTGTGACCAATGGCTTAGGAACTTGATCCTTTGTTTTCCCAGGGGCAATAGTTCAGTATTCAACTCAGTGTGTTTCCTGCAACTTCATAGAACATAACTACTGCAAATAACAAGAATCAACATTTTTATGTGCCACACACTCATAGAAGTCATGTAACAGATAGAAGGAAACCTCTGTAATTGCATTAGTTCACAGTTACCTAGGCAAATTAAAATTAGAGTTATGGCTTGTGATTCTTTCCTGAGACATACAGTGAATATGTGCTATGTGATATGCTCATGCATGTGAGCATATGTGATATGTTTCATGAGGCACAGTTGTCATCTGCCCAAAGAAGCGTCCCTGCTCCCAAGGCACTTAGGATGTGGTGGGTGATACAGACAATTAAATAGGAAACTATAGTAGAGTGCGAGCATTAGTAAGTGTGAGTATTAGTCACAAGATGGTTAGATACCAGGCATAGCTGCACCAAAGGGACATTGCATCAGTCACTTTGAAAAATGAAGAGAGCTGCTCAAAACACTGAAAGAAAGGCTGGGGGAGTGAGGAGGACAACTATGACATTTGAGGATTTAACATGGATTTACTTATATCTGAGTATGTTTGAAGTTTTTTTTCTGCCAGTAGGCTTCTCAACTACAGCAACTGTAGCTGTGATGTGAGGAGAAATTGATCTGGGCTTGTATTAAGAGTTATTCTATGAAATTTTTATACTTCAGAGTGTAATTAACATAAAAATAAGTGAGATGATAAATGCAGAAGCTCTTTGTGACTTTCAAAGGCTTCACTTCATCAAAATAGTGCCTTTAAAAATAGGCTTTATTTTTTTAGAACAGTTATAGATTTTTTTTTTAAATTGAGAAGGTAGTGCTGAGAATTCCCGTATACCTCACACTTAGCTTCCATACAATTGACATACAGGTTTGAGGAGTACTGATAAAGTATTCTGTAAGATGCCCCCAGTATTGGAATTTATTTGATGTTTTTTTCTTACAACAAAACTGGGTTTATGGGTTATTGGGAGGAAGGCAATGGTGGTTTTATACGTTTATTAAGGCAGTTAGAATTTCTTGTCACACTCTGCATTCCATCCTGGGATTCCCTGACCTCCTAAGTAATTTCTTTTAAATTGCTTACATTAAGGTTCACTATTTATGCCATAAAGTTCTACTAGTTTTAACAAATGCATGATATCATGTATTCACTAGTACAGTATCATACAGAATAGTTTCATTGCCCTAAAAATCCCTTATGTTCTACCTATCCATCCCTCCTCTGACTTCCATCTAACCAAGGGAAATATTTATCATTTTGCTATCTCTGTTATCTCTGTAGTCTCGCTTTTTCCAGAATGTCATGTAGTTGAAATCATACAACATGTAGCCTTCGCAGACTGATTTCTTTCACTTAGAGCTATGCATTTAAAGTTTCCTCCTTGTTTTTCTATGGCTTGATAGCTCATTTCTTTCCATATCATTAAATAACATTCCATTTTATGGATGTATAACAACTATTTATTGATTCACCTATTGAAAGACATCTTGATTGCTTCTAGGATTTGGTTATTATGCACAAAGCTGCTATAAACATTTATATTTAGGTTTTTGCACGGACATAAGTTTTTATTTCATTTCAGTAAATACCCAAGAGCACGACTGCTAGGTTGTATGCTAAGTCTACGTTGAGATTTGTAAAAAACTGACAAACTGTCTTCCAAAGTGGCTGTACCGTTTTCCATTTGCACCAAACAATGAATAAAAGTTCCTGTTATTTCACATGCTTGTCAGCACTCTCTATTGTTGGTTTTTACATTTTCACCATTCTAAAATGTAGGTAGTGGTATCTTATTGTTGTTTTGATGTACATTTCTCAGATGACATATGATGTAGGAAATCTTTTTGTATGCTTATTTCCCATCTTGTATCTTCTTTGGTGAGGTGTCTGTTTAGATCTTTTTTATTTTCATTTCTTAACTGGGATGTTTAATTTATTATTGTTGAGTTTTAAGAATTCTTTGTATAGTTTGGATACCAATCCTTTATTAGATGTGTGGTATGCAAATATTTTCTCCCAATATATGATTTGTCTTTTGATTCTCTTAACAATACCTTTCATGGAGCAAAAAAATTTATTTTAATAAAGTCTAATTTTTCTTTCATGAATTGTAATTTTGGTGTTAAATATAAAGAAAAACAGTGTCAAACCCAAAGTCATATAGATTTTTCCCTGTTTTCTTCCAAAAGTTTCATAGTAGTGATGTGAATATTTAAGCCAATGACACATTTTGAGTTAATTTTTGTCAAAGGTTTAAAATCTTATTTTTATTTTTTGCATATGGATATCAATTATTCCAACACCATTTATTGAAAAGGCTATTCCTTCTTCATTTAATTTCCTTTGCTTTGTCAAAGATCAGTTGATGATGTTTCTATTGGTCTATTTCTGGGCTATTTTGTTCCCCTTGTTCACTTCTCTATTCTTTAAATAATACCATGCTGTCTTAATAGTTTTGTAATGTCTTGAAGTAGGACAGTATCAGTCCTCCAACTTTGTTAATCATAATTAGTATGTTCTCTATTCTGGATATTTTGCCTTTCCATATAAACTTGTTAAGTAATTTTTCAATGTCCAGAAACTAGCTCTCTGGGATTGCATTAAATCTGTAGATTAATTTGGAACAAACTGTTATCTTGACAATATTGAATCTTTCTACCCATGAATGTAGAAAGTTGCACCATCTATTTAGATTTAGTTTCTTTTATCAGAGTTTTATAGTTTTCCACATATAGATTCTGCATATATTTTGTTATATTTATACATAAGTATTTCATTTTCTTTTGGTGCTATTGGTATTGTGTTTTTAATTTCAAATTCAAATTATTTATTGCTGGTATATAGGAAAGGAATTAACTCCTCATATATTAACCTTATTTACTATGACCTGGCCATAATCACCTATTAGTTGTAAGAATTGTTTTGTCTGTTTTTTAACATTTTTTACATAGACAATCATGTAATCTGTGAATGAAGACAACTTTATTTCTTCCTTCCTAATCTATATACCTATTATCTTATTTTCTTGTCTTTTTGTGCTATCTAGGACTTCTGCTGTGATGTCGAATAGGAATGGTTAGAGAAGATTGAAAATAATGACTTTAATTATTTGTAGCTCCAAGATCCAGAATCACCCCCTGATTTAAATTTTGAAAAATATATTTTAAACACATTTATTTTAATAAGGGATTTACAGACATCCATCACTCAACATAACTATATTTCATTTCTTACATTTGTAATAAAACCTTATTACGAATATTAATAATTCTGAAATTTTTTTTCTTTTCTTTGGTGAAATCATTCACTAACTGTGAACTTCCAGGAAAATGCCTTATTTTCCCCTGTAAGTATATTCTATGCTGAATGTTTCTCAAATAACTATTAATTTTGCCCAGGCCTCTGTTAGATCTGTTGATAAAGTGATTTATTACTAGATGGTATATGTGTGACTGGCATATGCTACAGCATAGATGAACCTTGAGGACATTATGATAAGTGAAATGTCTGTCAGTCATAAGACAAATACCATATGATTCTACTTATATTATGTTCTTAGAGTAATCAAGATCATAGAGACAGAAAGTAGAAGGAGCTGGGCTAGGGGAAGAATGGGGCATTATTATTTAATGGGTATAGAGTTTCAGTTTTACAAGATGAAGAGAGTTATGGAGATGGTGGTGATGATGGCTGCACAACAATATGAATGTATTTAATACCACCATGCTGACACTTAAAATGGTTAAAATAGTAAAGTTATATATGTTGTCACAATAAAAAATTTGGAAATTATGTACAACATTCTTAATCAAGGACATAGGATCAGTATACTGATTAAAAACTTCAATCAAAAACAAAGTTTGGGACATTCTATCTAAATTACACATGAGAAATAAAAATCAATAAAAATGTGGTTATATATGAAAAGGAAGAACATCTGACATACAGTTCTTTCTTGTTAGTCTGTAGCTTTATATGTTAAAAAAGGATGCATCAGTTGCCATGGAAAATTGGCTCTGCTGAATCTTGGAGCCTGGTATATAAAGATTTGTGAAACCATGTAATTTAAAAATGAACAGGCATATTTTACAGTCATTCACCTAATGCAGGTTTGGATTCTTGGATGTACAGCCATCCCATTCAACACAAAAGATCAGATATTTGGGTTCAAGTAACACTAACTATCCTTGAAATCACAGACTTAATTTCTTATATCAGAAATCTAGAATTCTAACATTTTAAGGGCATATAAAATATTGAAAAAGAAGTTAAAGAAATTATCTAGGTCTTTTTTCCAGAGGCTTCTTTGGCAAGAAAACATATCATTCCTTTAATAAAAATATAGTGTTTTCTCTTCATTTACATCATAGATTATAAAGTTGTAGTTTTAAATTTCTTTCAATGAGATGGGGCACATTGCATATATCCACAGCTATCCAACTAGGGTGACCTTTTAAGTTTTTTTTTGGTCATTTGAATTCATTTATATTCATCTCAATATTGAAGAGTATAATGAATGCATGGTATTCATGTTGATGACATATACTCCATAAAAGTTTAATTGTCATTCTGCATTAATTAAGCCTGAATTAATGAACACTTTCAAAGTTTTGGAACAGTTGAATCACCAGTTCCCACCAAGCATGACTGAAGCAGAATTAGCTCATTCTGAATGCTAAAGCCATCCACAGAGAAAAAAAAAAAAAAAAAAAAAAGAAGCAAGAAGAAAGATACACAGACCTTGGTCAATTATAATATTGAATAAGCAGAGTACATTGGCAGAAATGCCAAATTCCAGGTAGAATTTAAAATTAACATCAATATTCTTTGCTCTAAATTTCGTTGTTAATGGATTGTTTTTTTCTTTCATGATTTTTATCATAATGTATGAAGTTTTGAACATTGTAAAGTAAAACTTGCCTATGTTACACCACGTTGGGAGTGGTATCTGAATTCAGGGCTAAATTTCTGACTGATTTAGAGGTGGTGGGTGGGTGGGATCTAGGAAGAACCTATACTATAATGCTAATATCCTCTCTCTGTTTAATTCCACGGCTAATCCTTAAAAAGAAGCATGGTACCCCCTTTATAAAGGCGTGAAAGTTGAGATTTAAAGATGTGCAGTCACTCATCCAAGTTTCCAAAGGTAGAACCAGGAAGCAGATGCAAAATGTCTGATTCTAAATTTAATCTCCCCCTTTCCACTGCATAACTAATGATGCCTTTGAATAGCATAAAAAGAAGAAGTGAGAATTGAAACTATCTTTACAGCCTACTGTCTACCTCAACATGACTTTGCTATTCTACTGTCCTCACCAACAAAAATTTAGTATTCCAGGAAATTCTTACCAGAAAGATAAATGTTGCAAATTACTTTATTGCTCATTGCAGGAACTTCAAGTCTTCTATAGAAAGCATTTAACAACAGTTTACACTTTAAGATCCTATGAACCTTTGCATTAAAATCCTCCTCTTTCTGTGTCTCCCAATTCTTAACTCTTAATCATGATTTTCTACCCAGTCCTAACCAAGCATGTCTTCCCCATCCCCAATTCCACATTAAAAGACCTGTCTTGCACCAAACTTTAGAATCTTGATAAATATTCCAAAGTTGCTCTTCCTCCTTCTGAGACGCCACTAAGATTCTTGAGGTAGCACTCTCCCTTACCACAGCAAGCAATAAACAGCTTTGTCTTATCATCAGGTTATGTTGGTAATATTTGGGGGAGACAGCTTTTGACAGATAGGAGAAGTTGGCTTGGATTTAATAAAATATGACTTTATTTCAGAATATGAATTTGAGTTGCAGGTGGAACTCAGAGATATAAATGGCTATTTGTCTTTGAATAATAGCTCAAAAACCATTCTCTCTAATTCCTCTAATCCCCTACTACAAATCTGAAATTAACATCTATGGAATCAGAGAATCATGTACATACCTTATCATATCACTTTACAAAAAATATATGTACCACATGGAGCATATATGAAACAAAAAAATAAAATAAAACCTCATTACTCCTACCCATGTTCTGAACTGGAACATCACCATTAGCAATAAAGCTACCAGAAAGCTCCTGCTCCATGTCACTCTACTGCCTCTCCCAGCCCCTACAGATAACACTGCTTTGCAACTCACAGTTAGTTTTTGAAGATAAATATTAAAATAGTTTTGTCAGATATCTATGTCTGTCTATGCTTTTTAACTAATTTTTAGTCTTTCGAAAATGAAATCATGTTTCCTCTAACTTTTATTTTATGCCGAATGTGATGTTTCCAAGATTTGTCTCTGTGCAGATAGCTGTAGAAGTTTCATTTTTACTGGTTGTTTTGTTTTGTTTTATTTTGTTTTAGGAAGGCAACTTGATTAACCTTTGAGAGGCCCCTGGTGACACTCCACATCCCTTCCCATATCTTGCCCAATGCATCCCTTCATATGTATCATTTGTAATATCCTTTACAATAAACCAGTAAATGTGTTTCCCTGAATTCTGTGAGCTGTTCTAGCAAATTAGATCCAAGGAGGGGGTCGTGGTAACCCCGGCTTATAATCAGTCAGTCAGAAGCACAGGTAAAACAACCTGTGGCTGGCGGTTGGCATCAGAAGTGGGGGGCAGTCTTACGGGACTGAGCCTCAATCTGAAGATTCTGATGCTATCTCCAGGTAGTTAGTGTCAGAATTGGATTGGAGAGCACCCATCTAGTGTCCACTGCAGAATTGCTTGCTTGCTTGTTGATGGGGGGAAATCCTCACACATTTGATCACCGAAGTCTTCTATGCTGTTGGTTGTGATATGAGAGCGGAGGAAAAATAGGGTGTGTTTTTTCCACTCAGATTCTTCATGCAGGTCAGGAAAGGGAAGACTGAGGAAAAGGAGCTCTATCACTCTGCTTGGACTGTGATGGGGGAGAGGAGGCTGTGGGCTGACTGCTGGAAAGGGAAAGTGCTGTGTGCCAGAGGAGGTCCCTGGCCCTGTGCTAGTAGGCTGCAACCCATGGAGAAAGCAACCAGTGAGAATTGAGAAAATGCCTACAAAGTACCAGTGTCTCAATGCTTCCTCTTCTGGCTCTCTGTAGCTCCCGTCTATTATTCCTAACTCATATAAAAGGCTATTACTGGCAAGAGCCTGTGTTAGAAGGGCTTTGGGACCTGAAATAGGAGAGGCAGTCACCATCCCTAGGATAAAGCTATGTGGAGACAGGACAGCAGCTACCAGAGGGAAGGAAGATGATGTTACAGGATAGAGAAACTAACACTAAGAAGGAATTTGGAGCAAGTGCTATACAGGTATATGAAAGAGCCCTGGGATTGCTCAAAAATGGGAGGCAAGGGTATCACTATCCTACAGTATGTGGGATAACAGCCAATGCCATTTTGTCTAGAAATTGAAGGAAAGTATGAGACCTCAAAAGGCCAGGGAAGTTAGAGACTGACAATTACACACTGAATTATAATTACTGGGCTTTCCATCTTTCCCACAGAAACTCAGAGGACTAATTTAGGTTTTCTCTCTCCTTAACTCTTTATATTGAATGAATGAATAAATGAGAGAGATAAATAACTTTCAGAGTGGAAATAAAGACTTCAGAAAGATCAAGGTGGGAGATACTGATATAGAGGTCATCTACCTGGAATTTAAAAAGGAGTTGCAGATTAAAGAGCAAAGATTGTATAAAAAGAAGAAGAAGGAGGTTTTCAAGTTGGGGAATGATCCTATCAGGATTAGGAAGTAAAAGAGCCCTTGCTCTGCATTTCATGTACTAAAATCCATCCGTTCTACTGATCCCACCATTCAGGCTGACACTTGCCTTAACCTCTGACTTGTGCAGTATGTTTGCATCAAGAGTTTTTCTACACTGAACAGATTTCCTTGGTTGCCATGGAGAATAAATATTTGAATCCAGGTGGAGTTATCAACCATCTATTATAATCATGGTGCCTCTATAGAGTCTTCCTGTGATTAAGCCTGCAGGTTACTAATTCCAAATATGGTTTGCGTTTCCTAGAAGAATTTTGATTTCAATTTTGTTCTTATGCCTTGTAGTCTCTAGGCTTTTGTCCCTTTTTTGCTAATTTTGATTCTTAAAAGAAAATTTAAGATACAATTTCCTTGATCATTCTACTGGGCCAAAGCTCAATTTCAAATGGAATATTCAAAATTGGAGATACATTAGAGGAATAATTATACACTATGGAGACTAAAATCTCTTTCTTGGTCTCTGAAGTAACAAATATTCGCCTCCTAAAGGAAAAAATCATTGGAATATTTTCTAGAATATAATATGATTTAAACTTGTATTCAAACGTGGTTGAGAAGAAATTTAGGGCCTTGCTCTTTCGGTGTGGTCTCTGGGCCCAAAGCACTGGCATCATCTGGGAGCCTGCTAGAAATGCAGACTTCCAGACCCTACTCAGACTTATGAATCTTCATCTATAAAATTCCCAGGTTATTAGCATGCACACATATTCTAAGGAGCATTGTTCCATAGCACTGAAGAAAAACTCAGGACATATCTTGGAACAGTGATGATCTCTGGAAGGTCCAAGGCAGAGGTAGGTCCTCCAACCCTCTCCTAACCTTCACCACCAAAGAAGTTTGGCTTTTGTCTGTATTTTTTATGTAATAAGGTCCTATGCCAATCTTTAAAAATATAATGTATTGCTTAGAAAAACCTTTAAAACCATTTCTCAATGTAGCAAACAAAACTTTCTTGAGTCCAAAAGTACCCTTGAGTATTGCCCAACATGTAAGCTAAGGCTGCTGGTGGATAGATCCATACACATACATGTACACACACACACACACACACACACACACACACACACACACCTGCTTTGTCTGGAGCTTTAATTCTTAATTTTTAAAATGTATGTAGATGCCATTAAGATAATGAAACAGACTCATTACAAGTGGAAATTTTAAAAAAGAAGAAAAAGGATAGCTAATAAAAACCATGATAGTGGTCAGCAAATGGAGAAATAAGGAAGGAAGAATATTAACTCAAATCTAAATCATAGCAACTAAAAGAAGAGCAGTTTTCCATCAGCAGTGTCAGATATTCGGAAAAGAGAAGCAGGAAAAAATGTGTTCTAGGAGATATTACAATGTGACCTCCATGCACTTCTTTAGCTGTCAGTTTATTTGTCTGTCACAGGAAGCAGAGTGTAGTGGGTTATGTCATTTTATAACCCATAATAATGTTCTGAGCCAAACCAGCTGCCTCAGCCTGTTGCTGTGACCTCAAATGCAACAGATGAGGACTGAGAAAGGAACATTGGATTTGGCAATTAAATGACTGTTGGTACCTGTGGGGAGGGCAGCTTTAATTGAATAACAAGGATGAACTGCAAACTGCTAGGGGGTGAGAAAGAGAAGCTAGCAGAATGAAAAATTCAGATATGTTTTTACTCTAATAAAAAAATTTCCATGAGAAAAAAGTAGTTTGGCGAGATAACATGTTTAAGGATAATTTTTTTAAGATGGTATTAACAGAATGCTAAGCAAATTTGTAAATTTAGGGAAATAAAAAAGGACTGAAGAGGGAAGCTTCATTGACATAGGTGGAAAGAATGGGATTATTTCTGCTCTATTCTATCTATGCTAATAATTTTATTATGAAAAATTTTGTGCATATAATGAAGTTGAAAAAATTTTTCAGTGAAAACCCATATACCATTACCACTGCCATTAACATTTAACTGTATTTGTTCTGTCACATGCCTATCTATCCTCCTGTCTATCCTCCTACCACTCAGTCCTTATTTTTGATGCATTTTGATGAAAATTGCTCCCCATTAAAAACTTTGTCATGAGTTTCACTAACTGAAGTTCGATATGTGTTTACAATATTTTTTTTCTTTTGAGGTAAGATACAATGAAATGCAAAATCTCATGTGTACATTTTACTAAGTTTTGAAAAAGGCACATTTCTATATAACCCAAACCCATATCAAGGTATAGAACCTTCCTATCACTCCAAGAAATTCCTTCAGGTCCATTCCCAGGCAATGCCCAACCACACACCTTCAGAGTCACCCACTGTTCTGATGTTTTCCCATGTAGATTATATTTGTCTGTTCTAAGACTTCATAAAAATGGGTTAGTACAATGTAAATTTACTTGCATAAGTCTTGTTTCACTCAGTAAAATGTTTTCAAGGGTCGCTCATATTTCTGGGTGTATCAATGGTACATTTCTCCTTACTGTTTAGTAGTACTCCATTCTTTAGCCATTGTCCCAGTGATGGACACATGATACACCTAAACTTGCTTTGAACATTCGTGTACAAGTCTTTTGGGAAATATATATTTTCATGTATCTTGAGTAAATACTTTGGAGCAGAATTACTGGATTTTAGACTAGTCATATGTTAAAAGAATTGGACATATGTTTTACCAAAATACTTGTACCATTTTATACTCACATCAGTAATGTGTGAGGGTTCTTTTTTTCTCTAAATCATCTACAACATTTGATATCTTGTGTCTTGCCATTCTGCTGGATGTGTAGTAATATCCCATTGTGTTAATACGTAGTTTGAAGGGTTTGTTTATTTTAGTTTTTAGTATCAGAAGGTAATCTCCCATAGCACTCATATTACAGCCCTTTGAACAGAAGATTGTAATTGCTAGTTTATGTTTGCTTCCTCACCTAGAATGAACTTCTTACAGATAAGGGCCATGTTGTATATTATTCCTTATTTTTTACTAGTATTTAGCCCAGTGATTGTGTTCAATAAATGCTTATTTAATTTAATTGAATCAAACGTGTTCCTGCTGGCAATTCTATCAGTGAAGAAGTCAGCATGGAAGCTTCTCCCTCCCCCTTCTCTTCTGTTTTTAGAGAATCAGTTTGCCAGTGGCAGTGCACATACAGAAAAGAATGACAGACTCGCAGTGGGGAAACAGCATGTTATGTTCCAACTGAAGGCAGATAGGGGCCGGGAGTCTATTCTGTGTAATGTTTAGATATATTTCAGAGTAAAAACTTGCCTCTACAATGTAAGTTTTAAGTGGCTTTTATCAATTATATTTCAACCATCTGGACCTTTGCTAATAGATACTACAGAAAACTACAATGTGGACAATAATCAGAAAGTAAAACATAACTTCCAGGGATAACAAAGGGCATTTTATTTTCTTGAAAATACATGAAGCTGAAGGCTAAAGGCTGCTTTCTTTGTATGCAGTAATCCCCAAGAAACGTGATAAAAATTCTTGAAGCATATTATTGCTCTGGTGACATACCAAAAAAATAAAAAATAAAGCAAACAAAACAACAGCATAGCTTTGGGGCTCAAAAGCATCAGAAAATAGTCAGATACCATGCCTCAGAATCTATTCATATAGGGCTGGAACATTATTTGTCAATTTACCTCCAAGAGCACATGGATGAAAAGCAAACCTTACAAAAAGGTGTAAAGATGATAAGTGTAGAATGATTTGTAAAATTATGATAAATCAAGAAATTCTTTTGTTGTAACAATGAAATACAAGGTATGTCAGAAACATCTTCAAAAAGAGGTGATTGTTTGCTTTTTCCATAAACACTTCCAGTATACTTTATACAAGCACAGTGTTTGTCAAACACTTACTAGATATCAGTATATATCCATGTACCAAGATTTGTTATATGCCTTTCAACATACAATGTCTGAGAATTAAGCAATTCTGCTTGTCAGAGTTCATGTGATGTTTCTTCTTATTCCTTTGCTAAAATCTTAAAAGTAGCAGTCTAATCAGGAGAGGGGGAAATTGGATAATGAAAAAATATTGAATGCCTATCATGGTAAGGTCGGCTAATTGTCCACCAAAAAAAGTTTTTTGGTTTTTTTTTTTTTTTTTTTTATTTCTGAAATTGCCTTTAGGAGACTGTTGGTGAGACATGGACTATATTTTGCATAGCTTTCCTTGCATCCAACATAAGCATGTATTGATTCTCAACAGAGGAATGTGAATAAAAGTGATATGTATTACCTCCAGGCCAAGACTTTTATGAAGAAAACAAGGTTTCTCTACTGTATTTATTTCCTCAGATTTGAGTGTAAAGAAATCCAAGGCACTAGGATAGTAAAGCTACAAAGTAAAAGCAGCAAAGTTCCTGAATCTCACCCAGAGGAAAAGTGGCCTCCTTAACCAGGAATATCTGCATTAGATTGCTAAATGAGTGATAGCTTTTATTTAGTTAAAAAACAAAGGTTTCTCCATTCATAAAACTAAGGCTCAGTGACCTCAGTAACTCCTATAACTTAACCAAGTCACACAGCTAAAAGAAAAATCAAAGGCTAGGATTTTAACCAAGCTCTGCCTGGCTTCAAAATCCAGACTACAAATCTATCCCATACATACAATAAGTCATAACAAACTTTTCAGAAGTATAAAGAAACAGATAATTAAATCCAAACTTGCTAATTTTATAAAAGAAAACTGTAATTGATTTAGCTGAGTTCACATAGGTCACTAAGCAACAAATTTGGGAAAATAGATCCAATATTCTTTTCACCATATCATAATGCAGAAATGAGCAATAGTTATCAAAAGAATGCTCAATTCATAATATATATCAATTAATGCAAGAAGGCAATTCTTATTATGTTAGAATTTATTCTTCATTTATTACAAAAGATATGCCATTGTTTGCTTACATAGGACAAGAGTTGTAGGTGTCATTTTCTCTACTTGTTTATCCTATGTGTCTTCTGTTTTGCATATTTGTAAGCCTTTTACTCATTGCAATCATTTACATTTTTGCCACTATGTTTTCATTATGTCATGCATAAAATACTGGAGAGTAAAACAAAACTCTTTAACCTAGAATCATAAATTGTAAGCATTAGGAAAATCTCATAGTCCTTATACTGTAAAATTCTTACTTCAGAGATAAGGAAACTGAGGCTTAAAGAGTTGAAAGAATTTTCCCAAATGTTCAAACTAATCATTAATAAAGTTGACATTAGACTGCAGAAGATATCTGCCCTTTCTTCCTCACCTTGCAGCCTTAGACATGAAATAAAATACTGATTGTAGGACTTTTTGGGTAACATACATACATTGTAGTCAAAAACAAGACGTCATAGAAATTAAGAAAAGTAATAGAGCAGTGTTGTTCAATTTGGATATTCTTCATGGTAAGAAGGAAGTCATGGTAATCAAAGACAGTCTGAGAAAATAATTATATGAAATTAACATTTATAGTAACTAATAAATGTTTAATATAAAACTAGTTCCATTACTCAAATTCCAAATAACAACTATCTCTATTACATTCATAATTTTGTTGTGGTTATAGTCTTTTCAGAAGTACCAAAAGAAGGCTGTGTTCTAGCTACAAGAAAGTAGATATAAACCTCGTTATTTTGCTTCTTTCCTGACACAATTCCCATGATGTATCATCAAAAAATGCTATGTCAGAGAGAACAAAACCTCCCGCAAGACTCTTACTCATTGTGCAATTACCAAAAAAGTGATAGAAGCTATGCACAACATTTGTTTCTAATTCCAATTTAAGGAACCAGGATGTGAAATCATAAATCATGAGTCTCTGTAGCCATGTTGCCGGATGAACACCAGCATCACAAAGCCTGGAGTGCTCAATTAGCCCAAAGCTTTGGCTGCTCTGGATTCACATCAGTCACCTGACAGTCGGCATTTGATGGGAAAAGTCTTTCCAGGGGATTCTGAATACTCCATTGCTAAACAATGTTGCCAACAGTAGAATAAAAGCGTTTGGTCTTTCAGAAAGAAAATAAACATTTTCATACTGTCCTTGAAAGCTTGACAAAGACAATAAAACTGAGGCAATCAGCTGGGTGCGGTGGCTCATGCCTGTAATCCCAGCACTTTGGGAGGTCAATTTAGGAGAATTGCTTGGGGCCAGGGGTTTGAAACCAACCTGGGCAATATAGTGATACCCCATCTTTACAAAAATAAGGAAAAATTAGCTGGGTGTGGTGGCATGCACGAATGTAGTCCCAGCTATTCGAAAGGCTGAGGAAGGAGGATTCCTTGAGCACAGGAGTTCAAGGCTGCAGTGAGCTATGATTGCACCACTGCACTTCAGCCTGGACAACAGAGCAGGAACCCGTCTCTTAAGAGAAAGAGAGACAGAGACAGAGAGAAAGGAAAGAAAGGAAAGAAAGAAAGAAAGAAAGAAAGAAAGAAAGAAAGAAAGAAAGAAAGAAAGAAAGAAAGAAAGAAAGAAAGAAAGAGGAAGGAAGGAAGGAAGGAAGGAAGGAAGGAAGGAAGGAAGGAAGGAAGGAAGGAAGGAAGGAAGGAAGGAAGGAAGGAAGGAAGGAAGGAAAGACTGGTGGAGGGAGGGTGGGAGGAAGGAAGAGAAAGAAAGAAACTGAGGCAATCATGAAAGCTCTCTGATTGGGGATAGAAGGTGGGATAGGAGAGAGACAAAGGAAAATGAACTATAAAACTGATTATCACAATTAGGCTTATCTTTCTTATCAGTTCTCTGAATTTGGTGGACCTAAGAGCAAGTGTTAAAAGGCATTGAAGTTTGGTGTGTTTTGTTTAATAACAAAGCGGAATTAAATACAAAAAGGGTTAATCTTGGATATAATTAAGACTTTGGAAAGTCCAGATGAACTGGGAAGGAGATTTTTAATTAAACTAAGCTCTCTAATTTTACAAAACCATAATGTGAGAATTTGATGGAGAGGGGTCATATCCAAAATATCAAGATCAAATAACTTGTTTGTGATCTAAGGTATAAAAGGTGAGGAATCATTATCTAACTTCACTTTTCTTTATATTATATTTATGGAGAACAAAGTTATTTTGGGGTAATAAGTGAAACTAGAAACTTTCAACTTGGGCCTCAGGGAACACTTAACTCTACCAGCTTCTTAAAAGGACAAAGGTTTTGCACAGACGTGCAGCACCTACTGAGTGTTCAGCAATTACTGATTCTGGAAGAGACAACCAGGAAAACTTGTCTTATCCTATTTTATCATTTTTAGTTACCCAAATTTAGTTACTGTCCTCAGCAGACCCTTCTGCTGCTCTACTGCTCTGTACCTCTGCTACGCAACACTCGTAATACCCCCTAAACACAGCTCTTCATCCCATAGAGCTACAGAGTCCAATGCTCCAGTCTCTCTACTTCCACAGACACAGCTCTGACATTCAGATCACAGTCACTTTGCTCTATCTCAGATGTAATAGCTGGGTCTTAGTGGGAGGAAGGGGTCGTTGCATAGGAGAGGTATCTGAAGCTTCAAAATTATGACAGCCTTTAGAAACTTGAGTGTACTGCCAATTACTATAAAAGGAGCAGATGTGAGGGTTACTAAAACTTTAGAAACAATGCCTTGCCTATAAACTTAGCAATGAAAAGTGGTCTACCCAGATGTTTGGCTTCCAATGGCCATTTCAACACTTTGGATTAAGTCATTGTTGGCTACCTACATAGCCACAGACAGGCCTGACTAATAACCCAGATTGTGACACTGAGTAGGAGTGGCAATGGGGTAGCACCTGCAAGTTATCAGTAAGCTTCTTGCCTCCGTTAATTATACATCTAGTCTTTTTTAAAAGGAAGACTTTAAACAAATCTCTGATCTCCTCAGCTATGCTACACACAACACCCAGTGGAAGAAAAAAAAGAAAACAAAATGATGGGAAATATATTCAATACATCAGTGTGCTCATGAAATAATGTAATGTGAATTGGGCACTTTACAATTATAATTGTCCTTATGAGATGTGATTCTATGGATGAGAGAATAGAAAGTGACTGGCATTAGCTTGTTAAATGCCTCAGTTAATGCAACAGGATGCTTACTTTCATCTGAACATCACGGATTGTTTTGATGCAACATGACGCTAGAACACAGATGTCAGGCAAATTATGTTTTTTAGGTCTGGCCTAGACCTTTTTACGTACTTGGAAATGTGGGGTGATTTTCCATTCCAAATTGGCTAGGGCAAAGCAGAGAGGATTCTGAAGGAGGCATCTTTGCAAGAAGAGTGTCTCTCACGATTTAATTTCCATAGCAATTTAAGGAAATGGTGTGGGGGCGGGGACAGGCAGAGAGACGGTAGAATAATTGCTCAGAGCTGACAGGGTGTGAGAAAGCTGAGCAGTTTTATGTGCATAATATTAACCTCCACACATTTCCAAAATGGCCTCTTTATTCAGCGAAAATATTCTCAACATCTATGAATAGTTACTTTGAAACTGAGTGGCATCATGACAGGTCAGAAAATGCCACAGGGCATAACAATATATATTTTTTCAAACCCAATCTGAAGTTTCTTGTAACATCAAGTAAGACAGTTTTAAAATAGATACTGACATCCTTCAAAGATTATAAATTTGTGGTTACTTCTGCCTTCTGCTTTATTAGAAATTCAAGGTGGTGATAGTCAAAATAAGATCAGACTACATTAAGATGAATTTCTTTAAACTAAAACATGGAATTTAAACATTTTAAAAAATGGTAAGAATTTAATCATTAGACAGAATTCAGCCTTCTATAAAATAGTCTGTGTTTATAAAGATAGCTGTATGCATTACACAAAAAATATAAGGTAGAAAGTATTTCAAATAGTAATGATGAGGCTGGGTGAAGAAGTGACTAAAGCATTACCTTTAAAATCAGATACAGGGGATGTTGGTCTCAGTTCTGCCATTCACCAGCAATTGGAATTGGGTGACTCACTTAGCCTCTTGGGGTCTCAGATTCCTTGTCTGGAACAGCAGTAATAATACCACTTTATAGGATTACCATGAAAACCAGTTTCAGCATAAGTGAAACTTCTCTCACAGGACCAGGTTATAGAATACATTCAATAAATGATTCTTATTATTTGTTATCATCCATAAAGAATCACGTAATTTTCCCCATTTTTGTCTACTCTGTATGATTAGATAGAAATATTACAATTTATTACATAGATCTCACTGTGATTTCTATTTTCTCAATTATTAAAAAAATATTTAGTGAACTTTAGGTGAAATAATGTTAACCAAATACAATGTCTAGTTAACTTGGTAACAGAGTTGTTGACTCACTGACTCTTTATGTACTATGAACACAACCTGAACCTTTCTGAGTATAACAGCTGGAAACTTAAATTAAAATTAGACAATAAAAAAGTATTAAGTACATTATTAAATGCATATTGATTGAATTAACCAAAAGAATGTTAAAATATAGATTCTAAAAAATAGGCTTTTAAATCTTTAAGAAGATAAAATTTTAGAAATAATGACTTTTTAATTTTAGGAGGAAGAAAGTCAAACTCAACTTGGATCACTCCACTCCTCTGATTAAATAGCTATAGTCTCTCCATAGCATATGAAAAAATGTCCAAATTCTTACCTGGACATTCAAATCTATCCATAACTTTGTCCCAGTGTCCTTTCTGCCACTATTTTCTATACATCCTTTATATATACCAACATATTACTCAAAATGAGCTTCTCATTTCACACACATCATAATTTAATACCTCTGTGGATGTAGTCAGTATGTTCAGAGTTTTTCCAAATCTTTTCTATTCTCATGCCATCTCCACATGTCTGAATCACATAAATTCCTAAAATATCAGTGCAAATAACACATTTTTCTCAAATCCATCCCAAGTTCACATCTTTTCTCTGAACTCTTTTAAATTCCTCTTCTCTCTTTTGATGGATTATGGTTAGAAATATCACTTTTCTTTGTATTGTTTGTGTTTATTTGTGTCTTTCTACTAGATTATGAAATGCTTAAGAGCAGAAACTGTGTGATTCATCTTGATGCAAATAGAGAGGAAGATAAATTTATTTATTTATTTTGAGAGAGAGAGTCTCGCTCTGTCGCCCCCACTAGAGTGCAGCAGTGTCATCATAGCTCACAGCAACCTCAATTCCTGGGCTCGAATATCCTCCTGCCTCAATCTCCCCAAGTAGCTGGGACTACAGGCACAAGCCACCACACCTGGCTAATTTTTTTCTATTTTTGGTAGAGACATGGTCTCTCTCTGGTCTTTAATTCCTGATCTTAAGCAATCCTCCCTCCTCAGCCTCCCAGACTGCTAGTGTTAAAGGTCTGAGCCACTGCGCCCAACCACAGAATATAAATTTAAAAGGTACAGATTTTAGAGAAAGATCGTCCTGGTTTGGACACACATCATTCAGTGACAATTTTGTGACCTTGAACAAATTACAGCTTCTCTCTCAGCCTCATCTGCTTTGCGCAAAATGTTGAACATTAAAAAAAAAAAAAATGAGTAAATGTATACTTTCCTGACACAAAAGTGGTGATAGTGGGGGCAAAAAAGCCAATCCCACCAAGTTTGAAATTGTTTGATGGTAAAAACTATCCAAGAGCTATGTCTTATTTTGATTATTTGCCAAACCTGCTTTTCGGAAAACCAAAGGGAAAAGTTGAAAACTATTTGCCAAAAGGGAAAAGAGCTTTGGAGAGGCAGACAAGAAATTTTGGTGACAGTGGCCTTGGCTCTGCTACTTACTGGCTGGGTGACCTCAAGCACATCCTTCACCAATTAGGACCTCACCTTCCACTTCCCCAGTACCAAGTAGGGGACCAGAGGTATTAAGTTCTTATAGTTTTTTCTCCTCCTGTGCCACCAACAATATTGCAGTTCAAACTGTAGGCAAAGAGCAAGAACCATGGAGCAAGCAGAAATGCCTGACACCCCCTTCCCCCTTCAAGGTGAGAAGACTGCAGTGTAGACCATTCATTCCATGGAACAGGACGTCAAAAGCTCAGATGTCATCTCCACATAAAGCTTTCCTTAAAGCCACTAGCCCAAGGCAGAGTACCCCTTCTGCTCAGAGATAACTTTTGTTTGTACCTTTTCTGTAGCACTTACCATATTCTTTTTCATTATCTATCTAATATGTTTATCCCCTCTCACAGTTTATGGTCTTCTTGAAGGTATGGATCATATGTATTAGTATTTTCATTACCACATACAGCCTCTGGCTCAAAAAATGTTTCATTATGAATGAGTGAGTGAGTGAATGAATGAATGACTAAAAACTTAGCAGAAACAAAAAAGTTCTTAAAGCCAAAAGAAAACAAAATTTTATATAATTTTATGTAAGCCCAACAAATTTTGCCTGGTTGTTTCATTCCTCAGTATGTGCCTGTTATTCTATTTGAATGGTGAAAATTGCTATGTTCAAACTACTTTAGTTTTGAATTCTCCTGTCTCATTGTTAGTGAGCTGTGAGATACAGGAGGAAATAGGCACCAGCTTCTGCTGCATCCTCCTCTTGCTCTTCCCAAGTCGTGAGTTATCTAACTACAGGCTAATTTTGCTATCTTGATGTCTGATATTTTCATTTTTAGGCTTTTATAACAATGAACATTGATCTTTCCATTTAAGAAAATGTTTTGCACATCACACCACTGAAAAAGCCTTGTTGATGACTTCTCATCCATATAAATTACAAACTATTTCTCAACAACAGAAGGAATTGTCCCAGTGTATTTGTTTTTTTTTTTTTTTTTTTTTGAGACAGAGTCTCACTTTGTTGTCCAGGCTAGAGTGAGTGCCGTGGCGTCAGCCTAGCTCACAGCAACCTCAAACTCCTGGGCTCGAGTGATCCTTCTGCCTCAGCCTCCCGAGTAGCTGGGACTACAGGCATGTGCCACTATGCCCGGCTAATTTTTTATATATATATATCAGTTGGCCAATTAATTTCTTTCTGTTTATAGTAGAGACGGGGTCTCGCTCTTGCTCAGGCTGGTTTTGAACTCCTGACCTTGAGCAATCCGCCCGCCTCGGCCTCCCAAGAGCTAGGATTACAGGCGTGAGCCACAGCGCCCGGCCTGTCCCAGTGTATTTGGATAGGAAGGTGACAGCTGCTCAACTGTAGGTGACTCAATATCAAATACCAAAATAAATTCACTCTTACAAAACCAAATTGTGCATATCTAGCTAAATCCTGGTAACTAGCTAATGTCTGGCAAAGATCAATAAATTAGTAGTTAATGTCTATTAAAAATTTTATCTCAAAATGTCACTCATTTCAACAAACTGATGTGTACTATTATCAACTGCCATGTCTTAAAAGTAGTTACAAAAGTAATTATCCTTGGGAACCAAAGAATAAAAGATGAGCACAACTTTACCTGTTTACCCAGCAATTTGCCTGTGAAAACAATTGTTAATGAGGGTGTTGTTGCTGTCTGAAATGTTGGTTGGTGCCCTTATGGCTGAAGAATAACCAGACACACCAAAGTAAGGCAAGCATGAAAGTGAGGTTTATTGAGGAGAGAAAGATAGGATTATAGAGCAAGAGCAAGTTATTGGTTTACAGAGCAAGATGCATACGCCACAGATGACAAAGGGACCCTCTGTCGTAGCAAAAGAGGGCAAAAAATGGGCTTGGTTATGGTCTGGTTCTTGTTTTATAGTGGCCAGATAGGAACCTCCCCGTGGCAAACACATCACCATGGAACCACTTTGATTGGACAGGTGGGACTTATGTGACCTGAGTCTTACTACACATGTGGATCTCCCATGAGCCTCTCTGAAAGCCCATGAGAGGGGAGGTGGTGAACCACATGGCACCCACTTTCATCCCTAGGAGACCCAGAATCCCTCACTACCTACCTAACAAGGGCATTTTGAGGGCTTGTAATTGCCATAAGGAATACAGTCCAAGTGCCCAACAATACATGAGTGGATTAATAAAATGTGGTATATATATATATACCATGGAGTACTGTTCAGCTATAAGAAACAATGGTGACAAAGCACCTCTTATATTTTCCTGAATAGAGCCGGAACCTATTCTACTAAGTGAAGTATCCCAAGAATGGAAAAATAAGCACCACATGTACCCACCAGCAAATTTGTATTAACGGATCAACACCTAAGTGGACATATAGGAATAACATTTATCGGGTGTGGAGCAGGTGGGAGGGGGGCGGAGGGGATGGGTACATACATACATAATGAGTGCAATGTGCACTGTGTGAGTGATGGACATGCTTGATGCTCTGACTCCAGGGGGGAAGGGGAGGAAAGGCAACACATGTAACCCCGTAATATGCTGAAATAAAAAAATTCCAATCATCTTACACATAGTAGTGCAATTAATTGTCACAAGCACCTATGAAACAGGAATTATTATTATCATTCTAAAGATGAGGAAATTGACCCACAAGAGGATAATTTTTTCCATCAAGTCAACATAGCTAGGAAATTATGGAGCTATTACTAATAGGCATTAACTGATGTTTGTTGAAAAAGTGAGTTGCCAGTCTGGCCTCCTGCACGCTGCCACTTGTGCACTTGGGCTCCCCTAGGCAGGCTCCCCTCTGCCTACCATATGCCTAGAGGACACAGCCTTCCCACGCTCAGGTCAAAACCCATTCTAATATCACTTATTTGTACTGCAAACATTCTACAAGGACACCTCTCAGGGTATTTGCATTCTCAAGAAAAAATACTTGCACATATCAGTCTAGAATTAAATATTAACAAGAAAGATAAGAAAGAGCCATGCATTATGGTCCATGGAAGAGGGAAATTTCTAGGGCTTCTGAAGTCACATGCACTATCTGGACTCTTTTACCTTGGTGTTCAGTTGACCTGGCACCCCAACCATCACTGTGTCACATACCACAATCAGAGAACAGTTTTACAGTCAAAGACAAAGCCTATTATTGAGAGATCATTAAAACAACAACGAGTAGTATTGTTCATGTGTCTGGTTTATTCGCAGAAGCCTCTGTCTGGCCCACAAGTGGATACACGAGGACAGGGCATGGGAGTGCATGCAAAGGTGATTCCTGACCCAGAGTACACGTAATTAACAAGAGCTCCTGCTGGTGGGGTGAACACTCAGTGTAGACCCCATACCTGGTATTTTTCTCAAAACAACCTTAAGCCCCAAAGGGTTTAATTAATTTACCTAAGATCCCACAGCTAGTTTTAAAAGGGATTTTAAAAAGAACTCCATCTGACTCTAATACCTATGGGAACCAAGGCTCCTTGATATCCTCCTACAACAAAGCCTCCTACCTTTGACACTTGCCAAGCTACAATCATCCTGGTGAATTAAAGTAGCATATTAATTCAGACATATTTAATAAGTTACATAAGCTGTATTTGGGCCTGGAAAAATAATGAAAATGTTTCCTATGCTGGAAGCAAATACTTCATTTGTTCCATTTTACTTTGGTAGCATTTTCAAAGCCTTTTGAAATTTGGGGCACTCATTTGAAACTGATTTGATTATGGGATATCTAGTTAATTGGTTTTTGCATTTGAATTAATTGCATACATATTCAAAGAATTTTTTTAAAGGATTGTACTTAAAAATGATGCCATGAGAGACATCACAATCATTATTATGAGAAGTAGTATTGTATTTCTGAGGAGGTTTTCTTTCCTTCAGAATCTTTGGATCTGCAAGCCTGTGACAAATTCTGCTTCAGAGCATGGCTCCCAGCCAGGTAAAGCTGCATCACGTGTTGTGTGACACAAGTCTTTTTGTAGATTCATTCGTCGCACTCATCAGCAGTCTGCAAAAACTAGTGAAATAGCTATGAAATAACAGATGCTTGTGTTATCTTTCCTCAAGCAGACAACGTTGTTTGAAATAACTGCTTTGAAATAACTATGGCATCATGCTCTAATCACAGTTTATGCAAACACCATACAGTTGTAGAGTGCTCCTCAAGAAATTTTCATACAAATTAATTCATTCAATGCTCAAGAACAACACGAGACTTAAACATAGAAGGAATTATAATATTCATTTTACAGATGTGGAAACGGGTTTCTAGAGGCCGAATAATTTGTTTATGACCATAAAACCAGTAAATAGTGAAACTAATATACTTATGGTATAATAGGTTGTGGACACTGGCCTATAATGATCACAGTTTTAACTATTCATGTGTCCTCCAGAAGGAACATAATTTGTGCAAATATTTTAAATTTTTGGTCAAAATTTTGAAAACACTGTGTGTACTAAGACCGATGGCCAGGTGTAAGTCAGTTACTAGTGAGTGAGCCTAGCCATTGCCTAGTAGCTGCATCTCGGCTTAATCTTTTATTCTTTATTACTTATCACTATTTTCATAAGTATCTAAATCAATCATATACATACTCATTTGTTTATCAACAAAATACCTACTAAGCAACTCTGTGACAAGTTCAGTGCCAGAATGGCTGACATAGTGGTGAATAATACTTTCTATCATGAATTCAAGAAGCCTGAAGCTATGGAGCAGGCATTAAGCAAGAAATTAGTAACAAAATATGAGAATTAAAAGGGATGATTTTTAGGGAGCTGTGAGATCTAACCTAGACATTGGCCAGGAAATTTCTTCATGGGAACACTGAGACATGAAGAATAAATAGGAATTGCATAGTTTAAAGAGAGAAGAACAAAATGAATAATATTTATTTTATTTTTGGTTTTACTTTACTGCATTTTGTGAAAGAAAATATATTGTATAATAAAACTGTTTATCAATTTAGGGATTTGTTACAGTCTCAGGATGTACCATTGTGAATGTCAAGGGTGTATTCTATCCTGAGCTTTCTTCTACCTATGTAACTGAATTGCTTAGAACATAATGCACTTACAAAGTCATGGCTTTGGTTGCATTCTTAAATGATGATGTTTTTTCCTGTCCCAAGCATGCAATCTGTGGTCATAATTCTATTATGAGAAAGATTGCCTAGGAGAATGTGAACAGAATAGTGAAATTTCATGGCTAGTGTTAGAAAAAAAAATTGAAGTACAGATGCTACTGACATCATACACTTTTCTGTTTACTTTAAATTAAAGACATTGGCTTATTATACAGTTTATATACATACTATAAAAACACAGTTGAGTCTTATATTTCTTTCTATAGTGTTTGGAACAAAGAATTCATGTTAATTTGTATTGCTTCTTATAAATATTCTAATTTTTTTCAAAGTGTCACTAGGAATTTTTGCAAGAGTTGCACTATATGTGCCTGAATATTCAGTAGTTATAGTACTATATTTTACATAACATCTGTTGGAAATATCATTATGTAGTATTGTGCAATTATAATTGATAGAATATTTTAAAAAGTCAAATCTAAATTTAAAATTTCTTTTTTGCATAATGGACACCACCTCAACACCAAGATTATGTTCATGAAAAGTATAGTACATTTAACACAAAATAAAATAATATGTACAAAAGGGAATATATTTTTAAATATACCCCAAAATATTGATACTGTTCAAGTTATTTCACTTATGAAGTCTATAATGATGCTTTAGGATATTAACAAATTTGTAAAAATCACAGAATGTCAAACTGAATGTAACATTTTAAGGTCTACTCTCTCTCATTTTATAAATGAGAAAACTCATTTAGTTAAGTCTAAAGGTCAGAATGCTAATTAGTAGTTAGAAGTAATGCTGAAATGACTCAAGTATCTTGACTTAAGTCCTCCTTAGACTTTATCTTGCCATCAGCTTTATATTTCATACAAAGTTCAAATGTTTTAAAACATTCTTTCAAATGATTTTTTCACCATTTTGAATTCATGTCTGTGTATAGTATGTGTATAAAAGTGGAAAAGAACCTACAACTCAAGAAAACTCAAATTATGTTGACCACTGCTTTTGATCTTTGTGGGCACTAGCATGCTTACTAAACAGTTTGAGAATCATTGCAAAGATATCTTATAACTCATCAATCACTGAAGAATAGAAAATGAATAGAACTGATGGAAAATCAGAGATATATATGGTCTTGATTACTGTATATCTTTCTATTAATTAGCTAACATCTACATATCATCTATCTAGCCATCCGTCTGTATAAAAATCCATCCACCTTTCTATGTATTTATGTATATGTTTATATATATATTTTTCTGTCTATCTACTTGCTAATCTATGAGGAAGTTGAAATTATTATATTGTCATGAATGGAGAGGCATTCATATTTTCTACACTGAGTAGTTAAATCATCTCTTTTGATGGCTATCATTAATGCGAGAGGATCAAAATTCTCTCTCTCTCATCTCTATCTCTATCTCTTTTGGCCACACTGCATTTTTGTAAGCTATGTGACCCATTCTTACTGCAGGATGGAGTAGACAGAGGCAACTCTAAATCAAACCAGAAAGAAGAAACCTCAGAAGCTGTCCTAAGTATTGTCTTGACTTGTGTGTATAATAGCATTTCTTAACTACAGAGATAGATTCTGAGAAATGTGGCATTAGGTGATTTCATCATTGTGCAAACATGGAGCATACTTACATGAACTTAGATGGTATAACCTATTACACACCTAGGCTCTATGGCGTAGCCTCTTGCTCTGGGGCTACAAACCTATACAGCATGTTGTTGTACTGAATACCACAGGCAATTGCAAGACAATGGTAAGTATGTGTGTATCTAAACATAGAAAACATACAGCAAAAATACATTATTATAATCTTATGGGACCACTGTTGTATATGTGGTCTGTTGTTGACCAAAATGCCATTATGTGGTGCATGGCTGTAATTGTTTATAGTTGCTATTAGATAAGGATCACCTTGAAAGTAGACTTGCAAAAATAAACAACAAAGAATTCAAGATAAAATATCAGGAAACCTTGCATGTGGATGGGAAGAATTGATGGAGTCTCTTGGTTAGCAATACAGTTCTTAGATGATCTTCCAGATAGGGCAGAGAGCTGCACTTGTGATAAGCATGTAGCAAAACGCCAGTAACCAGGCTGAGGAAGGGCAGAGCTGTGTCTGGGACAGAGGCTTTTGCTATTTCCTAGTAGAGTTAGAACATCAGGAGGGCATAGAACAAGGCCTCAGATAATGTGACAAGATAAAAAAGTCCAATTACTAGAAGTGCAGCACAAGAATATGAATTAAAAGGGAGGTGAGCTAAGGTTTAAACAAACAGAAGAGTTCCTGGCAATAGAACTGCCTGAGCTCCTGGCCTCAAAGCAAAGTAAAAACTTAAATAAGAGGGATTTGATTTGCTGTATTCTTAAAACATTGAGTCTCAGTCATACTCCCAAATGATGCCATTTAGTCCTGAATCTATCTCCATTTTATATGCAAATAAGTAATGTGAATACATGTCTGCATATGCATTGTCATGTAGAATTATCTTGCATTTAATCTCAATTTCTTTATACTTTCTTTAGATCTTTATAGATCCCCTTTCTGTTTCATATCTGACTATAATCATTATCTAAACACATCAATGTGAAAATTGGTTACAATCTTATCCTATAATTTATTTCATGAGTGGAATTTTTTTATCCCCACAATTTAATTTGACAAATTAAATTTGGTAACTGTGCTGATATATTAAATGACTGAATTCAGGCTGACAACATTTAAAGTTACTTTCCACTGTATAATGTCTACTGATCACAGTCTCAGCAAATACCTCAATGACATATGCCTTTCATAGAAAGTTCAAATGTTTTAAAACATTCTTTCAAATGATTTTTTCACCATTTTGAATTCATGTCTGTGTATAGTATGTGTATAAAAGTGGAAAAGAACCTACAACTCAAGAAAACTCAAATTATGTTGACCACTGCTTTTGATCTTTGTGGGCACTAGCATGCTTACTAAACAGTTTGAGAATCATTGCAAAGATATCTTATAACTCATCAATCACTGAAGAATAGAAAATGAATAGAACTGATGGGAAATCAGAGATATATATAGTCTTGATTACTGGATATGTTAATTGTAGCATCTTTTTCTTAATTTGCAAGCCAGAAACAAATAAACAAAAACACAAAAGAAATAGAACATGTTTCTGAGCTTCTGAGTCATATCTTAAAATGATTGTGTTATATTTTAAATTTGTATGGTAGGTCAAGAACACTAAATTGTAGAAATGATTCCTAAAGCAACTTGGTCATACAAAGTAATAATAAGATGTTTCTCCAAAGAATTCAAAGCAATTGTTTTCCTAAATGTAACTGAACCCTTTTGAGATATGCAGGAATATAAGCATTCCCATTATATAAATAAAAAAATGAGACATACAAGTTGTTTATATAGTAAGAACTCCAAATTTAGATAAATATATGAGTCTAAATCCATCCAAAAGGTAACACTCATATCACATTCTAAATATTGTGTAAATGTGTAAGCCTGACTAATTTATAAACCACTGGCTCTCATTATTTCTTTACATGCTATTGCTCACACTCAATGTGAAGGGTAAAAAGATTGTATCCATTTGGAATGAAAGAAATATGTACATTCAAATAAAGAGATAAAATTTTTCCTATTGATTAATAAAATGTTTTTAAATCATAATACTGTAAGAATATGAGAAATATATATATAGTTATTAATAGAATATAATTATAAATTTTAAGAGCAAGACTCTTAAAAAGGTCATCATATTTGATCTAGTAATTTTACCTCAGATTATAACCTTAGAAAATAATCAAGCATGTGGGCATGGATCTAAATACAAAGATATTCACTGAAGTGTTATTCAATACCTAACACTACAGGTTTGCTTTAAAAATCTGTGATACATATATGTGATGAAATATTAAGGCATTAAACATTTTTGAAGATTATAATAACATAGTATAATAATAACAAAAATAAGATACAAAATAGTATATGCATGAGTTATGGTTCTTTTGTTGCAAGCAACAGAAAAAAATGTATGGTTTAAGCCAAAGCATATCATGCATAAGAAGGAGCAGGAGGAAACAGAGAAGGACAATTAGAGAATCAGACTCAGAAGAGGCAATTTTGAGGGTCCAGCAACTAGCAGTGGAATTGTCAGCCTCATCTGCTTACCACCACATGACGTGTATATATATATATAGTCTTTGAATCACTGCATTCAAATTCTAAGTGTCAGGAGAGAGTTGGATTGATCTGGTTTTAGTAAAGTGTTTGCCACTTGGTTAGAAAAAGTTCACAGGTAGTTCTCTCAATCCAGTATATTATGAGCAAAAAAAACCATTTTTTAAAAACCTGGAAACATTAATAAGCAAAACATGAATAAGGTAATTAATACAATAATAGTTGTTTCCTTCCATATGTTTTTCTATTTTCCAAGTTTTATACATCAAGAATTATTTTGTTTCTAGAAAAGTAACATTAATTTATTTAAAAAGCATAGAGCAAAGATCATTGACTTAGATAGGGTTAGGGTTTGTTGCCTTATTTTCCTTAAAACTCACCGTTGAGTATATTCCAAGGATGTAAAGATCAGTATTATGAATATTCTTTTGTCTAAAACTACATAAAAAGCCTCACTTACAAATGCTTTGCCCTTTCCTTACATGTTCCCAGGCTATTCCTTTTTCTTTTGTTTTTAACGTACACCTGAAAATAGGATGTTTTGTTTTGCAACCAGCATGGTAATGTTTCCTTTAATAGTTTCACTACTAAGTTGAGATACAATAAAGTACAGCTTTTTTCACCTTTCAAATGTGTCTCTTGTTAAAGTCAATTGATTCCTAGGATATTTTCTTCAAAACAATATCATTTTAATTAACTGTATCACCTTTAAGATAATAATAATATATATTTTTTTCAGTTTTAACTTTGAGTTGATAATTTATGATATAGTTGCTTCTTCCATTAAACATGGAACAGAGCTGTCAACTTAAAAACAAATTCCAAAAGAATTTGACAGGATTTGAAAACTGTTTTTGAAGTTTATTGGAAAAGAATCTCTTAAGCCAGGATCACGGCCTTAGGTGATTGTGAAAAAGATGACTAGCCCACAAGGAATCCATCTAAGGAAGCAATAAAAGGCTTGTTTTTCTATCTTTTGAAGGGATGGAGTGGAAGAAGAAAAAATATTTACCAGAGACAAATAATTGGAATTGATCTACATGAAACATTTTTAAAATCTACTTTTTATCTTTTAGGCCTATTGAATTTGCTCAAAGTTGTAAAGTAATAATGGCTATCCTTCAAGATATTTAAAAATTTTCTTAGTTGTTATGCCTTTTAATCATTATAATTCTATAATTATAATTTGTAAACATTAAATTTTGTAATGATATTAGGCAAATATTATATTGGTGTGATAGAAGTATCACAAGGAAGAAGTCCAAACAATTTTATTTTTGTCCTTGTTCTGCCATTTGCTGGCTTGATGACCTTGGATTATTTACTCAATCTTGCTAAGTACAGTTTCCACTACCAAAGATATAGACTTAACGCCAGCTGCTGCCATTCATAACTCATAGAGTATTATATGGATTTGATGAATTTTATATATGAATATGCCTAAAATAACTGTACATTTTATAGAAACATAAACTATTGTCATTATTACAATAAATATAAAATAAGTGATATGAGTTTCTAAATAATCTTTGATTTCTGAATTATTGATATATATGTAATTGTTGACTCCACATTTCAAAACTGAAGTAATGCAATCAATAATAGTTCTTGATCAATGAAAGAGGATATTATGTAAATCTCATGAGTTTTGATTTGTATACATTATTTTTAAAAATTGATTTAAAAGCTTTCATTGAAAATGCATGACATTTGCAGCAGCTTCCTATGAATTCTTCATGATTGTAGTGCTTTTGAAAGTGACATTGACAGCACCAGTGACTGTTTGTCTCTAGGAAAAGGCATCAGCACTAAAACTTCTAAAGGTCTTGGTGAAGCGCCACCTCACAACATGAAAGGACGGAGGGTTGGTCTCCACGGGCTGTTTAATTATGCAGAGACTCCTAGAAAGGGCTTCATTTGCACTAGTGGTTTTCATGTCACAATCCATTAAGAGTTGAAGTGGAGGCTGCCAATTTGCTTTATGGGCTGTGGCACAGTGCTGTAAGAGCAAGGGGGAGCAGAGACAAGCCCTGGGGTACAGAGGATTCTATCAAGTCAGCTGGACAAGGCTGAGGAGTAAGCCATGTGATCTCTACAAGGCCAGGGGTTGGCAAAATTTTTTTTGTAAAGGGCCAGCTAGTAAGTATTTTAAACTGTATGGGTGACATATAGCCTCTGTCCCATATTATATGTGGTGGGGGGGGTGTAGGCGTGTTTTACAATCCTTCAAAAATATAAAAATTATTCCCAGAGGACCTTAAAAAAATACATCATAGTTTGAATTTGGCGCACTGGCCTAGTTTTTAGACCCCTGTTATAGACAAAGACAATTGCCCATGTAGGGCATGGCTTAGTGACTGTCAGAATATTCTCTACCTCACTGCAGCCTCTTCAATCTTCTTCACACTTCTCATAGAGACATAGTTTCATGATTAGGTCTTTAGACCTCTCACTGAAATCTCCCCACCTAAAATGAACATTATACATATGTGTGAAAAAATTAAAACCTAACATTTTCCAGTGATATAAATGTATCCATTCCATTCTTTTAAATGCAGCCTTCCCACTCCTCATTCTGCCCCAGTACTGTACGCCAGGTGAGGCGTAAAAGCAAAGCAAGTTACATACGACCGTGGACATTCCAGGCGATCATCCAAAGCCCTTCTGCTTTGCTCTTCACTGGATCCTAGAGTGTGTCTCTTTCCCACAAGTTCTGAATCCTAAAGCCCTTCTTTCTACACCTGAAGCAACTTTGATTCAGTCATTCTTTGTCTTCTGTGTCTGATATTAGTTCTTGGCTCCTGAGATGTCTTTATATTATTTATTTTGCCTTCTCCTCTGAATTTTGCATCCTCTAAAATCTTAAATGAGAACCAAATAGTAGAATCCATCTTACTGAGTGGTATGAGAATGAAATGAGATAATCCAAGTTAGGGATCTAGCCTATTAGGTACTCAAAATTCCATGCTTATCAATAGGCAGAGTGTAGAAAGAAAGAACTTCAGAGTTCCAAATATCTTGCAAGGTAGTGGTAGGGAGTTTGGAGACTTTTCTGCATTCGCTTCTCTTTTCTTGGGGTGCAAGAGTAGAAGAAGATAGAAAAGTAATTATTTCCATATTTTCTCAGAGTCAATCCAGTCTCTGGATCTACTACGCAAATTGGCAATAATATAAGTTCTATACAAAGAGTAGAAAAATTTTGCCTAGATGTGCAAAGAACACAAATTCAAACGTTTAAAGGGGGTAAAGAGCAGTAGCTGCACTGAACTTTTATTAAAAAGGTCTTGTTTCTTAGACTGTCATAAAGACTTTTTCTTCCCTACCAAACCAAAATGTGTTAGAATTTATTCCTCACAATTTATTCCTGTCCTACCCCACTTTTCACATGGGCCCTGTAGTCTCCCAGTCCTTTTTGCCACTGTGTGATCTTTTATGCCTTTGTTCTCATGCATGTTCTTGTCTGCACATGAAATGTTCTTCAATATTAGATGATGATGTTTGTCAGCAGCTCAGTGAAGCCTTGCCTACACCCCTTCTGACTCTAGACTGTTAGTTTTCCTTCCTCTATGTTGAAATAACCCTTAATGCTATTTTATTACTATTTTACTCATTATTTTTAGAATGATTAGTTGGTATATCTGTCTTTCTCTAGACTGCAAGCACATCCTGGACAGGGATCTTTTTTATGCCTTTTAAACCTCTAGCATCCAACAGAGTGTCTGTTGAACTCAGTAGTCTGAACTCAAGTGTCTGTTGAATTCAATATTCTGTTGAACAGACTAAGGAGTTCTTTATGAATTTTTAAAAATTTTCTGACAATTTTTTGGAGATTTTTGTTAACCTTGTGTTTAACTCTTGATGCAAATTCATAGTGTATTTCTGGGATTCTATGTCTCTAACCATGTTTATAATGCTCTTTCTGATCAGAGCAGTAGATACTCTTTATTAAGTATTCCGATAGGAGCATCATGACTTGAAAGAGCTGGATTTACATAATTCTGATGTGCTGACATTATCCATCCATTTAGAAAAGCTTTGTTGCACATCAAATATATGGTAAATGTTAGAGCTAGAAACAAAATAATATGTTTCTTGCCCTCAAGGAGCTCTCAGGAGAGGGAAAGAGGCAATGAAGTCAACAATCCAATGTGATAAAAGCCATTACTCATGCAAGCACAGGTGTTATGGTAGCAAATTGAAAGAACACATATCCCAGATTAAACAAATAAAGCATGAGAAGACTTTGTCCCCTCTATTGGCTCATAAATAAAGCTATCTGCTTTTCCATGGTTCTAGAAAATCATGGGGAGAAAAAAAAAACAAAAAACAAAAAGAAGTCACCAAAGAAGATTCTCTAGCTGCTTTTTTCCATTCCTACCAGGCAGATGACAAGAGGCTACTCCTTCAAAAACCTTTGAATGGAATGCTATTGCTCACTCCTTAGTGACTCTTCCTGCAAAATGTGGCCAATTAGTTTTTTAATGAGTGCAGGGCATCTTATTACAATGTAGGAGAACTCATTGGACATGCTGTGCACAAACTATCTGCTGTAAGTATCCAGAGGTTTAGGTTTTACAATCATCATTAACTGTCCTTCTTATTTTCTGCTATTGCCCATTCTAGGCCTATTTGTTTCAGCAACCATAGTTTCTAGTAAAGCAAGATTCATTCTTTATTTCTTGATTAGAGATGTTTTTCTTAAAGCCAAACATCATTGGTAGTATTTTGGGTTCTGCTCATGGTGTCACACTCAACTTAGCTTTGCCCTCTCTAGGTAAGTGCTCTCTGAACAGATTCCTCCAGATGACTTGGTTGCAAAGTTTTTCTTCCACTCAGTCATCCTTGTGCTCCACGTCTATATTTACTCCTATTCTAAGAAAAACGCTTCATTCACTTTTGAATCTCTCTTTGTCATGTTCTTTTGTTATTTTTCTAATATATCAAAGTTTTTCCATTCTTCTGGCTCAATAACATCACCCTTTAGGAACTTTATTTTTTACTAAATCAAAAGACTCTGGTGTCAAAAAAAAGACAGACCTTCCTCCCATGCTAGTATTCTTTTTTCACCAGCCTCTAAAGCTTTACCTGAACACACTTCTCATAAGCACTTCCAGCCTTCTTGGTCAGCATCCACTGGACCACGTAAAATAAACCATCCCTTCTTTACCCACAGCCTTTCAGATACTTTAGATCATTTGTAAACTCCAGACAACATATTCTAATTTTTTTCTTAGGCATTTTTCAAGAACAAAGTTTCCGTATCAGTTTCCATTAATGGCCACCGCTATACCCCCACTACTGGAAGCCTGGTTTGTTCCTCATGAAATGTGGTTTCTTTGTGCTGTTCCCTGCAGAGTGCTCCAGGGAAGAGTATGATCAGAACAGATATTAAAAATATTTTTATCATCCTTTATCTGGTCACTGTAATCTTCCATTTATCAGTTCCTATTTAATGCTATTCATATATTTGACACCATTTTTTCCAAAGATTAGTCTTTTCCATATTTTTTTTTAATTAATATTCTTTCATAAAGACTAGAGTTGGGATTAGTAATGAGGACTAGGAAGCAAGCTAAACGTACTTGTGGGGATGTTTCATTTATTCCTATTAATTTGTATCTTATTGGTTTGGTTTATACACACGCATAAAGATATTTTTTTAATTCTTAATTTTATTTTTAAATTCTGTCCTGTAATGTAATAGCTACCTTGCACAATGTATATTATTTTCAGTTTTGAGAGTGATGTTTCTGTATCTTCACTGATAGAGAATTCTTGTTTTGTTTTTTTGTTTTGTTTTGTTTTTCTGGTAGAGAATTCTTCTACCCCCACTCTATGACTTTGAAGCCTAGGTCCAGGCCTATACTCAGCCAACACCTGACACAAGAAGCCAGGGAGAGCAATTCTGAATCACTCTGAGGAGTGGGATCCTCAACAGCCACTGTCTTATTTCCCCATCCTTTTGAAAAGCCGATTATATTTCTGATGCAGAGTATTTCCAAAAGAGGAGCTCTTTTTGCAAGAGATGTTAATTCATGATCAATAAGGCTAAAAGGACCCCTTCCAGAATGTTTAAGTGAAACTCAATAGGTAAATCTATGCACCACTCTCTCATTTCCCCTCAGTAAATAGAGAACCTAAAACATTCAGTATGCATGCTACATCCTTTGCAAAAAACTCTTTCTTTTCTCATACCTTTTTCTTAACCTTGCAAAATAGTCTTTTTTTAAAGTCCAAATGTAAATGCCTCCAAAGTCCGATAAATCTTTTCTGACTTCCCAAGACAACGGTTACCTTCATGTGTTCATACAGTACCCTATTTATATTTCTCCTTGCATTTTACTTACCTCTTTATGTCTATCCTTTCCAATTATGAGGTTCACTGTGATAGAGACAACATGAGTGATTTGATCTGTACATTTGTATCCTAACCTATGACCTGCCTCATTGTAGAAATTCAATATATGTTTGGCCAAAAAATAAAATAATCTGTACAAAGTACACCCAAATCGAGGAGGAATTTCCCCACATCTCAGAAATTCAGTCAGCATATCAGAAGCGGTAAACCTCAAAGATAATTAGTTTGCTTTCAGAAGTTTGCATTGACCCACAATTTTCTCACCCCAACCACCAGCTATCATCTTAAGATAAAACCTAGCACATTTCATAATAAAATAGTTCTTTTGAAGCATGTTTATTATATAATGGAATCTCTACTGATATGATGGCTTAGAATTGTGTTCTCATAAAATAAAATAGGACAAGGAATAAAAAACTGCAGTATTTCAGCAACTCAAGTTAATGGCCCAGACTCCTTTTATTACTAGACATACAGAGAATTATCACTCAGTGATGTGCTATGGAAAGAGAAACCTCAGGAGGTCTGATGCCAAAACAGGTCAGCTGGCCAACATTTCAGCTTTGTTTTTTCCCAGTACCCTTAGCCAGTTCAGAAAGAGTCAAATAATACCAGTTATTTAGCACTCAGTGTGTCCAAAGCTCTTTAAAACATTAAATAATCCATCATCTCCAAGCTCCCTTACAAGATCGGTAAGAATTATCATTCATCCTTTACAGATGGAATATTTGAAATGTAAAATAGCATATACAAGGCCAGACAGGAACTCAGAACCATGATTAAATAAAAACTCTGAGTTCCCAACATCCAAGCCTTGGCAAAGAAATTTGTCACATTGCCTTTTTATATATAGAGCATGGAAACCCAGGGGGGATGCATAAGAGAGAACTATGAATTTTAAAGCAACATGAAAATCTATTTAATTCAGGCTGAAGTTAATAGGTAATCAGCTCAATTCCTCCCCCTCCTGCCTGTGAGTAGCTAACTGTCAGACCAACAATTTAGGTGACTTGGAAAGACCTACACAGTCTGAATAACGACAAAGGTGGGCAAGAGAAAAATTAAGGTACAGCGAGGACTTACATGCTTTCATCTGTGCCTTCAGGGAACTTGAAAAAAAAAAAAAAGAAATAATAGCACTAGCAAGGCATTTACCTACTTTGAGTTATTCTCCACACAGAATAGACTTTCACGACCCATGGCAGAATTTTATAACCGATTTAGGGAGGTTGTTCATCCAGAGAGGTCTTCTTTGCTCCTGGCTCCTTGATTCACATTCCTTGTAGCATGAGCTTATATTAATATCTGTTAATAACATATCAATGAAAAACTTATTAATGATTCCATTAGTGACTTATCAGTGAAAAACTAGGTGTGTCCCACAAATTAGCATTAGGCAAGAGTTTGCATCCTGCTTGCCTCACAGAAGTCAAAGTTCAGTTTATAAATTCATCATTGAAGGATCTGAGTTCTAATAGCAAGGACAGCCTATATCCCCAGGAAGTAATTTATCTTCACACAGACATGCTCTAGCTTTAATAGCTGATAACAGAGTTGTGGGATAAGGAGGGCATTGGCCATAAATGAAATGTTCTATTCTGGCATTCCTCATTTAGGTGCTTTTTGACCTTCAGTGGCTTATGATTCCGTGAAATGAGATATCATCACTACCTGCTGAGGGGCAGAGTGAAGAGGGTTGAGAGGATGTCTCAGTGACTTGCTGCTCAGATAATTTGCAATGTCTAGAAGAAACCAGACTATCCCAGGAATATCTCACCCGCCTGCTCACTTGACACAGCATTGCAATTGGTGAAGGAAGAACTAGCTAAGATGGTGCTGTTGCCTCCAGGTGGCCAGAGTTGGAATGCTCTGACCCTTGCTGACAGATTACATAGGGATAATAACAATAAGAATATATCTCTCAGGTCTAAGTGTGGTACAATTTACATAGCATTTTCAGACACATTTCTGCAGAAGATCCTCCCCTATCCCTGTGAGGGAACTAGAGTAGGAATTATTATCACCATTTTTTTAGGTGATGAAACTTAAGCTCATTAGGCTTCTGTGACTTTCCCAGAGTGACACAAGTCATAAGTGGTTGAGCCAGGATGGAACCGCAGAACCTTCGATGTCAAACCATCTTATTTCTATTCCCAGACATATTACTTTGTGCAATTAGCTATTTGTCCTTCCTCTGCTTCCAAATCAAAATATTTTATGTTTAATCAAATGAGGAAGAGATCTAGATGACCTCCCAGCATACTTCCAATGCCAGGTAGCAGTCACCACACTAGTTGCTACAGACCTCTGAGAAGCAACCCAAGGATTTGGAAGTAGATTTTCACTTTTTTTCCCCAGATAACTTTGGAAGGAGCAATGATTGTGGCCTGTCTTTTGGTGGGGACCAAGGCATCACACTCTATGATGAGTATGAACTATCATAACACTCACTCACTTTATGTATTTATTCAAGTATTTTGTGCCAGAAGCAAAAAGCTTACAGTCTAATAGGGAAGACAGGCACCAAATAAATAAGTATACAATGCTTTAATTCCAACAGTGATATTTATTAAATGGCAATGTTCCCCTGGATACTAGCTAATATGTTTCAAACTTCTTATCAATAAACAAACCATAGGTTATTAAGAAAAAATCACAGAAAAAAATAAAGCTCATTTTGTAGACAGTGAATTTTACTATTTGTGGAGTTGACAGGAAAAAAAAGTATTTAGGAGAGGACACAGCAGCAAAAGTAAAATAAAAAAGCTGGAAAAGAGACCTGTGGTCTCTCTGTTAGTTGCCTCTTAAGGCAGTAGGGATTTTTCCAGACCTTCTGTCACTCTGGGCAAGTGACTGACTTACAGCTCAGGTGTGCATTTGCCTGCTTAAATCTGCCACTGTTCCAAACAGCTTGCCATGCTCTATATATAGAGATGACTTCACCCTCCGTTGGAATGCAGCAGCTGTTCGGCAATGCACACTGATATGCTACAAAGACTTAGGCCATATCTAATTGAGCACTCTAATACTGCAGAGATAGGCGCCTGGGAATTATTTAGATAAAATACCTTTGGCCAGATGGAAGCTGGCCAGGATACCAGGATAAAATCTTCATCTCACAGGACTGCCAGTGCGTCTTGGCAGGGGGCCTCCAGAGAGGGAGATGGCATAAGGAGAGATGCCAGTCTGTCCCATCCACCCCCTGTGCTGTAAACATGATACAAACTATAACAAGGAATAGGAGAAATCACAATTTTGCTGCTTTTTCCTTCTCCCCATGCCAGACCAAACAGAGCCTACCTTCTGTGAAAACAATCTGAATGTTAATGGTGCCTGTGTCAGGAAGGCTCCCAGTTTTAAGATCCCCCTGCAAGACTGTCCCCTCCCTTAGCTCCAAGATTTCCAGCCCTGACAATTCATTGGCAGGTATAGAATCATTGGTACTTTCTTAACATTTCTTTGCCCAGGATTCATTGCTAATCTTGCTGGGAGAAGCAGCCAGCTATTATAGTTGGGTGAGAACTGGCCAGAAAGCACCTCTCCTGTCCTCTGCTGCTGATAATCCATGTGACTCCAGCAGCCCCAACATTGTGCTGGGTCTTACTTTTCCCATCTGCAAACTTCAGAGATTGGCAGATTTAACTTCCAGCTTTCTTCCAGCTCTAAAATAACCTGTGTGACAGTCTTTCACAACACCCCACCACCACCATTCCAGTTCTATTCTCTTGGAAGATGATAAGAAAAAGAAAAAAAGTAGCAGATGATAATGAAAACATCTTGCATTTGCATGTAATCTGCTGTTTAAGTAAATATATCATTTGAATATCTACCTTTAGGCTAAAGTAAGTGCTTTTACTTTCATTTAGAGGAGTCAATGGAAGCACAGAGGAAATGACTGTTTTGCCCAAATCAAGCAATGAGTCAGTAAATTTGAACTAGTGGTCTCTGTCTGTATTATCAATGATGAAGGGATTGCTAACACAAATGCAATTGCCTCTCTGGATGTGTCATTTATATGCACTCAAAAAAAAAAAAAAATCCACCAAGGCTAGGAATAAAATGTTTCCAGATCTGTGTTTGGATTTAGGGACTTGGAAATAAAAGGCATAGTCCTTGCCCTCCAGGTTTATAGTCTAGTGGGGAACTAGCCTCGTTAACCAATGCTTGCATGGAATGTGATAAAATATTAAACAGGGTATCTAATTTATATTTGGAGTAGAAGGTTGAGGTTAGCTTTGCAGAAGTGAATATGTGCTAACCAGGTGGAAAAGGATAGAAAGAGAAAAGTGCAGGGAGAAGGAGAATGTGAAGAACACTGTAGGGAGGTTCTAGAAACAAGAAATAATGTGTGAAGAATGCCTGTGGTGAATACTGAACTACGAGTGTGGTGAGATACACAATGGCTAAATATTTGCACATCCAGGTAGGGAAGTTCATAGGCGACTGGCTATGGGAATCTCATGCTCAGGGTGAAGGATAAGGTATAAATACAAGTATAAAAGCCATTGGGCCTCAATCGAATGCACTTTTCAGTGTACTTCTCTTTCTCCTTTTTAAATATTTGAGTTTTTTTGAAGATACAGTAATGCAAATGACAACCATTTCTGGACAGTTACTAGGGTGTCTATAGTTTGAAGGAAGAACTTTGTGAAATACTATATCATGGAGCTAGTTTTTTGTCTATCTGCAATGATTGTTCTAAAGACATAAATATAAGTTAGACAATTATGATCTGGAGAAATGAGGATAAAGAAAGAGTGAGAGAGAAGGAAAGCAAAGTTAAGGTGGAGTGGAAGCTCACCTAATAGGTGCCCAATAGGTTTCACAAAAGCTCAGAAGAAACTCAGGGATCAGGTATTGCTGTTCCATTGTTTTTAAATAAAGTGGTAGTTCAAAATACTTTTATAAACTTATTTTTAAAGTACAATACTATCAGAAAACATTTTTAAAACTAATAAAAATTATAATTACTTTTTTAATATAAAGAAAAACATTTCAGAGTAGAAAAAATATCATTGTTGACCACTTTGCCACTCTAAACCAAAATTAAAGTTTATAAAATTTCCTAGTAACTTTTGTTTCACATTCCACAAATTATCCAGTAACTTGTTTTCCAAAGAAACAGGAGAATATTACAGGATGGAAAACCTGAAAAGAAGAAAATATCACCTATGTGTAAACATTGAGGGATGCTCAGAAGAGCAAAACCCAATGTCTGTTAAGAAAAACAAAATGGCTTTTATTATATTAAAAAAGTCAATTTCTATCTGAAGTAAAAGAAAGTGGATATTTATTCTCTCCATCAATAATAACCATGATTTGGAGTAAGCCAAAAATAGCTAAGATGTGGATTTTTTTTGTTATTAGGAACATATATTATCTCCACATATTATCATGTATTGTCTTTCAATTCTCACCAAAACACTGTGTGGTGGATATTATCAGCCTCATTTTAAAGTCAAAGAAAGACACTGAAAGGTTAAGTGGTTGCTCAAAAGTCCTGGCGTTTGTTAAAGAGTCCAGATTTGATAACTGGCCACTTGATTCCAATACTCACCTGGCCACTGCCTATTTTTATATAGCCTACAAGGCTAGACATTTTTTTTCTTCATTTTTCTATATAGTTTTAAAAAAATCAAAACAGTAAGAAATGTTGTGACATAAAAAAGATATGAAATTCAAATTTTAGCATTGATAAATACAGTTTCATTGGAGCACAGCCACTCTCATTGATTAATATATCATCAGTAGTTGCTTTTACACAGGGCAGAGTTGAGTAGTTACGACAGACATTGAGCAATATATGAATAAGAATCATTGGAAATAACCATCTTCAGAGATCAACCAAATATAAGGTTCAATAAATGCAACATTATTAGTCCTTTACTTTTAAGGAAAGTACTTAGGCTATCATAATGATCATGAAAAAAGTAGATCCCACATTCAAATCTTACCCATATGTTATTATAAGAGGTAAGTACCTCCCCAAAGGCCCATAGTCCAAAATATAGAATTTCCTATGTTAAATGAGTAGAATGGACTGATTCACTATAGCTATATCTTAGCACATTATATCACCCAAACATTCAAAGACTTAATTTCTCTTAGAAAAAACTGTGATGCCTGATCCAAGTTTGAATAAACACATAGAAGCACTAAGCCAGATTAGTAACAACCCGAAAAATCTAAGAAGCATTTTTGTTTACTGTTACATATAATTTTGTAAACATTTATAATTTTATACACAAAGTACTATTTTAGGCAAGACACCAGTTTATAGAGTGTCTGCTCTGCCATGCTAAGGAGTTTGGTTTTATCTGATGGTAATGGAGGATTACTAAAGACTTTCAAATATGGGAGTGGTGTGGGAGTTCTAGTAGATAAGGGGTCAGCTGATGAGTGGTAGGCTAAAAAGGCCAGCTGTATACAGATAGAAAAAGGAGAATATAATGGCATCAAAGAAAGGGGATTAGAAAGTTCAAGATAAAGTATATAATCTGTAGTGTCAAATGCAATAGAAAAGTCCTATAAATCAAAGATTTAAAAATATCCATTGGATTGGTCAGTTAGAAAGTCATTGGTGACCCAGCAAGGCCAGGTTCAGAGGAGTGGCAAGATCAAGCATTAGACTGAGGTAAATTAAAGAGTGAATTAGAAGAAATTACAGGTTATTCTTATCAGAGATTTGGAGGACAGAGATTTGGAGAGAGATTGAGCAGTTGCTTAATGAAGATACAAAAACAAGAAAGATTTTCCTTTTTTTTCTTTTGTTTTCTTTTTCCTTTTTTGGTTAAGAAATGCTCAAACATGCCTATAGGCTGAAGAGAGTAAGTAAGGAAGTGTTGGGTGGGGAAGACGGTGAAAGATATTAAGTGAAGAAGCTAAATATCTAACGGAACAAGTCTTGGCAGGAGTGGGAGGAGATGGGGCCATGGGCACTGTTAAGAGTTCGCATTTGAACAAAAAAATGAGACATCCTTTCTTGCGATACTGGAGGGAGCAGTGAGTTCATTGGCAGATATGAACTAGCTTGTAGGGCTGTATGTGGGAGGGGCTTAGAGGACATAGTAGCTATGACCTTGGTTTTCTTGTTGGAGAAGGAGGCAGGGCTATTCATTGTCTGAGAGAGAAGGTAGGAGTTGAGTGGGGTTTGAGAAGACCAGTGATTTTTATAAAATGTAGATACCACAATTGCAGAGGCAGACATTTCCTTCCTCTGTTTTTCTGTCATTATCATTTAAGCATCATGGAAGCACCTCTAGAATTTGCAAAGCGAATTTCTCAAAATGATCTTAAATATTTGTTCCTGCCCTACCTGATATTTCAACATGGCTTTCTTTTGTTTTGTCTTTTTCTTGTATTATTTGCCACCTCCCACTGATTATATACTGTTGTTCCCAAGATTATATAACTTCGGGGAAGTATTTGTGCACCTAATTCAGCTAACAACCTCAATTATTTTTTAATTAGCCCTGGACTTTCTGTTTTGACTTATCATCATTTTACAAGTACCTTTTGGGGGTTAGAAATTTCTTTTTCTTTTTTTTCAGTTTCATGTGAGATTCAGTTTTAAGGATTTTGTTTTTAAGATCTTGTCATGGAAAAAAAGTCTTTCATTTTTAACATTATACTGACCTCTAGAGTAGAAAAGCTTGAATATCACCAACAAAGGAAAATAGCAAGATAACTGGCATAAAAAGGTTTATTTTTTAAAATTAGAGTAATCTTTATTAGGGGAGTGCTTATTTAGAGGAGCACTCTTTTACTTGAATATATAATTGAAATAAATAATTGAATTTTCATGCATGGTCACATGGGAACCAGATATGAAGAGACTCTGTACATAGTCTTAGCCACATTGTAATATTTTTGGAACAAAATGGGCTTAGAAATAAATAGCCATCGCATTTTATTTCACATCTATTTACTGTCTTTTCTCCAAAGAAAGTAAATATCTTACATAACCAAACAAAGAGGAAAAAATTGTCCAATTTTGTAGACATATCAAGAAAGTTTGAAAAATAGAGAGTCAAGAAGGTCAAGTAGCATCAAGATTGAATAAAACAGGCTGTCAGGGAGCTAAAGAGTAGATTGAAGACCATTCTTTGTCACCATTTCTCCCGACCCTCATTTTAAGTGATAAATTGGAGGCCCAGAGAGGCTCTCTATGATTTGAAAGCTCAAATCTCCTGACACCCCGTTCAGAATCTTCATTGTTTGGTGCCCTTTTCCTACTAGGAACATAATTGATAGAAGAACCACTCAGCTTCCTATCAAGAATGGGAGATGATCCTAATGGTGATGAGAAGGGCACCAGACATAGAGCTTTAGCTTCGCAGTGTTCTGTAAAAACACCACTTAGAGATAGAACTAGGGCCACTCATAAGCTTTTTGAAAAAAGCAAACTTTTGGGAGTCACCAGGCTGCAAAGAGATCACAGAAGTATCTGATATAGTATTTCCATATCATATGTCTCTGGAATTGACCAGAAAATTTCAAGTACCGTTTAGTGGAGAGGGACAAAACATACCGTCATAGTGTACCAAGATATTCATATATTCTTCTAATTTAGTCTTTTCAATCATCAAGATAAGTATTAATATCCTTGTTTTACAAATGAGTGTTCTTCATAACAGTTAAATAATATAGGTTTCCCACTGACTTGAAATAGTAAAACTGGCATTTGAACTCATGTTATTTAATTTAAAGTCCCATTTGCTTATCCTTCCTTCAGCAATGAGTATTCTTCATTGAGTTTCCTTCAACATTTGGGCAAGGCTTATGACTAATTATTTGTGTGGTGACAAGTTTTGTTTCCTTTCTAAATGATTTTTTCTATTCACTAGATTTGATACCAGCCATTAGAAAAGTTCCTAAACCACTGGGTCATCCATTGGTCTTGATGAGATAAAGGGATGATCATCAATATGAAGTCATTTCCCATAGGTATAACCCAAGGCTGTTCCAGAAGCTTGGCAGTAAGAAGCTAGACTTTCGAAATGATGTCAGACTCAATATGAGGCATAATTTTCAAGCATATTTGATATAAGTAAAATCACAAACAGAGCCTCCTCTTTTTTTCTTTCTAACCATAAAATACCACACAGTTCACGTCATTGCATGCAGATTGTTGTCACATGTGCACACACACACACACACACACACACACTCCTTGGAATCATTCATTGCAATTTTAGAAATGAGCAGCTGTGGATGCAAGGCCAATTTGGGCATGACCAGACGGAAGTGGGCAATGTGTTTGTTTCAACCTTCTGCCACCTACATTTTCCTTCTTTTTCTTTCATATTAATACCACCCAAGTTTTAAATAAAAAAATGAATTCTGACCTTGACCCCTCCACAAAATCTTCTCATAGAAGTTTAAATTTATACTAAAAGGTAAAGGGCAGACAATAGCATTAACTCTTACTCAACCCAGAAAAATATATATTTTACAGGTATCAAGTCTTTGTGAAAAACGGAAAAAAAATCTATCATGGTGATTATGACTTTTCTTATGGAGATGATGAATCTTATTGTCATTTTCTGCAATGCAGCCTCTTTCCTATCATCCCAAGGGGCACAAGAACACAACTCTAATCCCAAAAATGTCCACAAGAAGAAAAAAGCTTATTTCCTAAACTGAGAGTTAGAAGGCAAGAGGAAAGATAAGAAACCTCCATTCATCCCCCATGTACCTTTGGAAAGAAAGAGAACTCAATATTTATTTAAGGTCCATTATATGTTATTCAGTATAATAACTCTTCCATATGTACTATCTGATTTATCTCATTTTAATATTTCTTAAAACCTGTGGTAGAGGTAATTTATCCGCATTATAATTTTTAAGAAACATGCAGCTTTGAATGTCAGAGGTTAAAGTGTTTAAGTCAACTGTATTTTCATCAGCACCACCTACAAGTGAACTGGTGAGTTTTTCTGTTGATATTCTTGCATCTGAAAAATTTTCTCTGCACTGTTTCTCAGGGTATTGGTTCTAGACTCAAACCACCTGAGTTTAATCCCAACTGCACTGTTGGCTAGCAGCATGACTGCAGTCAAGATATTTAGCTTCTCTGAGCCTCAATTCCCTTATTTGTAAGAAAAGAAATGATAATAATACCCACCTCACAGATTTGTTGTGAAGATTAGTTAGGATAAACCACATGAAATGCTTAGCACAGTGTCTCAATAACTGTCAGATATGTCTGCCATAACTGGCTAGGTCAGAGGTGGTCATGTTTGTGTCTTGCATGTTAGCACTGACTGAGTGAAGGGACTGAGGGACATTGTGCTGAGAAGAAGTCAGAGGAGGCCTCTGGAAAAAGAGTGCTCCAAGGTTTGCCCTAGGAGCAGGATGAGCCTTTGGGAGCCAAGTGTGCAGCAAATAGGTCATTCTGGACCTAGATGAATCTATCTCCTCCTTGTGTTTTGCCCAAAATGATGCTCTAAAAATAATAAATTAATAATTTAATTAAGTAAATAAATAAACAAATTAAGGAATCAACATAAGGCCTGCCTAGCGTGGGTCCATATATTAGCTGAATCTAGTCTTGAATTTCCTGAGTCCTCTTTCTCAGCTTCCAAATCACAGCTCAAAATAGATGCTTTCTCTAAAACTTCAGGGGACCTCAGAGGAAAGAAATTAAAAAGCATTACAAATATGCAACATCTTTCTTAGCACACCGTATAATAAGCCAAGTGGACTTGCAGCTTTAAAATTCTATGACTGTAGTTCTGCAGCATGTCCCAAGTGGAGTTGTGCCAAGTGGAACCTGTTAGTGGAATGTTGGATGTGAAATGTGCGTGGAATCAGAGCCATGTAGCTCAGCCTTACAACATTAAACACATGGCTTGTCCACAGTCAGTTCAAGCCAGAGTATTGAGTTTTCAATACAAAAACTGAAACCATCTTTTCTGGCCTTTGTGCTTTGTCTTTCACTTTTGAAAGGGTGTCACGTTAGTTTCAAAAGTAGGAACATATTTCTAAAAAGGAGAAAAAAAAATTTATCCAAAAGATAAATAGCCTTCAGAATCATAATGTAAAGACCTTAGATTGAAGAGAATTGGGAAAATAAAGGAAGTTAGAAAAGTCTCTTACGAGCAACTTTGGGGAAAATTATTGAAAATGCTATTAAAAGGGATCCAACAATAAACTGAACTGTTGGGAGAAAAAAAATCAATAGACTGCAGCTTTAGTTGCTCTTTTTTACTTCTGTTTCTGAGACTAGGGAAAAATAGATGATTTCATATCCATTATTATTCCTTGTACTCTGTGTATATACCTAGAAGAGAGAGGAGTCATGGTATAGGCCAAGACTCAAGAGAGAAAAATGCAAAAGAACAAAGAGGAATGGGAGTGATCTGTCCAGGGCTACACATGTACTGTTGAAATTAGACTTGAGCACCAAGAGATCAAAGTAAGGCCTGTTATATGACTGTGAGTTTCATAAAACAGAAAATTATGAGCCAAATTTTATTATTAACTGAATAGAGCATCTAGCAAGGCTTAATGTTCATTGTTCTTTGTTAATTTGTGTTGCTATAACAAAATACCACAGACTTTATAAACAACAGAAATTTCTTTCTCACTATTCTGGAGGCTGGAAAGTCCAAGATCAAGGGGCCAGCGTCCAGTGAGAGCTTTCTTCCTGAGTCATCACATGGCAGGGGGCAGAAGGGCAGGAGAGGATGAACACTATGTCTTCACATGGCAGAAGAACAGAAGAGAGAGACCCCACCCACAATCCTTGTACTTAAGGCATTAATCCATTCATGAGAGCGGAGCCCTCATGACCTAAACTCTTCCCACAGGGTCCCACCTCCCAACACTGTTGCACTGTGGATTAAATTTCCAACACATGAATTTTGGGGAACATATTTGGACTATAGCAATGACTATTTTGGAAAAATATATTCTGGGCCAAAAAGACTCAAAACCCACTTTACAGAGAGCATGTGTGGCTTTGAGTTTCTGTAGAGCACACTTTGGGAATTTCTGGTGTATTGCTGCATGGATATGATACTAAATTTCTAATAATATGTGAGTCTAAAATAACCACTACGTGTATACTTTTAAATGGTTTACAATGCATGTTATGTGTCTTTTCCCATTTAATTCTCCAAACTATCTATGTGGTCAGAATTAAAATATTAATTTCAAAGATGTAGAAACAAAAACCCAGAGAGGTTAAGCAACTTGTCCAAAGCCTCACAAGTAACTTTAGGTAGACAGGACTTAGCGCTAGAACTTTAGGTTTAAACCCTCTGGTATTTCTGTCAGTGACAACAGTTAATTAAGCAGAAAGAGAAGATGTAGGTCATATATAGCAACTTTTTAAAGCAATCTAAATATGTTATGAGCACAGACTCGTTAATTTCTCAACCTTTCAGAGAAGTAGATGAGAAATTATCGTATTCTTATTTTGCAGCTATTGTTTTTCTGTTTCCCTTCACATAGACCTTAAACAATATTTGCTGTTCCTTAAAGAATGCACTCTACTGAACCAATTAAACTGAATAATCCTTTTGCCTCCTGCTTATGGATTAAGCTGAAAGCCTCTGAATGGCTGAAAGAAGCAGCGGACAAAGCGGTGCCCCACACTGATGTTATTGACAATATTCACCCCCTGAAGGAATGCATCTCTGACCCGCTTTAATTGCTTGCAGTCAGATTCTGCCTCTTTTGTCAAAGTTCTCCAGAAGGAGAAAGATCACTAGCCTAAGCTTTAAATGATTTTAGTAAGAACAACAACTGCAATCCTTTAAAGATTAGCAATAAGATGAAGATTCTTAGGAAAATAAAATATAAACAAAATTGGTCCAAAAAATATTTGAGGCATCTGTAACTGATGATTGTGTATTTAACAAATGCTGATTGGACTTATTTTTTGTGTGTATTTGGGCAAGCTCCTTCCCATCTCTAGACCCAGTTTTCCTCTCTTTAAAACAAGAATTCTGATATATGTTTACCTCATGGAATTGAGAAGAGTAAGTGAAAGCATTTGTGGTACTTAGCAAATATCAGGACACTCCTTTATTCATGTTTCTTGATACTTGGGCACATTATTTGAAGATATTGACACTGAATTTTAGCCATGTCTTAACATGAGTATGAGTTTTACCTTCAACAGAAATTCAGTGCAGTAACAGACTGCAAATTGGTGGTGGGCATGGTTTGCAAAAACCGTGATGATACTTTTTCATTTTTATTTTCAAAGTAGAGACTGTAGCCTCCAAAAGATTTTCTAATCTCTCAGGGCTTTATATCTAAGGTTCTTTGGGTCTGCGAAAGTCATGAGTGTTTATATCTAAATGAGAATCTGGAGCTAGCCTAGAGATTCTTAAGCTTAAGGAATCTCTTTTCTTCTGTTGAGTCTCCAGTGGGAACACAGGAGACCAGGAAACCTTTGCAGAATGTTCCCTTTCCCTGGTATTGGGGAAAAAAAAGTGTCAAAATCAGTGACAGCATCTCAAAACTTAAACAAAGACTTTAGGAAGTGTTGATGGGAGAGTCGCACAGTGACTGTGAAAAGAGGATAGTTTTTGAGCAGGGTTACTTTTATCCCCAAATCATACTTTGAAACATGAGGGTAAAGCAGTAAGTTTTGTGATCACAAAATAAGAATTGCCAGGAGGATAGCGTTCAAGGCTAAAAGTGCTGAGAACAGGAAAAAGTTCAAAATAGAATTATATATTTCTTAGATGTCAAGCCATAGAAACTTCATCTGATCACAAAGTGCAATCTCAAAATCTCTGCAGAATGGATTCTACATCATTTATTTCCAAATTTCAGAATTTTATATTTTTGCTAATTAACCAATGAGGCCATATATTAAAAGAAAAACAGGTATGATTGCAGGTCTTGCTGTGACATGTGTATATTTAACTTGCTTTTCTAAACAAGTATGTCAATTGAAAAGATTTAGGATCTTATGCAGATCCTGTGCCATAGCCTTTTCTGTTCCCCTGGGATTATTAGAGATTGATCCATGGTAGTTAATGCCACAAGATTTTCTTTTACTTTTTATTTACATATTATTCAGTTCTCAAGTGTACAGAAAACATTGCTGTTTCTGTCTACCTTATCACCTGTAATTGAAATTTAAAATATTAGAAAATATTTCAAAATGTAAATATAGATTTTATCAGTTTATAAAGTGATTGCTTTGGTGGTAATGAATTCTTTGTAAACATAAATCCATGGTGTCATATCTCATTCCTGACTAAAGTTTTTGGCAATCAAATAGAGTGGATCACTGAAGGAGAAGAGCAAGTAGAGAGAACGGGCTTCCTATCAGAGGAGAGGAAGGGGAACGCTACATACCCATTATATCACTTTCTCCTTTTTACCTCTGCTCCTGTTTGGTCAAGGGTTAAAGAAATTTTCTCTAGATGTTTAGGGCTTCTAAAATGGAAAGAGATGAAAGGAAGCCTCCTCTCTTTAATTATCACTACATAAAACTGCACATTCACAGTTATCTGTACATGGTCAGAGGCCAGATAAAGTGCTTTTGGTGCAGAAGTATGTACTGTTAAGAAAATTCAAAAAGTTTTATTTCTGTGGGTCCTGGATATCATGTGTGGGTTAAAAGTATTCCAAACCGATAAATATGTATACCCCTAACTAAAAGTTAAGATTAATCAGAATAATAAACAGGGTGTCCTTGGGTAAATTATATAGCTTCTCTAGCCCTCAGTTTCTTTGTCACTGAAGTGCAGAGTTTTCACTAGGCTGCTGTAAGAGTTAAGGTGGCCGTGCCATTTCATGCTACCACCAGCAATGTACGAGCTTGGGGTGCTCTGTATCTTCACCATTGTTTAGTGCTGTCAAGTTGTTGCTAGTCATTCTAGTAGGTGCATAGTGGTTTCTCATTATAGTTTTAATTTGTATTTTCTTAATGAATAATGGTGAGTAGTTCATTTTTCTTTCAGCATATTATGTGGGTACAAATGTTTGTATTATGTGTGTTGCCTTCTCCTACCCTGGGAGTCAGAGCTTCAAGCATGTCCATCCCCCAGATGGTGCGCATCGTACTCGTATTGTATAGATGTACCCATCCTCTCCTCCCCACTCCCATCTGCCTGACGCCAGATAAATGTTATTCCTATATGTCCACTTAGGTGTTGACCAGTTAATATCAATTTGATGGTGAGTACATGTGGTGCTTGTTTTTCCATTCTTGGGATACTTCACTTAGTAGAATGGGTTCCAGCTCTATCCAGGAAAATACAAGAGGTGCTATATCAACGTTGTTTCTTATAGCTGAATAGTACTCCATGGTATATATATACCACATTTTACTAATCCTTTCATGTATTGATGGGCACTTGGGCGGTTTCCACATCTTTGCAATTGTGAATTGTGCTGCTATAAATATTTGAGTGCAGATGTCTTTTTTATAGAGTGTCACTGGATCTTTTGGGTAGATGCCCAGTAATGGGATTGCTGGATCAAATGGTAGATCTACTTGTATCTCTTTAAGGTATCTCCATATTGCTTTCCACAGAGGCTGCACTAGTTTGCAGTCCCACCAGCATTGTAAGAGTGTTCCTAACTCTCCACATTCATGCCAACATTTATTGTTTGGGGACATTTTAATAAAGGCCATTCTCATTGGAGATAAGTGATATCTCATTGTGGTTTTGATTTGCATTTCCCTGATGATTAGAGATGTTGAGCATTTTTTCATGTTTGTTGGCCATTATTCTGTCTTCTTTTGGAAAGTTTCTGTTCATGTCCTTTGCCCACTGATGAGCAATTTTTTATGTGTTTATTTTTCATAACTTGTATTTTCTTTGTTAAAGCATCTGTTTAAATATTTCTTTGTTATCCATAAAAAGGTCTTGCATGTCTATTGTTAAAATTATTCCCCTAAGAACTGAGTGGATTTGGGCAGTATTTTTAATTACAATTTTTATTTTTCTAATTGTCTACTGTTAATGTAGGAAAGTGACTGATTTTCACATATTTCCCTTAAATCCTATGACCTTACTAGTTCTAGTAGAAATTGTGTGGATTCCTGAGGACTTCCTACCTAAAGATTCTGTCACCTTCAGGAAGAGACAGTTTCATTCATTCCTTCTGAAGTCAATCTCTATGACTTTAATAACTCTCTTTGTTACCTTATTGAAATGGCTAGTACCTACAACCCAATCTAAGTGAGACAGATTACAATAGACATCTTGCCTTATTTTCAAACTCACGAAGAAAGCTTTTAACATTTCATCAGTAAGCATATTTTAACTCTAGGATTTTATAGACATGCTTTATCAGATTAAGAAATCTCTCTTTCACCCTTAATTCTCTAAGTGTGTTAATCATAGACAGATTATGAATTTTAGCAATTTTTTTCTGCATTGATTGAAATGATCACATGGGTTTCCTCCTTTATTCTGCTAGTCTGGTGTATTTACATTGACTGATTTTCATATGACAAATAACTTTTTGCCTATATGTGATGAATGCTCCAGTATATATTAAAATGATGTCTATTGCTGCTTACATTAATAGATAATATTTTGTTAAAGATTTTGATATCTATGTTCAGAAAAGACATTGTTCTATAATTTTCATTTCTTGTAGTATCTTTGCCTGGTTTTGGTATTAGCATCATTCTGGCCTTATACAGTGAGTGTGGAAGTATTTTTCTCTTCTATATTCTGGAGAGTTTGTGTAGAATTATAATTATGGTTTCATTATACGTTTGTTTGAATTCACCAATGAGGCCATCTAGAGTTTTCTTCATTGGAACATTATAACTATTGATTCATTTTATTTAATAAATTAAATAAATACCTATTCAAGTTATCTATTTCTTCCCGAGTGAGGCGGAGTAATTTGTGTCTTTCAAGGAATTTGTCCTATATCATCTAAATTCTCAAATGTGATGGCATAAATGTGGATAAAATGTTCATGACCCATGAATTATTATGTTGTTTCATTTCCAAATATTTGGTTTTGCTAACTAATTTATTTTATTGATTTCTAGTTTAATTCTCTTATAGTCAGAGAAGATACACTTATACCTGTGGTGGGCTGTGGCTCAGATCTTGCATCATTTCTTTCAGCTTTAGATGCATGCTGCCTTCAGTTTGCCCCATGCATTTGTGGTTTAGATGTCAGCCAGAGTCAGGCTGAATTTAAATATAAAACTTGGGGTTTCTTTTCTCTGGATGTCTTCTTTCTGGGCGTGGTGCTCCTCTCATTCCCTTGTGGCTCTAGAAAAATCTTTAGTATTTTATTTAGTGTTAGTATACTGACAAATCTTCTCATATTTTGTTTGTCAGAAATTATCTTTGTTTTACTCATTCTTGAGGAATAATTTCTTTTTTTAATTTTTTAATTATTATATATACACAATAGCTGTCTGTATTTATAGGGTACATGTGATGTTTTGATACAGGTACACAATTGTGTATGAATCAAATCAGGATAAATGGGATATCTATCACCTCAAGAACTTATCATTTCTTTGTGTGAGGAACATTCCAATTCCACCCTTTTATTAATAGTTATTTTAAAGTATACTATTACTTATTGTGGACTATGGTCACTTTGTTGTGCTATCAAATATTGTTGATTCTAACTATCTAACTATATTTTGGCACCCACTAGTCATCTCTACTTTATCCTTCCCTCCTCGCTACCCTTCCCAGATTCTGGTAACTATCATTCTACTCTCTGTCTCCATGAGATCAATTGTTTTAATATTTGGCTCCCAGATATGAGTGAGAATGTGAGAGAATTGTCTTTCTGTGCTTGGCTTATTTCACTTAACAGAATATTACCCAGTTCCATTCATGTTATATAAATTACAGAATTTTATTCTGTGTTATAGCTATATAATATTCCATCATGTGTATGTACCACAGTTTCTTTGTCCATTCATCCATTGGTGGACAGTTAGGTTGATTCCAAATCTTGGCTATTGTGAATAGTGCCATAATAACTGTGGGTATGCAGATATGTTTTCAATATACTGATTTCTTTGGGATATATAACTATCGGTGGGATTTCTGGTCATACGATACTTTTATTTTTAGTTTTTTGAGGAACTCTGTACTATTTTCCAGAAGGGTTGCACTAATTTACATTCCCACCAAGAGTGTATGAGGGTTCCCCTTTCTCTACATCTCTCCAGCATTCATTACTGCCTGTCTTTTGAATAAAAGCCATGTCAAGTAGGGTAAGATGATATCTCATTGTAGTTTAGGGATTTTTGTTTGTTTGGTTGGTTGGATTTTTAGACAGGATCTTGCTCTGTCTCCCCGTGGCATAATCAAAGATCACTGCAGTCTCAAACTCATGGGTTCAAGTGATCCTCCTGCCTCAACTTCCTGAATAGCTGGTTCTATAGGTGCATACCACCACACCTGGCTAATTTTTCTATTTTTTTGTAGAGATGGAGTCTCAGTCTTGCTCATGCTGGTCTCAAACTCCTGGCCTCAAGCACTCCTCCTGCCTCAGCTTCCCAAAGTACTAGAATTACAGGTGTGAGCACTGTTTCTGGCCTCATTGTAGATTTGATTTGCATTTCTCTGATGACTGAGGATATTGAGTATTTTTTTTTACATAAATGTTGACAATTTGTATGTCATCTTTTTTTTTTTTTTTTTTTTGAGACAGAATCTTGCTCTGTCGCCCTGAATAGAGTGCAGTTGTGTCATCATAGCTCACTGCAGCCTCAAACCTCAAACTCCTGGGCTCAAGTGATCCTCCTGCCTCAGCCTCCTGAGTAACTGGGACTACAAGCACATGCCACCACACCAGGCTAAGATATGTCTTCTTCTGAGAAATGTCTATTCAGATATTTTGCCTATTTTCTAATAGGATTATTGGATTTTTTTCTTGTTGAATTGGTGGAGCTCCTAATATATTCAAGTTATTAATCCCTTGTCAGATGAGGGGTTTGCAAATATTTTCTCTCATTCTGTGGGTTGTCTCTTCAATTTGTTCATATTTTTGATTGTTTCATTTGCTGTAGAGAAGCTTTTTATTCTTGATGTGATCCCATTTGCTCAATATTTCTTTGGTTGACTGTGCTTTGGGGATATTACTAAGGAAATTCTTGCAGAGATCAATGTCCTGAAGCTTTTCCACAATGTTTTCCTATAGTATTTTCATAGCTTCTGGTCTTAGATTTAAGTCTCTTACTACACTTTGATTTCATTTTAGTATATGGTAAGAGATAAGGGTCATTATTTTGCAGATGGATATCCAATTTTCCCAACACTATTTATTGAAGAGACTGTCTTTTTCCCACTGTATGTTCTTGACACTTTTGTTGAAGATAAGTTCACTATGGATGTGTAGATTTATTTCTGAGTTTTCTATTCTGTTCTAATTGTCTATGTGCCTGTTGTATATGTCTGTACCATGCTGTTTTGGTTATTACAGCTCTGTAGAATAATCTGAAGTCAGATAATGTGATTTGTCCAGTCTTGTTCTTTTTACTCAGGATGGCTTTGGCTATTCTGGACATTTTGTGGTTCCATATAAATTTTAGAATTATCATTTCTATTTTTATGAAGAATGTCACTGGCATTTTTATGAGGATTGCATTGAATCTATAGATTACATTGGGTAGTATGGACATTAACAATATTTATCCTTCCAAATCATGAGCATGGAATATCTATTTTATTGATTTATTTATTTTCTAGATCTTGTAGGCATGCTTCATTCTTATTTATTATTTTTTCTGTTTTCTGTTCACACTATGTATTTTCAAATAGCCTGTCTTCAGGCTCACTAATTCTGCTGCTTGATCAATTTTGCTGTTGAGTCACTCATGCATTTTTCAATTTGTGAATTGAATTTTTCAGCTCATCAATTGAATTTTTTAGCTCTAGAATGTCTGCTTAATTGTTTAAATTATTATTTCAATAGCTTTGCTAAATTTCTCTGATAGGCTTCTGAATTCCTTTCTACATTGTTTTGAAGTTCATTGAGCTTCTTCAGAACAGCTATTTTGAATTATTTGTCTGAAAAGTCATATACTTCTATCACTCTAGAATCCATGACTGGTAGCTTATTTAGTTCATTTTGTGATGTCATGTCTTCCTAGATGTTTTTGATGTTTGTGGATGTTCATCTATGTCTGGCCATTGAAAAGTTAGGTATTTATTTTAATTTTCACAGTCTGGGTTTGTTTAAACCTATCCTTCTTGAGAAAGCTTTCCAAATATTCAAATGGAATGGAGATCAAAGTGTGGATCTAAGCCTTTGGTCACTGTGGCTCTATCAGCACTGAGGGTGCCCAAACCCCGTAATGCTGTGACTCTTGCAGACTCCTAGTAGTGCTGCCTTGGTGGATTTGGGTAACATATGGGAGAATTCCCTGGATTACAAAGCAAAGTCTCTCATTTTCTTCCCTCATTCTCTGTGCTGAGTTGCTGGAGTTGGGAGAGGAGTGATGTGAGCGCCCCTTGTTGCTACTGCAACTATGATTGTGATAGGTCACACGTGAAGCCAGCCCAGTCTCACCCAAAGCCCATAGTGACAGCTGCCTGGCTGTTAAGTGACTGTGATGCTTATTCAAAGCCAAAGGGCTCTTTAGTCAGCAAGTGATGAATCCTGCCAGGACTCGATCCTTCCCTTAAGGGCAGCAGATTTCCTTCTGGCCCAGACTGACTCTAGAAATGCTATCTAGGAAATAAGGACTGGAATCAGGGGCTTCAGGAGTCTTCTTAGTAGTTTATTTTACTGTGACTGAGCTGGTACCCTAGTTCCAAAACTAAGTCCTCTGAACTCTTCCCTTTCCTTCCCAAAGTGGAAGAAGATTCCCACTGAGATGCATTGCCTGGAGTTAGGGAAGGGGTGGCACAGGCACTGGCTTGGCTGCTGCACTGAAGTCTCACTGGGTTACATCCGCCCCAAATCCACTGGCTCTGAGCAAGTACAGCTGCATGAATTGCCCAAGTACTGCCATCTTTGTGGCCTGACTGCCTTACAAATTTATTCCAGGCCCCAGGCCACTTTTTATCAGCTGATGGTGGAGCTAGCCAGAATTCTGGTTTCTACTGCTGGGGTGGAGAATTTCCCCCTGACCAAGCTGGTCTAAATGCTCTCTCTGTGGACACCGGCAGAATTCTGCCTTGTGCTGTGTTCTCCTGTGCCAAGGTAGCCTTGAGTTCCTATGCAAAGTCCCATAATCACTTCACTCTCCCTCCCAAAGCACACAGATTCTCTCTCCACTCAGCCTGCTGATGAAGCACTGCCAAGAGATGTGGGAGGGCTGGTATAGGCAGTGCATGACTGTCTTTTCTGCCCTTTGCTGTGCCTCTTTCCTTGATATTATGTTAATAACAAGTAATGTGATTGCTTATCTGATTTTTAGTTCCTATGAAGGTGCTTCCTGACATGGATAGTTGTTGAAGTTGATATTTGTGCAGAGACAATTGTTAGAGTTTCTATTCAGCCATCTCAGCTATTGTGCTCCACCTCCTCCTTTTTAAAATTTTCGTTTTTCTTTAATTTCAGCATATTATGGGGGTAAAATGTTTAGGTTGCATGTATTGCATGCTTTTGTCCCACCAGAGTCAGAGCTTCAAGCGTTTCCATCCCCCAGACAGTGCGTACCACGCCCATTATGTGTGTATACCCATTCCCTTCTCTACCTCCCATCTGCCCAACACCTGTTGAATGTTATTCTTATATGTGCACTTAAATATTGGTCAGTTAATAGCAATTTGATGGTGAGTATATGTGGTGCTTATTTTTCCATTCTTGGGATACTTCACTTAGTAGAATGGGTTCCATCTCTATCCAGTATAATACTAGAGGTGCTAGATCACCATTATTTTTTGTGGCTGAGTAGAACTCCATGGTATACATATACCACATTTTATTAATCCACTCATGTATTGATGGGCACTTGGGTTGTTACCACGTCTTTGCAGTTGTGAATTGTGCTGCTATAAACATTCTAGTGCAGGTGTCTTTTTTAAAGAATGTCTTTATTTTTCCTTTGGGTAGATGCCCAGTAATGGGATTGCTGGATCAAATGGTAGTTCTACATGTAGCTCTTTGAGGTATCTCCATATTACTTTCCAAAGAGGTTGTACTAATTTGCAGAATATTTTCAATAAATTATAGTTCAAAGTCAGCAATTTTTTTCAGCAATGGTATCGTAAAAGTGCCATTTTTGCCTTCCTATACTCATTGTTTCTTTGTAAAATGTAGCTATCATTCTATTATTTTCCTGAAAATAATACATATTCATCTGGATTATATTAACATTTTCTCTTTGAATTTGATTTCAACAGTGCTACTATCATGAGCCTACATGTGAATTTCTTTAAAATTTTTCTACATGAAATTTGTATGATTTCTAGAGTCTATGGCTTGATGCCCTTTCTTAATTTTAAAAATTTCTTAATCATTAAACTCTTAAATATTATTTATCTTCCATCCTCTCTTTCTTTTTATTTTGGGATTAAATTACATATTAGACCTATATACTATCTCTTTCCTCTTCTTTGGATTTTATGTATTTCTATATAATATTTTTTTTCTCATTATGGGAAATTTGTTTCTAATCTGTAATCTAGTTCACCAGTTCTCCCTTCGGCTAGTCTGCTGTTAATTACATCAGTTGAGTTTCTAATTTGGGCACTTATGTTTTTCAGTTATAGAATTTCTCTGTGGTTTGTCCTAGTTTCAGGTTCAAATTCTTTTATTTCTACACTTAACTCCTTGAACATAATAAGTATATGTTTTTAAAACCTGGATTTGATAACTTCACTATTTGCAGAGCCAGTGGATCTATTTCTATTATTGTTGTTATTGACAATAGTTGGCATTCATGTTATTTTTACTACTTGTATGATTAGTATTATGATTTTGTTTTAAACATCGTATTTTCAAATTGTCTGTAGAAATAGTTGAGTGGAAGGATTATTTTATTTCCACCCCCCAAAATATTTAGATTTTTGTCTTCAAGGTGCCTGAGAACATATTATCTAACTGGGGCTACTCAAAGTTGAGAAGCACATAAAGCTGAACTGCAGTCCCTGAAAAAGACTGTCTTCTTCTGCATCACCGTCACTCTTCTGTGCAGTTCTTTAGAGTTCCAATTTAATGTAAGAAAAGTTTATCAAGGATTCAATTGGTAGGTGATGGACTTTAAGACCCTTTAGCCTAGGCCTATGAGGCTGTCAAATGAGCCATCCATCCTGTCGGTCTTTCAGCTGCCATTGCAGATTTTTCACCGGCTCCCAGGTGAAATGTAGCTCAAATGCTCCTGGGCCTCAATCTTCCCACATACACTTGCCTGATAATTCTTCACTATCATGCTCTATTTCCATTGCTTCTAAGCAAGTTTTTGTATATTTGATATATTTGACACCAAGGCAAGATTTGGACAGCCTGACTTAGTCTGCCATCACAGGAAACAGAAGTCTAACATTATATAATTTTTAAAGATTTATAAGAGGACAACTTAGTATTTAACCATAATACCTTTTCATTGGTTAATTCCACCAAGTTGGGAAAACAATTGACTACTATCTTTAATAGTCAAAATCATCAAATTTATGCACTTCATCATATTTTTTCATTTGACATAAACTATTTATTATTCTCATAAGAAAGGTTATTTTTCCAAAACATTATTTCTAAATACTACAGAGTATTTTTGTACAGACATATCATGACTTACCCTACTGTAGCCCACTTTTACAATAAATATCCTATATAAATCATTTATATTTGCTAGCAGTTTGCTTTATCAGGTTTTTCCTTTCATTTAGAAAAATAGATCTTATATTTATTCAACAAAACAAGTAAATATCTATTGTTTTTTATAACTTTCTAATTTCTTTTTATCATTATTATAATCTTCTGTTTCTCCATAAATATGACTTGCTATATTTTCTAATTTCATCTTGAATGCTTGGTTCACATATTTCTGCTGTTTTTTATTTAAAAAAAGTTTTTAAGGCCACAGACTTCTCATGGTTATATTTGTTATGTTTTTAATTTCTAATACAATTATGTTATGTGCTACATTTTATGTTTTATGTATTAATTTCTAAATATTCTATAATTATGATTGGTTTATTTCTTATCCTGAGGACAATTTAGAATGGATATTTTTTTCACACTTTTCAGACTCAAAGTATACAAGCCCATTGCAATTTTTGATGAGCTTTGAAAAATCATATTCTGACACTTTTGACCTATGACCACACACAATGGGCATGAGATTTAATATTATATTCCATAAGTAAAATACATCATTTTAGTAAGACAGTGTTTCATTCAATCTTTTCACCTTAAAAGTTGTTTTATTTTGCTCTTTTGTTTTGTTTGCTCTTGGGAAAGCCATTTACTATATTGTGAGTGAGTTTGTGGATCTGAGACCTTCAACAGTTACATGAGTGAGCTGGAAGTAGATTTCCCTGCAGTTGAGTTTGAGATGACTCCAGACCTGGCCAGCACCTTGATTATAACCTTGTCAGAAACCCTGAAACAGAACCATTCAGCTAAACTATTCCAGGATTACTGATCCCCATGATCTATGAAAAAATAAAATAAAATAAATGTTTGTTGCTTCAAGCCACTAAGTTTTAGAGCAATGTGCTACACAAGACATAGATAACTAGAATACTTCCCATTTCTTTTCAACCATTATCAAATAATTAAGTAAAATCTCAAGTGACAAAACAATATATAGGAAAAAGAGAGCATGGCTAAACCAAGATGGTTAAAACAAAATTACAGTCAAGTCTCCATTGCCTGTAAGTAGGAAAATAGAAGGTACTCATCTTCCCAGAAGAGGTGATTAGAAACCAGGCTATCTGTCCCTGAGATCAGGAAGAAAAGATCCAATGATGGGAACTAAAGCAGGTGAATTGAGTTAAGTATATAATCTAGGATCCCAAAAGGCTGTTCAACGTGTAAACCAAATCCATGGCTATGGCCCCACCTTCACTGTCCTACAGCTCATCGAGCTGTACCACAGAAGTGTCTTTGTCTTAGCTGTGGACTGCTGATTGAAATCCTGTCTGCTGCCAAACTTCAGGCTCATAGCAACACACCATATACCAATGTATTCTGTCCTTATGTGTATTTAACACAAGGAATTATGGTTTTAATCAGACGCAAAAGCTAAAATCTCTGTGAAGGACATTTATTTTAAATTACATGAGAAATGCTATGCTCTATCAAATTCTTTGGGAAGAATCCTCAAGAGAATTACATTTCTTGCTGTGTGCTTTATCTCTTTCACAATATAAAAGATGGGACTTTTCCTTCTGGAGTGTTTTAAGGTCTCTGACATCTAGTTTAGAAAGTGATGAACGTGCAACTTCAGTAATATCTTGCTTTAGTCACAGAAAACATCAATTGACAGAGCTATGCCTGTGATGTTCATACAAGTGCACTCTATCATAGCCACATTGTTCTGTTAAAATTCGGATTTGGTCCTGTCACTTGACTTGTGGAAAATGGGTTATCTTGTTTCAAAAATATCTTTGCCAACTATCAGTCATCATTAGTGGAAACATCTTTTTTTCTTCCTACCCCATCCTGTCTAATAATTCAATAAACATACTTTCTCAATCACATCTCTGTTGTCTTTTTTCTGCTTATTCTCCTTTGCTCCAATTTTTCATTTTGTATAGCTGTTCCCACTTTTTCTGCCTTTTGAAAAATTGCATAAAGTTTCCTTTTCTCTCTGTTTGCATTGTTTTCACTTCACAAACTGTGGATCCTAAAACCTGAAACAGACATTTTTATTTTTATGTGTAAAAAGGCTATCCATGGATATCTGTAAGCATGTGATTATAAGCAGGAGAGACATTTGGGGAACACTCAGTCATTGAGTTCTACCATACATAAGGCAGGACAGCATACTATATAAGAGCTCAAGCTTGGACACAGGGGGACCTGGGTTTACATCCTAGTTTTGCTATTCAACTGTATGAACTTGAGGAAAGTTTTATATGCTCTCTGTGTATCAGGTTCCTTATAAATTAAATAGTATTTATCTTGGTTATTACTTTAGGTTTTAGCCATAATAACATATGTGAAGTGCTTTTAAAAATAGCCTGGAATACAACAAATGCTTAATAAGTATCAACCCCAACTCCCCTCTCAAAAGTTGGTTATTTGGCTATGCTGTAATATAATTGGCTTTCCTATAATAATGAAGTACAATTTTTCCATTATCAAATATACAAGGAGGGAATTTAGCCTGCAAGAAAATCACATTAAGGAATTATGCAGTATTTTTAGCAGGGTTTGTTTTAGGTATTTTAGTATTTGTGGATATACTGTTGGCTAATAAATAACGTTAACAACCACCTCTTATTAAGTGCTGGCTCTGTGTTAAGAAATATATAATGGCCATACTATAGAAAAATAGATGATTATAGATAGAGATAGATAGATAATAGGTAGAATCATAGGATCACAGAATTTGAAAATGAAAATTACCTTAAATAATTGGGAATGCAGCCCTTAATTTTACATATGAAGAGGGAAGAAATGATGCTGAATTTATAAGAACATAATTCTCTCAAATTCCACTCTTGTGCTATTTCCAGTATACCAAAATGTAGACAATAAACATTTCCATAAAATCCTGAAGTCAAGTAACACCAAAAATTTTATAATATCTTACACCTATTTGTATAATGCAAAATATTTTAAGAATTTGAAATAGAAAGTCCTCTTACAGAAGTTAATTGAAGATTAGTAACTTTTTTGATAAAGCAAAGCATTTTGCCTGAATTAAGTACACACTTGCATTGGACTCTCTTTTCATCATTGTGCATAGGACAATAAATGGCCTTGAAAGGTAAAAATGGATTCACTGCTTAAAATCTTTCAAGCACATGCAGTCAAACTGCTGAAAGTAGTAAGTTCCATTATCAAGTAAAAATCCCTATGTGCATAACCTTCTTTAGACCAGTATGTTAAGCCTTTTAGCAAAATTTATTCGCATTTCAAAAACACTAGACGGCAAAAAAAAAAAAAAAAAAAACCCAAAAAACAAAAAAAGATTTCCCTGATTTAGGAATCAACTAAAATGTAATGAATGCCAACTATATTTCAGGGACTTTTAGCAACACTTTCACATATGTCATTTTAATTAAACTCATAATTCTAAAGAAACGGCAGAATCTGTATTTAACTAATGATAAAACTAAGGGTCGTAAAATTAGGTTACTAATCCATATTCACACATATATAAATGAGAGAACCAGGTTTCCAACCTGAGACTCAATTCCAGATGTAAGGCATTACATTGTAATTGCCTTAGAAAGCCTTTTTAATGTTTGTTCAGATGTTTATTTTATCAAGAAAAAGTAATATTCAAGAATGTTCAGCAAAATAGAAACAAATCAAATATAACCCTACTCCCTGGCATAACTTTTCTATTCTTTTGTATAATCCCCAATGATATTTATCCAAAAGCATTAATAATTTTATGCAGTTCTAATCCTAGTGTTTGCTCATCTTTATCATTTTGCCTTTTGAACATGTTACTGTGATTTTACAAATGATTTTTGCTATTTTATTGATTGCATAATTTGTAGTCATCTTTTTGGCCAATGATTTACTCCATTTTACCCAAATATTAGATACCAATCTTGCTCTGATGCCCACAATACTGGGAGCATAATTTTTTAAATAATCTAAAATAACTATATTATTTTAGATTATAATAATTATATTATAGAATTATATTTTAATAATTATATTATAGAATTATATTTTAATTTGAATCCTTTGATTTGTGGTAAATTTATATATTACCCCTGGTATAGATGTCCTCATCTCTTCCAGCCTCAAATCAAATGTACTAAACAATAGCAGAGATGGGCAGTGATCTCCAGATTGAATATACAAGACATGTATGAGTAAATTATAGACATTCTTCTTTCTTACAATTAAATAGGGCAATGGACCATACTGCTGTTTAAGCAAGTGCTATTTCATATTCAGTATCTTTCATTTAATTATTGATATCACCATGGGCAAGTCACAACATAGGTGTCAAAAAATATTTTTATTACAGAAAAAGTCTAGGAAGCTGGTAAAATACTATATTAAAAGTCTTTGTTTAGGGTTTCGCTTTTTTCATCAAATATAGACTCACATAGGTGACTGGAAAATGGTACTTTCATTTTTGTTTTTAAACAGATTTGTGACATGCTAATTATTATTATGGTTATTTATGTACATGGTAGTTCCCCTCTTTGACTCTAATTTTTTCAGACCAGAGACTCTGTATTGCTTGTTTTTAACTGTAAGTATATTTCCACTTGTAATTAATTAAAATAGTAAACTTATAAATAAAGTACTATTTGTTGGCCATGGTCAATTGCATAATGGAAAAAGTCATTCATGAATGTGCTGAACTGAATGCATTCCATCAGTTAAGTAAGGAGTCTGTTCCAAGTCACTCATTTCAGGTCAATACTTGTTTATTAACTAGAAACAATTCAAACTTCATATATAATTCTATAATTTAAAATATATAATTTCAATGGTAGATCTTATATAATGACATAGAAAAAGTATCTTATAAAACAACATAGTTTAAAACATATTCTTAAGTGAAATAAATGAGCATACCTATTACTATCAGATGTTGACATTAATTCTTACAATAATAATGTTATTAATTGTAGCAGAGGATAAAAACACAGTGGAGGAAATGCAAAAAATTGATAATGTCTTTAAAGTGTGAGAATTCAGAAGATTTATGTGTCTATATATTTATGTGTCTATATATATGTGTCTATTTATGTGTATATATAGTTTGAAATTATTATAATGAATATATTATTTTATAATCAGAAAATACAAACATATTGAAATTCAGAGGAAAGATAAAATTTTAAAAAACTATCAAGTGTATCTTGAGGATTATGACAAAATATGATGTTAGGGTCTATAAAATATTAGTTTCATAATTATGCTTGTTAATACTGTTCTATCTGAATCTCAATTATTTAAAACTCTATTATAATATCCTATTATTAAGATATAATACCCTTTTATTTCAAGAAGTCGTACATTTACTGCCTCCTAAAAGTGCCTACTGTTTTTGATTCATTTTTTACTAAAGTGAGTTTCAATTTTGTTTTAAGAATTTCATGACACCTTCTGAGATCCACTTGATAAGATGTTCTTAAACTTTGGGTTTAAGGACCCCTAAACACTCTTAAAAATTATTGGGCGCTCCAAACAGTTTTTCTCTTTATGGGTTGTAGATATTGGATTTTCTATATTCCAAGTTAAAACAGAGGTTAGTAAATCTATAATTTATAAACTCATTTAAAAATAACAATCCAAGCCATTACATATTAACATAAATAACATATTTTAATTAACATCTATTCTTTGCAAGAAAAATTCAGTGCAAACAGTGGATTTATTCTACAATCAACCTATTGTGATGTGATGTTTTGCTTGAAGTGTACAAAGAAAGACCAGCTTCTGGCCAGGCATGGTGGCTCACGCCTGTAATCCTAGCACTCTGGGAGGCCGAAGTGGGAGGATTGCTCAAGGTCAGGAGTTCGAAACCAGCCTGAGCAAGAGTGAGACCCCGTCTCTACTAAAAATAGAAATAAATTAATTGGCCAACTAAAAATATATAGAAAAAATTGGGCAGGCATGGTGGCACATGCCTGTAGTCCCAGCTACTTGGGAGGCTGAGAAGTAGGATCGCTTAAGCCCAGGAGTTTGAGGTTGCTGAGAGCTAGACTGACACCACGGCACTCTAGTCAGGGTAACAGAGCGAGACTCTGTCTCAAAAAAGAAAAAAAAAAAGAAAAAGAAAGTTCAGCTTTACACAGATATGTAGTTGGAAAAAGGAAAAAAAATCCCCTTAGCTTTTTCAGATAATTCTGGATATTCTTTGATCCTACACCAAAAATCAATAAATGATAGTTTCTTAAATGGCAACGTGGAATCTGAAACCATACCAATGAACATTTTGTCTTCTGTTAACATTAAAATTGATTTATCTATTTTTCCCTTTCAATGGATACTTTACTCATTCTTAATTTTGTAACATTATGCATCAATCATTTGTAAAATATTGGTTCACACATTTGTGCAAATCTTCCAAATGCTGATATGTGTCTATATAAAATATCAAGAATTCAAATTCATTAATATCACCACTAATCTCACAAAAGTCTGTAAGCAGGCTCGGCTTTATGGAAGTGGAGATCTGTAGCTGCAGAGGACCCCACACTCAAAAGAGCCCCATGTTTGGTGTAATGCTCTGCTATTGCCTTCTTAAAATTTTTAATAATTTTATCTTAGAAATTGTTCTGTAAGTGAATCCTGATAGGACAATGAAGCAAAAGAGATGCCTGCAATATGCAGTGTTCCTTGGTCACTCATTTGCATTCAGTGTTTGTAACGCTCCACAATCACAAAGTTCTGCTGAACCCATGAAGTGTGGGAATTCAGTGAGATTCAAAGTACGAAGTGTCTTAGTCTGTTTTGTGCTGCTGTAACAGAGCACCACAGACTGAGTAACTTATAATAAACAGTAATTTATTGGCTCACAGATCTGCAGGGTGGAAAGCCCAAGATTCAGGGCCTAGTATCTAATGAGGACCTTCTTGCTGAGCCATTCCATGGCAGAGAGGGAGCAAGAGGGGGCAAACCCACTTTCACAATAAAGAACCCACTCTGAGGATAACAGAGTGGTCTGTTCATGAAGGCAGAGTTCTTATGACTTAAACACCTCTTAAAGACCCCACCTTTTTATAGTGTTACAATGGTAATTAAATTTCCACATGAGTTTTTGAAAGGCACATGTCCAAACAATATCAGTGAGCTTGTTAAGCCTATGACTAGATGAGGACACTAACAGCCATGAGAAACCAGTTTTCAGTCAAACCAGAGCTTGTTTCTAATATAGAAAGAATGTAGTGCATTCTATGAAAGATGAACCACCAGAGAATTATGCCATATTCTTTCTTTTCTTTTTTTTTTTTTTTTTTTTTTTTTTTTTTTTTTTTTTGAGACAGAGTCTCGCTTTGTTGCCCAGGCTAGAGTGAGTGCCGTGGCGTCAGCCTAGCTCACAGCAACCTCAAACTCCTGGGCTCGACGATCCTTCTGCCTCAGCCTCCCTGGTATTTGGGACTACAGGCATGTGCCACCATGCCCGGCTAATTTTTTATATATATATCAGTTGGCCAATTGATTTCTTTCTATTTATAGTAGAGACGGGGTCTCGCTCTTGCTCAGGCTGGTTTTTTGAACTCCTGACCTTGAGCAATCCGCTCGCCTCGGCCTCCCAAGAGCTAGGATTACAGGCGTGAGCCACAGCGCCCGGCCTTGCCATGTTCTTTCTTACTGGGGTTATTTTCTCACAATAGCCAACAACTTTCACTGAAAATAAGAAGAGTAAAAAAAAGGGAAAACAGGGTAACTCTAAAGTAAAAACAGGGCAACCCTTAATTCCTTTTTCTTTCAGTCCTTTCTTATAAATAAACAAAAGAGAGTGTTGATAGAATGTTCAAGTGTGAAGAAATAAAATAAAAACTGTTGATTAGGGTTGTGCATCATTTTCACTCTTCTGGTAAGAATAAAACAAATACATGCATGTACGTGCTATGAAACACAAATTGTGCAATGTTTGTGCTGCATATGAATGAAATGTTCTTATATTTGCATGTAAAACTAGCATTGCACAACATAAAGATAAACAATAAAATTCATGCACATAGCATAAAATTTTAATTTTCTTTACTTAGAACATTAAGTAGCAAATAAAAAACACCATGACAAGTCAAGAGAGAGAACATAGAAGAAAAGAAAAAGCTTTATATTTTATATTTTTAGTGATACCTTTTTGTTCATTTGTTTTAAGAACAAGGAACTCCACATTTTCATTTTGCACTGAGCCCTGAAAGTTATGTACCTGGCCCTGTCTTTAAGTATTGAGAAGTTCTCATTTTTGTAGTGGTGGATACACATTTTCAAACTTCTGATTTTAACTCGAAAGCTCAAATTTTATCACTGGCTACAAACACTGTCAGTTGTTTTCCCTAAAGTGACAGGCACACTTCTCTCTTTTTTGAGAAAATATCTGTGAAATTCCCAAGCCAGTCAAAAATGTTAAAAAGCATGAAAAAGATGATTTGTTAATGAATGATGAATCTAACCCTAAAAATATACTATTTGACACATTAAAGATAGTAACACCTGCATATATCATAAATAATTGTTCATCATTACTATAAATAAATAAAATTATATAAATAAAAAGAAAAGAGCTTTTCTTTTCTAATAATGCATTAGAAACTATGAATTATTATTAATCCATTTCTACATACATGAGGTTCATAAAGAAGAAAGGTGTGATGGTCAACAACAAATTCATGTGTCAATGATACATAAGGGCTAAAGGGTATCCAAATACCTGGTAAAATATTATTTCTGGGCGTTTCTGTGAGAGTATTTCTGGAAAATATTTGCATTTGAATCAATAGACTGAGCAAAGAAGACCTGCCCTCTGCAATGTAAGTAGGCATCATCCAATCCATTGAAGGCTCACAGAGAAAAAAAAAAAGGCAAAGAAAGGGTGAATTCTTTATCTTCTTCAGCTGGGACATCCATCTTCTCCTGCCCTAGGACATCAGAATTCCTGGTTCTCCGGGCTTCAGATTCCAGGATTATAGAATCAGTCCCTTTGCTTCTCTGGCCTTGAGATTCAGACTGAATTTACTACTGGCTTTCCTTATTCTTCAGCTTACAGATGACATATTGTGGACCTTCTTGACTTCCATAATTGCATGATCCAATTCCCACAAATAAACCTCCTCTTATATATCTATATCTATACCTATCCCATTGGTTCTGTTTCTCTGTAAAACACTGCATAATACAGAAAAGTACTCCAAATAAACATCAACCAAAAGAAAACAAAAAGATGGTACAACAATACTAATATTAGAAAAAAGTAGAATTAAGGAAAATAATTAATGAATACAGAGCAGCATAAAACTACACCCACCAAGAAGATATAATACTCATAAATGTGTGCCAATGAAAACATGGTCATGAAATGTATGAAGTAAAATTAACACTATAAGGAAATTGACAAATCCATAAGTGGATAAATTTTTAGATAACTCTGAAATTGGTAGACGAAACAGGCTAAAAGTAATTAAAGACATAAGAAAAGTGACCAACATTATTTATAAGCAAGTGTTAATAAATTTTGTAATATCTAATAAATTTGACATATTCATATTGTTCTACCCAGCATTACCAATGATGGGTATTCATTTAAATATTATAATACAGAAAAAATAGAACAACCTAAAGGTTCACTGAACAAAAGCATGATTTAAAAAATGCATGCAGCTATTAAAAATAAATGCTTGTTGTTACCATATGTTTTTATTTTTATTGAGGTAAAATACACATACACAATTTAGCATCTTACCATTTTTACGTGTACAATTCAGTAGTAATAAATACATTTATATTCTTTCTCTTCTCTCATCCTCCCCTCTTCTCTACCCTTCCTGGTGTCTGTTAATGACCAGTCTACTTGTTATGTTCATAAGATCCATTTTTTTTTTTATTTTGGCATATTATGGGGGTACAGATTTTAAGGTTTCAATAAATGCCCATTTCCCCCCCGAGATCCATTTTTTTTTAATTATTTTTTTTTATTTTGGTATATTATGGGGGTACAGATTTTAAGGTTTCAATAAATGTCCATTTCCCCCCCTCCCCCCAAAAGTCTGAGTCTCCATCATGACCATCCCCCAGATGGTGCACATCTCACTCACTATGTATGTATATACCCGCCCCCCTCCCCCCTCCCCCCTCCCCAATACCCTATTACTGTAGCACCTATGTGTCCACTTAGGTGCTACACAGTTAATACCAGTTTGCTGGAGAATATATCTGGTGCTTGTTTTTCCATTCTTGGGATACTTCACTTAGTAGTATGGGTTCCAGCTCTAACCAGGAAAATATAAGGTGTGCTATATCACCATTGTTTCTTAGAGCTGAATAGTACTCCATGGTGTACATATACCACATTTTATTAATCCATTCTTGGATTGATGGGCACTTGGGCTGTTTCCACAGCCTTGCAATTATGAATTGTGCTGCTATAAACATTCGAGTGCAGGTGTCTTTTTTGTAGAGTGTCACTGGATCTTTTGGGTAGATGCCCAGCAATGGGATTGCTGGATCAAATGGTAGATTCACTTGTATCGCTTTAAGGTATCTCCATATTGCTTTCCACAGAGGTTGAACTAGTTTGCAGTCCCACCAGCAGTGTAGGAGTGTTCCTCTCTCTCCGCAACCACGCCAGCATTTATTGTTTGGAGATTTTTTGATAAAGGCCATTCTCACTGGGGTTAAGTGATATCTCATTGTGGTTTTGATTTGCATTTCCCTGATGATTAGAGATGTTGAGCATTTCTTCATATGTTTGTTGGCCATTCTTCTGTCTTCTTTAGAAAAATTTCTGTTCAAGTCCTTTGCCCACTTTTTAATGGGGTTATTTGATTTTTTCTTCCTAATTTTCGTGAGTTCTAAGTATATTCTAGTTATCAGTCCCTTATCAGATGCATAGGATGCAAAAATTTTCTCCCATTCTGTAGGTTGTCTGTTTACTTTCATGACTATTTCTTTGGCTGTGCAGAAGCTTTGTAGTTTGATCATGTCCCATTTATTTATTTTTGTTGCTGCTGTGATTGCCTTTGGGGACTTCTTCATAAACTCTTTGCCCAGGCCGATGTCTAGGAGAGTGTTTCCAATTTTTTCCTCTAGAGTTCTAATAGTTTCATATCTTAGGTTTAAGTCTGTTATCCAGCGTGAGTTGGTTTTTGTGAGAGGTGAAAGGTGTGGGTCCTGTTTTAGCCTTCTACAGGTGGCTATCCAGTTTTCCCAGCACCATTTATTGAAGAGGGATTCTTTTCCCCAGCGTATGTTTTTGTCTGCTTTGTCAAAGATGAGATGGCTATATGAGGATGGTTTTATATCAGGATTCTCACATCTGTTCCACTGGTCAATATTCCTGTTTTTGTGCCAATACCATATTGTTTTAATTACTACAGCTTTGTAGTATAGTTTGATATCTGGCATATTAATGCCTCCCATTTTGTTTTTGTTGCCTAGAATTGCTCTTGATATTCGGGGTCTTCTTTGGTTCCATACGAAGCGTAAAATTATTTTTTCTATATCTGTGAAGAATGCTGATGGGATTTTAATAGGTATTGCATTGAATCTGTAGATCAGTTTGGGTAGTATAGACATTTTGATGATATTGAGTCTGCCGATCCACGAGCATGGTATGGATTTCCATCTGTTTACATCCTCTGCTATTTCCTTCCTCAGTGTTTCATAGTTCTCCCTGTAGAGGTCTTTTACCTCTTTGGTTAAATATATTCCTAGGTACTTTAATTTCTTTGTTGCTATTGTGAAGGGAATTGAGTCTTTGATTTGGTTCTCAATTAGATTGTTGTTGGCGTATATGAATGCCTCTGATTTCTGTGTATTAATTTTGTATCCTGAGACTTTACTAAATTCATTGATCAGTTCCAGGAGTTTCTTGGTTGAATCCTTGGGGTTTTCTAGATACAATATCATATCATCAGCAAACAGTGAAAGTTTGATCTCTTCTGCCCCTATTTGGATACCTTTGATTCCATTTTCCTGTCTGATTGCTGTAGCCAAGACTTCCAGCACTATGTTGAACAGAAGTGGAGATAGTGGGCAGCCTTGTCTGGTTCCAGTTCTAAGTGGGAATGATTTCAATCTTTCCCCATTCAGTATGATGTTGGCTATGGGTCTGTCATATATGGCTTGTATCATTTTTAGGTATGTCCCTTCTATGCCTATTTTCTTAAGTGTTCGTATCATGAAAGGGTGTTGAATTTTGTCAAAAGCTTTTTCTGCATCTATTGAAAGGATCATGTGGTCTTTGTTTTTGCTTCTGTTTATGTGGTGAATTGCATTTATAGATTTCCGTATGTTGGACCATCCCTGCATCCCTGGGATGAAGCCCACTTGGTCGTGGTGGATTATTTTTTTGATAAGTGTCTGGATTCGGTTAGCTAAGATTTTGTTGAAAATTTTTGCATCTATATTCATTAGGGATATTGGTCTGTAGTTTTCTTTTTTTGTTGCATCCTTTCCTGGTTTTGGTATCAGAGTAATATTCGCTTCATAAAAGGTGTCGGGGAGGTTTCCGTTCTTCTCGATGTTGTGGAATAGTTTCTGCAAGATAGGTACTAGTTCTTCTTTGTAAGTATGGTAAAATTCAGGTGTGAAGCCATCTTGACCGGGACTTTTCTTTTTAGGGAGATTTTTAATTGCTGTTTCTATTTCAGCTGTTGAGATTGGTCTGTTCAGAGAATCTATTTCTTCCTGGCTGAGCCTAGGGAGGCTGTGTGTTTCTAGAAATTTGTCCATTTCCTCCACATTTTCCAGTTTGTGTGCATAAAGATTTTTGTAGTATTCATAAATTGTATCTTGTATCTCTTTGGGATCAGTTGTGATATCTCCTTTTTTATTCCTGATGGAGCTTATTAGAGATTTCTCTTTTCTGCTTTTCGTTAGCTTAGCCAACGGCGTGTCAATCTTGTTTATTTTTTCAAAGAACCAACTTTTTGTTTTATTAATCTCCTGAATAGCTTTCCTGTTTTCAATTTCGTTTAATTCTGATTTGATCTTGTTGATTTCACTTCTTCTGCTGGGTTTGGGGTTGGTCTGTTCTTCTTTTTCCAGCTCTTTGAGTCGTTTCATTAGATTGTCTATTTGTAATCTTCTTGCCTTTTGGTTATAGGCATTTATGGAGATAAACTTTCCTCTCAGAACTGCTTTAGCTGTGTCCCAGAGGAGTTGATAACTTGTCTCTCCATTGTCGTTTTCTTCATAGAAGTTTTTTATTTCCGTCTTGATTTCTTCATTTACGAAGTAATCATTTAGTAGGAGGTTGTTTAATTTCCACGTTTTTGTGTAGAAATGTGAGTTTCTGTTAGGGTTGATTTCTAGTTTTATTCCACTGTGATCTGAGAAGGTACATGGTATGATTTCTATTTTTTTAAATTTCTTGAGATTTTCTTTGTGTCCTAGGATATGGTCAATCTTAGAGAATGTCCCGTGAGCTGATGAGAAGAACGTATATTCAGTGGATTTTGGGTAGAATGTTCTGTAGATGTCTGTCAGACCCAATTGTTCTAGAGTTTTGTTTAAGTCCATTATTTCTTTATTAATTTTCTGTTTGGAGGATCTGTCTCGTGCCGTCAGTGGGGTGTTGAAATCTCCGGCGATTATGGAGTTGCTATTAATCCATTTGCTTAGCTCCAGTAAGGTTTGCTTTATGAATCTGGGTGCACCTAAGTTGGGTGCATATATATTTAAAATTGTTATCTCTTCTTGTTGGACTGTGCCCTTCACCATTATATAATGACCCTCTTTGTCTTTTACTACTTTTGTTGGTTTAAAAACTAAATCGTCTGAAATTAGAACTGCCACACCAGCCTTCTTTTGGCTTCTATTTGCTTGGAATATTGATCTCCACCCTTTTATTTTTAGTCTATGTGCATCCTTGCAGGTTAAATGTGTTTCCTGAAGACAGCATATACTTGGCCTGTATTTTCTTATCCATTCAGCCAGCCTATGTCTCTTGAGTGGAGAGTTTAAGCCATTCACATTTATTGAGAGAACTGATAGGTAAGGTAGATTACTGATCATTCTGTTGGGTTGGATGTTGTTGCTATGATTTCTGTCTTGAGCCATTGTAATATCTGGCCTTTAATATCTTTGGGTTTTGGTTGTTTTTATATCCGTGGATTATTATTATGATGTTCCGTGCATAACGCTGTTTTAAGTACTTCTTGTAGGGCTGGTCTTGTCTTGGTGAATTCTCTGAGCCTTTGCTTGTCTGAGAATGTTTTTATTTCTCCTTCATATATGAAGCTTAGTTTTGCAGGGAATAATATTCTAGGCTGGGCATTGTTTTGTTTCAAAAGAGTGAGAATGGGGCCCCAGTCTCTCCTTGCTTGTAAAGTCTCATTAGAGAAGTCTGATGTTATTCGAATTGGCTTTCCCTTGTATGTCACTTGCTTCTTTTGTCTTACAGCTCTTAGAAGGGCCTCTTTAGTTGATACTTTGGTCAGTCTGATGACTGCATGACGTGACGTCTTCCTGTTTGCATTGAATCTCCCAGGGGTCCTCTGGGCTTCTTGAACTTGTATATCAAGATTTTGAGCAAGGCCTGGGAAATTTTCCTCTATTATATCTTCAAAAAGCTTGTCCAGCCCTTGAGTGTTGTCTTCCTCCCCTTCGGCTAAACCTATGACCCTCACGTTAGGTTTTTTCACATAATCCCACAGCTTTTGTAGGCTTTGGTCTTTTCTCTTGTTTCTCTGCTGTATTTCTGTGACTGATTTATTTAATTGGAAGGTGTTATCTTCAAGCTCTGAGATTCTTTCTTCTGCTTGATCTACCCTGTTCTTGAGACTTTCCACAGTATTTTGTAGTTCTCTGAGTTGATTCTTCATCTCCAGGATTTCGGTTAAAGTTTTCTTCACTGTGTCAATCTCTTTGTTGAAACTTTGCTCCATTTCTTGGAGGTTTTTTGTGTTTTCTTGGTGTTGGTTATTGAGTTGTTGTTGCAGCTGGGTGAGTGTTCTTATGATCCACATACGAAATTCCTTTTCTGTCATATTGGTTGCCTGATTTTGGTCGGTGTCCGTTTCTAGGGGCCTGGTGCTCCTCCTTGGGGGTGTGTTTTCCGTTTGGTTCTTCATATTTCCTGAGTTCTTTCGCTGATTTCTTCCCATGTCGATCAGTTGTTGTTTCTTTCCTTAGGTTATTGTTTGGGTATTCACACACCTTGTTTAGTTTCTGAGGCGTTAGGTGGTGCCTGTGGGTGAAATTGGACCACTCCCTGTATATTGAGTCAGTGGATGCCGTGGAAAGGCTGTGCAAGATGCCGTCCCTGTCAGTAGGTGGCGTTTGCTTGGAGGAACAGGCTATGGTGTTGATTTTGAGTCCTGTTATCAGCTCTCGTTCTGGGTGGAGCTGGGTTGGATAACCCTGCCCTCAGGCCGTTAGCAGGGGTCAAAGTTCTGTTCTCTGCTGTCAGGGCGGGGCTGGAATGGTCCCGCTCAGCCAGAAAGTCTGGGTGTGGGGGTGGGGCTGTCTGAGACCCACAGTCTGCAGCAGGCCTCGCTTCTTTCCACACTCCCCAACTCCGCAGCTACTCCTGGGCCTCTGCCAGCAGGCCAGACCACAAGCCACCAGGCCTCCCCGGACTGTGATGCTGGCGGGGAGGTTCCCTGCACAGGAACGCCACCTGGGTTGGGCGCACAGCCTCCTCCTGGGAGGAGGGTTGCCCTCTAGGACGCCGATCCGCCCCTGGAGGCACACAGACCTCAGTAGGCTGTTCACGTATAACCCTTCTGTGCCCCGGGCAATGCTAGCCCTCGGTGCAGGGGATCTGGTCTGCAGGTCCGACCTCTGGGTCCCAGAGTTCAAACTGTATTCCCACCAGGGAGAGGATTCCCGGTCCTAATTCACCCACAGGGAGCCCAAGCTGGGTCTATGTCTCTCAGCCTCTGAGTCGGCACCGTTTTCCTGGGAACACGGTGCCAGCAGCACCTGGGAGGGCGGGCGGGGTCCCAAACGGGAAGGTCCCGTTCCCTGGAGGTGCCTCCGGCTGGTGGCTGTATTGTCTCTCTGGGCAGCCGCGGGTAGGGTCGGCGGAGGGGAGGAGGAGGCAATATGGCGCCTGCCGCGCGGCTCTCCGTGCACAGGGAGGTGCCCAGAGGAAGTTGGGAACCTGGTGCCACGTCTGCTACAGGCTCACCGTTGGCAGGCGGCGGCAGTCTCTGGGCTGGTGTCCGCAGGTCTCTCCACCCGCTGGGGAGCCCACCAGCAGTCCCGAATGTAGGGGAGGGGAAACAGCGAATCCACCTACCCTTGCCGCTGGTCTCCGGGCTGCTCCGGTGGTCTCAGCCTCCAGTTCTCCTCCGCAGCCTCCTCCCGTGGAGTCTCCCGGGGTCTCAGGTACCCCTCCTTCCGGCCCTTGTCCGCTGTATGCTCGTCTTCTTGCTTCTTTCCTCTAGTTTCTGCTAGAATCAGTCTTTTCTGCAGAGACCCTCTGTTTGGCGGTGTTATTCGTCCGCCATCTTGCTCCGCCCCCCCCCAGATCCATTTTTTGATGTCACAAAATATGAATAAGAACATGTGATATTTGTCTTTCTGTGCCTGGCTTATTTCAGTTAACATAATGGCCTCCAGTTCCATCCATGTTGCTGTAAATAACAAAATTTTATTCTTTTTATAGCTGAATAATATTCCAGTGTGTGTGTGTGTGTGTGTGTGTGTGTGTACCATGTTTTTATCCATTCATCCACTGATGAGGAATAAAGTTGATTTTATATTTTGTCTATTGTGAATAGTGCTGAAATAAACAGGGTAGTGCAGATATCACATTGATATATTGACATCCTTTCTTCTGGATATATACCCAGTAGTGAAATTGCTTGATCATATGGTAGTTCTATTTTTAGGTTTTTGATGATAGAAATAGAAGAGAACACCAAAAAAATGGAAAGATATTCTATGTTCATGGATTGGAAGAATTAATATTATTAAAATAACAATACATTCAAAGAAATGTAAAGATTCAATGTAATCCCTCTCAAAATACCAATGACATTCTTCACAGAAATAGCAATAAAAATTCAAAAATTTATATGGAACCACAAAAGATCCTGAACAAAAAAGCAAACCCAATCGTGAACAATGACAACAACAACAACAAAAACAAAGCTGAAGCCATCACAATACCTGACTTCAAAATTTACTACAAAGCTATAAAAATCAAAACAGCATGATACTGGCATACAAACAAATACAAATTTGATGTAATTAGAACTGATCATGGTTTCTTGTCCCAATAAATCTTCCTTTAGCCAGAATTACTCATGGCTGAAACCCAAATAAATTCTAATAATATTCTCTGTTGATTAGATGTACATAAATAACACTGAAAGAGTCTGAAGGGTTAATACAGGAAAAGATAATTATTCATGCTACCATCTTCAACAAATGTGTACTAGGCAAAGGGAACATGCCACCTATAAGAGTGGCAAGAGATGCTTGATACTAGATTCAAAATATTGTTGTGAAGAAACACATTTTTTCCCTGTAAAATGCAACATGAAAACAATCATCAGGAGGCCTACCACAAACAGTGATCCAGAGAAGAGAAAATTATAGTATCACTAACAATATTTACTTGGCCTCAATCCAATATAGTCTAATTTAAAATGTAATAAACTGGCAGCAAAGAGTTAGGCAATTAATCTGTCATTATTAAACCAAAATAAGTGTTTAAGTCTGTATTTGAAGACTATCTACAGAATAATTTTAAAGAAAGGGAGCATTTTGCAGAAATGCTTGTTTACCTCTATATGCAGACCAGAAAAAAAGATTAATGAAAACAAGTCCAGAATAAAAAAATAGCAAATAATAAGAAAATAAGTTTTAGTACACTAGGATAAGCAAAGGGCATCAAATAAACTAAAATTTCAAAATATATTCACAGACTAATTATCAGCATCAGTAAATACAATAAAATATTATGACAGCTAACATGTAAAAAGTAAACACTTTATTTTCTGAGTACAAACAATGTCAGTTTAATTCCAATAAATCAGTTTAGGAAATATCCGATAATGAGTTCTTAAAATAAAAATGTTAAAAATAAAATCTTAAATATTATTGAAAAATGTATTTTTTTTATTAACAGGATATGCTATGTAACTCCATTTCAAGGAAACAAACACATTCTGATTTCATACAAGAATGCTTTGGAAAAATTAGCAGATCACAAACTATTATTTGACTAAATTGGCCCTTTCTTTAAACTGAAGTAAATGAGTCAACTCAATAATAGTAATCCAACTGTTTTTTTGCCTGCTACAAAGGAGGATCCACAAAAAATGAATAAATAAGTGGAAAATGGAAGGATGGAATGGATGGGTGGGTGGATGAAAGTTAATACGTCTTCAGGTTCAATTAGAAAGTAAATATGTATATAGTCCCCAAAAATACTGCAGAAAAATTTTTTTAAATAAAATGAGAAATCATAATGAGTAATCAAAATGAAACTAAAGTCTTCTAAAAATAATCCCCCTGTAAGAACCAAATGTAATTTGAAACACATGGAAAATACAGGGAATTGGGGAGGGAAGCAAATAAATGGGCAAAGAAAACATTTTTTTTTTTCAGTATAAGGGGAAAGCAAAAAATATTAAGCAAAATAAAGGAAACCAAGTGTTTGTTAATAGTTAACTCACCCCTATTTCTTCTTGATTTAAATTCATTCAAGCTAACTGAGTTAGAGCTTCTGACGCAGTAACCAATGAACGCAGATCAAACAGGATTTGTAGGTAATGGAACAGGTGCCGACAGCCCAAGGTGACAGCTGAATATGACAGAAGTGTCAGGGAAAAAGAACAAATTTCTTGCACCTATAAATACTGAAATGGTTGGATGTTTCTTTCTTAACATGAGGATGTTTAGATTAAGATTTAATTTTGCAGATAGAAATATAACCATATTCTCTTTGTTTGCATTACACTATAGAAAATCTCTCATACAAAGCCAATTCCAATTTTTTTAAGTGAGTTACTTACCACAGATTAACAATTTTAGAGCAAATATTATACAGTAGTATGTGATAGTGAGCTAGAAACTGGGAAGAGTGTATGGGCATCTGGCCTATTACCAATGAAAGGAAAGTCTGGCTCTGAGTCCTTAGTCCTTTTCCAGTTCACCTTTTAGATCCTATTTTTAAAATCATCAGAGATGCATGGAAGCTATGCAGCGTATGCAAGGGAAATATTTATGATACAGTGTTTCTAAATTTAACAGAAAAGAAAAGAAAACAGCATATAAACTATGATTATAGGCATGCAAAGCACATAAATGTGAAAAAAGACTGGAAGGGAATATAAAAGTTATTATATTTTGGGTTGGATTAGTGGTATTATGGATTTTTTTCTCTTCAGTATTTACTAAGCTTTTTGGATGGCTGTATGATTATTAAATTTTTTAAATCATATGTTAAAAATATTTTAGATCTAAGTTCATTTATATTGAAAAAAACTATTTTACATAACAAAATATCAGTGTGTATCTTGAATTCTCCCCAAAGGACTCAAATTTAGAGATGTTTTGACAAAACTAACAAGTACATGTTTCCAATCTTCTAATGATGGAGGAAAAATTACTTACCAAATCACTACTCCACATATTTTGAATATCTACCAACACATTACCTGTCATAAAATTAGTCTAAAGTTTATTATAGTATTAGTATATAAATTATCTATAATGAAAGCTATTAAATATGGTTATAGGTGTTTAGGGTTTTTTATTTTGTTTTGTTTTCTCTTGCTATGAAGCTAGATAAGCTAGACAAATAGTGAGCATTTTAACTTTTATCTATACAGAGGCATCAGAGAGAATACAATTTATAAAATAAAACAAACTATATAAGAAAGTGTTAATCTGTATAGTACCACAAGATACTAAGTACCAAGCTTCTTTCACAAACTGTCTCCTTATAAACTTCCACAGACAGGAGCAAAGCTAAGTGCCAGGGAGACTGGCCATTACTAACAGAAACCTATTCAATTGTGTATTACTATTTTCATCTCTCTGTTTATTTACCTAATGGCATGCAACTAGCTGTGTTCTTATTTTTTTGAGATATGTTACAAAAACAATAAAGGCCATATGTGACAAACCCACAGTTAACATCATACTCAGTGGTGAAAAGTTTGAAGGTTTTTTTTTTTTTTTTAAGATCAGGAACAAAACAAGGATGCTTGCTTTTACCACTGCTGTTCAGCAGAGTACTGGAAGTTCTAGCCAGAATAGTTATACAAGAAACAGAAAGAAAAGGCACTTTTACTCCTTATTTTAAATAGGAAAGGAAGAGTGAAATTGTTTCTGTTTGCTGATGATATGATGTTATATGTAAAATATCCCAAAGACTCTACAAAAAAACTATTAGAACTGATGAAGGAATTCAGTAAGATTGCAGGATATAAAATCAACTTACAAAAATCAGTAGCTCTTCTATACACTAACAACAAATAATCTTAAAAAGAAACTGAGAACTATAAAACAGATAAAAGAAATTGAAAAGGAATCAAATAAATGGAAATATATCCTATTTTCATAGACTGGAAGTATTAATATCGTTAAAGTGCCCATACTACTCAATGTGATCTATAGGTTCAATGCAATCCTTATCAAAATTCTAATGTAATTTTTCACAGAAATAGAAGGAACAATACTAAAATTTCTTTAGAATCATAAAAGACCTTAACTAGTAAAACTATCTTGAACAATACAGGATTTTAAAATATATTACAAAGCCATAGTAATCAAAACAGTTTTTTTACTGGCATAAAAACAGACACATGGGCAAATGGAATAGGATTGAGAGCCCCAAAATAGACCCACACATTCATGGTCAGTTGATTTTTGACAAAAGTTTTGAGAATACTCAATGGGGAAAGAAAAGAATGTTATCTTCAATAGATGGTGCTGGGAAAACTGGATATTCACATGCAGAAGAATAAATACATCTCACCTCTTATACAAGAATCAACTCAAAATGGATTAAACACTTAAATGTAAGACCTGAAACAGTAAACCTACTGGAAGAAAACATAGTAGGAAAAACTCCATGACACTGATCTAGGCAGTGATTTCTTGGATATGACTCAAAAACACAGGCAATGAAAGAAAAAGTAGACAAATGAGATTGCATTAAACTAAAAAGTGTGTGCACAGCAAACAATTAACAGAGGAAAGAGACAACCCACTGTATGGAAGAAAATATCTGCAAATTATATATCAGATAAGGGGTCAACACCCAAAATATACAAAGAGCTAAGTGAAATAAGCTAGGCACAGAGCAACAAACACTGTGTGATTTCACTTATGTGAAATCTAAAAAAGTCAAACTCATGGAAGTAGAGAGTAGAATGGTGGTTACCAGAGGCTGGGTGGAGGAGAGTGGATGGGGAAAAGGATACCAAGTTTTAGTTACACAGGAAGAATAAGTTTTATACTCTCGGCAATCTATTGTACTGCCTGATAATTATGCTTAATAATAATGTTTCTTACATTTCAAAATAGCTAAAAGAATTTTAAATATTCTCACCACAAAGAAATGTTAAATATTTGAAATGATGAATATGTTAATTCACCTAATTTGAATATTCCATGATGTATATATACGTATATAAAAACATCGCATTGTATCCTGTAAATATATACAATTATTATTTGTCAATCAAAAATAAAATAAAACTTAAAAATAAAGAAGTGTTATAAAAAAAAGCAACAGAGATAACAGGATAAACAAACACACTCCACTTTGAAGGAGTCCTATCAGTTCCTGGTAGAACAAGGGAGAGGTATCTTTTTTTCAGGGACATTGTAGCCAGTCTTTATTGACTTTGATCCCTTAAAGTTTTCATTCTTAATCAAGGAATGAATTTGCTCTCTAAACAATAAGTCCAGAAAAGATCTCTCACCAAAACATAGAAAACAAGATTTCTTTGGTGATTCCCAAAAAGGAAGATGTTGTATTGTTAGTAAGGAGCCATATCAAATCATTGGTTTTAAATAATTTTTAAAAATTTCTTATTCTAGAGTAAATAAGAATGAGGTAGTGCAAAATAGAAAAACACATAACTTTCTCAGGTTTATGAATGAGAGATCAGAGTAAGAGAAGTAATGAACAGCCCAAAGAAGTAGTCTAGGTCTTTTTATACCAGGGAAACTCTAGCACAAGGAAAGATAATATCCTTTCATTTACAGACTAACAGAGAATGATATTTCCTGACTGTATATTGAATTTATTTTGCTTTCTTAATGTAGCATCTCTCAGTATGTGGTTTCACACTTGTTTATGCTCATGTAGCCAACTGTGCATTGCTACAAAAAGGAATCTAAGGTCTGAAAAGAAAAAAGCAATATTTTTTTCTCCAAAATGTAAATTCCTAAACAAATTACACTTCCCTGAAATACAAAATTTGAATGAAAATTTTTCTTTTAACATTTTGTAAAAGCCTTGTAATCGTTATCTCTCAAGCAGCTAAACAAAACAGGGTTCTGTTTACAGATCAAATCACTGTAACAAGCTGAGCGGCAAAAATGTCAGTAATCGCCATCCTTTCATCTCCAATCTTGTTTTGATGGGTTTAAAAAAATAGTAAATCAAACAAGTCTCCAAAATCTCATCAAAGAAAATCAAATGTGGGTAGCCAAAATGATATTATGGAATCCATTTTTGCATTTTTATTAAAGTTTACATAAAGCTATCCAGAACCCAGACTTACTGCTATCTAAATTCTAAATCATCCAAATGCTATTGTGTGTAAGAATGTGCCTGCACACAGATGGGCGCCTAAAGAGCCATGTTCCCCTATGACAACTGGTCCTATGAATTCTTAAATGAATGTAAATAAGGATTTATGTTGATGTATCTGTGGCCCAAAACCCCTACTGTGTGGGTACCCCATAGATTTGAATGTTGTAGCAATAAATTCACCTGGTAGACGAAACAAAGCATCATACTATTTCTCAGAGTTCTCTGCTGCTCTCTTATACTTTTTTAGGGTGTTATTTGGTAGTGTAAGATTTTCTTCATTAATAGCCCACACTTTATTCTAACGCTCATTATAGGAAATATCCTCTGCCGAGAGGCCATTAAAAGAATATGGCATGCATCAGGCAATGCTTGCCTTATTCTTTGTGAGCATCAAACAACTGTCATTCTGCTAAATGAGTTGTCATTAGCAGGCAGATTTTCATTCTAGCCTTCTGGAGTAACACAGAAAGAAATTTAACTTTGAAGTAATGACTATTGGAGGAGCTCTGATAGAGTTTGGAGGCTTAGAGAAGCCCTTCCCCCAAATCCCCATCTCGATACATTAAGCCAACTTTCTAAAATGGGAAGGTATTTGGCTCGGGACTGGTGACCTAAAGTTACCTTTCAATCTGGCAAAGTATTTCAACATTGGCACGAATATTCTCTCCTCTCAGCCAGAACTTTTGGCAGGCATCTTATGCATTGCCAAGTATTTACCAGAAATGGAAATGACAGATAAGGTGACTTGCAAATGTAAATTAGTAATGGTTTTCTTTATTCCATTTAGAATTTCTGTGGGAAATTATGGCCTCAGCTTTCCTAGTCTTTCTTTGTACTTGTACCATGGCAATTTTAATACTATCCCTGAATTCAGACCCTATCATACTAATAGATATTCAACCCCTAGATGCCTGTCACCACCTCTCTTTCTTTTATATAAATGGCATATCTTCACATGTCTCATATTTTATTTGACCATGCCAAAATTTGTATTTCATCATTTATTGCATTTCTATTGAACTCTTAAATTTGTACTTAATGAAGAAATACTCATACTTGTGAAATGATTGAACTTTTTAGAGACAAAAGGTTACTTACTGTTTTATTAATTCAGAAATGTTAGTTAGATCTCTATGAGGGCAGTTGTTTTCATTCTGAAATTCCTGACTACTCAGGGTCTCACAAAAATAGTAACAGAAATCTTAAGTTTTCAAAAATTAAAACAGAATTCGTGTATTTGCCTATAAAGAGATGGTATGAGCTAACTAAAATGTCAACTTTCTTTTCTTTGCCTGAAGTCATGTCACACCCTTGGCATTTGCAAGGTGATCCCAGCAACTTCCTACCTCCTTCACTCCATGGAGATATATATATATATATATATATGAAGTATATGTCTCCTAAAATGCCATATACTATAGCTGAAAATGAATGACACCCCTACACATCCTTCATTTTTGAATTCTAGACTATCTATAGCTATTAACGTAAACTCTCTCTCTCTTTCACACACACACACACACACACACACACACACACACACACACACCTCCGAGAAACTCTAAAATACTTTGCATGGTATAGTCAAGGTAATAACATTAACCTTGAATATTGATGAATTTGTGAAAAAATAAAGTTTGTAATCCTTTTACGAGAGTCATCAACTGGTTAATGAAGAGCACAAAGCAGCGAAGGGCTGAGCAGTCACCCAGGCTCCCTGCAAGCCCATTCATCAACTGCGCAACATTCAATGCAAACACAAATTTGGCCAAAACGACATTCACTACATCATGTACCTCCATGAATGTTTAAATCTTCACAGCCCAATGCTCTGCTGTAGTTCAGGTCATGCATACCATTGTTTGTCTCAGACTGATGATGAGCTCTTATTGGCATTTACATTTTTTAAAAATCTAAAGAAATCAATTATTCTAAATAAATGCTTGTTAAACAACATCTTTCAAACTATAAACTCCATTAATGAGGGATCAGAAATAACAAATAAGGGGGTCTGCAAATGTGAAAAGTATAACATTTAGTATTTGTCTTAGTCTGTTTTGTGCAGCTACAATGGAATATCACAGCTGTGTAATCTATAAAGAACAGAAATGTATTTGTCTTAATGTTCCGGAAGCTGGCAAATCAAAGATCAAGGGTCTGGCATCTGGTAACGGCTTTCTTGCTGCATTATCCCATGGCAGAAAAGCAAAGAGAGGGCAAGAGATGAGTGAGAGGGAGGGAGAGAGAGAGAGAGAACATAAGCAGAAGGAAGCTAAACTCACTCTTTTAGAGAAACCCACTCCCAAGATGAGGGCTGAGCCCTCACGGCTTGATCACCTCTCGTTAGGCCCCACCTCTCATCTCAACACTGTTGCATAGGGGACTAAGTTCCCAACACATGCTTTTTGGAGGAGACATTTGGACCACAACAGTATTCTAATCTATGCCATAGCAATCATTTTTATCTTAAATGTTTTTTCTTTAAAAGATTAAAAAATACAGAAAAGTACAGAAAAAATTAAAACAACCTATAAGTAAACCCTTCTTGGGTGAATAAATGTTCATGTTTTATGCCTCTCTTTTTTTTTTTTTTTTGCTTTATTTTATAAAATAAACAAAGCTTTTTAGGCAAGATTGAATTCCTATTTTATCTTTTTCCCAATCCTCACATTTCCTCCCCAGATCATCATGAATTTTATCTATGTCTTTCTAATCCATGTTTTAATACTTTTATTAAACACATATATACTCATAAATAGTATATATTATTATTATTATTGTTCAGTGTGAATTGTTAAATTTATACAAATAGTATCATACTTATATGTCTTTGGCACTTTTTTAATTCAACATTATGCTTTTTGAGTCATTTAGATATGGCTTTTATTTTACTAATGAATAGTTTCTTATTTTATAAATACACCACAATTTATTTAACTTATGTCTACATCAATGGGCGTATTTTCTATTTTTGTGTGATTACAAACAATAATACAGTGAACATAGTTATCAATGTCTTGTGGCACATACATGTAAGATGTTGGATTCTTAGTTTTAAAAAATACATACAAATTGGAGGTTTTCAAATGATGCTGGGATAAGGTACATAGGGTTTAGGAGATAAACACAGCTCATTGGGGCCTGCATGGTAAAGGTACAATGGGATCCCTTTTGGATGTTAACAAAACACTTTGTTGATGAGGAGGAGGTTGCTGTATTTTAAATGGCATCTTTATAAGTTATATTTTAACAGAGCTAAGAAATAGATTGTATTTAAATTCTGGTTTCAGAATGACACTATTTTCCTAGGAAGAAAAATTCTTCAAATCAAGCAAAGTGAATATTGTTATATATTGTTTCTTACTAGATGTTCTTATCCCTAGCTCCTACATTCTAGATCTTCGTCTGAGCTCTGCCTCTCTAAAACAAATGCTCCAGCATGACTCCTCCACTCTGGTCAATCCTCTTTGCTCACCATACTATAAAAACTGTTTTTCCTCTGTCATGCCTTCGATCCTACTGCACTGAGCCTGAAAAAACCCTGCTCTGGTACATGGTATTTTCTTTGTCCTCTCAATTCCTGAAATACTTTCACATCTCATTTATACTTAATTGTTAATATAGTCATTGCAAAGAACAGATGTTTTGATATAATGCGAGTTCAGTTCTTTAGGATCTTAGAGGAGCAATTTTCTGACTCAGTTGCCTCCAAATTCCCAGGTTTCTGGATCAATGACAGATGAATCTAAACACAGTTAGCCTAATCTCTTTTCGTAGAGGTGGAACTTTTCTTTCAAGGGTTAGTGGGTCATAACAAGAGTAGCCATGTGAATTAGATTATTATTTTAAAAAAGCCAACATTTATAAACTATTTACTATGGATCAGGTGCTAAGTACTTGGTATGTGTTGTCTGATTTAATCTTTACAATGGCTCTGAAAAAATGAAAGGCACAGAGAGACCAAATGAGTTGACTTAGGTAAAACAGCTATTAGGCAGCTGAATCGGGTTTCAAATCCAAGCCTGTCTCATTCCAGAGTCTCATCACACTAAATTGCCTTTCATGTTAATAGCTAGAGGAATATGATGTGTCTGTAGGAAGCTAATAAAAACCATCCCTTCCTTGGGAGAAAGGAAAGGAAAGGCAGTATAGATGGGCAGAATGAGTGTCAAATCTGGACCCACTTTAACTTGAGCTCAAATCTCACTTTTGTTATTTACTGGCAATGTGGCAAGTTGTTAATTACTCACAAACCTAGTTTCTCTGAGATAGAATATCCCCTTGGATACTTGTCTGGTGATACGCAAATGACATGTAGTTTCTTACTTTTTCTTATTCTGTGTTGTTTTAGTGTCTGGTACATGTGTCTGTTTCTACAGCCACATTATGTTATACTTTTGTGCTTTTATTCATAATATCCATTAGTAAAATACTTAATGTGCTGAGGCCTATTCCAGATGTAGGGGCACAGTGGTAAAATTCACACAATACCCCTGCCTTCATGGAACTTAGAATCTAATAAAGAAAGAGAGGCAATAAAAAAATAAATAAAATATCTATATATAAAATGTAAGACTTGATCAATTCTATGCAAAGAATTAAAATTAGGTGAAAGAGAGCAAATCAGCAGCTACTTTATGAAGGAACTCATCAAATTTCACTCCAGAATATGACTCTTTGTTTTTTTTTTTTTTTTTTTTTTTTTTTTGAGACAGAGTCTCACTTTGTTGCCCAGGCTAGAGTGAGTGCCGTGGCGTCAGCCTGGCTCACAGCAACCTCAATCTCCGGGGCTCAGCGATCCTACTGCCTCAGCCTCCCGAGTAGCTGGGACTACAGGCATGTGCCACCATGCCCGGCTAATTTTTTGTATATATATTTTTAGTTGGTCAATTAATTTATTTCTATTTTTGGTAGAGATGGGGTCTCGCTCAGGCTGGTTTCGAACTCCTGACCTTGAGCAATCCGCCCGCCTTGGCCTCCCAAAGTGCTATGACTCTTTGTTATAGAGAATATTTTAAAGGCCCTTAGAGATTAGCAGGCCTTGGAAGGGGCTTTCCTTCTATCTGTATAAACCAGTCAGACCCATCAAAAGAACAATTGACTTCCTTCCCCTTCCCTGTTATCTCAATATATTGCAGGAAAGATCAATAATGCAACCAGACTTGGCCCAAACCATTTTAAGACAATAACTGTCTCTCAGGTTAATTTACAAGTCAATCTGTTTTCCCCATCCATTTGTCCTCCCTAGCAACAAAATAGTTGTCCCCAAACAGAATTATCTATATTTCTCATCTCCCTCTCCCCTCTAAAAGGAGGGTATAAAAATTTCTGTTCTTCTTGGGATATTGGGTAATCACTCTGATTTTCCCCATGGGCACAATAAATAAACCTCTTCCTCTTACTAATCTGCCTTAATTGTGAGTGGGATCTTTCAGCAAACTTATAGGGGAAAAGGGAATTTTCCCCCTCACCATCTCATTTAGTTTGGGGAATTAGGAAAGGCTTTTCTAAGAGAATAGAGTTTAACCTGTAAATGAATCATAAGAAATCATCTAGCTTTGTAAATATTGAAGGAAAGGGGGACCCAGGCAGAGGGAAAAGCTAGTGCAAAAATCTCAGGGTCTCCTACTAGATCATAAGCTTATCCTAGACCCATTTTTATATGTTTCTGATTGTTCACATGTGGTACATTTTAACATGTTACTCTATTCCTGTGTATTACTAGCCATTGCTGCAATAATGGTGTGTAACAAACCATACCATTTCCCTGTTTAAAATCCTTTAATAACCTCTTCATTGAACTTAGAAGAAAATCCTGAGTGTAAAGTGAAAGCTTCATAAGAATAAGAATAACACGTATCTGATTTGTCACAATGTCTCCAGTACTGGCTTTGATGCCTAATAAGAAGTAAGTGCTTATACTTATAAAATAATGATAAAGGAATTCATGAATAACACCGGGCTTTATATCTCAGCCCTTCAGTCCTCTCAAGGGCTTGCAACTCACTTTCTCCTTCATATGTTAAACCATTCTCTTACTAGTACTGGTCCTTTGCCATTCATTGCATACATTTAAACAAAATGAATGGTAACAATGACAAAATCCTTTCCTTTGACCCCTTAAGCTGTCAAACCTCCTCCTTCTCAAGTAGTGCAACTTCACTTGTCACTCACACTTGGACTATTGCCTCTATCCACAATTTTTAAGTTGTCATAAATACATAACTGCCAAAATCAATTTGCATATTTCTTCCCCTCACCTTACTAGAGGTGGCCAGACTTCCTTTGGTTCTATTAATCTCTTTTCCTGTAAACTCCCTTCTTCCTGAGTTGATTTTCTTTCAATTCCTCCAATCACTCCATCTTGGATTGCTCAACTTTCCAACCTAAATGGTTCACCCTTATCCCTCTGTTCTTTTTACTATGTGACAATCCCTACAGAAATAATACAAACTCATAGCAATAATTAATGCCTATATAATTATGACATTCATGACTTATTATTAATTCAGACACCTCTGAAACTCCACAATCTTATATAATATCAGCCACTATGTATTAATTACTTATTATGATAAGGAAACTGTGCTAAAAACTTTACAAGTGTTGTTTGATTTATTCTTCAAAACCCTTAAAGTAGAAATTATAATTGTTGTTATTTTACAGAGGAGAAAACAAAGGCTTAGTTTAGATGACTTTCCCAATTCCATACAAATAGTGGCATATCTGGGATTTGAATCCACACAGCCTGACTTGGAGAGTTCATGATTTTAAACACTGTGTTATATTGCCTCATATATAAGGGTTAAGCTAATTATTTTCAAGTATCTTAATTGAAAATTGTGTTGAATATAACTCATCAATATCTGAACTGAATTTTATGTATAAAGAGAAAAGGCTTCCTGAAAATATGCTATCTGCCTAGAAAACTTTCTCTTCTCTTGGAAGAAAAAGTTTCAAGATAAAACAAAAATATAGAAGCACAGAATGTGTCCTCTTTGATCAATGATTTGAGGCTAAGATTTCTAGACTGTTATATTTCTTTTGTTTTGTTTAGCTTTGTTTTACTTGGCTTTTGGCTAATTCTCTAGGATTTTCTTACACCAGAAAATGGTGGATAACAGTTTACTAATGGATGGGTTTATTTTCTCTGTCTAGAATCTAGATAAAACAGACAGGTGCTTACCTAGGTTATTAGACAAATCAATCAAACATTCAAATGTCTGAAGGCTGTTGGCAAGAAAGCTAAAATAGATGATGATTAAGGACTTGGGTCTGCAATCAGATGGTTTGTGTTCTACACCCACCTTGCATCTTGGCTGTGGGAAAATCATTTAAACCAGCTAGCCTCATAGTAGTTTCTCATATAAAATATTAATAGCAATAACTGTAGTCCCTGCATATTAGGGTTGTTGTGAGTGGTGCTAAGATCTGCTGTAACCAAGACAATGCCTTACATACAGTGAATATTCAACCAAAGTCTGTAAGGTAGGGCTGAGGGGAAACTTGCCCTTTCTTCTGAAAGTTCACTGAAAAATAAACTCACAATTAAGGCAGATTAATACAAGTTTATTTACCTTGTGCATGGGGAGAATCAGAGAATGATTACCCGATATCCCAATGAAGTTCAGATATTTTTATATATGCCTTTGAGAGGGGAGGGGGGAAATAAGGAGTATAGGTAATTCTATTTAGGGGTGACAAAGAGTTGCTTGGGAGGATGAATGGGTGGAGGAAACAGATTGTCTTATATATTAACCTAACAGACAGGTGTTATGTTTCAAATTATTTGGGCCAGGTCTGGTTGCATCCTTGATCTTCTTTCCTGCAATATATTGAGATAACAGGGAGAGGAAGGGAAATCAATTGCCCCCTTTGATCTATAATCAGTCAATCTCCTCTAATGTTTTGTTGATTTCAAGGGGCTTGCAATTCAAAATACTTTTTATAACAAGAGGTCATATGTTGGGGTGAATTTCCAGAGCTCCTTCATTATTATTGCCTGTACTTTCTTCACATCCACCTGTTCCACATGCCCTATGATAAGAGCATATGACAAACACTCAGGGCCGCAGTCCATGGCATTACAGTACACTCTAACAGGCATGTGGATCAGGTGAAGAGTTTATTTTCAGATCTGGTTTAAAGACATGCATTTCTAATCTTACCTTAAAACAGGGGTATGCTAATGAGCCATAGCTTAATGAAACAAACACTACCTGGAATTCCCATACAGCTGGCTAGGTACTGTTGCAAGCTTTAATAGTTTGTGTGGAATAAAGAGAAATAAGGTTTAATTCTACCTGTGTAACTTTCATATCTGACTTAATAAAAGTGTCTGAATACATAAATAATATGAAGATTGACAGATAAGCCCAGAAGAAGTTATGGAGCAGAACTGGAATGAGATAGCTATCGGCCAGGTCTAAACCCCGAGAGGCTTGGAGACCAGCATCCAGAGTAGGTGAAGCAGTTAAATTTCCCCTCCATTGCATCTCAGACTGCTGGTAGGCTCCTAAGCTGCTATAGAGACCTGCCGGCACCAGCCCAGAGACAGCTGTCACCAGTGAGTGTTGAGCCTCTTGCAGACAGGACACTATCCTCCCAGCTCCCTCAGGATACCATATCTCCCACCCCAAGGACCTGAACCCATGGCAGGCACCACATTGATTTATTCTTCCCTTCCTCTCCCCTACACATGACTGCCAAGAGAGAAAATTTAGCCACCATCCAGAGGCATCTGCAGGGAATGGGACCTTCCTCTATGAATATAGATCCACAAATCCTCAACAAAATCCTAGCAAACAGATTTCAGGTGCTTGTCAAAAAAATAATCCATCATGACCAAGTGGGCTTCATCCCAGAGATACAGCAATGGTTCAACATATGCAAATCTATAAATATAATTCACCACATAAATGGAAAACAAAGATCACATAATCCTTTCAATAGTTACAGAAAAAGCATTCTACAATGTTCAGCACCCTTTTATGATGAGAATACTTAACAAAATAGGCATAGATCAGACTTACCTAAAAATGATAAAGGCCATATGACAAACCCACAAGCAACATCATACTGAATGGGGGAAAACTGAAAGCATTCCCACTTAGAACTGGAACCAGACAAGATTGCCCTCTATCACCACTTCTATTCAATATAGACCTAGAAGTCCTAGCCAGAGCAATCAGACAACAGTAAGAAATCAAGGGCATCCAAATGGGGGCAGAAGAGGCCAATTTGATCTTATATCTACAAACCCAAAGATTCTGCCATGAGACTACTGGAATTGATAAACAAATTCAGCAAAGTTTCAGGTTACAAAATCAAATGTAGAGAAATCAGTAGCATTCCTATATGCCAACAATAGTCAAACTGAGAAGCAAATAAAAGACTAAATACTTTCACAATAGCAACAAAGAAAAGAAAATACCTACAAATATATTTAACCAAGGAGGTAAAAGACCTCTATAGGGAGAACTACAAAACACTGAGGAAGGAAATAGCAGAGGAGATAAACAGGTGGAAAAAAAAATACCATGCTCATGGGTTGGCTAAATCAACATTGTTAAACTGGGATTGCAAATTAGTACAACTTCTGTGGAAAGTAACATGGAGATACCTCAAAGAGCTACACGTAGATCTATCATTTGATCCAGCAATCCCATTACTGGGCATCTATCCAAAAGAAAAAAAGATTCTACAAAAAAGACATCTGCACTAGAATGTTTATAACAGCACAATTCGCAATTGCAAAGATGTGTAAGCAACTCAAGTGCCCATCAATACATGAGTAAATAAATAAAATGTGGTATATGTAAACTATGGAGTTCTACTCAGCCACAAAAATAATGCTGATATAACACCTCTTGTATTATCCTGGATAGAGCTGAAGCCCATTCTACTAAGTGAAGTATCACAAGAATGGAAAAACAAGCACCACATGTACACACCATCAAATTGGTATTAACTGATCAACATTTAAGTGTACGTATAGTAGTAACATTCATTGGGTGTTGGCAGGTGGGAGGCAGGAGGAGGGGCTGAGTGTATTCATACCTAATGGGTGCGGTGCACACTGTGTGCAGGATGGACATGCTTTAAGCTGTGACTCGGTTGGGGCAAAGGCAATATGTGTAACCTAAACATTTGTATCCCCATAATATGCTGGAATTAAAAATAATAAATTAAAATAATAAAAAAGAAAATGTTGAATAAAAAAACAGAAAAAAAGAAAAGAAAAATAAGCTCAGAAAGGTAAACCAAGAAAGTATTTTGTATTTTCACAAAGAATGTTTAACGCTTCGAGGAAATTAAATGAGACAGATCTTACCTAGCCATTTAGAGTGTGTTATAGGTAAACTACATTATGCAAATTAATTAAAAGCTTATAGGATATGTATTAACACTTTAAGATTCTAATTTAGTGGAATGTGATGGTATAGTAGTTCCAATTTACTCTTATATATTCTAAAAGTGCCACTATTGGAGGGTTGAGATAACTTTTCTGATTCCATAGATAATGGTACACAAACAGCACTCATCCCAAAGCTGCCTCATTAAGAGGCTGTGATTTTCTTCTAGTGCACATTTATGCTCTAATAAAATTCTCATTTGTGGATCTAACCATTTACTGTATAATAGTGATGATGATAATGTGAGGTTGTGCAAATCCTAGTGCCACACATTACAAGAGGGTCAGCAGCTACCTTCCCATTGTGTTTACAAGCTATAGCTCCAGAGCATCTTTAGTCATGAGTCGTGATTATAGTGTGGTCTTTCAGAATGCTCATGCAAAATGGGAGGACAATTCTCCTTTTTATGCCATTCTTTTCTATTTTGTACACATTTTCCCCATAGGGGCCCTGATGTTGACAGCATGATAGCCCCTCTCTTAGGTCATACCTTCATTTAGCTGAACTGTAAGATGTCCCTGAGTAAACATCACTGATGTATACACAGTTCTATCAAAAACAACTGATTAGGGCCTCTTTGGCAGAATCAGCAAAGGTACTCTCAGCAAAGTGTTTAATATTTTGTCCCTGCTGTTGCCAGATTTCCCTAGCATATGATGTCCTTTTCCTAATAGAACTATAGCTTTGTCCATCTCTTCGTGTGAGGAGGCTCCTCACAACCACCTGTCTCCCTCAGTGTTTCTTTCACCTGGACCTGGACCTTATGGATCAGTGAACTGATCTTGCATCCATGACTGCATCCAAATCTCCTGGTGGCTCCCACATAATCATAAGAACTCAATGTTCTTTCACACATTTTGAGCAAAAGTAATACACCCAAATTTGCATGCAGTAAAAATAATGTGAATCCTCCTCAAATCTAATAAATGCAAATTATTCTCAATTTACTAAACCTATATTTGAGAAAAAAGTAAATTCATCCAAATGCCTGTTTATTTTAAAATCACTTAATGTATGTGCGAAATTATTCTTTCCTTGTGCAAACTCTAGTAAATGCCATTTATGATTAATACTATCAGCATCACTTTGAGTTCAAGTTTTCTAATCTACTCTTTTGCACAAAAATTAACAAAGTGCCATTCTGACAAGGTTGGCAGTCCTTCATCCATAGAATAGATTAGTCATATTTACATAAGGTCAAAGAATACAACATTGGAATGACGTTTTTCCATTTACTTGACTATTCACTTTCCATATAATTGTATGTGCCTATGTCCTTTTAGGGGTCAATGTGATCCTAAAAGATTTTAGCTGACTTACAAGAAAAAAGTGTATCAGGATTCAATTTAAGTGTCTTCAAATTAATACACTAGTTTTTTTTTTCTTTATTTTACTCTGTGTGATAAGATACTGAGTGACCTGTGAGCTTCAGATGAAAACTTCCCATTTTTTATATTCTCCCTTTTGTCAACACTGTTTTTCCTATATAAATGTCAAAGTAAATGGAAGGGGAATTCCCCAACCCCAATAGGTAGAAGTTATTTACACTTCAGCTTCAAGGACAAGTGCCCAAAGTGCACAAACCTATGCTTCCTTGTTAGTGTCCACATGGCCTCTGCCACTGGGAGAACAAAGCTGGCTCATCACACAAGGAACTCATGCTCCCATCTGAAGTAATAATAACTGGCACATGTAGAGCACTTTTGTTTACAAATCTCTTCCATGTGTATTGTGTGAAATCTGCCCCAAACCCCAAACAAGCTGGAAATTTTAAAAATTAAAACCTCTTATTTTACAGCTGAGAAAGAAAATTAAGGGATGTGATTTATTAGTTCACATAGCATATTGATGGTGGAGCTAGGATTCAAAACTAGATATTTAGACTTCAAGAAAGGACATCTTACTAATGACCTGCCCCCTCTTTAGAGTAGCCACATGCCTGAGTAAGAGCTTTAGTATCACCATGCGTATTCATGTGTCACTAGATGCCTGCATGCCTGTGAGGTAGTAGATCTGCAAGGTAGTAGGTCTTCAGGTCTCTCCTGTAGAGAAGAACAAAGACACACACATGCACACGCCCCATTTTTGTACAAGGAAAGAGACGATTGCATATAGCATGCATGCTATATGCACAAACACCACAAAATACTCTATTATAGGATAAACATTCTAAAAGCATATTTTTTTACAAAATGATATTTGTATTATTATGAAATGCTTTATTGAATTATGACTATGGTACAAGTACCATTCTATTTACCAAGTTGATGCTAAGAAGCCAATCAGCCTAAATTCTTCCCTTCACACACCACCTTTCCATTAGCTGTATCAATGCAATCTTAAAGAATGTATCAAATGAAACTGAATTAAATACAGCCAGAAAGAGAACATTCTTTATATTTCTCAGATTGCTACTTCATTTTCATTGTTTCTTTAGGAAAAGATGATGAATAGTGTTTGTCCAACACTTTCTAATACAAAGAGAACTTCAGCATGAAATATCTGCTTCTACCCTCTCATTAACCAATTAAATTAAAATGTAGTTTTATTATTCCTGTTTCCAAGATGAAAGTATCTGAGGTTCAGAGATGTTCAGTTACTCACCCAAATCTTTTAGGTGTCTGGCCTCATACTTTTAGGTGTCACAGCCAGAATCCCAACACAAATGTCAACTCTTAAATTGATGTGACTTCCCTTTTAGCATACATGCCAGGAGCATCCCACCCAGAAAGAACAAGAGGGAAGAAAGTTGAACTGAGGGAACTGGGGAAGGCAGGTGTGATTCTTGCAAATCTGGAGCCAAGCTAGAAATTAAATCCTGCCTGAATTTCCATTGTTGAGGTACATTTGTCATCTCAGTCTTGTCATAAAGCAAGGGAGATCTTGCAGAGGGAATAAACGGTAGGGAGATGCCAAGTACTCAGGAAAGATCTCTCTCAGGTCACATAATATCTGGAATGAAGGCACAAGAGCAGTGGACTTAGCCTAAGCGGCTTCAATTGCTGCTACAATAATCTGTCACACCCTCTTCTCAATAAAGATGCACTCTAAGTAGAAAGTTTGCTTCATATACAAACAGCTTCAGCACAACCTTCCTAACCACACACTTCTTCCAATTTGTTCAACAAGATTATCACACTTAAATTCCCTCATATACAAATTTTGAGATCATCACTTGTTTCTGAGATGTTCCTTTATAATGGGGCTAATTTTTCTTCACTTCCTAGAAAAGGCTTCTACCCTACAATATACGACTTGGGTAGTTTTGAGAGAGTGTAAGGTAGAGATCCAATTCTCAGAGATAGACACAAAGAAAGCTTATACAAATAATTAAGGCAAGAAGTTGAAGTGGGAAAATGGGAAGAGGGTAGAGGAGAATTGGAGAAGTCACAGGATATTAATAAAAGGTGTCCCTAATAAAACTCAAGCATACATGTCCAAAGTCAAATTCTAAGAAGAAAAAAAAATCACTGGGAAAAATAAATCACTGGGAAAAAAAGTAAAAGAAGGCCTCATTACAATGATAATTTTGGCCTGAAATAAAGCTAGAAGTTGAAAGAACTAGCAGGCCTTCATACACTACAAAGCCTAAATTAGCTTTCAGTTTGGGAGAAAGTGCACTAACAGATGCCAGGTTCAACAAAAATGCCTCTGGCAATGGCAGAAACACTAACAAAAGCAAACTGCAGCTGAGAAACAAACTGCTAGGTCATTAAACAAAGAATCACACTTCTTTAGCACCAGCACATTAAAAAAGACCGATGTCTATGCACTAGGACATCAAAGGAACTTTCCACATGAAATCTTCCTTTGTGAGATACGTAGTACTATCATAAACCAAACTTCTGCTTTGAGTCTTAGAACAATAAAAAAAAATAAATAAAATTTGTATAACTCTTGAAGCTACCTAAGCAAATTATAAGCCTAAAATTTATTTAACCTGCCCAAGTATGATTTTTCTAACACATGTTAAGGAATGTGTGAAATAATTTTTTTCTGGTGAGAAAATACAGCCTATTTTGTATAATTATTAAAATAGTCATGAAAGAGATCAAAAGTATCTCATTGATTTATGTCCTCAAATATTTAATAAGCACCTACCAGGTATTAGGTTATTAAATATGAAATGTCCTATTTTAAATCAACAGTGTAGTTTATTATGTCTCAAACAACAAGCAGTACAATTAATCAAAGTATGTGCCTAAACAATCAACACAGTGTTGCCATTTTGAGGGTAGATTGTTTATGCCAGCAGTGAAGAAACCGGAAGAGTGAGTTGCTATGAAATCATGAGAGGCCTTTTCCACAGCTTGTTGAAAATTGAGTATTTTTCCTTTCAAGAAGTAGTCAAAAGCCTGGAAGAAATGGTAGTCAGTTGGTGCAAATTCTGGTGAATATGGTAGATGACAGAGAGTTTCCAAGTCCAGCTTCTATGTTTGAGCAGCATTGTTTGTGTGACATGTGGTTGAGCATTGTCTTTCAATAGGATTGGCCTATCTCTATTGACCAATCTTGGCTGCTTAATTGCAAGCATCCTCATTATTTCATCCAAATGGTTGCAGTAGACATCCACTGTAATTGATTGACCATATCACATGAAGCTATAATGGATAATACCAGTGCTGGCCCACCAGACAGACATTGTTAGCTTTTTTTGATGAATATTCACTTTTGGACTGTGCTTTGGCACTTCATCTTTGTCTAACTATTATGCCAAATGCTTGCAATTGTCAAAAAGAATCCATTTTGCACCATATGTAACAAAAGGGTGTAGAAATGGTTCACCTTTATGTAATGACAGCAAAGAAAGGAAAGCTTTGAGATGATTTCTCTCTCACACTCATTTTATTCATGCAGAACCCATCTATCCAGCTTCTTTACCTTGGCGATTTGTTTCAAATGGTCCAATATTATTGCAGTAGTAACATCAAACCTTGCTGCTAATTCATGCATACCTTGAGATGGATTCTCTTCTACAGCTTTCAGCTTGTTATTATACACCTTGGTCTCAGGTCACCCACATGGCTCATTTTCAAGATTAAAATCACCAGAATGGAATATCTCAAGCCATCGACATACTGTGTACTCATTATTAGCCACATCCTTCCCAAGCACTTCATTGTTTGTTTGAGCTCTCTGTGCAGCATTAGTTCCATGATGGAACTCATATTTGAAAATGACATGAATTTTTGACTTATCCATGGTTTCAAAAAAATTGCTTCAAAATTTGAAAGATAATCACAAGCCAAAATATATGCTTGAAAGACTGAGAATGTACCTTCACAATAAAAATAAAATAAAAGGTGTCAGAGTGAAATGTCAGTGATCTCAACTGTCAAATGTAGTACTTAAGGAAATCAGACATTTCATACTTACTAACCTTTAATGCATGTCGAGCTCTGTGCTAGACACTGGGAATACAAAAAGAAATTGTTTAAAACAGATTTTAAAAAATGATTCATTTCCCCATACCCTATGTTGGTGGAATCTGAATTAGCATTTGCAGTTGGTTTGGAGTACCAGATTCTGATACACCAGGTAAGAAAACAGGGAAGTCCAGAGAATAGCCTCATATGAGGGGCAGTTGCAGGAAGGAGAATGGTCAGCTTGAAGAGCCTTTGGCAGCTTGCTCTCTTCGGGTGTTTAAAGAGTTGACTTAGAAAGAGTGGGTAGATATGTTCTGTGGGGCTCCAGAGAACAAAACCACAGAAGTTTTAGGGAGAGATACTTTGATCTAATAAAATTAAGGAACAGAATGGGCTACCTTAGGAAGGCTTTCCGACTAAATATTCAGACAGAGACCCAAGAACTAAATTGTCAGAAATATCTTAATGGAGCTTTCAACTCTTACATAACATTAGATTTAAATCTATTAATCTGAGATAGTAGAGGTAGTGGTTTTGGAAGATTCAATCTCATTGATTCTTTTTATACTGAAAAACCATAAAATTAGCATGTCATAACTTTAAAAATTATGCTACACTATAATATGTACTTTAGGAATATTTTTTAATAATAAGATTGTGAAAAGGTGGATTTTTAGCAATCAATAAATACTTCCACCCTTGGGGATTAGGGTGGAATAGGTCTCTTCAGTCCCTTAAGTTCTTGATGGGACCTGGGTCTAAGACATTTTTTTTTAAAGTCCATTTGTCATAGTTGTGTTACAGGTTTTTACTCTGAACAAAGATAAAGAATAAGAATAGTGCACTACTCCCAGTGGCAGACCTGGGCTTCCTTACATTTTAGGTACCACTTGGTACTGGGGGTACACTGCTTTTTTTTTAGACAGAATTATGTTATTATTACTGGTTGGTCATGAAAGTCATGGCGGGACCACTTTTTGCCCAAGTATGCATTATTTGTGTGAATGTTACCTATTTTAATTGAATGTCTGGTCAGCCAGTAGTTATTTTGGTTCTGGGTATTACACGAAGCTTTCTGTAGGCTATTAAATTGCTTTCCAAATCTGTTGAAGTTGCAGTTGTTATAGGATTAACTGGATCAGCAAAGTCTAGAGAATCTGAAGTTGAATCAGAATTGGATACCTCTGTTAGATAACCTTCATCCTCTTTGGAATCATCCAAAATAAAATCTTTCATACTCCTGTTTCTCCTTCTTACAGGAGATACTCTAGTTCTTTATCACTAGGGCCTTTTTATTGTTTTTTTTTTTTTTTTACATTTTAGTTTCTTTCTGTTATTAGATAAATAAAAAGTATAGCAGAAGCACATAAAATTAGGTAACGAGAATAATATCTATCAGAAATTAATGTGGTATAGAACCATACTATTTGCATAGTGTGGTACTAGTGCAAAAACAGACATGCCTAAAAAAGAGGAAAAATTTAGAATGTGATAAAGGAAATACCTCCAAAAGTAGTATTGTGAAAACTGGCTAACTACTTGGAAGAAAAAAGTTAGATTCCTACTTTTTACCATTATAAATTTCATCTAGATTAAAGAATTATATATAAAGAAATTAAGCCTTACTGATAGTAGGAGAAAATAAATATTTTATATGACATCATGGTAGAAAAAGTCTTTCAAGGCATAACACCAAAAGCAGAAACCTAGTATAAGACTTATACTTGCATAAAGTATAAGACTCATAAATGCAATTATCTAAAATTTAGGCTATTCCATATGACAATAAAGGAAATAATTAAATGCAAATAACAAACTAAAAAGTATTCACAACATATATGACATGTGTATATATAAATAGTCCTTAAAATGAATATGAAAATAAGAAAAAAATATCTTCCCCAAATAGCCTTAAGACATAAAGAAATAACAAGTAAAGAAGAAATGAAAAGGGCTGGTAAATATTATAAATGCTCAAAGCATTAATGATCAAAGAAGTAAAACTTATAAAGACAAGGAAATGTAGTATTCACCTATTAGTGTAGAGAAAAAAGATAATGCTGAATGTCTAAGAGACTAAGAAATAAGAACTTTCATACTCTGCTGGTGGGAATATACATTTTTAAAATATTAATCAATTCATTAAAATGTTTAAAAATCTTTCTGGCATGCAGATTGCAAACTGTATTGAATTGATTAAAATGTGTATGTTCTTTGTCACAGAAATTCTCTTTCTATGAATTTATCCTAAAAAACAGATAAAAGTAAAAGCATAAAATGAAAGAGCATTCATTAAAAATAGCAATGTAGGTATACATTATTTTCATGGAGAGATATTTATGTGGTTTCTAATGTTTTCCTGTTTTAAAGTGTACTGTAATTAATATATTTCTGCATTGACTGGTGTATTTATTCACAATGAGAGAGATTCTTTCTTAGGGGAGATTAGTCATTCCCCATGTCTTGACCTTCTGTATAAATAGGTGACTCATTTGCCTCACACAAATTCCAAATCTTCTGTCCTTTGATCCATTTCTTTTTTTTTTTTTCATGATTATTTAATCTATTTCCTTCTATCTATCTCAAATAATCTGATCTTCAATTAATGATGCAATTAATGTGCTAACTAGCACCCACCTGGACTCACAGCCATCAGATGGGGAACCAATGATAGGGACCATTTAGACCAGCAAATGAGTTCAACCACATGTGCAAACATGGGAAGAACACCTCTGCCGTGATGTCTGCCATAACTTCATACAATTTAAAGGGCATATTGAAAAAGCAGCACCATCCTCTCATGTAAAACCCAGCTATTAGAACTTTCCAGATGAATTGCTGCAGTTTTTTATATTTAGACACCATTCTCCTGAGATTTTTAAGTTTAGGTATAAGTCCCTCAATTTCAGTTATAACTGTTAGCCAACAATTATTTTTAGCTATCTCTGGTAGAGGGACATGAAGGATTTGAGGAAAGTTTGAGAAGTGGAAAAGGTAAGGAAGGTTTACTCACCCTTCCACTAGCCAGAAAACATCGCAGTGCCTGAGAATGAGGCTAGAGATTGCCACTCTTCCCTCACTTGTAACCTCTGCTTTACTTCACCTGAGTCTACTACCTATATCTTGACAATGTGAACTTTTATAACTGCAGTGCCTTCCCTTGGTTTTATGCAATCCTCTTTTGCCTGGTCTTTGCCAAAATCCCAAATCCCTTCATCACCTTTTGTATCATTTGCAGATAGAGTCTTGTCTCCCAGTTCTGCCTTACTTGCGGGACAAGAAAGCTTCTTCTGTATCCATCACTTTGAAGAGCCTTTTGGAAAATGAGGTCTAAGGGTAAGGAGCACCTCAAATACACAATACCCACGAATGTCCCAATATTGACAATGCATTTCACCATGGAAAACCAATTGTAGAGAAAATGTCACTTCCTCTTCAAAAGAGGAAAAGTATCAAATATCATCTTGTACATTATGAATATATGCAATTTCTGTCAATAGAAAATTAATAAAAAGTAAAAGAGGGTCAGGATAGAAGAAACAAGTGAGCCACAAATATATCTGAATCTTAAAGTCTAGCAACTGGGTTCTCTCTTCCTGTGACCTCATCCTATTGAAATTCTTTGTCTCTTAATTTCTCTTTCTCTGAAATCCTTATTCCACTCTTCCTCTAAGACAGAATTCTTGTCACATTTGTCTGGTAAATCTATTCCCTAACACAGAGCTTGGCATGCAATCTACACTAAATAGTGTTTGATGTATGAATTAATGTGAATAAATAAGCTAAGTTTCCTCTTATTTGAGAACATCATGAGAAGATAAGGAACAAATTTTAGAAAGATAATTATAAAATTTGTACACCTATTAAGAAGCTCGGTTATAGCTAGAACCCAGTTTCTTTTTCCCTGTAACCAAAAGGATATATGTTAGGGCAAGACTCACGTGCCTAAATTTATATTTGACCCTGCGGTTAGTCTCAAAGATAATGAAAAACACAGACTATGCCTAGGAGCAGATGGTAATCTAATGAGACAAGTACATTACAAATACATACAAGATACAAACACAAAAATAAATAGAAGAGTGTACAGAAGAATGTGATTTCAGATTTAAAAGGAGGTTTTGATAATGATTAATAAAGCAGATAACGAACAGGCTTGAGAGATGGTCCACGATGCATTCCACTTTGGCCCTGCTCCCTTGGCTGTTTTCCACCACAATCAGTTGTCTGGCAACCTTGCAAGATCTTAATAAAAATAACTCGTAAGATTTAGTCACAAAAGGAAGGCCATCAAAATGAGTGATTACTAATGTTTTGAAAGGGTCACAAACTCAGCATTTAGAATATACTTTTTAAAAATTGTCCTACCTCTTTCATCTCCAAAAAAACACCAGAAGGATCCTGTCACAACCCTGACACTCTCACTCCATTCCCCAAAATCTATTAATACCATGTTGTGAAATCTGCACCATTGTCAGGAGTCGGATACACTCCCACAGCCTTTATTTCTTTTTTCCTTTCTTGGAGGAATAACGTTTTTCTAATCCTGTTATACACATTTCCATGCTTTCTAATCTAGTTTATAGCAGATGTATTTTTGCCTGCAATTACATCAGATTTCATGACCTAAACGACCATAAAAGGACATAATTACACTATTTATGTAAATTATACACTCAAGAGATTATGTAAAATTCATCACAGTTCACAAAGCCCATTTACACATAGTCATTGTTTTAAACTTAAGACCATTCTATGACTTGTTTGGGTAGATGATGGTATTTTTTCCCATTTTAAAGAGAAGAAAATTGAAGTTTAGAAAGGCTAAGAGAAATTCTTAAGGTTCGTGTAACATGTAAACAGTAAGTAATTCTTTAAAACTATGTGTCTGCCTCTAAAGCAATAATTACCCTGCTCCTACGTATGAGATGTGCAATTTAGAAAAAGGGAGAGAGGCAGTAGCTCTTTCCTCGTGCCCCTAGCACAGCAGTCTGGAGGTCAAGTGATGTACTAAACTCAATGTACCATCATAGCAGGAACTCCATTAATAACCTCTTATTTATTATTCTACTTTCCCCACTAGAAAACAGCACTTCTCAGGATTGGCTACATAATTTGCAAGAAGCAATACTCTGTTCTTCGGGTTTTCCCGATGCAAAACTGGAGAGAAGATTTTAAAAATATATTCTCCTGAAACTTTTTTATTAACTCTTTAGGTATCCTTTTTAACTTTTAGATGATTCTGTTCCTCTCATACTCTCATAAATCCAGTCTGTCTTAGTACTGTCATTAACCTGGGCAACCTACCAGATCCACCTTCTCTAGGAAGGAACCCTACAAACTTCCCTTTTTTTTTTTTTTTTTTGCCATTTTTTCCCATTATACTAGAAAGAGGCAAATAAATGAATTCACACTAAGACATCAATGATAGTAGTTTGAGGGATGAATTTCTCTCTTCATGTCAAAGGTATTTCTTCTGTGAATCTTTAATTGGGCCATTTGGGACATCAATGACATGATGCAAGGATAAATATTTGGAAATGATTAGTCTTGCTAGCAACCGCTAGCCTAAGCCTCACCATAACTATTAATTAGATAGATATTTTCAAGTCTACCACCCTAGGTTTAGATTAATAATTTGTTTATATTGCTCTTAAAATAAAGAATTCTTTTTTAAAAAATGTTTAGACTATTAACACTGAAATATTTGTCTTAATAAAAATAATAAACTGTCATTGACAAATTACTTTTCCATTCAACATGTTGTAAAAGAAACTGTAAAAGGCAGAGTAAAGAGACTGAATGCTGTGGAAGTCCTCCAGCAAGCGCAAAGGAAATAAAATGGCCCCTTTCTCCGAGTCATTGTAAGCCTTGCTTATATTAGTTTTTAGAGAATGCACAAAGAAAACAATATTTCAGAGAAGGGTCTGATGGGGGTAAATTAGTGTATTTCTTGGAACTCTGGCGCCCCATGAATGCCAGCATATGCTGCTGTTAACCTTGTGTTGCATTTCTGAACCAGCGTCCAGCATGGCCTCTGAAGCCATCTGCTTCAGCTCTGAAAATAACCAGAGATGGCTGAATTATTGGAACACTTTTTTCCTCCTGTTTTTATTAGAAAAACATTTCCACCCTAATCAATTGCTGTGTTTTACCTCAAGCACATATTTGACAAATGTCCTAGGTTTGATTCTTTAGTACACACAGTGTACTCTATATCCCCGGGTAAGTGATATTTGACATTGGAGAAGTTTCTGTGCACATGCAGCAGAACCCTATCAAGTCCTATTTGCTTTGCTCTCTGTTCCCGGGAGGGAAAGGGACACGTACTAAATAAAACTCCAAGGGCCTGGAGACAAAGAAGCCGTGATGGTGGGATTTTCCTTGTCTTAACGTTTTCAGCATCCTCTTTACTCACTTAGATGCTTCAGGTCATATAATTTTCCTATATGCCATTTATTGTATTTTCTTGCCTCTTTAGATTGTTCTCTGAGGCTCTCCTGATTGTCTGTGTCTGATGGTTGAGGTGCCTCACCTAAAACATGTGCTCAGACAAATGGTGAAATCGGAATATCTGAAAACACAGAAATATTCCTGGCAGATTTATATTTCAAAGAGGATCTTCTTTGTTCCAATTAAGCAAGACTATTTGAAGAAAGATGGCTAAAACATTGTTTACATAGAGACATTTTTAAAAAATGTCTTAAATAAAGCAAAAACAGAAAAGTGCATAGGGGTGATATGGAAAGAACATTACTTAACTAAGTCATTGCATAGAAATCTTGGAGACACATATTGAATTGCCTTGTTTCTGAACTGGATGGTAGCTCTGCAAAAATCCTCCTGTGACTTTTTTCATTGCCTTCATTCAATTTTATATTGTTTTGAAGGTCCAGGCAGAGAGGATATGTAATTGGATATTTGGTGAATGCACAGGAGTGAAATTGTGTCCAAAGTTATTAGCTTATCTTAGTTTGAAGAGCAGGGAGAACATTTTATTTCATCTAACTTTTTATAGCAATCAATTAATCCTCTGCTTCAAGGATGACAACGGAATGCCTTTATTCATTCTCATGGAAACATTGACATCTAGTGGGTCACTGCATTAATGCAGGCCAGCTCAAAGGCTGGGAAAAAGCCCCAAGTCTTGGAGGATATTCAGCATAGTGTGCACCCTGATTAATTAATTTGGCCCTTTGATCTCACTAGCTAGCTCCTGCTTTTAATTGTGGGTTTTAAAGATGATTCAAAGAAAGTTTTAGACAACAAAATTGACATACCTAACCAATAACTTTTATATATATTGTAAGTAAATTCTTAAGGATTGTTTTAGCTGAAGATCTAATTGTTGTTTGTAGGAACTAAAATTCATAACAGTTCACTGAATTTTACCAATGATAGAAATGAACTCTTAAGTGTTTGGAAACATACATAGTCTGGCACAGTAGTTCTTAAACTTTTTTAGATAAAGAGCTTTTAAAAGGGAGATGTAATGCACGTTTAGCTTTCTAGGACCTGCAAGTCGTATAGCCCTTGGCTGACAGCCATTGGAACTACAAAAGACTAATACATTGATTACAAAGCACTGAACTTGAGCAAAGTTCAGTTCTGGGGGGCAAGGGATGTGATAGATCTTTGTGCTGGAAGACATTTAATCTGTGTTCACCTTTATACCCTGCACTTCAAAAATCTCCTTCAAAGCAAATTGCCTGGATTAACTTCCTGTGGTCACACTAGGAGAGAAAGCTTACAATACCTGCTTCCTGGAATACAGTTATCCTGGAGTGCAGAGGTATGAGGTTTGGGAGAAGGGTGCAAGTACATACTGGATACCACCATCCAAGATACCCCATAAATCCAGCGCTGGATCGTCTGACCCGCATTGCTCTCTGTACCCCCACCCCAGGCTGCTGGAGCTTAAGAAACAAAAACAAGAAGCATTCCTTAGTAATGTCCTACCCCCAAGCCCCAAAACACTTAGCTGTGATGGAAGAATTTCCTTTGGAATCCATTTCTAGTTGATAACAGAAAGAGTGGGAGGCAGTTTCCACATCTTTGAAAAAAATCTGTTTATTTCTGATGTATCCTTTATAAATGTGGGACTATCTAGTTTAACCCTTCCATACCTGTTTTCTTTGAAATGGATAAAGTAATGACTTTCAAAGCATTCTTTACTATTCTAGAGAGTTTTCCCTTCCAACCCTTGGCACAAAGACTTAACCAAGCTAGAAATAATTGTCACATGAAAGCAACTGGGTTTGTTACAACAGAACTTTTGATGCAGATAAAGAGAAAGAGACATGAATGTCCATGGATGGTAAAATGTTTCCTCCAGAGTATCCTGATGAATCTAAAAGAAAGGTGCACATGTTTTCCAATTAAGAAAATGCCTGCCGAGCAATGGGTAATGCCATATGTCTGAGTCTTTTAAATAGAAATGAACAGTCAAAAGCTTTGTGCTAAAAAAGAAAAGAAAGAGACTGTTATTGCTTGTGCCCTGGTAATAAGGATTTCCAAAATATCATCACTGCATTTCTACTACTTCCACTATTATCTTAAGTGTACTTGGACTATTTAATGTTGATGTCCTAATTCTATAATTAATCTAAGCAAATTTACCCTTTTTTAGTCTGCCTTTAAAAACACCATTTTCTCATTCAAGAAGAGAACTCAGTAGATTCCCAGCATAGTTTTAAGTGATTTTAATCTTCAGTAATAAAGTCCTGTGCTTCATACTTCACCACTGGACTATCAATTTCTCTTCACAAACCCTTGAGGGATGAAATCAAAAGCCTTTTGAAAATCAGAATAAACTCCATCTACTGCTTCACCTTTTCCTTATTTTTACTGAGCAATTTGAGAGACTTGCTCAATAAATGTTAAATGAATAATAAAGGTCAGAGAAAGGTCATAATTTCTTTTGAAAGAGGCACATTCTCTTAAACCTATCAAACTAGAATTTTCTAACTACAGGGGAAATATGTAGCCTCATTAAGAAAGAATTCTCCTTTCATTTTTCTACTTGGGGCACAGAAGCATATTCTTCTGATCTAGGTATTTATACAGAACCATATCAAAAGGGTTATTTAACTCAACACATTGATATAAAAAATGATAGAAGGGTTTATTGCAAACCCATAATGAAAACTAGACATAGCTTACAATATATAGGACAATTAACAAAGACTATTAGGTAGGTTCTGAGGTCCAATACCTCTTTGCTAAGGGCCAATGCAAATCCTTTACCAGTGAAGTTAAGGAAATGAGTTAGGATTCTGTCTAGGGCCTTCTTGGTGGATGCTATCTTACTATTGTTCCATTAGGGGTTGTGGCATGACCTTCAAAATGCAGATAGGAATTTTGCTTAGGTACTGTTTAACAAAAATAATAGGTAATGTTAGTATATGCTATGTAATTTTATAAGTGTTTATAAACATTGCATTGCTAATATTTTGTTTAGCTCTCTCCTAGAAAAACAAGCTATATGGAGGCAGAGAGTTTTTTTCTGATATGAAATGGATAAAGTAGTGCCTTTAAAAGCATTCTTTTCTATTCTAGAGGATTTTCTCTCCCAACCCTTGGCCAAATACTTAACCAAGATAGAAATAATTGTCACATGAAAGCAACTGTGTTTTTTACAACAGAACTTTTGATGTGGATAAAGAGAAAGATGCGAATATCCAACTGCATCACCAGTGCCTGCCGTGTAACTTGTGAATGAATAAATGAATGAGTAAATATTGGAGGTGTTTTGACAAATGAAAAAACAAAGGCTCGGCATGTTGTCTTGCCTCAAAGTTATCAAAGAACAAGTCCCTTATCCAAGGTCACTTAGCTAGTAAGTTTTGGGGCTGAGATATGACTCAGTTCTATCTAACTTCAAAAGTCAAAGGATATATTTCAAAGTAATAAAGTTTGTTGATACAAAAAGCATTGCTTTCCTCCAGCTGTAATCTGTGAATTGTCAGCCTATGTCTCTCATCTGAGTGGGACACTTGACTTCTCAGTGTTCTGCACAGCAGACTCCATTCTCTCCTTTGCTATTAGGATGCTCGGAAACATTTTAAAGTCCTTTGTTGAAACACTCTTCATACTTGGTGCCCGCTGAAATGTGCTCACTCTTTTGTGCAGTTGACATTCCTACATATCACCATTAAACACCATCTCACAGCAATAGCTCAGGGCATTATATAATTTTTCATGCCAGATATCATATAGGCTTTATTAGGTCCCTCTTTTCTCTCAGTTATTTGCATTTTTTATATTGAATTTTTTTACAACTTTTCTTGCTCCTCCCCAAACTAGCTTCTTATCTTCAATGATTTTGAAAGATGCAAGCTATATTCAAACACTGAATGATATTCAAACCAAAAATCTTATGTTCAATATTATGACTTAAGCAAAATACTAGGAAGCATTAAAGAATGTGTTCCCTTGGCAGATTTGCTTGTGGACAGCTTGCTTTGCTCTGTCTCCTCCCCTCCTGCAGTGAAGCGTGGAAGGAGCCCTCATATGTAGTTGGGTCCTGGTAGACCCTTTGCTGCCATATGATTTGGGGTCAATGCTTTATCTGCACAACTTTAATTCTTTCAACATGAAAAAACCTACCTTCGGGGCTATTGTAATCATTAAAAATTTTTAAATTGTTTTATTCAACACTCAACTTATAAAATTCAAAAACACAAAATAATATACAGTATAATATAAAGTAAATCTTCCACCCACCCCCATTCTCCAACCCTGAAACCAACCACTATTTCTTATGTATCCTTCCAGAGAAATCCTTTACATATTCAAGCTACTACAATGTTTATTCATTTTTTAACATCAAAATTAGTTCCTTATACATGATTTTCACATTTTTCCATATCAATTTTTTAAGGTGTTTATATATATGAGAGTTCACCAAAAGCTTACTCATCCTTTGAAAAACTGTATGAGATTATTTCTGTACCTTATAAAATTATTTTAAAATAAATTTGGAAGAACAAACAGGTGAAAATGCTCAAGACATTTTGAAAACTAATAATAATAAAGGGAGAGTTGGCCTACTCAGCTGTTTGAATCTCCAAATATACTCTAAAACATTAAGGAAAAGAGTTTGAAACTAGTGTAAGATTACAAACACACATAAAAAGATCTAATGTATATAAAGATTTGGCAAATGATAAAATCAATGTAATACATTGGATATTTGGAAAAGGTTAAATTAGATCACTATTACATTCCAAATATATTTCAAATGTATTAAAGAGTTAAATGTAAGAAAATGAAATCATAAAAAAGGAAAAAGAAACTACCTCTTATTTATTTTACAGCACAATTCACAATAGCCAAGATATGGAACCAATCAAAGTACCTATCAACAGACGAATGGATAAAGAAAATGTGTATATATACACAATAGAATATTCTTCAGACATAAAAACAATGAAATCCTGTCATTTGCAGCAACCTGGATGGAACTGGAAGACATTATGTTAAGTTCAATAAGCCAGGCACAGAAAGACAAATATAATGTGTTCTTACTCTTATATGGGAGCTAAAAAATTAGTTGACATGAATATAGAAATACAGTTAGATAGAAAGAATAAAATATGGTATGAAATAGCTCAGTAGGGTGACTATAGTTAACAATAAATTATAGTATATTTTAAAATAGCTAAAAGAGAAGTTGTGGGATGTTTCCAACACATAGAAATGATAAGTATTTGAAGTGATGGATATGCTAATTACCCTGCTTGATTATTACATACTGCATGCATGTATCAAAATACCACATGTACCCCACAAATTTGTACAATTATTTGAAAAAAATGCTAAATCTAAAAAAAATGTAAACATCTACCCGATTTTTCAGCTAGTAAGGATTTTTAAACATAAAATAAAAATTAATAAGCATAAAGAAAAAATGATAGATTTGACTATGCATCTAATAAACATTTTATTACATCAGAAAACTAAAGAGCAAATTAAAAAGTAAAATTCTGAAACATATGGTGGACAAATGGCTGACAACATTTACATAGAAAGAGATCTCACTAATAGTAAGAAAAATACAAGCCACCAAATACAATCAAAAGCAAAGTACAAAAGGTGGCAATACACTAAAGAAAAGCATACATATTGCCAATAAACATTTCAAAAGTTGTCCAACTTTCCAGTAATGCAAAATGTTAAATACTGCTAAAAAGAACAATGAAATACCATTTTTTCATCTGTAAAGTTGGGACAGATAATTAAATGCGCATTCTCAGTACTCGCAAATGTTCAGTGAAATAGATGTTCTCATATGCTTACCACCGTTCTGAAGGATAATGTGATATTATCATTCAAAACGCTTAAAGTGGTGAATTATTTATCTTGTATTTTTATTTGTAAAAGTTTATTCTAGTAAAATAATCAGATGTGTACAAAAAATTATGTACAAGGATATCGATATAACATGGTGAAAAGTTCCAAACAACTTACATGTCAATCAGTAATATGTTAGTATATACATATTTTGCTATATTAGACACCTACTAAAATCACATTTTACAGAAAAAGTAATGACAAGTTTCTCAAAAGATATAGTTAAATTTAAAAAAATTTAAAAATCACATTATAAAACATCATATATCATATAAATCCAATTTAAGCATAGGTATAAACATATAGAGACTTCTGAAAAACAATAAGGTTTTACAAAAACTGTTAACACTTTTCAGGGTGAATGATAAAGAATTTCTTTTACATTTTGTACAGAAAAGAATTATCTTTATAATTAGATAAATGAACAAATGTTATTTTTAAAATTAGAATCAGAGCAAACATCTATGACTCAGATATTTATCTAATATTATTCAAGTGTCACATTATTTGTACCAGCCCTTACTGAATGTTGCTTGGTTATAAATTTTCTTTTAAAAACAAACAAACATTATTTCAAAGCATTTTCAGGAAATCTCTAAGCTCTAAAATTAAAGTCCAAAAGTATCTCCTGGGAGGGTCTAAGTATAATTAATGTTTCTGCTTTGCTTTGAAGCAGCTGTTTAGATATTTTTCAAAAAGTGACTGTTGTGTACACAAACACTGCTAGAGCTCAATTAAGAAGCTGGCTTCAGTTAAAGTGCCAGTAAGGGAGACAACGTAGATAAAAGGACTAGGATGGTTCATGTTGTTTTCTGTAGGCAAAGCCATGGGATTTGCCAGCCTGAGTTGGTGTTTCTGCCTCAGCCCACGATAGCTAGGATATCACATGTTAGAGTTCCACCCTTGGCACAAAATCAGGAATGAGGCTGGTAATCGAGGTCATGAATTCATTTCAAAACAAATCATAATTTTTTACCAACTAATTTTTCAGTTTCTTTTCACTTTTTTTGAGATAACCCATGATTTAGTTGCATTACTGGAATTGGCAACAGAGCCAGTCATGCACAAGAAATCATTACTAATGTGTTTAAGCATCCTTAAATCTGTTTCTATTTCACTTCTTTCACTTGATTAGGACAATCAACTCCACTCTGGTTTTCCAGTACTGCTAATCAGGGTTCAAGTCCCCAAAGCAAATAAAACTGAGGTCTCTGTTATCAAGAGATCCTCCTGGTCTTCTCCTGATACCCAATTACCTAAAAATGTGCCAGTGCTGAAGTTAGTAATGCTTGCCAGCCCATTTTACATCAAATGTTAATATTTCTTAACTGGTATTTCTTGATTGACTGATATCTGATAGCTAGCATCAGTATCTGTCAACCAAAATATGCTGTGGTAGATTCCTGCTTAAAAATGGTAAAGTAGATTTTGGCAGACCGAAGCTGGCATTGAGAACAACAAGAAAAGAAGATAAAATATGGTAATCATATGTTAGAAGTCAGCACACTGCTGTGGCAGAAATGAAAATTAGGAGGGCCATAACTAGAACTAGAGAGGAAGAACACAACAGTAATAAATACAATCCTGCAGTCACTTTTACCCTGGGGACATTTGCCAATTTTGTGCATGGGCAAAAGGATGAGTGTAATGGTTCATTTTATCTGTCAGCTTGGCTGGGCTAAGGGATGCCCAGATACCTGGTAAAACATTATTTCTGGATGTGTCTGTGAAGGTGTATCTGGAAGAGACTTGGATTTGAATCAGTCAGTAGACTGAGTAAAGATGGTCCATCCTCACCAATATGGGCAGACATCATGCAATCCATTTAGGACCCAAACAGAACAAAGAGGTAGTAGAAGTTAAATTATTTCTCTCTCTCTCTTTTTTTTATCAGGGACATCCATCTTCTCCTACCTTCAGACATTCAAGCTTTTGGTGCTTGGGCCTTTGGACACCAGGAATGATACCTTCCTATGCCTCTTCTCATGCCTTTGGACTTACTGGAATTTACACCATCGGCTCTCCTGGTTTTCAAGTTTTAAGACTCAAACTGAATTATAATGCCGGATTTTGATTATATATATATGGGGTGTATATATATATATATAATTTATGTTATTTACTTATATCATGGGCACTGCTTATCTGGAGAACTCTGACTAATACAATAAAAATATAAATTTTGTACTCAGAGAGGGAGCTACAAAAAGACAGGGGAAAAAACTAAGTTTTGGTGAAGATATGGGAAGTAAGGCATATTGCTAGGTTGGCTCATATGACAATTACCAAATTCTTGAGCAGTAGTAGCCCAGAAACTAAAATCTAAACAGAAAGCTTCTGTTACTTTGAAAGACTAAGTAGCATTTTGACAGTATCATAAAAAGATATCATTAAGTAAGTAAAACAACAACCCACAAACCCAGAGAAAATATTTACAACACATATCCTCAACAAAGATTTATGGCCACAGTATACAAAGAACATTTACAAATCAATAAGAATACATGATACAATCTAATCGTAGGAAAAAAATAGGGAAATTATATGAACAACTGCTTCACAAAAGAACACATTCATTTGGCCTATAATCATAAGAAAACTTCATTAAGCATCAGGAAAATGAGAATTCAAATCATAAATCGATATTACTATATACCAAAAAAAGCTAAAATAAAAAAGTACAATAATTCCAGGTATTGATAAAGCTATAGAGCAACTGGAACACTTATACATTGCTAGTGGGAATATAAGTTAATAAAAATGCTTGGCAGTATCTACTAAGGCCAAGCTATGCAGATCTTTGACCCAGCTAGGTATAAACTCTACAAAAATGCATTAACTATATTCACCAAAAGACATGTACAAGAATGTTTGTAGCAGTATTATTCATAATGCCACCATATAGGAAGCTCCCCAAATATGCAACAACAGTAGACTAAATAAATAGTGGCATATTTATACAATGAAAACTATTCAGCAGTGAGAATGAACTGCAACTATATGCAATAACACAAATACAAGTCACAAATATAATGTAGAGCAAAAGACACTAGGCTCAAAAGAGTGCATATGTTATTTTATTAATGGAAGTTCCCAAAACAGACAAAATTAGTCTGTGGAGTCATAATTCAGCATAGTGGTTACTCTTAGAAACCTAGAAAATGTAAGGGGGCAAAGGAGCCCTTCTGGGATGCAGGTGAGGTTCTGTTTCTAACCTGGGTACCGTTCACATGGATTTGTTCCCTTTGTGAAAATGTATTCCTCTATACACTTTTGATCTCTTCATTTTTGAAGATATATGTCAATTAAAAGTTTATATCAAAGTGTGTGTGTGTGTGTGTGTGTGTGTGTGTATGAGGAGGAGCTGCTATTAGCTAGCCCTAGATAACTGCCTTAGACTGAGAGCAATATCAAAATCTCAGTCAACATTCAATTCATCTTTTAGACATACACAGTGGATACATTTTTGTCTATCAATCAAACTATTAACAGATATTAAATAAATACCTACTTGCTATGCTAGTCGGAAAAACTTAAGTAGAGGATATATCTCTAATTTCATGATATTTACAGGGTACTTATAATCCATTTTGGGAAGGCATTCTCCCCAAATTGAATATTAGAAATAAAATAATTAGCAAATTGAGTTTGAAATTAAAAAGCTAAACTCTCTCTCTCTTTGTATGTGTGTATGTCTGCCTTTTCTCCCTCACCTCTTACCCCTAAACATATATATAATTTTTTTTTCTTTTAAGAGTGGGTTAACATTAATTTTGTGCAATCTTGAATCTTTAGAGTATTCAGCTGATTCAATTTGGCTCCAGCCACCAAGATATCCTTTGAAGATCATATTTCCATTTTACAGAATATGACCGTAATTCCTGGAAATAGCAAGACAAGGTCCCGAAAACCTGTATACTCAGAGCAGCAGGGAGTAGGAATGATCCTATTATAGGATCATATGGTCTTGTTAAGTCTTCTCTGAAACAATCACCTTCTTAACCATCAATGGAATCAATGCTCTGCTGGGTCTTTGCAAAGTCCCACAAACGACTGAATACACAGATTCCTTTGACTTTCCCATTCATGCCACAGGTTCTCTCCTCCTTAAACTCCACCATTGTCAGATTCCACTGCCATTCTGGCCAATGTGATACGTTCTGGTTTGGAAAGTTGCTGTCACCGGGCTAGGCCACTAACTTATCTTGTTCTCCACGTGCATGTACCATTGCCATCCAACTGATACCCAGATGCCACTCACAGATATTCTAATTCAATTGGTCTAGATACTAGGGCATGACCTGGTTTATCATTTTGTGCACTACTTCTTTCTCTTCTCTTTCAGAGAATCCAATTAAATATGTATTTAGCCAAGTGAAGTTGTCCTACAGCTCAATGATACACTACTCATATTTTTTAAGCTTTTAAAAACTCTGTTTAATTTATTATAGTTTCTACTGATATATTTTCAAATTACTAATCTTTCTTCTGCCTTGTCTAATCTGCTATAAATCTCAGCCAATGTATTTTTGATATAACACTGTAGTTTCCATCTTTAGAAATTTATTTTGGGTATTCTTTATATACTTCATATCTTGGTCTCCCAGGACATCCAGCTCTGTCTCCTCAACTCATGGAAACTATCAGGCTTTGCCTGAGTCCTTCTCCTCATGCTGTAGCCTCAAAACTCGTGAGGTAGTTACCTGGGGCAATCCTAAAGTATTCACTTTCTTTTTCCTCTCTCAGGTATAACTGTCCTTGTGCTGCCTGATGTCCAATGTCTTAAATTTATTGCTTCATAGGTTTTGCTTAGGTTTTTAGTCGTTTTAGGCAGGAGAGTAAATCTACTCACAGTTTTTTCATCTTGGCTGACTACAGAATTTTTCTTTCACCTTGTTCAAAAAGTTTTATTTTGCCTACATAGAGATGTTTTTATTTTTTAAATATCATCTTTTTCAAGCCGGGCGCGGTGGCTCACACCTGTAATCCTAGCACTTTGGGAGGCTGAGGCGGGCGGATCGCTCAAGGTCAGGAGTTCGAAACCAGCCTGAGCGAGACCCCGTCTCTACCAAAAATAGAAAGAAATTAATTGACCAACTAAAATATATATATATACAAAACATTAGCCGGGCATGGTGGCGCATGCCTGTAGTCCCAGCTACTCGGGAGGCTGAGGCAGTAGGATCGCTGAGCCCAGGAGATTGAGGTTGCTGTGAGCCAGGCTGACGCCACGGCACTCACTCTAGCCTGGGCAACAAAGTGAGACTCTGTCTCAAAAAAAAAAAATAAATAAAAAATAAATAAATAAAAAATAAATATCATCTTTTTCTGAGTATCATTTGTGATTCCAATCTCAATGGGAGACAATATGCTTATTTTTTTAAAATATTGGAGCAAAACATAAATATAGTAAGTGCAAATATTCCAAGTACAGCTTAATCTAATTTCACAAAGTAAACACACTGACCAGCATCAAGAACAAGAAATGAAAAGTTATCAACACTCTGGAAGCTCATCTGTCACCCCACTTATCATCTACCCTCAAGAGTATCTACCATCTAGAATCTTAAACTGTAAAAAATGTAGTGTCTATTTTTAAATTCATATCAATGGGACTATAAACTATGTACTCTTTTATCTCTGATTTCTTTTGATCAGTATTATATTTGTGAGAATCATACATGTGATTGAAATAGAGTTTTTAAAATTCTCACTGCTCTATAGTATTTCATTATATGAATATACCAATATTTATTTATCCATTCTACTATGGTTAGATGTTTGGGTAGTTTTCACTATTATGAATAATATTTCTATGTACCTATTTTGTGTATGTCTTTAATAGAAAAATACATGTATTTCTGTTAGGAAAATAGTAGTTTAATTTCTGAGTCATACTATGTGTGTGTGTATATACATATATTCATATGTATATAAATATATATATTCATACATATATTCATTCACATGTATATATACATAAATGCATATGAATATATTCAGTTTTATTAGATACTGCCAACTATTTTTCGAAGAATTATGCAAATTTAAATTTCATCAGCAGTAAAAGAGATTTTTAGTTGATTCACATCCTCGTCAACAGTTGATATTTTACATTTTTCCCAGAGATTGGTAATATCACATTGCAGTTTTTAATTTGGATTTTGTGATCTCATCATATGCTTACTATCCAACTGGTATCGTATTTTGTGGTACTCCCATTTACGTCATCTCCCTGTTGTGTTTTCCATCCCTCCTTTTAATTAATTGGCAGTTCCCAATATATTCTAGATAAGAATCCTTTGTCAAATATATGTGTTATAAATATCGTCTCCCACTCTGTGACTTATGTTTTCATCCTCTTAATGGAATATTTTCCTGAACAGAAATTCTTAACCTACTAATTCATTCTTGATGGTTAGTGTTTTTGTGTCTTTTTAAGTCAGTTATTGCGTATTAGGCACTAATATACTTTCCTATTTTCTTCAAAACATTTGTTATTTTAACTTTAAAATTTCAGTAGACTATTTGAGATTTATTTTTGTTTATACTGTGTGGTAGAGGTCAAGATTCATTTTTCTCATATGAATGTGCAGTTAACCAAGCACTTGTTGAAGAAAACCAACCTTTCTCCCACAGTATTACTTGTAAAATTTGTCATAAATCAAGTGACTGCACATGTGTTAGCCTGTTCCTGGAACTTCTCTTCAGCTCCATTGGTCTGTCTGTCCTGGTGCCAATATTACATTGTCTTACTGTAATTTTGCCATCTGGCATTGTTAGTGTTCCAGGTTTCCTCTTCTTCAAGAATTAGGTTTAAGATTTGACTGTTTTGACCATTCCTATTTCCAAATACATGTTAAAATCAGTTTATCAATTTCCACAAAGTAACCAGCTAGAATTTTGCTATGACTGAATGAATTACATTGATTGATTTTTTAATGTGAAAGCAACCTTGCATTCCTCAGATAAACTCTGCTTGGTCATGATACATTATCTTTGTTTATTACTGGATTCCATTTTATCATGTTTATTCTTAAGGATTTTTGCATATATGTTTGTAAGAAATACTGGCCTACAGGGTTTTTTCTCTTGTAATTTTTTTTTCTTTTTTCTTTTCTTTTTTTTTTTTTTTGCGTTTGGGTACTATTTGCTTTATAAAATGAATTGGAAGTATTCCTCCTCCTTCTGTTATCTGGAGGACTTTTTATAGCATGCAAATATGTGGTAGAATTAGTCAGTGAAACCATCTCTGCTTGAAGTTTTCTTTTTGCTTTAATAGATAGAAGACTATTTAAGTTATGTAATTTTTCTTGAATTAGCTTTGGTAAATTATGATTTCTATGAATATTTCCATTTAATCTCTTCCATCAAATTTATTATAGTAGATATATTCATAATATTTCCTTATTAATAGCTTCAAGGTTTGTATGATCTATAATGATGCTGTTTTTTCCCCTGATATTTGTCATCTGTGTCTAGAAGTTTATCAGTTTAATCTTTCCAAAAACCAGCATTTGACTTTATTGATTTTCTCTATTTTTTAAATTGCTTCTTATTTGGGTCTTACTTTATTATATGCTTCCTTTTGCTTGCTTTGGATTCACTTTGCTTTCATTTTGTTATTATCTTAAGATAGAACATTAAATTATTGAGTTCAAAATTTTCTTCCTTTCAAATATAAGCATTTCATGCTATAGATTTTCCTTCAAGCACTGCTTTAGCTGCATACTATAAAGTTTGATATGTTTGGAGTTTCATTAAATTTAAACTGTTTTCTAATTTCTCTTATGAATTCTTTGATGTCAAAGTTGTTTATAAATATATGGTTTAATTTCCAAATATATGAGGATTTTTCTGTTATTTATTTCTAACAAAAGTTCATTATTCAGATTTGTTGTGCTTTAACAGCCCAGGATATCTAACAAATATCTCAGTAGATTTTTATATGCACTGTTGTTTATTATTCATTATTAAATAATCTATGTTGAATAATACAGATTTGTTGTTTATTAATTTTGAAAAAATCTCAGCCATTATCTATGCAAATAGTTATTCTCCTTAGTTCTCTTTTCTCAATCTGAGATTCCAATTAGTTAATATTTTAGACCATTGATATTGACCTACAGCTCTTAGATGGTATGTTGGTATTTTTTAGCACTATTTTTTCCCTTAATGTTTCATTTTGGATAATTTCTGCTGACCTACCCCCAAGTTCACTTTTTTCCTCAAGTGTGTCCAATCTGCTGATCAAGCCTTGAAGGAAATCTTCACCTCTAAGAGCTCATTTTTCTTAATTTCTAATATTTTATTTGTCTTTAAAAATAGTGGTTTTCTCTGCTGAGAGTCCCCATCTGCTCATATATTGCCCACATTTTTATTAAATCTTTAAACATATTAATTATGGTAATTTTAAACTGTTGTCTAATTATTCTAACATCTGGATCCTCTCTAGATCTATTTCTGTAGATTATGTTATCTTCTTACAAAGAGTCTTTTTCTCTCCCCTTTTGGGGAGTCATGCAATTTTTGGTTGAATGTTAAACATCACATATCAAAGAACAGTAGGGTCTAATACAGATAGTATTTATTCCCAGAAATGATTTCCTTCAGCCTGTTAGTGGAGGGAAAGTTTGATTCAATCTAGTCATTAACTGAGTTGGGTCTGGCTTTTTTGTTGCTGTCATTATTTTCAGCGCACCACAATCTGCAAATGGGGGTCATGGTTGGGCTCTCATTGTCTTCTGCTTAGGGTCCAGGGATGTGGGAGGACTTCTGAAGTTCTTGCTCTACCCTCCCTTTTTAGCAATTCCCGCAGGCCTGAGGCCCAAAGGGGTCTCACTATACCTTTCTCCATCAGTGAGTTGCTGCTGCTTTTTCCTTGGTGCTAGTTTTGTGGTGGGGGTAGGGAGGGTTCTTGTTCTCGTGGTTCAACCACAGGCTAAGGGAAGACTTCTTCATCCGGGCCTTGTGGGTGAGGCCTTTTCAGGATTTCTTCCTTTTCCCCTTCCCATAGCAGACAAACTCTTTTTTAAAATCTGTGCAAGTCTTGGTCAAGAGATAGTTTCCCGGCCCTCTATACCTGGTAACATATGTCTGCTTTGTACTGGTACATGATTCTTGGCCCAAGAGGTTTTCTTGTTCCTCCATCAGCATTCCTGATTGTAAGAGGGTTTTTCTGTCCTTCCACAGTAGCTTAAGGCTTTTATTTCATATAGGAGAAGGATCTAGGGAAGTGGGAAGTGTTTTCTGCCTGTCATGCAGGGGCATCATCACTTCCCGCACATCTACACCACTGTAGGTCAGGGCTCTCCGGTCTCTTGCCTTGCACCAATATCTCTGTGAGCACCTGGTACAGGCTCCTGAAGAAAAGTTTGTGAGTTGAGGCAAACTCCCCTTGTGTGTCTGGGGCTCTCAGTTCATCCAAACTTAAATCTTAGCTCACTCTTGCCCTTTAAGAAGCATTTACAATTTTAGCTGATTTTTTTCTTACATGCTTCTGTGATAGCTATTTATTCTTCCTGTGCTCTGCCAAAGTTGAAAAGTTTGTGTCAGCTGTCCCCAAGCCAAGATGTCTGCTGCTCTTCAATATCCAGTTTTCTTCATTGTCTGTTACCTCAGCACTCAGCTGGCTTTAATAAAAGTTATAATTTTCTAGATTATCTGGCTTTTTCTTATCATTATGGTAGGAGCGACATTCTTTTTCAGCTCTTGGCTTTCCTAAGTGGAAATAGGACTTATCTGCTAGGATTTTGATTGGAATTAAAAACTACAGATTAATTTTAGAAGAACTTTATCTATACAATATGAGCCTTTCAATTAACAATGATTTAGTGTAAGAAAATTTTAGTGATTAATTTATAGTCATTGTTATTAGAATTCTATTAATATAATGCTATAAATATGCATATTGACTAATGTGGACAATTACCCTTACTGAAGTCAAAGTCTAGATCTCCTCTTCGGTGATGAGGTGGCAGAGGTAGGCACAAATGTGGAGAGAAGATAGAAGATAGATACTCTTTCTTCTCATTTCACCAGGCATCATAACACCTACTCAAAGACAAACAGCTACTAATGAATGGCAGATACAAGACTATAACACTGGACTTATTGGCCAGGGTTCTTTCCACTACACATTACACATACTAATATACTTTGAATAGATCTCTTGGATTTTTTGTCTTTTATAATAAGAAATATAATTGCACAACTTTTTCAGAATGTTACACATGTCAATAAAGTCATGACTTTTCAAATTTCTAATCTCTCTTCCTATAGCTAAAAATTTGAGCCTTGGATATTTTATGCTGAATTCTTTGACAAAAAAAAGAAGTCTTCTATAGAGTTTGCTCATATTCATCTTTATTAGTGATCTCACATGAGCCTATCATTTATGTCACTTTGCTTCTTATATGAATTATAGGTAGTTCTTGGGATCTCACCCCTTGAAAAATTGTCATTTCTTGTATCATAATTTTAGCAAAATACTTTTAAAATTAAATAATCTGGCAGATAGGCCTTGCCATCCTGTACTTGAATTTGAGGTCACTGAAATTAAAAAACTAAGACTAGATTTTAAGTTAATTAGGTGGTTATGTTATCACTCAAGTGAATGTGACTAGTGTCATGCAAGAACCTCAATAGCTTGAGCTAGAAATAAGGATCCAGATGTGAGGAAAAGGAAACACAAAAACTAGTAATGGGGCAAATTTTCTTACAGAAGGACAAATCCGTGGGGGGGGGGGGGAGTTGTGGTAATAGCTCTGAATGAAGTAAAGTAACTGTTGCCTGAACATTTACCCAGAGTTACCACTTTCTTTTCCACTTTTTATTTATATTTGTGGACTTCTGATGAACTATTTCCCGAAGGAAAGGAAGAGTTGACCCAAACATGATAGTAAGTGATTTTAGTAATTTGCCCACAAAACCTCAATGACTTATGGCATAAAATTTCAATCAGGCTGTCTAACTCTAGAGCAGGGTTTAGCAAAATATGGCCTATAGACCAAAAGTGACCTACCACTTGTTTTTGTAACTAAAGTTATATTGGGATACAACTATGTCCATCTCATCATCCTTGGACATCCATAGAGATACTTTAAACTAAAAAATTTAATCTTATAGTTATTTGCTGGTTAAAACCTTACAAAGGCTTCCTATGGCTACAAAATCCTTTATATGACATACTGTTACAACCCAGCTGGACTCCTTGCCTACTGCTCAGGAGAAAGCCAATATACGGAGACAGCAAGGGTTGCAGTAGAAAAAGAGTTTAATAACACAAGGTGCCAAGTGAAGAGACAGAAGGAAATTTTCAAATCCATCTGCCTGAGAATTGGGGGTCTAAAGTTTTTAAAGGTAGTTTGGTGGACAAAGGGCTAAGGAATTGGGTCTGCTGATTGACTATAGATGAACTCATAGACTTGGAAAGCAGAAATTATCTTCTTGCACAGAAAGTTACTGAGTAGAGGGTCACAGGACCTGTTGAGTCAGTTCTTACACATGGCCACTTGTCTGGTTGGTGTCAGTTGGTACCCATGAATGCAAAGTCTGGAAGATATCTCAAAGACCAGTCTTTGGTTTTACAATAGTGATGCCATCTATAGAAGCAACTGGGGAAGTCACAAATTTGTCATTTCTTTGGGAAATACCCAGACACTCAAGTTCCACATGCTCCCATAAAACTCAGAAGATCTATCACCAATAGTGATCATGCTACCATTTATTGTTTGTGGTATACATCAGGTAAACTACAGCCTGTAGACCAAATCCAGACTACTATGTACAGTTCATGAGCTGAGAATAGTTTTTACATTTTTATGTAATTGAAAAATTTGAAAGAAAAGAAATATTTTATAATGTAAAAAATCTGATATTCAAATTTCATTGTCCATAAATACGATTTTATTGTAGCTAAGCCACACCCATTTGTTTATGTATTGTCACACACTAGGGAAGGTATTGTAGATGCAATGATGAAACAGAAAGTACTATCTCAGTCCTCACAGACCCACGATATCTTCCCCAAGGTGCGGTTCACAGGAAGCACTCAATGAGTATTTGTGGCAGGAATAATGTGTGAATAAGAACATGAAACTCTTTTTCCCAAGAATCAGTTGCAATTCAGCACTGAATCCAGACAGATTTACCAGTTTCTAGCCAAGTATTCCTTGCTACTCAATCAGTCCTACTTGCCTATGATTGTAGAACAATATTATTCTTAGCATAATCATGAAATAAAAATTCCTTCCAATTTCCACCTAGTCTTGGATGTCGCCTAGACTGCAGGTTTGAATATGATGAAATGTTCAAGAGAAAACTTCCCCTGTTATGCCCACAAGGAGTAAATAATGATAGAGGAGTACTTCTGCTCAAAGCTCTGCTTTAAAACAGCATTTTGAAAAGTTCAGGCACACCTCAAAAGCAAAGCTTATGGAGAAAGTATATAAAAGCAAGCAACGTGATTAACCATATCCAGATGGGAGAAAAATGTGTTGACATTTCAGCAAGAACAGCCTTCAATTCGAGCCAAAAAAATCCCCATTTAAACTTTCTAGTCAGCCAAAATTTCCAGCTGCATGGATTCTCTTGTGAACAAACAGGCCAACACACAGAATAAGGTCACTGAAGAATGTGCCAGTAATCACAAACTGTAATTAAGCGGTAATGACCCCAACCTGAAGCTTTCTTCAGGATTAATGAATACCTGAAAAACCAGTGGCCTGAGGCAGCCCTCATTCTAGCATGAATGCCCTGGGATAAAGTGAGTGCTATAAACAAAATGTGTTTTCAGCTTAAATCATCCCCTGAAGTTATCTTTTCCACAGCTATATCAGAGTTGGATTTTTATGGCATTCATTGTGAAAAAGGCCAACTTTAATCAAGAAAAGAGAGAAGAAAAATTGAAATTCAAAAACACAGTAGGGGATTTCTTTAGGGCGGGGCTGTGGCAGTGGGTGTGAATTACATATTTAGAATAAAGTGAAGTGAAATTATAATTATTAGTAGTAAAATGTGATGTAAAAAAAAATGGTGTCTCCTGGTTCAGAGCTGTACAACAGAGTTGGGAAGCCATTCCAAGAAGGACTGCTGCATAACCTGCAACCCTGCAAAAAGAAAAGAAAGAAAGAAACTTGCCTTGAACCTTTGAACTAGGTCAAAACACAACATCCTGGAAAACAGCTGAATTTTGCCAGCACTACAACTTTTCAGCAGCAACCAATGAACTATGGACTCATGTACTAAGCCAGCCACCCCTGCCAATGATAATTCCTTCAAAACAATTTGTACACACCTTTAACTTCCTTTTAAACCTTCCTTTTAACCTTTAACTATCACCTTTAACTTTCTTTTTAAAATCCCTAATCCCCACTCTTCTCTCTTTGGAACACAATTGGGCTTCATATCTGCATCTTCCGAATTACCATTCCTAAAATCCCAGTAAATACCATATCGTACTGCATTGCAGTCTGGTTTTTCGCCTCTTCTTAGTTGACATTATCCATAACTAAAATAATCATCATTATTATGGCTTTTAATGCCTTGGGTTAACTGAGGAGAAGAGAATAAACAAGGAGACTTTCTGATTAGTAAGTGAGGTGACCATAAAAATGTTAGCCATCATTTATTTGTGGTTTAATCTCTACCGTAGGCACTTAATGATATTGTGTCTCTTCTGTTACAGGCTGAACATCATCTCCTTTGTACAGGCAAGGAATCTGAGAATAAAAAAGGTTAAGTAACTTGACTCAGGTCATCTTAATCAGTGTAGGGGTTCCTATGACTTGCAGTCCCAAATTCAAAATCACTATGCACTATGTCCTTGCTGATAGGAAGGTTCTCTGTCAATCATTTACAAGTGATGAGATAGATTTGTCGTGGTAAAAATTTCAATAGACAGATGGAGGTATGATAGAAAATTAAAGTCATTAGCTTTTAAAGGGTACCTTTATATGTATCACAAGTCATGGCTTTAACATAGGACTCTGCTCTTCCTGCCATTCAGCAGGACTTGGTAGTGTTTCCTCTTCTTGAAATGAATATAGGAGCCCTGAGACAACCATAGGTTCCCCAAAATACCCTACACTCACACTAGCCCAATGTAAGTCCATCATGTCTGAAATTTCTTTAATAAAAGACTAAGGGGCCTATTTTTATTTTACTTTATTTAATTTGAGACAGAACTTCATTCTGTCCCCTGTGGCTGAGGGCCATGGCATCAGTCTAGCTCACAGCAACCTCATACTCCAAGTGATCCTCCTGCCTCAGCCTCCCGAGTAGCTGGGACTACAGGCACGTACAATCGACTGGCTAATTTTTCTATTTTTAGTAGAGACAGAGTCTCACTCTTGTTCAGGCTGATCTCAAACACCTGAGCTCAGGCAAACCACACACCTTGGCCTCCTAGAGTGCTAGGATTATAGGCATGAGCCACCATGCCCAACCTAGAGGCTTATTTTTAAAATGAGAGGCTTAAAAATGTAAGCATGCCTGAAGGAGCTACCCATCAAATTCACCCTGAGACGAGGGGGAAACTGCCACCAGTACCTTTCTCAAAGGGAATAGCAATAGGTTAAATTACAGATTGAGGAATTAAGTAATGGATTGTAAAAATATTTTATGTCAATACCAAAATAAGGGAGGGAAGCTGTGGAAGAAGGGACTATTTATTTGTCAGCTACAGACAAAAATGGGAAAGATGAAAGTAACCAGATATCTATTAATACTTCTCTATTCTCATCTCCTCTCTCTCAAGGTGGGTGGCCAGGTATTTTTCCTTGCTTAGGATGGATGGGACTAATGATAGAGGGGACATGAAAGACATTTTGGTCAACTGAGCCTTTATTGTCAGGTATGCCTTGTTCTTACAGGGGAAGCGGCAGGGTATATTTGGGTTTCAGAGCCCTCTGAAGAAACAAATGTGAGTCTCCATTCCATGCCCCCAACACAACTCTGTCCTCACCCAAAGTTTCTCCCACCTGTCCCTCAGTGGGAGAAGCACATCTGATCTTAGTGGTCCATTTCTCCTGGGGTTGTTATATCCCTATGAGCCCAACTGCTGTAGCTTACTTAGGAAGATATCCCATGGCAAAACCCAAGCAAATAAAGCATTCTTCTAACTAGGTCTCAGATACTACAGTAAAATTATGTTTGAACTGTGGTAAGTTTTAAGCCAAAACACACATTCTAAACTAGACATTGTATGGCCTCTACCACCCTTTTCTAAGGAGAGAAAAATTATAAGAATATTTGGGAGGAAAATTGCAATACAGCTGAGCTTTCTTTACCTTTCCTCATTTTCAAGGCCAGATAATCACAAACACAACCAGAAAAATCATTTGTCCATGAGCTACAAATTTGGAGAGTAAAGTATAGGGAACAGTGACTGACTGAAGAGTGAAGAAGCTGTAGGCATGGGTGACTAACTTTAACTACTTTGTAATAAATAGGAAGTCTTGCAAACTTTTTCAAAGCAGAAAATTATCTTACCTCTCAAACACATGGCCAAGATTGTAGGACAGAAGAGTGACTTAACTTCTTCTGAATGAGTTAAGCCTGTTTTGTGAAACTGATGCTGCTGTAACAATAAGGAGAGAGAGATTTTAAATAAAGAAGGACTGAATTTTGTGTATTTGGTAAACTGTGAACCATGTACAATCTAAAGTCTAGTCCCATCCTAGTCCTGGTCCAGATCCATATCACCCGCAGCACCTGGGCTACCCTGGCACAAGATGAGTGCTGAGGGAGGGAGTAAAAAGGAGATAAGAAAATTGATTCTCACATCTGGTTGTAGAATACAGAGGAAAAGAAACATGATGCTTCTACATTAGCATATCCATCTCAGCTGACTCTACTAATGTCATTCCCTAAGAGGCATTTACCTAGACCCACATCTAGGCAGCTGTTAACCCTAAAAATGGTAAAGGACTCCAGGTAGAAATTGATCAACTGTCTTTCCCAGGGGAGTCCGTGAATAATAACTATGTCAGCTTTATGTTTGCTGACAATTATTATATTCCATTTAACTTTCTTTTCTAAGTTATTTCTAATTTGATGATTCTTAAACAGAGGTTTGCAATTGAACCATCTGTAAAATCTTTTTTAAAATACATATACTCTGGGTCACAATTGGAAAGATGTGGAAACAACCAAAGTGCCCATCAATACATGAGTGGATTAATAAAATGTGGCATATGTATACCATGGAGTACTATTCAGCTATAAGAAACAGTGGTGATATAGCACTTCTTGTATTTTCCTGGATAGAACTGGAACCCATGCTACTAAGTGAAGTATCCCAAGAATGGAAAAATAAGCACCACATGTACTCATCAGCAAACTGGTATTAATTGATCAATACCTAAGTGGACATATAGGAATAACATCTATCGGGTGTGTGCAGGTCGGGGGGAAGGGGATGGGTATATACATACACAATTAGTGCAATGCGCACCATCTGGGGGATGGACATGCTTGAAGCTCTGACTTAAGGGGGGGGAGGGAAAGGTCAATATATTTAACATTAACATTTGTACCCCCATAATATGCCGAAAAATAAATTAAAAAGAATACATATACTCTAATCATTCTAGATCTAAAATGTATGAATCTTTAGGATGGGTGGGTATCCATATGTGTATTGAAAACAAACTGATTTCAATGATTATGACACATACACTGACTTAAGAAACAGTCTCTCAATTTCCTTAGTCCTTCCTCAAACAATAAAAATCTAAAATCACCTTTTTGCTCAGCTCTTGCTGTTTGAATATATTGGTTTTTAATCATGTTTTTACAATAATGGGATCTGATAAAGAACATAAAACTCCATACATCCATAGGAAAACAGACTACCACTTCCCTTATTCATTAAGACAGCCTAAGATAGTATTTGCTTCTCCTTTCAGCATTAGCAAAACCATTCCAGGATTTTTGTATCTCTCTTTCAATTATTTGTGTGCCATTTTAAGTGATAAGACACTCCCAGAGGTACACTGCGTGATTTCTGCAGTGACCTTCAAAACTTACTGCTGAAAACCCAGCTAACTGGTGCAGCTTCCTATCTACTTCTTTTCTTTTAGACATCCTCATAGCTTCCGGTCTGCGAAGAGTTTTTTTTTTTTTTTTTTTTTCCAAATCTGGCTGTATAATTTATGCCTTATCCTTATACCTTTTTAATGTATTAGATAAAAAGGAGAAAGTTACAGCATTATTCCAGCCTGCTGAGATCAATTGGGACTAAAATCCCAGGGTATTCACAGTATATTCCAGAGCCATGCTTCTTGTACATTGATCAGCCTCTCATAATTATCTTCATCCACAATCTTGATTAAAATATTGAAAGCATAGTATCAACACTATCTAAGATCAGCTAAATCACCACCTTAACATTTTGCCGCACTCCAAAGTGAGAGCTCAATAAAAGAACTTGCAAGGGAAAATAGACATCAAGAACTTGGTTATTCCACAGGTCAAAATCACTTTACCCTCCATGATACAACCTCCAGATATGTGCTATTTTCTCCTTTGTAAAAAGTTATGCAATAAAGATTCTACAGCTCTTAGAGAAAATAGGTTATGGGATTTACTATCATGAAATAGTTTGTATCATAGCCTTCCTGAAACTACAGGTGAGTAATTTATTATTCAATTAAAATTCAAATTATGCCATAGACATTAACATACATCCATCTGTTCAATTAATGGATATTTTTAGAATACTGTGTACCAGACAGGCACTATGCTAGCCATGGAATATAGAGTAATGATAAAAAAAATTAAAAAAAATAAACCTGTTCCCTTACCTCAGAGAGCTAATAGTCCAATAGACAAAGACTGACATCAAAGAATGACAAAAATATTACCATTATCTAGACTAATGAGAAGTCCTTCTTCCACATCATACTTCACTATTATGATATCATATACTGAGAAATATCTAATGAACACTTTTGAATTTCAAAATCTTTGTGGATACTCACATTTGAAAGGAATTCAGAGAAACTGGGATTGTCTTAAGAGCTCACATCCTGGATGCTGATGAGACTCGAAACCATGCTGTATAAAGAACAGTTAAAGGAATGAAAATGATTAGTCTAAGAAAGAGGGATGAACGTTTTAGTAATCACCATGCCTCTGAAGGTTGGAGTGTGGCAAAGGGAGATGATCTTGTTGGTAGGGTCTTAGGGAGTTGAATAGAGAACAATGAGTAAGGGAGCAAGAGAAAAGAAGATTCCATCTCCAAAAAAGAATCTTTTCATATTAAGACTGTATAATATTAAGACTGAATGGGGTGCTCAAGTAATGATGAAATTTTCATCACTGGATTTGTCTCATCACATATTGTCTCATCTCTTAGCAAGGATATCATAAAAGGCTTTTTACTAAGAAATGGGCAGTTGGAGTAGAAGGTAAAGACCATCCCAGCCCGGGGATTCTATAAATCATGCCTTACATATATTAAAGTATTTGGTATATAGAGAATACAAAAACCTGAACTTTCCTTTTTAAACATATTTACTATCCCTTAAATAATAATGCCATTTTTTACTTTCAATTGGCTGCCCAAACTTATGTTGTTAATTTATACTATGGGGACACATTTTAAATTATGAATTAAGCAATGATATAATAACTGACTTTTTAACACAAAATTATGTGACTATTTTAAGCAAAATTATGTGACTATTTTAAATTTCAAAAGTTCTTTTGAAACTTGTATCAGACCCACATAAGTAAGCCCTGCCCTCTTCCTTTGAGAAACTACACAAAACTTCCAACACTCAAATAATTTCTGAAACTCCTATTTTGGAATCGTCTTTGAGGGCTTGTAGCAAATTCTTTTGAATAACTTCAGAAGTAGTACATTATAATCCTCTCAGGTTCATGTTTTGAAATAGACAAATGTCACTCAAAACAACTTCTGAAAAGTAAGATTAGTAGATAAAATTAATAAATTATAACCTATTATCCTTGACTTAAATTTTATTTCTTCTTTGAAATTTCTGTGAAGAGTTCCAAGTATTTCTCCTTCTTAAGCTATATTTTTTCCCCTCCAAGGACAATTTTCCTTGTCTTTTTATGCAATATAATTCAAATTTTTTGTTAATATGCCATTTTGGTGGTTACTTAACCCTTTTTCATGAAGAGAATGTATCTAAGTCACCTCAGTGCCTTTAAAAGCCATTAAAGATTCACCGCATCTCAGTAGATCTTGGGATTCTGTTTTGAAAAAGCTACTTCCAATCATTGTGATGCTTGGCCAAGTGAGGGACTCTGCACTGTCATGTTATTCTAACTCATACTTCTCTTCTCATCTCAGCATCCTAATGGCAACAGATTCATACAGAGAAAAAGCATGAATTTCAAATCCTGAATATATAGATTTAAATCCAAGACCTCCTGTTAACTAGATGATCTTTGGCAAGTGACAATCTCTTTGAGGCTCTTCTCAACAGATTAATATTCCATATGAAGGGCTACTGCAAGAGTTAAATTAGACCATATATGTAAAGCATATAGCATAGTCATTGGCACATAGGAGTTTAATAAAAGGGAGCAATTATTGTCAATTTCTCATTGCTGTCCAGCTCTGCACATGTTTACCACCTTTTCTCTAATAATGCATTAAATTATAGCCGATTTGAGGGCACCACAAGTATCGATGGAGAATTTCAAGCTCTTCTTATTTTCAACAATATTGGCTTATGTCTAAATGAACCCGGTCCCTTGAAAAGGGTCAGAAATTGTCAAAAAAGATGAGAATATTTTTGCTTAGATAGGACAAAAATAGAATTGGAATTGGAATATTGGAAGACAAATACTGTACTTTGTAGAAAAAATAAAGAAAGGAAATTCAAGGATTGAAAGAATACATAATTTCACAATCTAGTTTTAATCTTGTTCTTTCTGAATATTATCTTTGAGTTCTATAGGTATCCATCTTTATAAGGAAGGGTATAGTTAATGCTGTGCCATGAATATGAGACTTCCCTTCTTTTAATCCTAGAGGGAATAAATTTTTCTAAAGGAAGCTTACCTCCTAAGTTTCTGCTTCTCTTCAAGTAAGTACTGAGTAGGTCAGGGTGTCTAATATAGGCTTAACTTTAGAAACTTCAGCTAACTCAAAACAGATTTTTTTGGCCACTCCTGTCCTCAGTCTGAATGTAGAACAAACCAGAATACACACAAGTGGTCATCATTCTTGCCATAGCTCTCTCGCTGGACATCTGCAATCCTGTTTCTTATGGGGTTGCTTTTAACAGGGCTCCTAGTGAACACCCAGCCTGGAACATAGCAAATGTTCAATAAATATGTATTGAGTCTATGAGTGAATGAATGCGTGTTATGAGAGCATACAGAATAGGTATTTAGCATACATTGAAAAAGGGAAAATAAAGCCTTTGAGGAGAGATTAAATTGGAGTTGAATCTTGTGTGATAAATGGCAGTTTGTTGGTGATGGATATGGAATGTTGTGGAAAAGTAGCCAAGCAAAGAAAACTATATGAGTTAAGACACAAAGAAGAGAAACGATATCTTTTATGTGAGGACCCGCAAGCAGTTTTTCAAAGCACTAGTCTAATAAGATAAGCCTGAAGAAGTAGCCAGAATCTAGGTCATAAAAATTTTTGGTATCACATTAAGAAGTTTAAACTTGAGACCTTGTAAGTGATGCATGGTCACTTGATATAAGAGAAAAATTTTAAGAAATGAGATAGATCAAATAGGTTAAATATATATTTGGGTTTTTTATGAACTACTATAATAGATGTGTGTAGGATGGATTTGAGGAGGGCAGGGCGTGGGACTTGAGTCCAGAAGACCAAACTGCTGGGTGCTCACTATCTGCTTTTTGAAACAATGATGATAAAAATGAGGATGGTGGTTATATTAACAATTACAAGGATAACTATGATGATGATGATTGTATACCTAACATCTAGCAAAGGTTTTCTATGCATGAAGTCTGGTGCTAAGCACTCTACTGATTCATTTAATTATCACAGCAGACCTATGAGGAAGGGACTTATATTATTTACTTTTACATATAAGAAAATTCGGGCATAAAGAGATTTTTAAAAATGTGTCTCATCACTGCTGTGGCATTCTTCCCCAAAACATATAACCCTAGTCTAAAAAGAGAAACCATCATATAAACCCAGTAGAGGGTAATTCAATGAAATACCTGACCAGTAAAAAGTGTCAAATTCATAACAAATAAGGAAAGACAGAGGAACTATTTTCTTTGCTTTAATAGTTGTATTATGGTTATATAAGATGTTATCATTAGGAAAAGCTAAGTAACAGATATATTGGAACTCTACACTACCTTCGCAAATATTCTGTAAACACAAAAATATTTCAAAATAGAAAAGTTTTTAAAACTTCTATGTGCCCATAGAACATGGAAGGCAAAATACAAGATAAGCCTGAAGTATTTTGTAGTATTTTGTGGTGTAGATAAGTAAAAAGTAATGATAATAATAACAATAATATTAGTAACAGTGTAAGAGCCAATCTGAAAGAACTCCTAATGGTTTGAAACAATTTGAGCAACAAAATAAATAAAAATAATATTGGATTATAAGTAAAATAATGAAATAAAAATCTGTAAGCCTACACATATGAATATGTTATTGAATAAATAACTAAATGAGGTTTAAGAGGAAAATATTCCTTACAGATGAATTCCAAGTAATAAATATAGAAGGAATGAGAAAAAAAGAAAATCACCCTTAGAACACCACATGACAATTGCTGCAGGAAATAGCCAATGTCAAATGCTAAGAAAAAAGTGTGTGAAAACTTAAGGAGAAGAAGGATATTTTCATATCTGCAAAGTATATCCACAAAAGTATTTTTTAAACTACTGTGGTGATTTTAATACATACTTTGATTTTTTGATACGGTCCCTCCAAGAGTTGTTAGAGTGGAACATCCCTTCCCTTCAGTATGCACTGAACTTAGTTACTCACTTTTAATATACATAATATGGAAATTGAGGGGAGAGGGTATAATTTCACAGTTTAGAAACCAGTAGAAACTACCTGAATCAAGTCAATCAAATTACCTGTTATGAATCATGTTGATACATACCTCCAAAATGAAGTGATGAGAAGGATACTTCAGCTCTGTGGCATTTTTCCAAAAATCTATTATCTCAGTCTAGTTATGAGAAAACATAAGACAAACCCAAATTAATAGACATTTTACAAAATACCTGACTAGTACTCTTCAAAAGTACCAAGGTTATAGAAAATAAGGAAAAACTGAGAAACAATTACAGATTGGAAGGGACTAAAGAGACACATCAGCTGAATGCAATGTGGTATCCTGGATTGGATCTTAGAATAGAAAAATAACATTAATGAGAAACTGATAAAATATGAAGTAAGTCTGTTCTGGTTAATAGTATTGTGCCAATGCTAAGTTCTTAGTTTCAGTAAATGTGCCCTGACAATGTAAAATGCTAACATTGTAGGAAGCTGAGTGAAGGGTATATGGGAACTCTCTGTACTATCTTCATTACTGTTTTGGAAATATAAAATTTTTTCAGAAATAAAAAAAAATTAAGTACCCAGAGTCAAAAGACACTAATAAACTATTAACAGAAAATAAAAGAAAAAGACAAATGGCCACTAAAGAAGATAGGATTAATATCATTCATAATGAGAGAAATTCAAATTAAAATAACACTGAAATATCATTAGTTACCTTTCAAATTGGCAGAAATCTAAAAATTTGTAAAAGCACTTTGTTGGAAAGGTTATAGAGAAACAGAACTTCTTATACTTTGATGATAGACTATGACTCCACAAATACAAACAACACACGCATGGGGGCCCATTTGTATGAGTGAAATTCTATTTAATTCTGGTTCTTGTTTATAAGGAATATTAATAAATAATATATTGAATAAACATGGTATGATAATAGAGTCATGAAAAAAGAACAAGGAAAATTATGCATTCAGAGGGAATGATTATAGCAAATATTGTTTTTAAAAAGCAAGGAATATTGATTTATTTTTACACAAAACTTAGTGTCTCTAAATTTTACGCAGTATATGAAATTTTGCATAAGAATAAAAGTGAAATAGGAATTAATCTGTTTTTCTACCTACACATACGTTTGCCTAGTTTTTTGAAAACACAGGGAAGACAAACTAGAAACTAATGAAATTTGTTACGTAGCTAGGTGTACAGAAACAGGGTGGAACAGATAGGAATGGAAACCATAATTCTTTGAGTACACTTTTCTACTTAGTTTTGATTTTAATCAAGTAAATATTTTACATATTCTAAAAATAAAACTGAAGCAAAAAAAGAACAATAACAAACCCTAACATTAATCACAATGAGAAACAAATGAATCAATATATCAAATTTATAATATGACTACACAGAAAAAAGTACTATTTCAAACAACTTTCGAGTACACTGCTCTAAATGTCCATCTTTTATAGAATATTTTCTATAGACCAAAAAATAAAAAAAAATTTAAATGGCAGAGAAATTTTAAAAATCTATAGTTACATTGTTAATAGTAATATATTGGTATTATAATTTTAAACTACTTATGGATATTATAGAATAAAACATTTATAATAAATATATTATTATAAAATAAGATTTTCATGGTAAAGAAAAGAGATACAATTATAAAATTTCAAAAAGTTATTTTAAAACTCCATATATTACATTTGAAGCAGAAATATCAATATGAACTCATAATTTTTAACGATATATTTCCTAGCTCTGTCTACTGAAGTGGCCTATAGAAACAATGTCATCCTCATAGGAAAGAAGACACCAAGCATTCAAATCTTAATTTCAAACTGCCAATCCTCTCTAAAAGGCACAATGTCTTTAAAAAAATATGACTGACTCCAAATCTTGAGCAGGTAGGTACAAGGTAAACCTGAGACATTTTATTATACCACACACACACACACAAAAAGGCTTAAATGATAAGAAGTCATTATCACCCAAAATCCACAGTTTATATTAGAGTTCGCTCTTGGTGTTGTATATTCTATAGGCTTGGACAAATTTATAATGACATGTATGCACCATTAAAGTACCATACAGAATAGTTTCACCACCCTAAAAATCCTGTGTTCTGCCTATTCATCCCACCCTTCCTCCTAACCCCTGGAAACCACTGATCTTTTTACAGCCTCTATAGTTTCGCCTTTTTCAGAATGTCATAGAGTTGGAATTATATAGTATGTAGCCTTTTTACATTGGCTTCTTTCTTTTACTTAGTAATGTGAATTTAAGCTTCCTCCATGTCTTGTCATGGCTTGGTAACTCATTTCTTTTTCGTGATTAATATTACTCTGTTATTTGAATGTACCATAGTTTATCATTCACCTACTGAAGAACATCTTGGTTGCTTCTAAGTTTTGGCAATTATGAATAAAGCTGCCATAAGCATCTCTGTGCAGGTGTTTGTGTGGACATAAGTTTTCAACTCGTTGGCATAAATACCAAGGATCACGATTGCTGGATCATTATGACAAGAGTATGTTTAGTTTTGTAAGAAATTGTCAAACTATCTTCCAAAGTGGCTGTACTAGTTTGCATTTCCACCCGCAGTGAATGAGAGCTCCTGTCACTCCACATCCTCACTGGCATTTATTTGGTGGTGTCAGTGTTCTAGATTTGGGCCATTCTAAGAGATAGGTAGTGGTATCTCATTCTGGTTTTAATTTGTATTTCCCTAATGATAAATGATGTGGAACATCTTTTCATATACTTATTTGCTACCTATGTATCTTTTTTGGTGAGGTGTCTCTTAAGGTCTTTGGCTCATTCTTTAATCGTGTTTTTTTTTTTTCCTATTGTTATGTTTAAAGAATTCTTTGTACATTTTGGATAACGGTCCTCTTATCAGCTATGTCTTTTGCGAATATTTGCTCCCAGTCTAGTGGCTTTTCTTTTAATTCTCTTGACAATTTCTTTTACAGAGTGGAAATAATTAATTTTAACAAAGTCCAAAGTATTAATTCATTCTTTCATGGGTCATGCCTTTGGTATTATTTCTAAAGACTCATTGACAAACTCTAGATCATCCATATTTCCTTTTATGTTACCTTCTAGGAGCTTTATAGTTATGCATTAAACATTTATGTCTGTGATCTACTTTGAGTTAATTTTTTAAATGGTGTAAGGTCTATATCTAGAAACATTTTTTTGCATGTGGACATCCAGTTGTTCCAGCACTATTTGTTAAAAAGCCTATCTTTTCTTCATTATATTGCCTTTGTCAATGATCAGTTGAGTATATTTATATGTATCTATTTCTGGACTCTCTCATTTGAAAATATTACTTTTTCATCTTATTATACATGGATATAGACATAAAAATGCCAATCATTTCAAAGCAGTGAAACTACTCATGTTTTTCTGACTGGGTAACTTCCTCTCAGAACCAACTACTTTGCTTACATGATTTTTTCCAGGCCTTTTAGCCAGAAATTGCTATACAAATGGGCTTTTAAAACAGCAACCTTATTCTATTACTTGAGTTCCTAACACAAAGAAGTGATAAATGCCTGAGGTGATGGATACCCCAATTACCCTGATTTAATTAATTCTCATTGTATGTATGCCTGTGTCAAAACATCACATGTATCCTATAAAGATATACTATTGTTATATACTCATAATAATTTTAAAAAATTTAAAAAGGAAACTAAGCCACTGTAAACAGTTATTAAAATAGCCAGCAGAGTACATTGTTATGTCTCTGGCATAACTCTATATATTTCAGAGTTGTCAACAGGCTATATTATCTTTGCACACTATAATGCTATACTGGTATGCAAGTGTATGACATACCTTGTATATGCAGGAGAAAAAACTAGTTTCAGTACATTTCTGAGCTAAACACTTCTGGGCTAAAGCACCATTTGAATATCTAGAAAGCATATCTTCTTGCTAACACAGGTTGGAAATAAGGGGAAAGTGCCAGAGGAGGAGTCCTCCCTCCCCTCTGTTGCCATTAGCACAGGTCTCCAGGGCACATCTTTTCTCCTGGGTTCCTATGTTTGTTTTTCTCACTGCTTCCTGTTCCTCTGCTTAGGATATTTCCATGAAAAAGCCAGAAAATGCTCAGCACAGAAGCTTCCCTAATACCTGGAATAAATGAGCTTTACCTTTGAACACATGCAGGCAGTGAGGTAAGTTATTTTTAAAAAGCAATCAGTAGAATGATTTTTAAAGTAGTGTTACTATGTCATAAGATATTGCTATTGGAATATTGGCCTAACTTTTCCTACTTCCCAATAGGGAAATATGACTTGGCTATAGAGTCAAAACAAGAAATGGCATGTGAGCATTTGGTGAAGTCATGAAAGTATTTTTGCCCTATATCTATATAAAAAAATAAAGTGCATAAGAAATCATCTTTTCTTTTCAACCATCTGACAATATTAGCTTAAAGTTAAGGGCCTGGCCCTGATCATATGAAAGGCTTTTATTCAAGTGCTACAAGGCAATTGAGAAGAGGATTTGTTATTAACCTCATCATAGAAAGGCAGCAGGTGAACAAATTGAATGATTGTGTGGAAGAGTAAATGCTATATGAATATGTATATTTATGAATTGTATATGCATATTGAAAATGAAAATGTATGTTTAGGAGTTGTCTCCAATCTCCTAATAACTCCTAATATAGCGCTGACAACATTTGTGTAAGTTTTTCTGCAAAATAAGGTAATGTCAATGAGTCATAATAATAGACTTTAATCTTTGCAATGTTATAATTTGGATCCTCCATTGTTTAGTGCATGTTACCAGAAGAAAGGATTATAAATCTTTTACATAAAAAGTATTATAAATCACCCCTCTTTTATAACCTGTATGCAAAACAACTTCTCTCACATATAGATGCTCTGAATAATCTTAAAAATAATGCGAAGCACAGTAAACTAGGATATTATATATTGAATTTTCATAAATATTTCCCTTTTTTCCTGTATGTGCTCTTTTTATAACTTAGAAATGTTTTATATAAAACATATTATTTTCTGTAATAATTTTAAAATGCTATGTGAACTATTTTATTATTTTTAATCTATCCTTTAAGTCTATCTAAATCTAAATGATTTTCTTAAGAAAATCATTTACAAATTTAAATCCCTAAGTTGGCAACCAGTAAAGTATAAATTCATCCAACTTTTACTAGTTCACGTTTTACCAGTGTTTGTGCATAATGGATCTTGAGACATAACTATTAATAGAGATAAAATTCATGCACTCTTAAATGCCTTAAAAGTATTATGCAAAATATAACAACAGTGTTTTGCTTGAGTTTTATCTTATGATTTCTTTTTGCCTGAAAAAACAAGGGACTTGCCCAATGCCAAAACTTAAAAATATTACTAGTTTCAGATCTTTAAAAATTAAAAGATGATTATTAAATTGGGCATTTAGTCCAGAAAATCCAAATCTAGATAGATGAATTGAATTGTCTCTAAATGCAAATTGAGTCAACATTGAATGGTTAACTTCTTTTAGGACATGCACACTTCCTCTGCCATGAAATCTCTTAATTTGGTCCAGATCCATATGTATTTCTTGCTTATTCTATATGACTGAAACAAAAATAATCACACTTCAAGCTTTCCATACATACCCAGGGAAGAAGGAAAGAAAGTATAGCATGGTGCCAGTCTGGTAATCATTGATGAAAACACATCACGAAACAGCAGTCACCTGTATTTGTTCAAGGAAACCTGATCCTGATAAGCAATAGTAAATATTTTGTAGACCTGAAGTCCTACTTAGGGATTAAAAAAAATCAATAAACATTTTACCCAGCATGTAATACACTGTATGTATTGCCGACCATACTCCATCACTTTCTCTTGCCTACAGTGCTTCTTTGAAATGTGTACGTTTCTCCCTGAACACTAAATAACAGAATCATTGCCAACATAATAATCAGCTTAGGATTTGCTATATGTAACTAGAATTATTTAATAACACTTTCCACTAAAAATTATAACTGTACTTTATTAGAGTGCATTCTTCTCTCTGAAAAATTGATTTTTATCATTAGAGCTTGTAGTTATTAATGTGTGGCTGCAAATATATGACTTATATGATTTTTCAAACATGAAAATTAGCATGTACACCAAAGATTAAAAGAAATCTTCTAATAAATATGAATTTTGTCCTGTGTCTGGAGATGGATACTAAAAAGCATAATACAGGATCCCTGGCACTTAAGAGTTTGTGATCTGGTTGGAGGAGTAAGTACACAGGAAACAGTAAGTACACAGGAAACAGTTGATGATTAATGCCAAAACAGGAGATAACAGTATTTTCCAAAGGAGTTTCAGAAGGTGATAAATGTAGGTTGACACCTCAATAAAGGCCCCAGGGATTTAAGAGACATGGCACCTTGGATGGATGATTAAAAATAGTCTGGAAAGATTGAGGAGAAGAAGAAAATCAGTTCGAATGTCATCTCCACTTTCTTGCCTTTCCTGACTTCCGTGGGCACACCTACTGACTTCTTTATGTTCCCATCAAATGCTTTACAAGCAATGGCATTTGTTGCAGTATATTGTAGTTAATTGCTTGCCTCTTCTCTCCCCCTACACCCCACACACACTCCTTACATCCCTATGAGCTACTAAGAGCAAAAGAGTATCTTCTTCGTTTTCATATTTCCAGTACCTTGAAGGTGCTCAATAAATGTTTGTTGAATGCATTTTTGAATGATCAGGAAGAAATACAAGCACAACATGTTCAGATTTTATTGAAAGTACTGGCTACACAGGAAAAAAGAGTTTTATGTTGAGGATAATAAAAAATCAGTTTAAATGATTAGGGAGAAGTCAGACCTCAAAGGGTCTTGCTTGTCCGGACTGACATTATCTTCTCTTTACTGGACTCATGGCCCTAATTTCTCCTGGTCAACCCAGGTCCATTATTTCCCAGCCTTCTGTGACCAAAAGATAACACCAATCAGACCTGAGATCCTCCTTCAGTATCAATCCTGAGGCTTCACTATGCCCAATATTGAGCTGTTGGAGAGTTCCGTGACATATACAAGTGAACTTTATAAAGATTAATTTGGTCAAGTACAGAATGAATTGGAAGACTAAGAGCTACTGCAAAAGACCTGTCTAGAAAACAATAGTAGGGGAGGTTTAAAGGAAAGCACACCAGAGAGGAATAATGGAAAGAAATGGGTACTGATAAGCTCTGAGGCAGGATATTGAGGAAAGGGGAAGAGTAAAATATGGTTCCACATTTCTGTGAGAGGCTAACTTTGCTGCTGAAGGAAGTAAGTGTAGCAAGTAAACTCTAATGGGTTTGTTATAGAGAAAAGATAGCAATCTATCAATGCCATCAGGACTTGGAAGAAAGAAAGAGAAAGAAGAAAGAAAGAAAGAAAGAAAGAAAGAAAGAAAGAAAGAAAGAAAGAAAGAAAGAAAGAAAGAAAGAAAGAAAGAAAGAAAGAAAGAAAGAAAGAAAGAAAACTAAAAGCAGTGAGAGTTGATGATGTGAGTGTGGATAAGATTTCAGATGTAGAAGAGTAGAAGGGAACTCTGGACCAGAAATTTTTAAAAAGATATCCAAGTGTCTTTAAGTCATTCAATCTCTTCTTCTCCATAAATCGAGGATAATACCTCTGTTCTTTACCCCATGAGGAAGATGTAAAGATAAAATGGAGGTAAGACTACAAAACAGTTTTGAAAATATAAGGCATTTGTTATTAATTCATATTTATTTATATTTCATGGTAAACAATTAACTATCTTAGCTACAACGTTGTACAATTGTTAAACTCAATAAAGTTGGTACAATTGTTAAACTCAATAAAGTTACATGGTTTGTTATAAAATACAGACAGTAATTCATCTCAGTGCTCTCTTATATACAAATTGTCTAGATTTTTTTTTTTTGCTTTTCATGTATGCAATTAACATAGCTCTCCTAACTGAGATATTTCAGTGAAATATCCCACCATGACCACATTTAATACATTTCTTTGATGCCCTTAACTTTTGTTCCCAGTACCATGAAACACAGTCCGCAGAGTCGTACCCTCATCTTATGTCACACTTGTCCTCATTGTTTACATCTAGTTAAGTATTTATATCCGGAACTTTTCTTTGATGAGCCCTTCGACACTTTACTCTTCTCGTTTTCAGAAGTTCCCTTTCTTCTTCCTTCTCTGACTTCTTTTGTCATAGAGATCCATTTCAATCTCCTAGTCTTTGTGAGCCCTTCTCTAATGTCTCATTAGCATTTTTACTATAATTTCTCAGAGTTCTTAACACTCTAGCAATTTTTACATTTCTTTAAAAACTAAATATTTGAGTAGGCAGCTAAATATTAACAATACATAAATTTTTAACATGCATAAAATTAGTAATAATACTTTTATGCACTCTATTAAGTTCACATAGGTGAAGCATTTTAATGTTATCTGTTAAAAATTCTAAGCTGATTTTTTAAACTTATTTTTATTGATACCTAGTAATTATACATTTTTTATGGGGGTACATGTGATATTTTGATACATGCATAGAACATGTAATTGTTAGGTAGTTAGCAAGGTATTCCGGGTCTCCTAGGTATGACAGTTTGTGCCTTGCCTTGGTGCAATTGCCCCACCTGGGAAGAAGGACAAGGGTGGGCCCCAGGCCCCCATCTTGGTCCTTCCCGACCTTAATCTTGCCCTGAGCTACTGCCATACCTGGGCGAGGAGGGAACACCCTATGAATCTGCCAGTCAGAACTTTGCACACCAGATGCAAAAGAATCCCAAAGACTCTCTGGCCCATGGGCCAAACAATATAGGTACCATAGCATCTGGAAAGTGACCTAGAATAACCCGCATGCGTAGTAAGATTCAGGTCATGGAACTCCCAACTGTTCAATCAAAGTCGTTCCATGGTGATATCTGAGCCACAGGGAGGTCCCAATCCAGGCACTGTAAGACAAGACACAGACCATAACCAGGCCCTTCCTTTTGCCCTCCGTTTGCTGCGACAGTGGGTCCAGTCCATCATCTGTGACATAGGTATCATGTTCCCTAAACCTATATCTTGCTCTTGCCCTATAATCCTACCTTTCTCTCCTCAATAACCCTCATTGTCGTGCTTGCCTTACTTTGGTGCATCATGGTCATTCTTCAGCCATTAGCACTCTAAGAACTATCATTTCAGACTGAAACATAACATATTGATAAAATTATGGTAATTAGGATATCCATCACCTCAAATATTTATAATGTTCTTTGTGTTAGGAACATGTCAAATTTTCTCTTCTAGCTATTATGAAATATACAATTAATTATAATCTATAGTCACCCTCCTGTGCTATTGAACACTAGAACTTATCCAGGCAGCATCCTGAGTGCCAGCAGTGGCAACAGTGGCCTGGCAGACAGGTCCTCAGGCCCCCCAAGCAGTGCACACGGGGGCTAGCAGTGGTCATGGCTAGCTGAGTGGGCCAGTCCCCAGGTCCCTGGGTGCTGTGGGGTGGAGGCTCCTGAAGTGTTCACAGCAAGCTGGGCAAACATCCTCTGGCCCCCAGAAGGCACATGCAGGCACCAGCAGTGGATGGGGTGAGCTTGTCCTTAGGCCCCTGGACGGCCACATGTGCACCAGTAGTCATAACCAGAATGACCAATCCCCGGCCCCCACATGGCGCACATGGGTGGTGGCAGCACACGGGGCAAACTCATTCTCCCACCCCCAGACAGCATGCATAGATGCAGACGGTGCCAGGCAGGGCAAGTCCCCAGTAGATACGCACAGGTGCTGGCAGTGGTGGTAACAGGCTGGGCAGGCCTTTTTTAGATCCCCAAATGGTGCACATAGGCACCAGTGGAGGTAGGCAGGGGGAATCAATCTCCAGGTTCCCAGAAGACATGCTCAGGCACCAGCAGAGGCAGCAGCAGGAGGAGCAGGCCTCTCCTTAGACCTCTGGATGGTGCGTGGGGGCACTGGCAGTGGCGGAAGGAAAGGCATTTTGTGAATATAATTGCTATTATTCTCCATACTTATTTCCCTGCCCTACCCATGAACATCTTTCATAATAAAAATAAATAAATAAATCACCATATACTAGTTAGAGTAAGAATATTAGCAACTAAGTAATCACAAAAAATGCACTCTATTACAAATGTGAAAATGAATCTAATTTATGTTCTACTCTATCACAGAAACTGAGGAAAGAAAAATACAAAATAATGTAAGATAAAAATAGAAGAGCAATTTTATTTCTGCAGTTTAGTATGTGCCGAGTTTTGTACTGTGAGAGTTATTCATATTATTTAATTTAATCTTCATAGCAACTCCATGAAGTAGGAATTATGCTATTATATCAATGTAGGATATAAGGCATGGAGCATATTAAATAACTTTTCTATGGTTCACATAGCTAATGCTGTATCATCTTCTAGTAGATGAAAGTACCATTATTGTTGTATCTATCATTCATAGGAAACAAAATTGTGGCCATTTAAACCACAACATGCCATCAATTACAATTTCTGCCCCAATTTCAGAGATATTACATATACAGGAAAAAGTACATATTGTAATTAATGAAATATTATTAGTGACAACTAGTAAATTTTTTGTTTCTATCCAATACACAATAACACCTTTTATAAGAAAAATGATTTATAAATCCCTGTTTCAGGAATATCATTGTTTCTCTAATACTTGGTAACATAATCAGCTAGATTTAGAGTAAGATCCAATGCACTTTTAAGCAAACAAAAAAAGGAGACAAATATTGTTTCACCAGCTATACCCCAGTCTATTTCATGATCTTTACCATTAAGAAGAATCATGGCAGAACATTAGAGACAGCCAACTGAAAGAAATCAAACACCCGATACATGCCCTGAATGAAGATAACAACAATAATGATCCCGATAGTAAGTCACTTTAAGTCCCCAACATTGGAACACATCCAGAGAAAGATTAAATTAGGCATCTGAAAACAGATCAAGTATGATTCCACTAAAAGGAAAAGACTTAAAAAAAAAAATTGAGCCACAGCAGGTAAATAACTATTAATGAAACAATTATTAAAAAATCTATTAAAATTTCCCCACATCCCACAGTTAATATTATTTTTGCTATAAAAATTTGAAAATATTTTTATAATTTTCTTTTTCATGTTATTTAGATCTGACTAGCTCATTTAATTTATGATCATCAATTATCTGGCAGCGGTGGCACATGCGTTCTTGTAAGTGAAGAAATTTAACCTACAGATATTTCTCAAATATAATAAAATGTAAATATTAAATAACCACTGATCAAGTTTTTTATTTCAAAATATTAAGAGTACAAATCTTTTAGGTTACATGAATCGATTTTGTAATGCTTGAATCCCAGCTGTAGGTGTGCCCATCACACAAATAATGTTGACTGTACCCATTAGGTAGGTTTCTACCTCTCTCCCCCTGGTTAATTTCCACTGAGTTTTACTTCCCTCTGTGGGCATATAATAAAGTTTATATGATGTTATATTTTGAGACAACTAGAGAATTTTTAGTTTAATTTTAGTTTGATTTACCATGATTTTTCATATTTGGAGGCCAGGAAATGTTATCCTTCAAGTCCTAAACATTTTCATATATGCCTAAAAAAGCCATAAATCCCTGGCATTATATCTGTATGTCCACATTGCTTAGGATATAAAATAGACATACTTAAAAGACATATATGTATATATGATATATAGATTTAATTAGACTAAGTTACAGGGGTGGCTACACTATGATATTTATTTCTATATTTATATTGTATTTTGATATTTTACCTGATTTTAGTAACAGATTTCTAATCTAAGAAGAACAGCATCCAGGTGCACTATTGCAGCTTCTTTCCCTGTGATTTACATTTTCAGATTCAGAGCTCATCTTTTGTCATTTACATAAAACTCTGCATAGAGCTAGTAGGATACATACAATGAGATCTATCATATTGCTGCTTTCCTGCACAAACTGTTGGAATTAAACAGTTTTAAAGCACTGACATTTTTAAATACTCAATGAATTGAAACAAAGGAAAATAAAATAAAACAAGACAACCAGTTTATGTATTCCAACAATTATGTTAGTAATTCAGTCATTCAGGCTTCCTGAATAGGTTTCTACCAGAAGCATACAGTAGGAAACTTTAATAAGAGGAAGGGAATTTGATCTAACTGCAAATGAGATTAAGTCCCACACCTCATACGCACATCTAAGCAAACTTTGTGAAAGAAGAGCTTTTGCCAGGGAAACACCTTATTCAAAGTATGAAGACAGTCCAATTTGAATACTTCAAATATTACGCTCTCAGTTTAACCTGAAAAGCCAATTATCTCAGAAAACACCCAGGAAATCAGTGTGAAGACAGACATCAAAGTCACGCCACTAATCTTTTCTTTTCTTTCTGCCAGTTATTTCACTTCATTTCTAACTCTGACCTAGAAATGGAGCAATAAAAGAAATCATGGCTTGTCTGGGTAAATCTTTCCATCAAGCTTGTCTTGAAGCCTGTCGGGTGACACAGGACTACAGAGTAAGCACCAACAAAGACAGGTGGCAGTAAGCTGATTAATAGACATTCCTCCTCCACTCATCCTTTTTATTGCACATTGATGGTGAGAATGTGGTCTGTTCTTGATGTTCAGGATACAGAGACATGTCTGCCCTAAAGAAGCTCAAAATCAAGTATAAAACTATGAATAAATCATTTATAAATTGAAATTAATATATTATTATAAGGAGTAAGAAATATAAAATATTAATAGAAGTATGTACAAAGTAGCGTGACAGGGCAGAGAGGAGAGAGATTAATAACATTTGCAGAGAGTCCAGAAAAGAATCACTAGGAAAGGTAGTATTTGTACTGGGCTTTCCCAGATGTGGGGGGGAAAGGTCATTTCAGGTGGAAAAAAGAGTGTGTGCAAAGGCCTATGGGTTGAAACTAGTGTATTTGGGGAACTTAGATGTAGCTCAGGATGCCTAGAGCTAGAAATATGTGTCTATTGAGCACTCGGCGTGTTTGAAGTATCACATGTAAACATAATAATATTCTGGGTAACCTGTTGTCGTTTTACAATATTTTGTGTGTTTGAATTTTCTTACCTTAATGTGGCCATGAGAAAATTTTAAATTACATATGTGACCAATTATGTTTCAATTGGACAATGTTGTCCTAGAGTGTAGAAAAGAAAGAACTAATTATGATAGGTAAGGCTGGATAAACAGGCAGAGCCCAAATCACGAACAGCCTTTTGTGACATGGAAAATAGTCTCAACTAGCTCTCAAGAAAGTCCCACAAAATAGTGAAAGAGCAGGCATGGGAGGTAGTGTGGTAGGGACACTGCAGAGATTAGAAAATCTTGGAAAATTCCTGGGGAGGAAAGGAGGAGTATTAAGGTAACACTACAAAGCTAATCAAAATTAAAAGCCACTGAGGAAAGAGGGGAGACCATTTCATAAGCAGAGCAATCTGGCCAAAGCACAGGGCTGGAGAGAAGAGTAATCTAACCACTTGAGTGGTTAGATCTGCATTTGTTGAGAAGAGGAAGATAGATTGAATGGAATAACTAACAGACCAGAGCACCGCACAGATCGTTTTAAAGTAGCTTGCATCACAAGCTCTCATAAACCAATTATTAGGACTTGGTATTTCCCAAAGGAAACAGGAAATAGTGCCTGGCTACGATCTACTACAGTATCAGTACAGATTGCACTGGGCCTGGTAACTTGGCAATGTGACTTCACTTCATAAACACTTTTCCCATCATTTAATACCCAACCTAGGAGCAGACTTTACCATGGCAGAACATGCTCTCTGAGAAGCAGAAGAAAGTTGCATGAAGTAATGTTTTCAAGGCAGCAGATGGCACTCTCTCCTATGCCTCAGTACTAAAGGTTTTAATGATAAGAGAAGCTATCTTTTACAGAGAATCAAAAATTTAAAAGACTACGACACTTTGCAGGAAAGCAAGAGATGCTTACTGCTACAGTCTAATATACGTGAAAATGTTCATGCCAAGTTCTAGAAATTTATCCTAAGAATATAACTTAGGAGACAAGGGGATGGGAAACAATTGTGCATTGCAGCATGATTTGTATAATTAAAAACAAGAATGGAAAAACAAGCACCAGATATATTCTCCAGCAAACTGGTATTAACTGAGTAGCACCTAAGTGGACACATAGGTGCTAAAGTAATAGGGTATTGGGCAGGTGGGAGGGGGGAGGGGGGCGGGTATATACATACATAGTGAGTGAAATGTGCACCATCTGGGGGATGGTCATGATGGAGACTCAGACTTTTGGGGGGAGGGGGGAAATGGGCATTTATTGAAACCTTAAAATCTGTACCCCCATAATATGCCAAAATAAAAAAAATAATTAAAAAAAAAAAAAAAAGAAATGTCAATGGAAAAAAAAAAAAAAAGCAACTTAGGCCGGGCGCTGTGGCTCACGCCTGTAATCCTAGCTCTTGGGAGGCCGAGGTGGGCGGATTGCTCAAGGTCAGGAGTTCAAAACCAGCCTGAGCAAGAGCGAGACCCCGTCTCTACTATAAACAGAAAGAAATTAGTTGGCCAACTGATATATATATATATAAAAAATTAGCCGGGCATAGTGGCACATGCCTGTAGTCCCAGCTACTCGGGAGGCTGAGGCAGAAGGATCACTCGAGTCCAGGAGTTTGAGGTTGCTGTGAGCTAGGCTGACGCCACGGCACTCACTCTAGCCTGGACAACAAAGTGAGACTCTGTCTCAAAAAAAAAAAAAAAAAAAAAGGCAACTTAAATGCTCATAGATAGGGGAATGGGGAAATTTTGTCCATTCAATCTATAGAATATAATTCAACCATCAATATGATAGCTATGGAAAATGCTTCTGGGCTAAGATACAGTAAAAATAGTATAATAGAAAGTATTTATATAGTACAATCCTTGTTCTACAAAATATAAGTGTATGTGTGAATATACATTCATGTGTCATTTAATGATGGGGATACATTCTGAGAAATGTGTTGTTAAGTGATTTTCTTGTGCAAATGTCATAGAGTGTACTTACACAAACCTAGATAGTATAGCCTACTACATACCTAGGCTATATGGTAAAGCCAATTGCTCCTGGGCTGCAGACATGTACCTCATGTCACTGAATTGAATACTGTAGGTAATTCTAACTTTAATGGAAAGTATTTGTGTATCTTAATATATCTATTTAGAACATAGAAAATGTACAGTAAAACGAGATATAAAAAATAAAAAATGGTATATCTGTGCAGGACACTTAGCATGAATGGAGCTTGCTGGAATTGGAAGTTGCTTTGGATGAGTCAGTGAGTGAGTGGTGAGTGAATGTGAAGGTCTGGGACATTACTGCACATAACTGTGGACTTTATATACACTGAACACATAGGCTATACTAAATTTGTAAAATAGATTTTTTTCTTCAATAATAAATTAAGCTCAGTTTAGTATAACTTTTTACTTTATAAACTTTTTAATCTTATTTTTAACTTTTTTACTCTTTTGTAATAACATAGCTTAAAATATAAACACGTTGTTAGTTGTATAAAACTATATTCTTTCTTTATATCCTTATTCTGTAAACTTTTTTCTATTTTTAAATTTATTTATTTTATACTTTTTAAACTTTTGTTTAAAACTTGGAAAACACACACATTAGCTTAGGTCTTATACAGAGTCGGATCATCAAGATGTCACTAGGCAATAGGAGTGTTTCAGCTCCATAATCTTATGGGACCACCATAGTGTATGTGGTCTGTCATTGACTGAAATATTGTTATGCAGCACATGGCTGTGTGTGTCTGTATAAATATAGAAATATATATTTGTGTGTGTGTGTATATATATATGCAAACATATGAACATTAGCCTGAAAATTTTTGTACAAAAATCAATATAGTTGTTTTAGGGTACTGAAATTATTAATGATTTTACTTGTTCTTCAACTGTTAATTTTAATTCCCTAAATTGGATGTGACAGCTTCCCCACCAAAGAGAGACTTGCCCAGAAAGTACTTGGGTAACCTGTGCTTTGGGTAATTTTGAAATAGGAAAAAAAGGTTAAAGTATCTATAGACTCCCCAAAGCTTTACCCATTGGTCTGGCAATGGAAAAGTTCACCTGGTGTATCTCTAGAGCCCTGGTGTATCTCTGGTACATCAGTTGGACCTGATGTAGTGCTTCTTACCTTCCTGGAGGATGCTGTGAGAACTAGCTTCTCTTGATTGAGGTGCTGGTGTTGGAATCCCAAAGCGTGCGTCAAAGTATATGAGGTTGTAAAGATGGATAATTGTCAGAATAACCATTATTTTCCCTGGCCCCCATGAAAGGAGCTGTGACTCTATAACAGGAAGAAAGATGGGTTGTCCTTTGCTTTCCACATCAGCAGTGTCACTCAGAAGGAAACACTGACAGCAGCAGTCTGCAAGATAACACTGAGGCATTTCTGCAAGATTCATTCCACCTTAGGACAGGCAAGCCGAGGTTGAATGTGCAATGTGTAACTACCACTTACTGAGCTTCCACTGTTAAGCAATCTTTGTGCTGGGTACTTTATGCATATTATCTTCCTTAACCTAACAGCAACTGTAGGTGTGCATTACAGCTCCATTTTGCCCAGGAGGAAACCGAGACCCAGAGATATTGAGTATTGTTTCCAAGTTTTCTTAATAAGAAAATTGCTGAGTTGGAATGAAACTCAGTCGTCTGAATGCAAGCGGTCCTCTCTCCTGGGAACTGGTATACAGTGGCTCCTGGAAAAACGTCTGCTTAGCTGTAGACTCTGAGGAGTTAGAGAAATGAAAACACAACAGAATGTGAAGGCTAAAGTTACTCAGAACTTGCTCAGAAGAACTTCCTTGTTTTACAAATGTGGAAAATGGAAGACCATGTGGCTAAGATTCTATTTGTACAGTGTTCAAACACAACTGTTATGGACTGAATTGTGTCTCCTTAAAATTCACATATTGAAATTCTAACCCCTAGTATCTCAGAATGTGACTATATTTAAAGATAGGGTATTTTAGATAGTAACAAAGTTAAAATGGGTCATTAGGGTGGACCCTAATCCAATATGACTGTTTCCATCATAAAGAGAGGAGATTTGGATACAGACACACACACAGAGGAAAAACCATGTGAAGGCAGAGAGACAACACCCATCTATGAGCCAAGGAAAGAAGTCTCAGAAGAAACCAGTCCAGCTGACATCTTGATCTTATCCTTCTAATCTTGAGAAAACAAATTTCTCTTGTTTAAGACACTCAGTCTGTGTACTTTGTTATGGAAACCCTAGCAGATGAATACGATTATTTCCACTTCTATCATGTCCTTAAAATAATTCTGTAAGGAAAATTGGTATCAGTATTATTATCATTATTATTTTCCTGATAGAGAAATTGTGGTCTGAAAAGAAAAGGCAGAAGTACTTGCGAGCCCCCAAAACACTTAAGTTAGTTTTTATAAAACGAAAGGGTTGCATGATGCCAGAGAACTGACCTTCATTCTACATGAGAGTCTTTCTCCTTTCTGAAGTTAACATTTGAGCAAAACATCTCTTGGGTAGAATCACAGAATATTTGAGAATGCTTTTTGAAATTATCTTACCTCCTCTCATTATACAGATGAATAAATAGAGGCCTAAGGAGAAAGACATTTTTGTGGCTATTGTACCAGGATATGTTCCTTTCTGCCATGAAATTGAGGGGACTAGAAATCAATAAGTAATTGTTAACATTTAGTAGTACAGCTGTTATGCATTGAGCTGTAAACAGAACTCAGAATGCTCTTTAATGTTTTCTTTACTTAAAAAGAAATGCTACTAGCAAAAATGTTACTCTTGTGTCACAATAAAAATTCTTTGTCTATTTCCAACTCATAAAAAGCACAAAGATTTACAAGATCTTGACAGGACCCTCTGAATTTAATCATTTTTTAAAAATGTTGTTTCTATTGTGAGTTCTTCTCAATTATGTCCAGTAGGTGGCACATAACCACACCAGGCAAGAGAACCATGAAAAAGCCAGGACACTTCTGATGTAGATCAGAGGCTCTCAGATCTTCCATGCAGACCAGCAGAATCAGCATCACCTGGGAATTAGTTAGAAATTCAGATTCTTGTGCCCCACCCCAGAACAACTGAATCATAATCTACAGGGATGGGGGCCCAGCAATCTGTATTTTAACAAGTAATCCAGGTGATTATGTTGCATGCTAAAATGTGAGAATCACTGATAAAGATTATTCATAGAAAATTAGGCCTGCATGAAAATTAAACAATAGTTTTTCATGTAGAGGCAACGTGAAAATGTATATTGCAAATGTTATTTCCTAATGAATGCAGTGCTGTTTTTCAAAATTGATAGCAGGGGCAAGCCTTATCAGTATTATTGCTGTTGATCTTATTGTTATTAATCACCTACTATGGATCTAGTACTTTACAGGTATCAACTCATTTAATCTTTACAACAACCCCACGAGGCAAGTGCTCTTATTTCTCTTTTATAGATGAGCAGAGGTTTTTATGTCCTAAGACTGCCTTCTTTTTATAGGATGAGTAAATGACAAGTCAGGACTCAGAGTCAACTAGGTCTTGACACCAAAGCCCATGTTTTTGTTTTAATGCTCATGCAGAGTTGCCAGATTTAGCAAATAAAAATACAGGATGCCCAGTTAAATTTGAACTTCAGATAAACAACAATTTTTTTTAGTATGTTTCATGTAATATTCGAGACATATCCTGAAGTTATTTGTCATGTATCTGAAATTTGATTTATCTAGTTACCCTATATTTTATCTGCCAACCCTATCCTATTTCTTCCATTCATTTGCATTCCAGTTAAAGAAAAAGAGGCTGAAAAAGAGTCTTTCTTAAGAATCATTAAAAATAAACCTGAACTTGGAACTCACTCCAGAAGCTGCATTTTCATACCATCCCTAGGTGATTTACATGTGCATTATTGTTCAAGAAGCAATGGCCTAGAATGCTTACAATCTAAAATGATTTTGGTCTAGACCCAGTGACCACATTCACAGGCCCCTTCAGACCTAAGATCCTATGATTCCATGAGGGAAGATAATGTAAGATAGGTTATCAGTTTAATTTTGTTTTCTGCTCATAGTTGAAATATTGATATGAATCTGTATAAGGATAAAAATTTTACTGAAAAGCAATAAATATTTTATTTGCAGAATTATAATATTTGATTAGGTTTTTGAGGGTTGGAGTAAAGTTGAGCAGAATTTTATAATTCGTAAAGTATCAGTATCACAAAAAATGCCTTTAATATTGGATTTCAAATCTCTCATTCAACTCACCAATAGAATATTCACAGCAAAAACAATGCCACTCATTTACAAATAAGAATTTTTTTATTCATAACATTAAACATGAGATACAGAGGGAGGAAAATAGTTTCCCAAATGGTACACGTACTCATTCATTCAGTGTTTATTGAACTCTTGGGAGAGCTGAAAGACTTCTCCCATTATAACAGGCACGTACAACGCCTGTGGGATGTTACAGCCTCCCTTTATGCAAAACTTTAAATGGTGCGTTCAGGAAGGGCCTCTAGTTGCTAAGGCAAGAATGCCATTCAATAGCTCCTCCTACTATGCCTGCAAAAATCATTACAGCTCAAATAAATGTATGGATCAGTTCATTTAGCAGACATGTATCAATTAATTTTCTACTATGTGCCAAACTTTGAAGGATGGGCTTGTATGTCAGAAAAAGTGGACAGGGAAATACAGTCATGTGTTACAATTCAGAGGAACAGGATTCATGGTACTGTCTAGGTCAGAAACTAGAAATGGAGAGAGTGTGTGTATGGTGGGGGAGAGAGGTAAAAAGTGGTTGGATATAAAGCCAGGAAGACAGGCTGGGGGATCTAATTAGAAAATCTCTGCAGCCTCCAATCTTGGACTTACTATCATTGCCGTGCACCTAGCCACAATAAAAAAGAAAAAGAAGAAGAAGAAGAAGAAGAAGAAACAATACATTTCCATCTGTCTGATTTTAAGAAACTCAAAAAGGTTTTCTGCTTCAATAAATATGCATATGCAATACTTCCTTTTTTGCTTTCTGACATTCATTTACACATGGCTTGGAAAAACGTACTTCATTAAATATTAAACACTGCACTTAAGAAGTCTGGGATTTCTAAACCATTAATAATATTAAAGAAATATATATCTACCTCTCTTCATATTTGGCCCACAGAGGTTCACATTATGAAAAGTGTTTTAGTGACTTATTTGGTCTCAAATCCTAAGGTGCTATTTTTCATAAACCCCTATAAACAGTCTACATTTTGGATATTGAACAAATAAATGCATATTGCATTTTTCCAGTGAATCCACAGGGTTATTAAAATGTGTACTTATTCCCTCAACACTAATCCAAGCTCAAACCCTTGAATAAGAACACCCCAGGGACCTCCTCTTTCCTTTGTTCTATGGAAAGCACCTACAAGGAAGGCAGGGATGAGTCAGCATGTGTGCCTGGCTAGAAGAAACAGACAGTAGCTCTAGTTTATGCTAAATCATAGTGGAATTTTGCAGTCATTTTGTGCTGCACTGTCTAGGCTTTTCAACATCAGTGGAGGCTTCTATGTCTTAGCCACTGTATGGAAGAATCTAAAACTATCCCAAGAACCATGGAGACCTAGGGTTGAAACACCCATCTGGCTATCCTTCCTCCACTAGGTTGTTAACCACAGCCATATCCCATTCTGGTCTGAGTTCTGGACTAGATACTTAACATTTTATCATTTTATCCTTGCAAACTTGCATTAAAATATGTGTCGTGATTTCAATTTGACAAAGGAAAAGAAAACCCAAGGTCAATAAGCTAACAAATGAAAGAGGTATCTAGCACAGGTTTGTAAGAGCACATGTAGAAGGGAAAAAAGAGGACTGTGGCAAATGGGCCACATTAGGCCTGAGTGTGAAGCTGGTTGGAACTCAGAGCAAAGCCAGATAGCCAGGCCTACTGATTAAGTAAGTACTAAATGTATTTATATCAGTGCTTATTAATCTCCATTTGCACCTAATGGGAGGCAGTTCTCCATGGCATTTCTGTGAGTCTTGTGACAGCTTTTGTTCAAGATGATCTTTTCAAGGATGTGTATATAGCACACATATCCACATGGCCTTGGAAGGTAGAGATAGTGCTTAGTGTTCCCCTCTAGGGAGGGAAAATTTGTTTCCTGATCAAGATAATACAGAAAATGTCTCCCCAGGGGACAAAGGCTGGGCATGTTTGCTTGCATCCCTCTTAGAGGTTTCCTAAGTTCAGTGTTCCTCATCTGTGACCCAACTCACTGTATGCACAGTATCCGCCTGGACCTGGGTGCTGGGGACAAGAGGAACTGAAGCCAGCATGAAGCTTATGTTTCCTGTTGTGCCATGAGTAATGAACTGTGTAAATCCAACCAGACTCATCGTCTCTTTAGCAACAAACCTATGGAGCTGTGGAGCACTGACCTAGCAACTGCTGCTGCTGCTACAGGACTGCCTGGCAGCACCACCTGCTCCTGCATCCCCATCCTTTCTCTGCACTTCTCCACCCTGTCCTGGGCTTCCCTGTCTCTGGCTTCCCTGTCTCTGGCTTCCCGGTCAGGATTGTCCTATAGGAGGTGCTGGGGGAGATAGCAGAGTGGGATGAGTGAGAGGTCAGGGTATTTATTCCTCCTGCTCTCTCTCTGCCTCTCTGGCTACACTCCTATTGGCAATCTCTCTTTCATAGCCAGATTCCAGTAAGCACAGTGTTCTCCCCTCACCTCTCTGGCCTAGCAAGGAAAATGGTATGTCACCATTTGACATACCATTTGACAATGGTAGGTCTTGCTAGGCCTTGGGTACGTTACTATCGCTCATTGGGTCCTTCAGCCCTACCTAAATCTCTATAAACAGTTTTCACAAAGCTATCTACAGTTAAACTCTTTTGAATGTGCCACCTTGTTTCAAAAAATAATTTAAGGCAGTCTTTTATGTGTATAAAACACAGGCTATACACATATACCTACAAGACTGCTTTTACAACCTTAAATTACCTCTTGTCTTCATCCTACTGAGTCATTGCAGCCACCTTGGACCTCCATAAGGTTTGCCATGATTTAGGGCACTCCAGGGATGGCTTTGACTTGACTGTGTTACAAATGCATTTCTGCCTGCTCCTAGTCATATTGTTTTAATATCTTGGAAGTGTCGTGCATGGGCATGTTGGTGGATACTATACAGAGGACACTATAAAGTGGACACTATAAAGAGGTTGCCAGTATACATCTCATTGCTCCTCTTCTGGTTGGCAGTTATGATTCCCAGTGTGCAAATAATACACTCTAAGTCTTGGTTTAGTTAAATAAATGTATAGAAAGTGAAATAAAAGCCACAACAGAAAACCATTCCATGTAAGATCATATCATTTGGGGAAACTTCAAGCAAACTCAGAATCACAGTTTCTAGTTGAAAGAGATCTTTAAAGACTTTTAATAAAACTCTTTCATTTGACAGTTCATTAGATTCTAGAAAAATTAATATTGCATGGATTCATTTTAGTCCCTGTCAAACTCATCTCATTTTCCCTTTCTTTAATATTATTTCTACAACTCGCCAGAAGTTACAAGCACTGATCTAAAATCCAGACTGATAGGAAAGTATATTATTCCAGTAGCAAGTATAAGGAGAAACCTAATAGGTAATCTGATAATAATGATGATGATGATGAGTGAACCAGGAGGCAACTATTGCACTGTCTTAAATGACGCACAAGTGTTGTGTCCAACACATGCAAGTGTTGGACAGGAGGATGGGACTGTGCAAGGGTAACTCACACAGAGAAGGCAACTCAGGCAAAGACCTGGAAATGAGTACAGATTGGCTGTATCTTGCAAGCTATGGGCAGGTCAGAATTATAGATCATAAAGAGTAAGCTAGAACGGAGGAAAAACAGGGGTGAGAAAGGTGAATGGTCCTAGTCTCTACCACTTGAAATTATCTGCTTCTAGCCACACAGCACACTTTTCTCACTGTAAATGCTTGCCAGCTCTGGGCTGGAGGATAGCCATGATCAATAATACCCAGGTTCTCAATTAGCCAAACAATCATGATCAACTATTTGGGGAGCCCTCCCTCCATTGGTCAACTGTTATGTAGCACTTGTTAGGTGTCTAAGTACCATGACAAATGATTCTATCAAAATCCTAAGTAACTTTGACTCAGATTAAATAGTCATTATGAACCAAGGTCAATGCATCTATTGAACAGTTTCCACCACTGGTGTCTCTTCCAAGAGCTGGTTTTTGATTCTGTTCCAGGAAGTCTGAATCCAAAATGCATCTAGATCAATGCAGTTCAAGGTAAAGCCTGGGCTCTACCTTGATGAATGTGAATCTATACAAGGGTTTTTTTTTGGTGGATAATTTAGCCTCCCTATAATCTATATCAGTTAACCACCTCAAGCCTCCCATAAATAGCCATAAAAAATATAAGTAAAACCAAAATGCTTATTATGCTAATACAACTTCAAGACAGATTGCCTATCACTTATCACCTTCCCTACAGCTGGGTTGTCTTCTCTAAGCTCCTCCACTGACAAATATGACCTAAGTAGAATTTCTACCTAATTTGCTTAGTGAGGATGCTTTGAGGAAGAAGAAAATTGTCTCAGAAATTAAAATAAAGGTGTAGAAAAAAGATACTGTGTTTTGCTAGCAAATAATTTGTATTCTAGCTAAATTAAGTATTTTTAAAAGAAATTAGTCCTTTACTTAGTAGAGCCCCACATTTGGTTTCATGCTCTGCTGCTGCCATTTTGAAATTTCTAACTATTTTTGAACAAAGGGTCCCACATTTTCATTTTGTACTAGGCTTAACAAATTATGTCTCTGCTATTGCCTGTGATATGGGAGTCCTCATATGGGTGATTATTGAGTGTACAGCTGGTCAGGGAAAACAAAGGAGAAGGTTTAAGTCAGGCGTGGAATAATATTTAGGAGTTAGATAATTTAAGCAAGGAAAGAAGATGAGGCTTAAAAACCTGAATTAATATTCTTGGTGGGAAAACACTAAAAAATGAATAATTAATAAGAAATTAAAATTAAATTCTAAAATAATCTCCCCAAATGGTTCCAAATAAAATTAATCTGCTTCTGCTTTGCTTATTTTGTTCTGACTTAAATAGCTAGTATAATTTTTTTTCATTCTACATTGTTGCCTTAGCTTCCAGAAAGGATTTAGTACTGCACACAAACCATAACATAAGCTCATAATTATCAGAGTATTCCACAAGGTGTCAGCCTCGGGCTAAAATGATAAATCCAACACTGGGGAATAGTTTTAATTTTAAGAAATAAAGATTTCGGGCCTCCATTTTGAATTCTATGGGTCTGGGCCATAGAAATATAACATTCCCTATTTGCTGAGTGGCTAGTATGTGTTAGGCACTTAACATACATTATTTCTAATCTTTAAAATAACCCTGTGCTATGATATGAATGTTTGTATCCCCCCTAAATTGATATATTGAAATTTTGACCCTTGATATGCTGGTATCAGGAGGTGGGGTATTTGGGAGGTGATTAAGTCTTGGGGCCAGAACCCCCATGAAGGAAATTAGTCCTCTTATAAAGGGGGCATGAGGAAGCCTGTTTGCCCCATCCACCATGTGAGGACACAGCTAGAAGCCACCATCTATAAGAAAGAAGGCCCTCACTGGCACTGAATCTGCCTGCGCCTTGATCTCAGACTTTGCAGACTCCAGAACCGTGAAAAATAAGCAGACTGAGACACCCTATATTGATTTTAATTCCCATTTTACAAATGAAAAAAACTAAGGTTAATAGAAGTTAAGTCAAATTCCCACAGCATACAGTCAATAAGTGCCAGAATCAATATTCGAAGACACAGCTATCTGAACCCAAGTTCCATGCAATTTCTGCTATACCATGCTACCTCAAGGCAGCAAACAAACAAAACAGGCAAAGGAATTCAAAGAATGGACACAAACAAACTCTGGGATCCCTCTCTCCCTCCAGACTCTACCCTACACCAGCTTAGGGCGCTGGGGTGCCACACTGGGCCCAATAAGCAGCAACCCTGCAGCTTCTCTCTCCTAGGTTTGTGAGCACAACGGGGGCACCTTCCCACCCCGCTGCCTCCAGGGCCACTCCCAGGGATAGCTGACCCTATACAAAGGCATTCCAGTAAAATCCCATTGATTTTGATTGTCATCTATTATTATTGTTACCTAATATTGCATTAGTTTCAAAGGTAATGTTTGGAATAAATCATGAGTGTTAATACTACTGCTGCATTCATATGTTCCTGAGTGGGAAATCGCCTGCAGGGATTTCTGCTGTCAGGAGCCTCCTCTGCATCTGTAGTTTCTTGACCACACAAACTCTGTCCCCTGTGAAGCTCCTGGGCCAGTCTTCCCTTTAGAAGGTGATTCAGTATTAATCTCACCTTTTTTGATGGTTCTGGACAGCTCTGTAGCTGAGCCTTAGACAAAGCCTTTCTTTGTCCCAGGTTCTTGTCATTTGGATCCATTGCCTTGTTGTGCTGAACCTGAATCCCTGTCTTGGAAAGACAATAACTAGCACAAGGATTAATATCTCAGGCTCTGAGTTTGAGTCCTGGTACCATCACTTTTAGGGAGACCAACCATCCTGAGTCACCAAGGACTGTCCTGGTTTCAGCATCGAAAGTCTGGAATCCTAGTAAATCCCTCACTCACAGGCACACTAAAATGGTGAGTCACCATAAATTCACTTTCTAGCTGTGCAACCTTGATAAAGTACCTAATATGCAAATTTGACAAAATGCTAACATTTACGTCATCAGGACATTATGAAGATTAAATGAGGTGTTTAGTACCTAGCATAGAATAAGCATACAATACATTTTCGCAAATAATATTATTATTCTTGACGCATTAGTACTCACTCAACCTGTAATTCTTTCCAAGAAAGAGAAGTCCTGATCCAGACCCTGAAGTTCAAAGCTGGGGCCCTTTACGACCTCTGTCTACCCTGGCTTTTCCCATATTTCTTGTTTCTACAGAATCAGCTCTCCTACTTAAGAAACCTCTGGGAGCTCTTTGTTTTTAAGCCTCAGTAACCATTCTGACAGCCCACACTCCCGAAAGCCTCTGTGATCATGAGAATGTCCCTCTCAAAAAAGCACAGACAGTGATTCAGGGGTGGGGGTGTCTGGTGGGTCCATAGGGAAGGTCTAAGCCAGGTGGTGCCTAAAATCTTAGTGTGGCTGAAAATGTACACTGTGATTCTGTTCACTAATATAAAATGAATCTAGCCTCAAAATTAATTTGGTTGGCTGGGCCAATAATCCTCAATCCAACTGCATCAAATTTCCTGTGTAATTAACAACCTTTCTCCAGCCAAGCATCTAATGGCTGTCATGTTTGACTACACTTTGACGTGTATGTCTTCATCATCATTATAAACATTGCATTTTACTACTTTACAAAAAGCACGATACATATCTAGATTCTGATTTGTCTTAGAAAATATCATTATTTTCCTTTGTGACAAGAAAAGGAAAACATAACTGGAAGTGTTACCTGCTTTATTTTCTTTTTCCATTTTCTGTACAGTTGTGTTTATGTTCAAACATAATAAAACTATATGTACACATTGCCTCACTTAGGAAAGCTTGCCAAGAAAGCCTGGTTATATGTTATCTACTCCTCAAGAAATCATTACCAAGAGTCTACAACTAAAAATAATGTGCTTTATTTCTATCTTCTAAAGAGATAATCAGAAATTATATTTCCTTTTTATAGGATACCATCTCTCACTACATTTTCAGAATTTGTTATTGTAAGGAAAATTAACACCTTGGGTCAATATCATCTGTATTTTGTACTTTGTCTCCTCATCTAAAATGTCTTATTAATGAACTGAATGGCTGATTTGTGCAGAAGAGCCATTATGGACAGTTTTCAATGCATATTTCTGGGTAGCTCAAGTCCACCTTCTTCCCAAGACTTGATGTTCTCAGGCAATCATGCAAAAACTTCCTTCTTCGCACTCCAGTCCAATCCTCAGATCCCTCTCTGAGAAAGGGATACAAGAGAGTTTCCCCAAGAGCTGTAGTCCCCTTTCACCCTGGAAGAAGAGACTCACCTATCTGCACAGTACCTCAGCCTGTTCTCTGGCTGAATACATAGACTCAGTCCAAAGGAACACCTGGGGGTGGGGGATTTGTTAGTTCAGCTGGTGGGGCATCTACATTTGGACCCCTGTCATGATTTAACGGAAACTCTCAGAGAATTGAGGCATCACAATAGATGATCTCTCTATTAACTTCCAACTTTTCAGTTTTATGACTCAGTCATTTTAGATGGGTGGACCTGAACTATGTAAATCACAATCTAGACATGGTGAATAATAGATGTGTCATACTAGAGTAGGAGCCTCTGGCTTCTGGAAGAGTCCATTAGGAAACTGCATGGGGCAGGAATTTGAGTGTGGGAAGAGAGAGAAGAACTTCAAGCCATTTTCTTTTGACATGTTCCAGGTTGACTCTGTCAGCACTACTCAATCATCAAAATTGCCAATACATTAATATTAATACTGTCAAGAAAACCAGGGCAAGAGAAAATATTCACCTAATGGAGGAATATAGTCTTATTCTAAATCAATAGATCAATTAGTTAATTAAAGACTTCTTGGTCCTATAAAGGTGACTATATCACCATCATGTCAATGCATGTTTTTCTTGTTATGAACATCTGTTCTTCAGATATCCCTAGAAACGAAGTTTCATGGGACATAAAATCCTAGACCCTTAGGATGTCAGAGCTAAGGACATTAGTTAATCATCTATAATCATCTAGTCCAGCTCAGGACACAGTTATTCATTCTTTTATTCATTTATCCAGTGTTTACTGAGCAACTAATATATGCCAGGCACTAAAGCCAACATTGGGGATTCAAAGACAAAGAAGCTATGTTCCCTCTCTCAGGAGCTTATCATCAGACAGGTTAGCAAATAGTTCCACTTCTCCACTCACGTCTATATCCATAGCAAATGCCTATGTAATTAATGAGTACAGCACAGATCAACCAGCAACTCTTTCTGCACTTAGTGAATTGATACTATAATCTCTGCATATCCCTCTAAACACTAATAATTTTATACTTTAGAGATTCTTTCTTTGAAGACCTAGACTTTAACTAAAATAAATCATCTCTTACCATAAAAGTTATTGACCATTCAATTCCACATCTTATAGGAATTTAGTTTCCCTCCTTGCTCCCCCCTCACACACACACACACACACACACACACACACACACACACATGCGCTTGCGCGCGCACACACACAGAGCATTTGCCTCCCAGCTTGTCTAGTGAGTGAATCTCTTGGTGCTTCTTCAGGCTCCTTCAGCCTGCAGATACCACACCAATAATAGTGACAGGCAACGAGTCCACTTTCCACCCAATACCCCCAAATACTTCAGGAACATCAGGTAGGCAGCTTTTGACATCAAGGAGACTCACAGTCATTAAACCAAACCCTAGCCATAGGACTGGGGTTGAGATATGAATCTTCTGCTTGATCAAATGACTTGTCCCAGGCCACACAGTAGTAAGCGGCAAGGCCTTGACTGAAACTTCATCAGTCTGACCTCAAAGCCCACTGATTAAGAGGACATAGTTAGAGGAACTGGAACTCAAGATCTTAGGGTGGCACTGAGTTAAGACCCCTGAGTATTGAACTTAACTCCTCATATTTCCTTTGAGGACAAGATTGTCCTTAGATTTTTGGTGAACACCAAGTATCATGGGAAATATCCATTAGCTACATAACTTTCTCCCTATTTTAGTAGAGCCTGGTTTGCATGGCCAATCTGCTTTTAAATTCTACTATTTTTGCTGTATCATGATGCCTATTTATAAAGCTTATCTCTCATACAGATGTAAAATAGAGTAAGGAGTTCCGAAAGGATCAATAAGACTATAAAAAATAGACATTCAAGTTTTATCATCACGGACTTTTTAAAGTTCACCTAGGAGTAGAATGGCTGCTGGTTGCAAATGAAGAACATCTTTATTCTGCTTCAGAAACTTGTAATATCTCGTTTATTAATTATAAAATCATCCTGCATACCTTACGTCAAGGCTGGTAAATAGACTCCCATTGCCCTGAGTCTTCACAGAGCCAACCATCTTTAGCAGCCGTAAATGAGTCTCACTGACACATCGAAGTGTGTCTCGTTGAGAGCTGTGTAGCAGACAGCCATGGGGCCCAACCATGATTAATGATGTCAATATGAAGTCCTTTGTCTGTCGTCTGGGGCTAATATTTGTGATGATGGCGTATTCCTCCTTTCAATTCTTACTTTCCTCTTAAGGAAGATTGCTGCTCATTTATATCCTCTGAGGATTCTCTTACAAGATGGATATACCATCACATGTTTAAGGGGGAGAAGAAAAAGCAATTGCAGGAGTTCAAGGGAAAAAATGAAAACTGAATCATCTTCAGTAATATCCCAAATTTATATCCTTCAATATCACAAACTGAATTACCTCTATAAACATTAGTTTAGAAAAACAACTTTTCACTTACAGCTGCGTGGTAAAGAACCACATCACATCCATACAGTAAGGATTTTATTTTCAACCTAATGTGCCAGTGGCAGCTTCCAATAAGAAGCAGCAATTTGCTAGTCTAGCCAATTACAATTTGTCCTTGGCTGAAGATGACAGCAAAGTCTGTGCCTCTGGTTCATTGAAAACATCAGAAATATATCCCTAATACTTAATCTGCTTCTCTCTGAAGTTAAGCATTAAGGAGGTGATTAAAATTCAGCTTAACTTTGGTACCAAATCAAAGGAAAGCATTGCTATCTGATGGTAGGAAAGGATTTTTAAAACTTTCCAAGGCAGCAATGGCATGCATTTAAATTCCAATCCCTGTGGACAATATCGAAGCTCAGTGCCTCTAGTTACATCTTCCCTCTGTGCCCTGTGGGTATAGGGCTGCTGGAGGTGTCTACACTACTGCACACAGATTTAATGAAACATGCAGCTCTCACTTCATTTGGTACCCCTTTTGCTAAAAGTTGACCCTTTGCTGTGAATGAGAGGCCACAAATAAGAGACCTGATTATGTCACTGATTTCCTGTTTAATGTTCAGAAAATCATTTGCCTCTTTTTGCCTAAGCTGTAATGTTTGGACACATCAGAGAGATCATTTGTGAGGTTGCTATGATGGCAGGATCAGATGAAAAAGCAGATTGGAGGTATTTGCTGTACTAATAGGCTTTTAAAGATAAATAAACTAATGGTACCTGAATAATTGCCCAAGAAAACACTTTTGAAGTTGAGCTACCAGTATTATATCAATGCAACATTGTATTATCAGTGTGAAGAAATAGGAAACTTTGCTTTCTAATTAAATGCATTTCTTATATCCTAGCCATGAATTGATGAACAATAAATTCAGCCTAAATTACCTCCTCTGATTCAAGGTTCAGACAAAAGTCTTAGGAGGAGACATAATCTGGTCATCTATTTATTAATTCAACAATCCTTCATTGAATGTCTTCTCTATACCTGGTTTGCTTTTACTAGAGGCACAAACATGAGTAAAACTTGGCTGCTGCCTCAGAGGTCTTGGGGAAGAGTGAAGGGCACACACCTGCTTCCCAGTGCTAGCCATTACACCTGCCTCACCTGGATGCTCACACCCTCCACCAGCTCGCCTATCGGATGATCTCTGTGGACGTTGACTCCCCTCCATTCTTTACTGAATTAACTCCTACTTATCACTCAGATTTAGCTCTGTGCCTAGCACATGGTATTTGCTCAATATGTATTGAATTAATGGACATATGAACAAAACATTATGATACAATATGAGAAGTTCTTAGATAGGGGAGGAGCAAACAGCCCTGGGGCACTGACACTAGGGTAAGGCTGTCAGAAAAAGCTTCACAAAGGGCATTTGAGTTGGTGATATTTGAGACAGATTTTGAAGAATGAGGAAGGGTGAACTTTGAATAAGAACAACATGAGAAGAGCATTACAATGTGGTGACAAAGTATTAGGAAAAGTCATACCAAACAAAGGGACCACCATCTGCAAAGGCATGAAGGCGTAAGAATGTGTTTGACAAATAGCAAGTGCAGGGTGACTAAATATAAGCACATGGAGGACAGTATAGACTGGAAGGTATGTTAGAGCTAAATGTTGAAGGCCTTAGGTACCATGGTTAAAAGTATTGCTTTCTTCCTAAGGCAATGGGAATTCATAGAAGATTTAATGTCAGGTTTATCAATTGGGATCCAGAGGCAAACTAAGCAAGTGAAAAACAGTAACCATTTTGGTTTAAGGAGAAAAACGGAATTAAGGAATTTATTAAAAGATATTAAGTAGTTCAGAGACACTCTGGGAGTGACAATGAGTTCAGTCTTAGAGGTTCTAGCAAAGGCCACTGAGCACACAGTCCAGTGGCCACATCGATGATGCTGGGCACTAGTTGGCAAAACCTCCACCAAAGCAAGACACCATCTCTAGCACCCTTCATAGAAACGAATCCCACACATCACCTCCTTCCTCACATCACTCTTTCAAATCAAAGTCTTGCACACATTCTTCTGATTGGCAGAGCCCAGGTCACATGCCACCTCTGGAGCTGCAAGGGAGGCTGGTAAGTGAGTTTCTAGTTTCTAACTAGGCAGGTAGGACCCATAATGTGAGAAATTTCAAATATAGAAAATGTATTCTAAAGAGGCTGAGGCCACAAATCATGGAAACTGTTAATTTCCACAGAGAAGAAGCATAATCAAGTTTATACCATAAAAAGATTTTTTTTGCAGCATTATTGAAAATGAATTGCAGAAGAGGAGAGCTGGGGGAAAGGGAGATTAAATTAGAAGGTTAGAGCAGACAAAAGATGAAGAAAGTGTGGACTTTAGTGCTGACAGTAGACACAGAACAAAGTGAGCAAAGAACAAAGACATAAGATCCTAGCAAGCAAGGACCTGATCTATCTTTTTCACTTCTGAAACAATAGCACATAGTAGTTTTTCAATGTTTTATTTTATTATCAATAAAATAAAAAGTATTATTATTTGTATTATTTCTTTTATTATTAATAAAAGAAAAAGTAATTTATATGTAGTCAAATTTACCTTAGATGTGAATTTTTGAAAATTGTATACCATAGTGTAACCACTACCACAACTGAGATCTAGAACAGTTCCATCACTCCCCAAATTTCTTCATGCTGCTCTTTTGTAGTCAATCTCTCAACTCCAGCCCCTGACAACCACATACGTGGACTATGCAACTTTTTGAGTCTGACTTCTTTCACTTAGCATGGTGAATTTGAGGTTCATTTTTATTGTGTTTGTATCAAGACCATAGTTCACTTCTTTTTTATTGCTGGGAGTAGTATTCCATGGTAAGAACGTACCAATGTTTATCTATGTCCCAGTTAAAAGGCATTAACGTGGTTTCAAGTTTGGGGGATTCCAAATCATCCATGTTTTGTGTAGTCATAATTTTTCATTTCATTTGGGTAAATACCTATGAGTAGGAGCACTGGGTATATAAATGTATGTTTAACTTAATAGGACACTTGAAAACTGTTTTCTAAAAGCAATTATTAGAGTTCCAGCTGCTCCATATCTTTAGAAGCATTTGGTATTGTCATTTTCTTAAGCCATTCTAATAGGTGCACAATAATACCTCATTGTGATTTTAACTTATATTTCCCTAAAAACTAGTGGGTATTGAACATCTTTATATATCCTTATTTATTTTAATGTATCTTTTTTGGTAAAATGTTCAAATATCTTGCCCATTACTTTTCAATGAATAGTAGATGAATCTATAAATAAATTGATACTAGAGATATTTAAAAAAAGAAAATTACCTCTGCCTGGTGTAATTATACATTGCTAATGAGAGAGAAAGGAGGAGTTTGAGGATGATACCAATCATTTTAGATTAACGTTGATTAAGAGAGTTTAACTGAAGGGCTGACTAAATATGACCAAACGTGGCTATTCTTATGCCTTCCAATTAATTACTGACATTCAATAGTTTACACCTAAATCTAAAATGCATAGAATTGAATGGCTTAATAATGCTCCCCTGACATTTTCTGCATTTGTAAAAAGAGATGAACCTTCACTGGTTTTTATCTACTTCTTGTAAGAGAAATAAATAAATCTCAAACATCAATCCCATATCATTCTCCAGGAAATTCTAGCAGCAGCTCAGTGTTTGCCCTCCCAAAGAGTACTAAACAAAATACTCAATCAGGAGAAAGAGAAATGGGAAACTGAGAGCTACAGGCCCTGGAAGCTAATTAAATGGTTAATTCTTCGTAATCACCTTCCCTACAATGAAGGATGCTGAAAAGCGAAGTCAGGAGATTATACTTTGCTGCCTCTTGAATCAGTGAAGAACCAAATGTTCTTTGACAGTAGGGGGTAGCTGGTTGGCAGCAGATGGAGGAGAAGGAGTTGCTTTCTTCACCTGGAACTTCTAGATTGTAAAAATAACACTGTAGGTTGCATCTGAGCCAAACCAACCCTCCTCTGGACCTCTTGCTGTAGCTGGGATGAAGCTTGTTGAATGGCCAGAGCAGCTGACGGTCAGGGGATGCTTGAGCCAAAGAGTAAACATGAGCCTGCTGGGATTGGGGTGCTTCACAAAGGATCAACTAATCTTGGTCTCCAGTTCAAACAGATACCAGGACAAATCAAGAGAAGAAAACAAAATATGGGAATAGGCACCATAGCATTAGATGCAGAAAAAGCTGAAAAAATACACTGTTCCTTGAATCAACCCAAACATATTATGAAAAGGCCAGTGGGTGTGGATTCTTTCCATCCTCAATGGATTCTTCTACTTGGGAGTAGGGAAGGGAAACAGTGTGGAAGCTTCAAAGATCATTGATTTTAGTGCCCGCTCCTTCAATAATACAAGTGATAGAAGGGCATAAGAGAGTTTGTAACTTTCCCACACAGAGGAAGTTATTTAGTGGCATTACAAATTAGAACTTGGATCTAGTGGTTTGCTACTCTGTCACTCTGCCAGAAATGTCAGCTAGGAAGAATGTAGCCCCAGCACAGAGTCTGTGACTAGGCACTTCCTAAAATTTTGTATAGGGCTTTTGATGAAGCGTTTGCTTTACCTCAATCTCATCTCTGCTACCAAAAAATAAAACAAGTCATCAGAGAACTCATCATTAAATAATTTTTAAAATGCATTTTATATTTAATATAAAGAACAATCTATTTAGTATTATAGTAAGACAAGAGAAAGGAAAGGAAAGAGAAGAAATCAAATTGGTAGAAAAGAATTTCTATAGCATGGTCTGGTGGGGAAGGCTGTATTTGGAGTTCAGACTTACCATGTGTTAGTCCATGAACTTGGGCAATACTCCTGAGGTTCGGTTAGTTTGTTTCCAGAGTGGACATAACCTTCTTGTTCAGGCTGTTGTTTGATAATTTCTCCAAATCTCCAGAATTGTGTATATCCTGGGCCACACTACCTGGGCATAAAATTAGAACTACAAAAGGGAAAGCCTCCTCTTCTTGGAACATTTATTTTATTCTATATTAAATCATTTTATTGTTTATATATTAAAATAAAGATACAAATAATAGATAAGAATGCAAAATTCAGAAAAATGTTTAATATAAATGACAAGATTTACAAAAATTATTAAATTAGAGGTCATAGCAAGTTTATTTGGCTAGTCTCTCAAAAAATTATATTTTTTCTACCACAAAAAAACAAAAGCCAAAACAAAATACACACTATTATGAAGTGATACAACTATTCAGTGAAAAGACTTTGGGAAAAGAAACACTCTACTTAGCATCAATACAGTTTTTTTCCTTCCTCTGTGAGGTTGTATCTAAGATGGGAGACAAGATGTACATGTTTGACATAACTTGAAAACAATACAAAACAACAAGTCAAAATTGCAAAACAATATAACACAAAGGGAATCATAGTCTACAGGAGCCACAAAAAGCGAGTGGGTGTATAGTAAGGCAATGTTAAGCAGAGATGGAGATCTGATGAGTTTCGAAACTGTTCTGGGGCTTAATCAGGGACAGGAATACACAAGGAAAGCCCACACTTGGTCCGGTTGGCTCACGGCACAAAAATGACAGTTTAAAGATCTACAACAGCCCCCTGTTACTGAGAAGGCACAGTTTTCACATTCACAAGGGCTTGTCCCCAGACTAGATAACTGCCCACGGTTATTCTTCTTCCGTATATCAAAGCCATCAATTACCGCCTCCTAGTGCAGCAGCTCCAGGTGCTGTAGGATAGACAGGGCTGAAAAGGAAAGTCATTGGCTATGCATGGCTCCTTCTGGAGTTGTTTGCTGCCAGTGATGGTGTCAGACAACTGTTGAGAGCACCGTTTGATTCCTGACCCCATGCTGAGCTCAAACCCCAACCAAATCCAGAGCCTGCCATTCATCACCTGACTGCATACCTCTGAACCTGCAAGATGGACAGGTTGCTCTGCCTTCCTGGAGGTGTGAAAAATGACAATTCCCATGTCCCACCACAGGCTCTGCAGTAATTAAAGCTGAATTCCCTATTGCACTTCTGTTGGTCTCTAGGCTTAAAAGTTGCTGCTAGCACAGATAGGTGTGTATGACCAAACTCTGAATAAAATTGCTCCTATAAGCCACAAAGAACCCAGAGTAAGCTAGCTATTTTTATAAGATAATTACACAGTGAAAGGTTAAAAACAATGCCTTTTTGAACAATGGTTTGAATTATTTACAGTGGTAATAATTTTTAGAAATCATTTGTTCAGACAATGACTATTGATCCCTGCTTTGAGCTAGGCACTGTTCTAACCTATACCGTAATGCTACTTAATAGTTTTGCAGATGGATTAAATTTAAAAGAATTGTTTAAAAGTAAACCATACATACTTATACAAAAATAGGTTCAAAAATACTTTGGGATAAAATGAAAAGCAAATGTCTTTCTCATGACCACCACTCTCACCCCACTATGAGCAAACTGTTGTTAATTATCCAGTCATTTCTCTGCCTGTGTGCAATATGTGTGTGTGTTTGTGCATGTGTGTGGGGCGTATATTTAAACATAAACTGCTAAGTAGAGTAGTAGTGATTTGATAAAATGTTGTACTGCACATACAGTTCTTTAACAAATTATTTTCATTTAATAACATATCATGGACATTTGTCCAGGACTCGTACATATCTTCTTGTTGTTTTAAAAGCTATATAACTTTATACTAAATTAACTTAGCTTATTTGATTCCATGACTTACCCTATCAATTAATATTAATGTTGTTTCCAATTTTTCCCTATTATAATGAACCATCCATGAACATGCTTGTATTTATATCCCTATATCCTTATGCAAGTATCTCTGACAGATGATTACTAAAAGTGAAATCGTTGAGACAATGAGTATACATAATTTAAAATTTATACAAATGGTACTACCTGTCCTCAAAAGTGGTTTACCAGTTTACACTCTGACCAATATTATATAGGACATTACAATTCCTCATACCCATATCAACATTGGATATTACAAATCTTGTTAAATTTTTGCCAGTCTAAAACTTTTTAAAATACATTCATTAATAACATTTCCCAATTACTATTGAAATTGAATATTCTCTCACTTGTAGGCCATTTTATATGCATTACATAAACTGCCAATCCATATCATTTACTTGTCTCTTCCACTAGGCTAAGCTCCCAAAGACAAAGCTTTATCTTTCCAAACTTATCTGCAGGAGTTCTTCATAGAGATATTTGCACTTTGTCTTCCATATGTATGTTGCAAGCCAGGTTTTTTTTTCCCCCATTTGTTTTCTTCTGTCTTATTCTGTCTTCTGTGTTGCATACTTTCAATAATGTCTAACACACTTGGCTGTCTGTTCTCATTTAAAAGTGAAGCATTAAGATATTGATTAGAAGCTCTGAGTGTAGAGATGGGACCTGCCACACGGTAGACTTCACTGTGAGATCTTATTGAAAGCTGATTCTTCCTTGAAGGCCCCCAACATATCAGTATCTATTGGTCTTTTCCCTGAAAGTAGTCTAGTTTTTCCAGAAAATAATCTGTTTCTGCCTGACAGAATTAGTGATGTGGAAGATTTTCACTGATTTCCTGGAAGCCTGTCAGGGAAAGTAAGTTTAGGATTTCACTTTTCAGTCTTTAGACTTTTACCTAATTCCCCTGTTTTCAGAGTGGGCCCTTAACCCTACCTGATGTCTCTGAGTCAAAACAGTCTCTGGTCAAATTTCTCCAGGGTATAAGCCCACCGTCTCCTGCTGGGGACATGGCATTCACCTGGCTGCATAGATTAAGGGGCGGGGAGCTGGCGCTCTGACAACCCCTTTCGAACCCTCTGGGCTTCAGCTCCTACTGCACTCTAATTCTCCAGGGTTGCTGCTGCCTCTGTTCCTGAGTCATTATAAAGCTTTTTGAGATGACTGAGTGTGCTTGTCATTGGTATTCTGCTCTGAAAGTACTCAGGTTTTCACCATTTTTCCAGCTGTCTGCTTTCTACCTTCCAAACACTTATTAAACTGCTCTCCAGCCCAGGCAACAAAGCAAGACCCTGTCTCAAAAACAAAAAACCAAAAGCATGTCCACTATTGTTTTCCTCTTCTATTTTACTTATCCTTATGGGTGTGTGATTTTTAAAATCTTTTACTGTTGTTTTAGTGGAATGAGAGAGAGAGAAAAGATAAAGTTTTGTTTCCAATCTTTCCTGTTTAAGTCTTTCACATAGCTCGTCTCAAATACAGATGTTTCTGAAAGTGTGTGTTAAGCAGAAATTATCAGCAGTTCTCCCTGGTTTATTCATGGTGTTAATTTATATGACAAATTTTCCAAAGCAATATTTATAAATAGACAGGGAAAGGTTCGGACCAATACAAAAGGCTCTGAACTGGAAATCAGGAAACAGGGTTCCTTCTTGATTCTGCCACTCATTAGCCCATTTTCAAAGAGAAATCATTCCCTCTTGGAGGCTTAGTTTCTCCATCAGTAAAATGGGAGGGTTTTGCTACAGGAGTGCTACTGTTAGGGTGGTGGTTCTTTGAATCAACGTTAAGACTGGGAGCAGGATGATTCTGGACCATGGGGCATGACTAGAAGATGGTAGGAGCTCATAGGACACTGCAGTTTAAGATGCCACTCCACAAAGAGTCAAGACAGTGCAGTAGAATTTGGCGATTTGGAATCAGAGAGCCTGTGTTCAAATCCTCAATGCATAAAATACAGCTGTATAACAGCTGTGTAACTCATCTGTAAAATATAATTTATGACCCTTATTTTGTAAGGTTCGTGTTTTTCTGTTTGTAATGTGTCCTTGTTAATTGCCAGTTGGAATTTTCCCTGTAGATACTTCTGAACAATGTTTCTGACACCCTCTTACTATTCTCTCTCCATGATCTGATGCACAGGATCCCAACATAACTGAGATTGGGGAATTAGCTCTAAGGTATGCTGGAATTGTTTAAATAGTTGTGCTTCTTGAAAATGTGGGGAGAAACTCCCCATTGGTGAGCCTGGAGCTGAAGAAATGGATTGGACTATGGAGCTGCCCCCAAGGGTTCACATCTTGTCTTGGTCATCTAAGTGTCTCACTGCCAGCAATCAAAGGTCCAATACAGTGGGTGGGGCACAATCCCAGAGGTGCAGACAATGCATAAGCCTTAAAATTAGGCAGCAGAGTGAAAAGACTTTGAGTGGACTGAGCTATTTGGAGCAGGGCAAAAGGCAGACATAATCATTCCATTCAAAGAGGACAGGCAACAGTTAACTGCATTTCACCAGTGACGGAACACTGAAAGGAGTGTGACTCTTACAAGTGTTGCATAATGGACTTAAAAGAAAGAAAAATTATTCAGGGAGAACAGCTTCATGCTTATCCTTTGCTTGGTAACTTTCTTCTCCAAAAGAGGAGTGACTGGGAAAAGAAAGAGCTAGATGAGTGTACTGAGTATCAAGATTTCAAAATATGAAATTAAGAGAATTTCTTGGAAGAGTGTGATCCAGGGCTGACACTGAGCACAGATGCAGCCAGTCTATCTGGGACTTTGTATCGATGACTCCAAATGTTTGGTTTGCTGAGCACCAAGGGATGGGAAAGAACAATTTTTTAAAAAGCAACTTTCTTTTGATGTTGGTAATCAAGTTTATTAACATTTTCAAAGTTCATTTAAAAATGAAATTTCAAAGAGCTGCTTCTTTTTCAATTACTCAAGCTGACAGGCCCATTTTTGACGTGTCATTTCTGATGGATTAGGCCAGTCAAATTGCATTAGATTGTAAGTGTCACACAGCACGGCATTAGTAATGTCATTGAACAGAATGTAGCTATCAGTGACGAGTGTCCCAGAGAAGCTGTTTTCTGGAAGACATTGGCATCTAAATATCTATTTCTCATCTTTGATTCTTTTTCTTGAGCTTCATTTTCTCTCAGTCGTGATGTTTCTCATGTCTCTCTTGGCTCTTGCATGCCTTTTCTCTGTACTTGACCTCCTCCAGTTTGCCAGTTCTCTGAGGAGAATTGACTAGTGATAAAGCTTTTTTCCCTGGTTTACCTAACTCAGGTTTAGTGTGGACATTGCGTGTAAAGAGAACATACATGAATTACTAGGATTACCTTGTTGAAACTTAGGAAGTAACCAAATAGTATGACTGGAGCTTCCAGAGCTTTTACTGTTGAACCTATTTCATTTAAGGTTATTGCCTTTTAAACAACAAAAATTGAGTTAACTATCTTAAAATATATATATAATGGTATAATATGGGATAACTCACAGCACTCAATAGAAAACAGAAGAATCAGTCTTTGAAAAAGACAAGAACTAAAGGATCTCTTGAGGCCTACATAGTGGCCATGTCCCTCTCTTTGGGACTCTGCCATTTCTGAGTGTTTGCTTGTTTTCTGCTCTCTGTGCTAATTCAAGGGAGAAAGGACTTGTTTGCCCAGTTCCCCACAATTCAGCTAAGGGAAAAATGAGCTTCTTGATTGATCATCCCACCAGCCTGTACTCACTGGGGGACAGGTGGTTCCTGAAGTGAGGAGGAAGAGCTGCATGGTCTGCAAACACCCCAAATACCCCATGCTGCACTGAAGGAGCTGGCTGCCATGAAGCAGGATCTGGGCAGTAGAGACAGACATGGTAAATGGTATGTTAAAAGTTTGGTACTGTTGAGTCCCCTGTGAAATTAAGTGTGTTAAAGCCATTACTAAAATAACCAATTGCGGTGGCTCACGCCTGTAATCCTGGCACTCTGGGAGGCCAAGGCAGGCGGATTGCTCGAGATCAGGAGTTCAAAACCAGCCTGAGCAAGAGTGAGACCCTGTCTCTACTATAAATAGAAAGAAATTAATTTGCCAACTAATATATACATAGAAAAAATTAGCCGGGCATGGTGGCGCATGCCTGTAGTCCCAGCTACTTGGGAGGCTGAGGCAGGAGGATTGCTTGAGCCCAAGGAGTTTGAGGTTGCTGTGAGCTAGGCTGATGCCACGGCACTCAATCTAGCCTGGGCAACAAAGCTAGAGAGACTGTGTCTCAAAAAAAAAAAAAAAAAAAAAGAACCAATTGATAAGAGAAGCTGCAGATGAGCACCAGGTCACAAAAACCAAACTCAGAGAAGCCTACAACCAGCCCATGTAGCAGAGCGGTTAAACACCAAGTTCAGAGGAATGGGCTCATAACTTTTCTCATTATGTTTCCTCGCTGTAAAAAGAGGATGAAAATAATACCTGCCTTTATAGGGCGGGTGTGAGGAATACATGACACAATGCCTACAAAGGACATGCTGCAGCAGCCAATACTGAGTAAGTGCTGATGTACTTCTTGAGACAGTCCCAAGATTGTCAAGTGGACATTACTTCATACAGCTTATCCCTTTCCAATGTTTATGCCCCACCTCTACTAACATGGAAAGTTTTCTGCCCAAAAGAAGCTTAGTTCAGAAGCCTCTGTTAGGCATTTGCATGGCTCAGGGTGAAGTACAAAACAAAACCAGTGGTTCCTTTTCCTCCTGTGTACTAAACCTGTCCATTGCCATGCTAAGCATTTGTCCCTCTTATCTGTTACTCTGGACGCAGGGCATCATATAGAATGAAAATCTGACTGAGGTAGGAAGAGGAGACAAGAGGAAAAGTAAATGAGACCAGGAGTGGTATACATAATGAAACTCTTTGAGAGTTTGCATATTCTTAGCAGCCAAGAGAGAAAGTCAACTTATTCAGAAGCTTCTCTTCACCCACAAGTTCTGGTTTTTCCAGCATGCCAGGCCCATGACTCTAACAGGCAATGCTCATTGGAGGCACCAGTCTTGTATACAAAGAGCCAAAACATATGCAGCTTCCCAGCTGCCCAGTTTCAACCTAAGAACTCTAGAGAAATGAGTAGTTCCTCAGCCCCAATTAGTTTCAGGCAGTTAGAATTCCACTTCTGCTGATTGGAGAATTGCTAACTACTTTCTCTTCTCCAAAGGCTATTTAAGCTTTTAGGAGGTTGTACTTCTACGAGGTCAATACTAATTGGAGCTGCTGCTGACATCTGTAGATATTGGAGTGACAGGAACTGCATTGACTCCTGGTCTTTCTTCTGCTCTCATCCAGAGCATCACTTTCCCTAGTGGCTAACTGTTTTTGCTTTCTCTTTCTCTCTAAGACTGCTTATAAAATTTAGCTCATTAATTGTGTTATATGGTGCTGTAAAATATCTGGGAGAAAGTTCATATTAATGCTTGTATAAAACCCAAAGAAAATAAAGCCTTGTTATTGGCAAAAAAGATACAATTATAGTGACAGTGAATTAGGCAGATAGCATGTTTTTCCATCTAGGAAGAGAGAGTATAATCTTAGGCTTTGTGAAATTTTAATTAAATGAATAGATAGGCTCAAATAATATATAGCAGACACAAGACATATAGACTTTCATTTGGTCTCTAGTGAATTTTCTGTTCTTGAGATGCCAAAAGAGAAATACTTGGCAGATGGGCCATCTATGCAACACATAATGCTGATAGCCTCAATTTGTTTTACATCTAACAGGAGAGATGAATCTGAAACTTCAGTTTGATATAACTGAAGACTATATGTATATATTGATATAAACAATGTATAATCAAGAGAGTCCTGGGCTGGACGTGGTGGCTCACTCCTGTAATCCTAGCACTCTGAGACGTCGAGGCGGGCGGATTGCTCGAGGTCAGGAGTTCGAAACCAGCCTGAGCAAGAGTGAGACCCTGTCTCTACTATAAATAGAAAGAAATTAATTGGCCAACTAATATATATAGAAAAAATTAGCCGGGCTGGTGGCGCATGCCTGTAGTCCCAGCTACTTGGGAGGCTGAGGTAGTAGGATAACTTGAGCCCAGGAGTTTGAGGTTGCTGTGAGCTAGGCTGACGCCACGGCACTCACTCTAGCCTGGGCAACAAAGTGAGACTCTGTCTCAAAAAAAAAAAAAAAAAAAAAAAAAAAGAGAGTCCTAAATATAAAACAATTTTTAGACCTAAGTACCTTAAAATGTCCAGGATTTAATTTGTAACTTGAATTCATAATGAACTTGCCATTTGGGCATACTATTGATAATATGTTTCAGAGACTGTCTCTTGTTACTAAATTATAAAAGTCAGAATTTGTCAGCCAATGTATCTGGATGAGGTCTATGAATAGGGATCAAATCCACTACCAAGTTCAAGTAGAAAACTGAATTTTCCCCAAGTTTCTGTAGTCTCCCTGAAATCTTTCAAAATGCGTGTTTAAATAGTCAGTTGGACATCCTGAACACAACTTAGTCTACATGGAGAAGAAGACTCAACTTTGCTAACAGTAAAGATGCTGTTACATAGCATTAATCTTACTGTCCAAAAATGACAGATGAAACCCTGTGTCTGCTTCCAAATAGAGGTTTATGAGAAAAGCATCTACATTGTTGGCTACAATTTTCACTTTATTATCCTAATATTTTGGTTCCAGGAACATAGCCTCACATGATATGCTCGGCACCTGCAAGGGCACTGCCTCGATTCAGAAAACACTCAATAAGTGACACATGAGGTCCTATGGAAGATACCAAGGTGACTAAGACTACTACAGACTCCAGAGAAGTGAAAGTCCGGTAGAATGTAGTAGACATATAGGTAGACCATGATGCTATAAACTGAAAACAGTAGTGCCATAAACAAATGACAACATGGAGACAAGAAAGGGGGCAAGTGTGTAGTGCCAGCGATGCCCCTGGAATGAACTGTGCAATGCAGCAGCCTTGACCATAGCAGATTTGGTACTGGGAGCTGGGGGACCTGAGTCTGCATCCCAAACTGGCTGTGTGTGACTTAGGCGAGTCACTCAACATCTCTGGATTGGATCTCCATTTCCTCAACTGTAAAGTGGAAGTAATAATCCCTCTTCACAGAGCTGCTGCATAATTGAGATAATGTATGTCAAACTTGAAGTGTTAGTCATACTTGAAGTGCAGGTAAATGAGGTTTTTTTGCCATTTAAAACATCATTGAGTAGTTATTACCAGTTTGATTTTGAGACCAATTTTAAAAGGGATTAGAAGGCCACTAGAAACTTCGATGCTTATTAAATAAACAAGTAAGCACATAAAAAATTTGAGTTGCTTACAGTAAAATACAAAGAAATATATTCCAGTATAAAATGGGAAAGTAATGCTTTTCAATAATTTAAAATTTTTGATTTTGTTTTTATAAACGTAAATACAAGTTATTCAATGACTTGAAAATAACAGTATTATTTTATTTGGATAATTAACATAGCACTAATTTTTTTTCTTTTGCACACTCACTCAACATGTGTGTGTGTGAATGTACATATTTTGTCCTGGGTATAATTCCTATTGATGCAGTGTTTGCTCTTGGATGATTTTTAATTACTCCATAAATTCTTATTAGTTCCAGTATTATTTTCTATTGTGCGACTAGTTTTTAATTAAATAAAGATGTAATTTTAAGTGTTGGAGTTGCCTCTGAGGTTAAAGTCAATCAAATAACTTCATATTGAGTTTACACAATATTGCAACAAAAATTGAAGTTAGATTTCCAGATACTGTAAAGAAGCAACATGTGAGGGTAAAGAATTAAAGATGCAAATAAATTCATATGAAGTACTTAGAACAGCTAAATCCATAGAGACAGGAAGTAGAATGGTGGTTACTAGGGGTTAAGGGGAAGGGGAATGGGGTGTAATTTTTCAATAGGTACAGAGTTTCAGTCTGGAATGATGACATGGAGATGGATAGTGGGACGAGTGGCACATAATGTGAAGGTACTTAATGCCACCAAATTGTACATGTTAAATAGTGAAAATTATAAATTGTGTCATGTGTATTTTACCACAATAAAAAAATTTAACTTAAAAATGCAAATTAGCTTTTAATTACCACCCCCCTGCTCCTAAATAACCGTGGCTTTTTTTGTTGGTTTGCAAATTTCAGTTCACTGGGGACAAGAGGAGGGATTAAAAATAGAAAATTAAAATTATAGTGGTATCTGCAAAAGTTTTTTCAAATTAAAGAAAATTTTTTAGAAATTGTACAGATTGTTGAAAATATCTCTGATGCTTTCCCCATGGATACCTGGCTTCAGAAAATGAACAATTTCAAAAAGGAGGAAATGAACTAATATTAATCAAGTGCTAGGCACTGTACTAGATGCTGACTGCTGGCCTTTTCTAATTCTATTCTTGCAAGAACTTGTGCAGCATATTATTATTCCCATTTTATGGAAGAGGAAAGTAAGACCAAGACTATAATATAACTTACAAGCTCAGATTTATATTCTTAGAAATCTATGAAGTTAGTGATTTGAATCCATGTCTCCTAAACCAAGGCCCTCCCCAGATTTTTTAATTTGGTTTTATTAATGTGCCAACAAATTTCTATTTTGTTCCTTTTCCCTGTATAAATGGCTGGTTGTTTGGGTTATATATGGTATACCATAGCAAAAAGAGTAATGACCAGGAACATGGAGCAACACCCTAGTCCTGGCACTAACTTTCACTCTCAGTTACTTGAGGTGGATCAGTGAACCCCACATGGGAAAGTATATGGCCTTGCTTCCCCCGGCTATGAATAACACTTTCTCTGCTTGACTGAGTTATAATTTAAAGCACAAAAGTGATCATATGTGGAAAAGTGTCTGACAATGATTAAGAGCTATGAAACAAGTGAATGTAGAATTTGTAGCCACAATGCCTACTTATTGCAAAGATCTGTCCAATTTGTCTGGCTACTCTATCACCATGAAATAATTTGAAATCTTTTGGTTTGAAAAGTTATTATAGTCTTTCTTTTTCTCAGGATAATCTCTCCATCCTTCTTGGTAAGACTAATCAATGGCATGCTAGCATTAGCAGTTGTGAAGACAGCGTACAGAGTTCTATGAGGTTGAGAAGCTTGTTTCCAAAGCAACATTGACTTCTTCACTTCTTGCTCCACAGCCCCCCAGGCCCTAGCCTTGCCCCTCTCAAATAGAATCTCAGAGTCAGCTACTGAAGAGAGAAAGTTGTTGGTACCTATGTAATCACTCAGTAGCCCCAGTCCTATTATGTGTCAACATGACATGTCTAGACATATAACTGACTTGCTTTTGGAACTGCTTTGGACACGATGTGCTGAGAACCTTCTGGACTGGTGGTAGGAGCTAACACATGAGGTGGTCGTCACAAAGAAAACCTAGGCTGGCAGGAAGGACAGTGAATATGATGTGGCCACAATGCCAATGTTATTTTAAAATTTAATCATGCTGCCAGGTGGCTTAATGGGAATTTATTTTCCATAATAAAGAAAGCGTGCTGGATGCAGGTGCTATGAATGAGGTAGTATCCATACAACACAAAGCAAAATGCTCTTCTGATGATAAATAAGGTTAATTTATAAATGTATACATAAAACAGCATCATTCAGAATCCAGAGTTACATTTTCCCCTCTGATTTATTCCATTAAGATTGCACTTTAATAAAGCCAATCCTGTGATTGCAAAATGACTTCACTTTTACTACATTGGTTCAGCCTGAAGAGGGTTATACTCACACTGAAGGTTGAAAGAAATGCAAGCACCCCATAGAAATTTGAGAGCCCAATTGACTAATTTTTAACTTCCAAACCAAAAGAAAATAGTTCTAATAAGCAGTACCTTTCTGATTTTGTTAATTAACTCAGTCCTAAATAAAAGAAAATGGATTATCTTTACTAGATAACACCGCTAGTATGAGACATGCCTTTGATTTTTTACTTTTTGGAATGCGCAAGTCAGTAGGAGCACAGCGCTGAGATCTTAACCCCTAGACAGAAGCTGGTGATCTACAGCCCATGGGCCAAATGTGTCCCCCACTCTAAGAACATTTATCACATTTGTAAATGGTTTTAAAAATCAAAAGAAAATGATATTTTGTGACAAATGACAAGTATATGAAATTCAAATTTCACTGTTCATGAATAAAATTTTATTGGAACACAGCCATATCCATTGTTTACTTATAATCTATAGCTGCTTTTGCACTGCAGCCACAGTCAAGTAGCTGCAACAGAGACAGTATGACCTTCAAGGCCAAAATATTTACTACCTGATCCTTTACAGAAAGTTTCCCAGACAATGCCCCAATATCATCCTGTTAAGTTTACACTCTGCTTTCCAATTCATTAGCTGGGTGTTTTAGGGCAACTTGGTCTTCCTATGCCTCAGTTTCCCCATCTGAGGATTATACAACCAACCATATGTTATTTATGACAACTACATAAATTAAATTTCTATAACATGCTCAAAACAGTCCTTGGTGTATAGTAAGCACTCTGTATTATTTGTCCTTATTATCATACTTCATCTTTTAAAAAGTTAAATGATTATGCTAGTGAAAATGGTAAGAATAAGTCTTTATTAATGAGCAAATAATAAAATGAAATACATAAAGTAATAAATGTATATAAAATATATATAATGAAAAATATAAAATTGATTATAAACATATTATGTTATATAAGGTCAGCAAATAAAATTTCATACAGAAAAAGATAGTGTATGTATGTTTATTATTCACCCAATCACCCTGCAATATTCTTAGAGAAAAGTCTTAGTATAATTTTGAAGCCCATTAATTCAAGACTGAAAATATAGTTAGGTAAAAACAGTGGGGTTGGCATATTGGGCAGATAGCTTAAAGATAGAATTATATTTCCTGGAATTATTTCCCTAATAAAATATGTAACTAGCAGTCAATAATATTGACTAATAATAATATTGACTGCTAGGCTAAAACATCAGCTGCAATTTAAACAGTTATGACCAATTGTATCAGCTCACTGTATTAACTTAAATATGATAAAATATAAGAAAAATGCTTGGAAAGCTAAACACATTTTAATTTCAAATTTTTGCTTAGAGGCTTTCAAGCAAATTTTGTCTTCTATCTTTAAGCAAATTTAATCTGGATTTAAAATATGTTTAAGAAAAAATAACAAAGCAAAGGTGATGGTGGAGTATAAAAAGAGTTATTTGAAATTATTAACAGTAAAGAATTCAAAATTGGTAGGGAATATGAATACAAATGTTAAGAAAGAAAACAAATGAAAAACAAAAATCACTGTGTTTATGCTTATATTAATATTAACTCAATTAACACAAGATATATTTGCTTATGGACTGGCAAAGATTTGTTCCTAAATGATAATAATGCTGGTAAGGATAGACTAACCATAGCAAAGGCTAATACAATGTTGACTAATGAATGCAATGGGCCCTGTTCTTTTCTAAGTGCTTTATATGAATTAACTCATGTAATACTCAGAACAATCCCCTAAATTATGTGTTATTATTAAAGGCATTCCAATACCTTATTAATAAACTAAGTACTAGTTGGAGGAAGATCTGTAAAGAAACTACTAGTTGGAGGAAGATCTGCTACTTGTACCCAAGCTGTCTAGTTCCTCAGTTGTGACTTCCATCAATTATGCTATTGTTGCAATTATATAGACACATTCATTCTCTGTTAGTTTCAGAGAAAACACTATACACATTGTGAGCTGAAGAATGATAAAGAGTGTTTGTGTGGGGGGTGGGAATGTTCGTTGATTTCCTCTTGATCTATACCTCTTCCAAGGAAGTATGCATTCTTATTCCACAGCTTGTCCTAGACCAATGGTAGATACGTTTTCAATAATATTCTTAAGACAATATGACAAAAGTCTTTCCAAGGTTCATAATATCCGTTTCTGGTAAGTCAGGACTACTACCCAATTACACCATCGTTTTTCTCAGGTTTAGGGTAAGAAGAGCAATCACAAATTGATGTTACAGGTGGGATTTTTGTGTTGACAGGCAGGAAAGGGACAAGCATTTACTGAGGCCTTGCCAAATCCTAAAAACTCTGTGTTGACTCATACTGTCCTCATAACCCTGTGAGCTATCATCTCCACTTAACAGAAGACATCTCTAGATCAGATTAGCTGAGTTATTTTCCCTTAACAAAGCTCACACACCTAGAGGCATACCCTACTTTTCACTTGTTTGCCAGATTCTAAGACTATTCTTTCCAGTACATGGAACTGTCTTCTATCTAAGGAGTTGTTATCTCAGGTTCAATCTTTATAACACGAGGAAGTGGAATTCTGATATGTCTTACTGGGAGCAGGGTACAAAACTAGGAGCATGTGGAGGGAGAAAGAAATACAAGAGCAGGAAAGGACACCTGAACAGAAAAATGGGAGGATGGCCTGGAGAAACAGAGGGGTTAGACTCAAGCCCACAGTTGTTTTTCATGTGCTCCTTTAGCATGACATGCATGTAGATTAGATCAGAGGGTTAAAGACAAGACACACTTTGCTTACAATTGATCTCTGATATTTCTGGGAGGCAGCACGGAGTGTTATAGGCCACTCTATGTCTGTACAACTGAGACCTGATGAAAACATATTTCATAAACACTCATAAAAGAAAATGAAATGTAGGCCAATACTTGGGTACCAGATGGAACCACAAAGGGGGGAAGAATGTAAATTCCCAGGAGTGGGCAGGACCCCAACATGTGGTGAGAGATGTCAGCATTAGAAAGTCAAGCCATTGGTAGGAATCCTCCCTAGTTAGTGCTGCTGGTAGGTAGAGACTCAGCAGTCAACACCAGAGGGCATGCCCTGAGCTGACAGAGTCCCAGGACCAAAAGGAGTTGGGCCCAGAAGAGCAGAACAAGATCCAGGTAGAGCTAAATGAACTTTCATGCTGATTGGTATGGCACTCTGATCCAGTAATGCCACTGCTGGGTATATATATCTCCAAAAGAAAGGAAATCAGGATATTGAAAGTATATCTGCACTCTCCCATTTATTGTAGCACTATTCTCAAGAGCAAAGATATGGAAACAACCTAAATGTCCATCAAATGATGCATGGATAAAGAATATATAGTACGTACACATGATGGAATATTATTCAGCCACAAAAAATAATGGAATCCTGTCATTTGCAACAACATGGATGGAACTGGAGGACAATATGTTAAGTGAAATGAGCCAGGCACAAAAAGCTAAATATGGCACATTCTGTCTCATTTGCGGGAACTAAAAAATGTTGATCTCATAGAGGTAAAAAAGTAGAATGATGGTTACCAGAGACTGGGAAGAACAATGGGGAGGGAGTATAAAAAGGGGATGCTTAATGGGTATAAAATATAGTTAGAAGGAATAAGATCCAGTGTTCAGTAGCACAATAGGGCAACTATAGTTAACAATAGTTTATTGTATATTTTGAAATAACTGAAAGAGTGCAATTGGAATGGTCCTAACACAAAGAAATAATAAATGCTGAGGTGGTGGATATGCCAATTGCCCTAATTTTATCATTACACATTGTATGCCTGTATCAACTCATAAACAGGTGCAAATATTATGCATCCATAATAATTAAAAATTTTAAAAACCACTTTTTCAAGCTCTGACTTTATATAATGATGTTGACACATCTCTCCCACTAGACTAGAGACTCCTTAAAGACAGATCCATCTTTAAATACTCAGATCCCAACATAGATTTATACATAAATATTTTATGAAGAGTGGATGAATGAATAGACGAATGAAAAGAACTTATTTATATGAAGTTGATGGAAACCCACTCACTGTAGTGGAACCACAAGAGCCAGAATAGGCTTAGCAGTCAGGAGAACTAGATATTGAACCATAAGAGTTACCAAATCAGGATTCCTCATATTCTGTTAACCAAGGTCAGAACTGTTCCAAGGGCCCCAAGTCCTTAGAGGGGCCACTGGGATTACAAGTGGGATGGGAGGGATGTTGAGGAAGGAGCTGTCTGGGTCAACATTGTGCTTTAATGACCATACCCCCTTGCTTCTGTGAAATAGTATATCAGAGGAATTAGCCAATCTCCCTACGACAAATACCAAGCACCCTAATACCCAATTTCACAGTTCAATTGTCAGGAGTCTTACTGTGAGTCATCAGCACACTAAAAACTTGAACTCAGAATTCTGACAGTCCAAACTGAATGCCCTGCCCTTGAAATGTAAGGGTGATGCTGTGGGCCTGCTGACCCCAGGACGTGACTGTGATTCACGTTTTCTTTAGATAATAAAGCTCTATAGACTCACCAGCATTCTCTGATGCAGGCATTCATTCGTTTATTCACCGGCTCTGTAATAAAAATACAGTGAGCAAAAAGAGTCTCAGGCCCTATCCTCCTGGAGCCCAAAAACTTTCCAGGTATTTTTTTTAAATGGTCATAGTCATAGTTTGACTATGTGAGCAAAAACAGAATTTTCTAGGTAGGAAAAGATCTGGCACAAAACTTGATATATTTGACAAAATGTCTAATCGGAATTGCAAGGCATTGTGATGATGCTAAATGGGGTGAAGATGGAAGTCTAGTTTCAATTGCCTCAGCAAATTCTGAATTAATAATAATATGAGGGCCTTTAAACGGCAGGAAATCTGAAATTCTTGAGCCTTAATGGCTACTTTGCAGTTCGAACTACTTTTGGATTTTTACTATGTACCAGGCAATTGCATGAGCTGTTGCTAACCCCCAAACAACCCATAAAGCAAGCGTCACTCAAGGGATGTCTGAGACTTGTAGAGGCAAGTAGTTCACATGAAGTTAAAGGTACAAAATGGCAGAGTCAGGACTTGAACCTAGGGCTCTGGGGCTTCAAATTCCATACTTTCTTCACTTGCCCAAGCTATTTTTCTTGCAACAAGTGAACAATAATTGGTAGGTGAGGGAGGGGGAAGGAACCTCTCCTGATTTAGTTGTAGCAATTAGTGTGGTTAATTCTGAAGGCCCATAGGCGATGTGCATAGTGCCTTGGAGCCACTCTAGGGAAGGAGTATCTGTGCCATTATCACAGAAGCCAGGTTCTACCAAGGGCTGAAGGAGAGGGAGACCGGGAGGGTGTTTACTTTGTATTGGTACCTGCGAGACTGAGGCTTCCGACATCTTTACCAGTAGTCTCGATTCAGAGGGGAAGCATTTTATCTACACGAGGCAGCAGGATCCAATAGGCAGAGTGAGAATGAGCCAGTGGGAGCAGCCTGAGCCAGCAGTCAAGGGCCTGGGTTTGAACCAAACTCTGTTCTGACACCAAGGAGCTCTGAGCAGGCTCCTCATCCCCGTGTCACAGATTAGGGAAGCATTTTCACTAGACCATGCCTCAGGTTACAAAACCATCTTAACCACATGGAAATGATCTGAGGATACCTTGAAATAAATATGAACAAGGCAAAAAGCACTATACAACCCTAATGCGTTATTTCTTTTTTAATACTTTAAAACTGCCTGTGAACTTCCAAGTTTGTGAAGTTACCTGTTTGGGAGGGTCACTAGCACAATCCAGGCATATGTTATGCTCTGTGCTGCAGCCCACCTGTCTTCCTCCAAATATGCAAACCACATAACTAAGAATAAGACTTAGTTATCAGTATTTTTCATCTGACTGCATAATTATAAGAGTTGATTAGAAAGTCTCTTTTTAGCTCATTTGTATCTCCAGGGTAGACACAGAATTAGGCGGCTGTAATTGCAGAGGCTAGAGAAACTGTGAGGCTTTGAATTGGTGTATATAAAATCAAAAGAAAAGAAAAAAAAAAAACACCCAAAATGTGCCCAGCTAATTTAGTGTGAGCTTTTATTCACTTGTTTCTGATTCTCTGTTACAACTTTGGAGGCTCATAAACAAATGTTTATAGTCTACTACTTTTCTCTTTCTCTCCATACATGTATTAGTATATTTTCATATAAGGGTGAACTCTTACAGGCAATATTAACCTCCCAATAAGTATTTATTTCTAACCCAATAACTGGCTAGAACACTGGAAGATTATTTCTGAATTACACACTGCGATCAATTTAATATGCAGAGCACTAAATCCCACAGAAACAAAATTATGGTATCTAGAAACTTCTCTTAAGGTGCAACTGGAATAATGAAATGTGACCCAAGAAGCATAGAGAGTCATAAGAATATGGCAGTATTTGACCTTATTTTATTCTTGCTCATACTTTGTAGATTAAAATATTATTTTAACTTGAAATAAACAAATACACATCTTCCTTATTTCCCCCTTCCCCCTAAAAGATAAGAGCAAAATAAAATTATCTTTAGCCTGCAGCTGCTACCAGAACCATCAAAAGATAGCACTAGTAAATAATGTAGCCACATAAAAAGCTTTGAAGCCCACAAACATATTCTCCTTTGCTAGAGGTGGGGGCAGCAGCACTAAGCGAACAGAATGAGAAACAGTAAAGCCCATAATTCCTGGTGACAGTCTCTGCATCCATCCACAACAGAAGGTTCTTTGAAATATGAATCCCATTATTTCAGGCCACCTTGCTCACAAAGAAATCATTAATTTAAAAATATATATGAGGGTTTACTCCAAACTAGGTAAGGTGTGTTTTAATAGCAATATGAACACAGGGGAAGCAAGTACATCTGGCCGGTTAAGTCAGGGAAGGTTTCATAAAAGAGGTGCCATTTCATTTGAGCTGGGTCATCAAGTTATGTGGAAGAGTCTTCCAGGCAGAAGGAACAACATGAGCCAAATGCTGAAGACATGCAAGTGAACGGAAAACTAAAGTAATGGCTTAAAAAAAATCCAATGTAGCTGAAACATAGGTACTTAGTAGAAATGGGTAGGAGATAAGGCTGGAGAAATGTATGGGGACGGATTGTAAAAGCTCGTATCTGAAACTAAGGAGTTTGAATCTGAACCCGAAAGCTGTGAAAAACTATTTGAGGTTTCTATGTAGGAAAGTGACATGATCAGAACTGTGAGAGTGCTCTTCTGTTTGTTTTATAAATTTTTTAAAGTATAATATGGATACAGAACAAGAGTACAACTTACTGAATTTCATGGTAACAGAGCCATGTAACCAGTACCAGGTCAAGAACTATAACACTGTCAGCTTCCAGAAAGACCTCCTCATGCTCCCGTCCTGCCACTAACTTCCCACCCCTGCAAAGGTGACCATTATCCTGATGTTTAATACTGTTGATTAGTTTTGCCTGATTTTGAACTTCATATGAATTAAACAATATGCTATGTGCGTGCTTTGGTGTTTGGCTTCTTTTGCTCAATATTACGTTTGTGACATTTTTTCCAATTATGGTGTAGAGTTGAGTTCATTCTTTCCTATTGAGGTATAATAGTATACCATTATATGAATACACCACAATTTATTTGTTCTAATGTTGAGATGGACATTTGCGTTATTAACAAACAATGCTACTACAAACATCTCACACAAGCCTTTTGGTGAATACATGCTCACACATGTTGTGTATATGTAACAGGAGTAGATTTGCTGGGTCGAGGGGTATGCTGACACTCAACCTTAGGAGATCCTGCTAAACATTTCTCTAAAACATGTTGTAATTCACATTAACACCAGCAGTGTATGAAGTCCCAGTTCCTTCACATCCTCACGAATCTTGGCATCACCTTTTCCATGTTAGCCTGTATCGGAATATATGGTCATATTCAGCAGTATATTTTGAAGAGAGTGATAGTAGAGAGAAAACAGAGGTCAAAAGCCAGTTGGGGAACTATGGAGATAATCCAGGAATGAAAGCGTGGAGCCACAATAGTGCTGGTATTTGGAAGCCAGCTTTTTTTGCTAGTGCCTGTATTTGTCACGTATGGTACATATCTGGTGGAAAAGGTCATCTGCAATAATACTGAAAGCCTAGAGTTTCATCATCTCATGCATACTTGTACCTTTTCCTTTCAATGATTATATAATTTCCATTTATATAGGATCCTTTATCCCAAAGCCCTTTGCAAATGAAGCAAAAGAAATGCAGCCTAGTCTGTCAGTCTACAGAAGAGAGAAAACAAAAGGCCCATGTGTGTCTGCCACCCTCTCCCCTCTGCTGGGGTTGCGAGTTTGGCCTCCGGTGGCACTCTCTGCCTACTGCTCCCTGGAGTAGGCGGCACTCTCTGCCTACTGCTCCCTGGAGTAGGTGGCACTCTCTGCCTACTGCTCCCTGGAGTAGGCTTGTGCCTGCAAATGGGGGCTCTCACACACTGCAGGAGCCAGCAGCGGGGAGACAGCCTGGCCTGATCAGCTTCCGGGATAGCATCCACTCCCCACTCTGAGATCCCCCTTCACAGGGCAGCCAAGCAAGGACGAGGGATTCAGAGGATACGTGGGAGTCCAGCCATCGCACCTGCAAGCGAGAGATGGGATTTTGGTTTCCTCTGAATTGCTCGACTAATGATGATCACTTGCTATGGGAGCAAGGCGGCTTTTGTTTGTGAATTTTAACCTTTAATTCCAACTGTTTTAAGACAACTTTCAGAAAGTTGGCAGGCCATACCATTTAATAAACCATTTCTGAGAGGCAGGGTGTGTGAGTTGTCAGGGAAGTGGTATGCTTAGTGGTAGATTGCATGCAAGGCTTCTAATCCGGAGAGAGGTATTAGCTCCTTCACATTCATCAGCTCCCGCTTGCCCATCCCACTCTGCAGCATGTCCAGCCTGGGAGCCTGGTACAGCATGCGTTACCATGCACACCACCAGTGTAGTATGCACTCCCTGGGCCCATCTCCCACACACAGTGTCATGCAGATGGGTTTCTTGGGAAGGGCTAACCCCTAGAGGAAGCCTTGCAGGTTGAAATTGAGGTTGTGAAGAAAGTTTATAGAGGAGGGCTTTCCCTACTGGATCATTTTATTGAAGTGGAGGGTGTTCTTTCTTTCTTTAAGACAAGTAGAAGTTTCTACTTTCTTTAAGACAAGAAGTTCTCTTTCTCTCTCTCTCTCTCTCTCTCTCTCTCTCTCTCTCTCTCTCTCTCTCTCCCTCTCTCTCTCTCTCCCTCTCTCTCTCTTTCTCTGTTAGCATCCTCTTAAAAATGAATCTCAAAAGTCACTTTACGAAAAAGACACCTGCACTTGAATATTTATAGCAACACAATTCACAATTGCAAAGCTATGGAAACAACCCAAGTGCCCATCAATTTGTGAGTGGATTAATAAATGTGGTATATGTATACCATGGAATACTACTCAGCTTTAAGAAACAATGGTGATATAACACCTCTTGTATATTCCTGGATACAGCTGGAACCCATTCTACTAAGTGAAGTATCTCAAGAATGGAAAAACCAGCACCACATGTACTCACCAGCAAATTGGTATTAACGGATCAACACCTAAGTGGACATATAGGAGTAACATTTATCGGGTGTTGGGAGGGTGGGAAGGGGGAGGAAGGGATGGGCGTATACAACCACAATGAGTAAGATGTGCAACGTTTGGGGGATGGACATGCTTGAAGCTCTTACTCAAGGGAGGAGGGGGGCATGGGCAATATAAGTAACCTTAACACTTGTACCCCCATAATATGCTAAAATAAAAAAAACTGTCAAAACAATTTAAAAAATGAATCTCTTAGCCCAACAATGTCTTTTTGGCCTTCCTTATAATTCCTGACTAATTTGAACTCTGGAATCAGCACCTTAAATTCCCTAAGAAAAGCATCCTCTTTCTCAAATCTGTTCTTTTGGGCTGCATTTCCTGTCTCTGCTAACAGCACCATTTTCACCACCAGTCTCTGACTCAGAACTTTGGAGGCATCTTTGGCTACTGCTTCACCCCCAGTCTCTGCCCAGCACTCTCCGTCAAAGTCCCATCAGTTCTACTTCTCACACCACACTGCATTTTACTTCCTACTTCCACCATCTTGGCTGAGTCCTCTTGCCTGGAACCTTACTAGACTGTGGCCTGAACTGTTCGCCTACAGCATACCTATTCTGATGTGTCCCACGTCACACTAAAAGTTCAAACTTTTTCAAATACATATAATATACATATAAATGAAGCATTTATTTCCAATGTTCGTATTTTTAAATACTCAAGTTTCTACAATGTCTCCAGAATAAAATGTAAACTTTTAAGATGGGCTTTTAAGGCCTTCTGAGTAGATGCCTCAACCCATCCTTCCAACATCCTCCTCACTGAGCACTTTGCAGTCTGGTCCACTAGATCTTAAATTATATTTTTTGGAACCTTGATGATTCATGGAAATGCTATAGAATCCATCTTAGAGACTAAAAGGGGGAGAGATGCTGAATAGGTAAGCCCTGGCCCCCAATTTTAGTATATTTTGTATTCATATTATATTATACATAATATATACATTTACTATATTTTAATCTTATACATATAAGTTGAACTGTTTAAAACATAGTAATGAGTTTTAAACCTACTGTTCTTTTATAACTGAAAAATCTTTTTTGAGCTCTGAACACTTGATCCCACGTCCCTGCTTTTTGCTATTATGGTCTTCAATTGGATGAACTCCCCTTTCATTTCCACATCCTGGATCCGGAAACTCCTCAGAACCCATCCTAATGCATGTCTTCCACCACTAATCCTGGAAAGCCCCTTTCTGTCTCCATCGTTGAGCCGAAGTTCTCTATGCCCTCCTGAAGGAGAGGGCTAAGCAAGGGGGCTCCAAGCACACTGGCAGGACCTGCTGACCCTGAGGCTCCATTGTGCTTTGCATGTGGTACCAGGAAGGTAGGCTGGAGAAACCCCCTGAAGACAGAAAAGGAGGAACTACTTCTGGCACTCTAGCTCTTGTTAGGCCTCACTACTTCTTTAGAGGGACACGCTTCAGCCAAGGGGACACTGTGATGAGAAAGCTCACGCTTGTGGCAATGTAGGAGACACATTCTTAGTCAATCACCTTGATTTCTGTCACTCCACTCAGTTCCCCATATCCCTGATGATTCTTAATTCTATTGCCAACTTTCCCTGTGTGCTTTCAGCTCTGGCTTCTCCTACACATTTATCCAGAAATCTTTCCCACCTACTTTTCCTCTTCAGAAGCTTGTCAAAACCTTTAGTTCGCCTTAAACTCCTTTTCCCCTCTCTTAGGTTTTTGAACAAGAATTCCTCACATTTTTACAGAATCTGTATTTTTAGTGGAATTTTAATGAAATTTGTATTTTTAGTGGAACCCAGGCATTATTTTGGGTTAGGGAAGATATCTGAGGTCCAAATAGGACAAGAGTTAAGAAAATTCAATAAGATAAAAGAAAATTGGGCAGGAAACTAAGTGAAGGTCTAAGGAGAAATGGATGAAATCTGAAAAGCTGGACAAAATTGAAGGCAAAGTAAGCAAAAGGCCTCAAGTCCAGGAGTTAGCTGAGATAGTTGTATGACATAGGAAAGACAAGGATCTGAGCCTGGTGCTAAGATAGAGGCAGCTCAGCCTCAGTCTTTTTTTATAGTTCTTCTAGGGATAAGTGGTCCTCACTAGCAGTTGTTAAAAGTCATAGCACTTCCCTGTAGTGTGATTCCAAAAGTGGTAACAGCAAGAAGTTCTTTAATTCTCAGGCTACTAAAATGAAAAATATACTATCTGTAGAAGAAGCATATGATGCCATTCACTTGACTTCATTCAAAGGATTATTTTCTAATTTTGTCAAGACTCTTGATATAACCATATAAATAATGAGAGAGGCAAAAATAGTTTTGATGTGCTGCTAAAGCTTTGTCCATATATCCACATTAATGTGATGGCTTTTACTGATAGATTGCTTAGAGTCAAGGTGGTGGTGGTAGACTGGTCACTTCATTCAGCAAGTGTGTATTGAAAATTAAGTGGTCCATTAAGAAACAGTCAATGCGGTAAAAAATTGCTGCAATTGTGTGCACACATGCACATGTATATACTCAAACAAAAGTAGGAAATATTGACAAAATAGCCTTTTGGTTATGATGGCTACCAAGAATGCATCCAGATTTGTTGCTCTATAACTTCTAATAGCCCTTTGTATTAAAAACAACTGAGCAGAGCAGAGATCTGTTTCCATATCTACTCTTAGAAAAGATAATGAAAACAACAAAGTCTGCAAAAGATAAATAGCTCTGTGTGTGTATGTGTGCATGTTTCTCCCGCATGGGGTAAAAGACACAGAAGCTCAGAAATGAATCGCCTTCTCTGGAACCAGTGAGTGCAGCCTTTGGGTCTAACTTCATTTCTGTGGAAATGAGGCAAGTCAGCCATGCACAGAAATTAAAGTGTACAGAGGGGGAAGTGCTAAGCAAAATATGAATTGTAATGGAATCTGAAATGCCAGTGGTTCTGTTATTCTGTGCTTTATGTGATCGTGAGGCAAAACAGCCCGGGTAATGAGAGGTCACAGTGGCTAAATATCGGAGCACTAATGGCTCTAACCCACTGGTGAGAAGCAGTGATCTCAATAAAATGCAACACTAATGGAAATAGCCCCATCGGGGAAAGGTCGACATCTGTATCATAAGAAAACAGAGAGCAATGGAGAAACTTTTTAATCTACCTAAAACCCACTGTTTCAACAAACAGCGCCATTTTAAATCAGTTGGGAAATTTCTCCTGCAAGTGCTTGCTTCTATTAACTTCTCCTCCCCAGACTCCAGTCTTCCAACTTTCCCTTGAGGGAGTGAACCAGCCAGCCTGTGTCTGTGCCACTCTCAGGAACATTCCTGAATGTGACAACTGTGCTCAATGCCCATTCTATCAGAGGCCTGTGATTGAGCAATGTGCCAGCAGGCTGTCAGGAAGGCAAAATGACACTGGTTGAGCCCAAATATTACCTGAGGCTTATAAGTACACAACCAGCTCCTAAGCCTCCAACCATAGCCAAAACAAAGTCAGTGAGAAAGATCTTTCTGCTTCTGTATAGCCACCACTAGAAGACACCTCCTTTTCTCCAAAACTGCCTTTCAGCTTTTTTGTTTGTTTTGTTTCTTTTTTGCTTTTGGCTTGTTTTTACCTTGTTTGGATAGAAAAGTGGTAAAGGGAACAACCTTGTGATTTGCCCCAAGCCATAGAAATAAGAGGACCTCTACTTTTAGCACTGTCTCTGTTTGATAAGTTATTACAGGATATATTCTACTAGATGTTAAGTTCCTCCAAGGTCAGAGTTGTTTCTAAACATTTTTTAAATTATCACCTAGAACTGTTAGTGTAATGTTCTCCATATATTTAGTAAAAAGATGGTGAATTGAACATAAAATTTCATCATGTCTCAAAATTGCTGAAATAATAATTTTAGCCCCATATTATGGTAAATTTAAAAAGATGGTGAAATATACAGATAGGCACGAAGAAAGGAGAGAGGGAGAAAATGTAGTTAGAGAGAAAAGAGAGAGAGATCCTCCTGCCTTTAGCAGTCTGCCTGCTGTGCAATCACAAAGGGAGACAAACTAAGCTCATTTCTTAATCATTCATTCCTCATGAGAATGTAAAAACACATCCAGTTTACCTCTAGCCAGAGTGTTGTAGAGTCTTAGTTTGAATGATATTTTTACGTGATAATTTCACATAGATTACAGAGAAATCATACATTGTTTTAAACCTCAAATAGTCACTAGCAAATTGGATGAAGAGGAAGAGAGAGTAAATGTGAAGAATAGGGACGGGAAAAGAGAAAGATGTGAAGAGATCGTTGCCCAAAAGAAAGGCTAAGAAGAACTAGACAGAGGGTCAGGGAGAAACATCAGAAGCAGGAATTGAATAGATTACAATTGGAGTGTTTGTCAAAGCAGGCAAATTAGTTTTGTGAATTACTCTTGCAGTTCCCCTATTGTTTTTTTTTTTGTTTTTGTTTTTTTTTTTATGAGCTATTGCATGGCAAGGCAATGAGGATTAATACCGCTTTTAAATAGTATCTGCTGGTTAGCCTGTGATAACGGTTCTTCAACTTCTCTTCCTCAAATCCTAAAAGGCTCTGTACTGAATGAGAAAGGGACAGCAGCCCACCTGGAATAAAATTATTCTCTGGGCTTTAAAAACAGGAAGCAGAACACCACCACCCCGCATTCTAGCAGACCGATTCTCAACCTTCTCCCTCACCCAATACACCCAAGAGAATGGCACACTCCCACCGTTCAAGCAGCTGGTGCTTGCAGGGATCTCACTTGGCAGGGCAGGGAGAGCACAGACTCCTCTGGGAGGAGGCTTCAGCATTCCTGGGATGGAGGCTGGGAGTAGAGGCGGAGGAGAGGGGCACAGTCAGGCGGCCACTGTAGTTTGAAACCTCCTTGCTAGGAAATTTCAGTGCTCCCTCCCAAAATAACTGCTGTAACTGCTTGCTACACCTGGTTATGAATTATTATTGTAGAATTCTAATATAAATTAAGATCCTCAGTACTACAACAAAACCTAATGCCAAGCCCAGAGGAGGCAGGAGACCTTAGAAGTTTGTCTAGATAGGCAGAAGGCAACAGGAGGATGATGTTATCTGGCCTTGTGAAGAACAGATGCAGGGACCTTCACACTGCTGGCCTGAGCTCCTCACTTTTATTCCTTCCCCATGGCAAGCCATCCCACCCACTGAAGTGATCCTCCCCAAGTCTCTAGGGGATCATGACCCCCCTTCACTTAAAACCCACCGTCTCTTCATTGCCCTCAGAATAACATAGAGTGTCTGTGAACAACCAACTGCAACCTTCTCTAGCTTCACCCTACATAGCCCACCCCTTCCATGTGTACCCATGGCCCAATCACCGTTCCCCGTGTGGTTCCCCTGAACTTTCAGACCTCGGAGCATTTCTCAAACCTTGTCCTCTGCACCCTCTGCACAATACAGCTTATCTTGCCCCACATATAGTTCTCATAATGCTCTTGCTGTTATTCAAGATCTAGCTCAAATCACAAATCCTCTAAAAAAATCCCTACTTCAAATCAAAATTCATCTTTTTTTCCTGTTTATTTTCATGGTTGTATAGATTTATATTTTTAATTTTCTCTTTAATCCACTCACTATTATGGATTTAATTGTGTCCCCCAAAACTCATATGTTGAAGCTTTAACTCCCAACGTGACTGTATGTGGAGATAGGGCCTTTAAGGAAGTCATTAAGGTTAAATGAGGTCATAAGGATGGGCCCCTACTCCCACAGAATGAAGGTCTTTGTAAGAATAGGAAGAGATTCTAGAGATCTCTCTCTCCCTCCCCTCCGCAAGCACACAGAGAAAAAGCCATATAAGGACACAGCAAGAAGGTGGCCATCTGCAAGCTAAAGAGAGAGGCTTTCAGAGAAACCCAACCTGCTGGCACCTTGATCTTGGATTTCAAGCCTACAGAATTATGTGAAAATAAATTTTTATTGTTTAAGCCACAGTGTCTATGATATTTTGTTAAGGCAGCTGAAGCAGACTAATAAACTTAGTGAACCTGTGTTGAGAGCCTACTACATAGTTGGCCTCTTGATCATGGTCCCAACACAATGCACGAGGCTTCTTTCCTCTGCACAAAGGGTAGCTCTTTGTGGATAGGTCCTGCTCAGAGCCAAGCACAGGCCTTCTGCAGACTTCAGACTTCCTCATCTGCTAAAAATTAAAACCAAACTGTGCTTCACCTACACGTTGGCCCTGGGGAAGAGGAAGACATTTGCAGTATGACAAACAACATTCCTTTTCCTCAGGGCACATTTCAGTTACTCTTCTGAGCAGTCCCACTGCACATATTTATCTCTTTATCTCACATTTTCTTCCCCAGACCTTCTGACTCCTGAACTAGGAAGCTTCTGAGCGCAGGGAGCAGAGTTCACAATGAGGTTTCTGACCATGCTCAGGGCTGGTGGATTCCTCTCACTACCCAGTGGATCATCAGCCTAAGAAAGACAGACGAGTTTGAAACTCTGCTTTTCTTTATTCTAACAATTCAGTTTGTTTTCACATTTGGAAAAGAACAAATGAGATGCACAAATATTCCTTTCTTTCTTTCTCCACCTCCTTTGGCTTTTTCCAGTTGACTATAAAAGACTGTCCATGTTCAACAAAATTGATTTTTGCCATTTAAATAATCTAATCATCACAAACCTCTTAATACCCCAACAAAAGCCACTTAAGGCACAGCAAGATAATTAATATTGAAAATAGTCTCCACAGGGATCTACATACCTGCCTGCCCACATTTCCCATTCAGAAGAAATATTTAGCTTGTAGTTCTCAGTTTATGAAAGGTTTACCACACCAAACATGAATTCTATTTTAATAGGCCTTTCCTACCACATATTTTACAAATTGATTAACTTAACTGGCCAAATACTAATTAAAAATGCATTAGGAAATGGTTTGTATTCAACAGCTATGCTAATATTCTTGCTGGTGTTTTTGAAGCCCATTGAGTCAGAAAATCAATGTCATGGAGTCCATTTCTCTGCCATAGCCCTGCACACTGTACCAACTCCCTGGTGCTGATGGGGCCTGCACTGGGAGGAGGGAGCCCCTCCTGGGGAAGAAGGAAAGAAGTCATTATTTAAAGACCAAATGTCACAATTAGCATTGCTAGCAAATTCACGGTGCACACAAGCATAGAAATATCTCTTCCCTTATTATCCATGTTATCTTTTGTGAATTGAGAGCATTCAGTGGAGCTGGAGTAAGACTGATAAAAACCCTGCCTGGCAGAAACACTGCCCCCCACAACCCTGCAAATACTGCTCATTCTAAGTCCTTCTCTTGCTGCAAAAACCCTTTCCCCTCCTGGGAGCCAGTCCCAACCACATCTGTCTCGAAGGCAGGAGTTCTTATTTTGAAGTTCAAGGACAGGCGTCTGCAAATCTGTAAACTTCCTGAATTGTGAATGTAGAGCACATTTCTGGAGAGAGGATGCATAGCTTTCAGCAGATCTTACTGATACCTGTAAGCCCATAAAGGTCAGGAATGAGAATTCTCCCCATCTCAGAGCTCCAGTCCCACCCGCTCATTGCCTTTCCACAGAGGGGCAGTGCCTTCCTTCTCCACCTCGGGTACCTGCACATGCTGTGTCCTATACCTAGAAGTCTCTCCACCTCTACTGCTTGATTATCTCTTATTCATCCTTTGGATGCTTGATTAAACATCACTCTGACCACCCATTCCTCCAGACTATGTCTCCTAATAATTTTTATTCAAGATACTAAACACAGTTTATAATTTAATATCTGTGCAATTGCATGATGAACATTTGTCTCTCCCATTAGGCTGTAAGCTCCATGAGAGTAAAGACAATGTCTGTTTTCTTCACCATTTTATCAGAAACTGGAACATTGCATATGACTTATATAATATTTGCTATATGAGTGGAAAATGCATGAATAATAACTGAATTAGTGTATATCCCAAGCCCTACTTTCTATATCTCCTAAAACTAAACTGGCTTATACAGTCCTCTTAATTTTCCTAAATTCTCAGGCACATAGTAACACCATTCACTTGGGCAGTTTCTTATTACAAGGCTGTTACATCTAAGTCTTATTTACTCAGGTGACCTAAGAGCTCTTTGGAGACAGACACAGGTCTTACACTCCTTTCATAATTACCATCTTACTTGGCTCATTGTTGAGCACACATTAAGATATAATCAGATGCACACGTTGAATTCAATAAACTCAACCAAAATCTGCTGTCTACTACCTCATAGCAAGTCAGCCATATTTAGCTCAGTCTGTTCTGCACTAATTTACAATAATTGATAAGGTTGATCATTAGCTTCCCAGGAGCCTGGATTCTTCCTTCTCCCTGAGAACTTCCAGGGCAGTGCTGGATGCTTGGCAGATTCACCCAGCCTTGTGGCTCATCATAACGTGGAGAACAGAGTTAGGCAGTAGCTGCATTTTCCATTAGACCTAAAACAAAAATATATGTAAATGGGAAAAACATCCAAACTGCTGAGTTTTCTGATTTCCTTTGCTTTCCACAACTTGTAAGTTCCCCATCACAGAAGGCTTAATAACACCACACTGACCGCTGTGGGGCAACCTGAATGGGCATCCATTAGGTCTCCTGCCCCCACTTCTTACAGCTGAGTCATTTTTCTTTATTACTCAATCACCTTGTGCCACCCATCCTGATGCCCTAACAATTTTGTAGCAATATTGTCTTTGCGGTTATAAACCCACAATATGGACTATAGGCATAGTCCATGTCTTTCTCATTCACTTCCCATCTGCTGTTCACCTTCAGGGCAAGACCCACACTTTTCATTAGGCATTAGCCTGACTGATGAGTAAACTTTGGACACATTAGGAATGGGAAGATCAAGATGGATTACCATGTCTGGATGCCCAGAAGCTCAGGCAATGGGCGTATTTTGTAACTCAGTAAACAAATATCTGAAGGCAGCATCTGTCCTGTATCATTACTCATGATGGGGAAGGTGGGAGAAAAACACATGGAGTTTTTGAATCAGAAGAAATTCTGTTAAATATTCTGGAAAGAAGCAATATTATCACAGTTATAAAATGGGCAGTGTTCTTGTGTCTTAAGATACACCATGCTTTTGGAGTAGAAACATGGCAATGGCATACTTCCTTTTAGAAGGTCATGAAACTAAACTGAGTGCCATTATATTAAGATCAGAGACAATTCTATCTAGGAGAGCAAATAATAGCACACATCAAAAAGGTCCAGGAAGAATGGTGTGCTTTGTCACAAAACAGCCCGGGTATAAATCCCTATATTACTTTGCTAGGGCTGCCATAACAAAATACTACAGACTGGGTACCTCAAACAACAGAAGTTTCTTTTATTTTCTCACAATCCTAGAGGTTAGAACTCCAAGAACAAGGTGTCAGAGGGTTTGGTTTCCTCTGAGGCCTCAGGTCTCGGCTTGCAGAGGTGTGGCTCTGTCCTCGCACAGTTACCCCTTGGTCTGTGTGTTCTCTGTGCCCTAATCTCTTCTTTTATATAAAGGACATCAGTCATATTGAATTAGGACCCACCCATATAGCCTCAACCTTCATTTCCTCTTTAAATATTCTATCTTCAAATAGTTACATTCTAACATACTTGGGGTTATGATTACAACATATGAAATTGGGAGCACACTATTCAGTCCAAAGCACTCCACTTGCTTGGACTAATTTTATCTCCTCTTAACCAGCCTCTCCATACCTCTAGTACTTTTCTCCTCTAAATCGCACCATCCCCAGAGATCCTTCTTGAGCACATTTCTGATTCTGTCATCCTCCTGCTTCAAAACTGATTACTTGTTACCTGTATATTATAGAATGAAGTCCACACGTAACAGAATACACAAAGCCCTTTATGTTTCCAGTTTTACCTAAGGCTCTTCCATGCCCAAATGGATTGAACTCTCTGCCCTCTTCTCTGTGTAAGTCTCACGTTTTACAGGCTGTGCACCTTCGATTATAAGTTCCCTTCTGCCCGGAATTCACTGCCCACCTCCACCCACAGCCCAGACACTTCCGCTCAACCACTTCCACTCCACACCCACCAGCACCACCATCATCAGCTCCATCTTTCTAAATCCAAATCCTATTCATTTTAAAGAAGATTTTCATATGGTTTTTGGCTATTAGTCTATCTTCTTTTGAAAAGTTTCTGTTCATGTCCTTTGCCCACTTTTTGATAGGGTTGTTTGATTTTTTTATTGCTGATTTTCCTGAATTCTATATAGATTATCAGCCATTATCAGATGTGTAACATGCAAATATTTTCTCCCATTCTGTAAGTTGTCTGTTTGCTCTCGTATCACCGTAATATGCTGAAATAAAAAAAATTAAAAAGAGAAGATTTTCAAATTCTTCTTCCTCTAATAAATATTCCTGATATCTCCAATAGAAAGCAATCTCTCCTTTCTCTAAGTTCTATTCTAACCAATCTTATGGCATTCAACAACAATGTCATCCAGAAAGAAATATGTTATCTTCCTTGGAGACAGGGTCTTCATTAGTGTTCTGAGGCTGCCATAAATACTACCACAAATCAGGTGGCTTAAGTGACAGAAATGTATGCTGTCACAGTTCTGGAGGCCAGAAGTCCAAAATCAGGGTGTTGGTAGAGCTGCACTTCCTCTGGAGGCGTTAGGGTAGAATTAATTTCCTTCTTCTTCCAGTTTCTGGTAGCTGTGGCTATTCCTTGCTCTGTGGCCATGTCACTCCAATCTCTGCCTCCCTGGGCACATCACCTCACTGATCATTGGATATATAGGCCTATCAGGATAACCCAGAATTATTTCCTCACCTTACTATTGTTAATTTAATTATGTCTGTAAAGACTCTTTTTCCAAATAAGTCAATATCAACAGGGTTGGGGAATTAGGATGTAGGCATATCTTTTGGGGGAGGATGGTACTATTTAACCCACTACAAGATGGAATCTGGTCCATCTTTATATTCCCACAGTGTTTAACAGTGTCTTTCATATGTAGGTACTCAACAAATATTTGTGGAATGGATGAATAACAAGTAAAATAATCTAGTAGTTCGATCTTAACTATTGACAGGTTGTTCACTGAATGAACAAACTGTTAGTCTGAAATAACACAATGAGTAGATGGCTTTGATGTTTCCAAAGGAAAGCTTTGGAACATTACTGATGCAAAAAGGAAAGGAAAATACTTGGTGAATTTCAAGTATAAACCTCTCAGCCAGATAAATCACTTATTGATAACTTTTACATTTTTTATTTGAGCCTATTATGTGGGTACAAATGTTTAGGTTACATGTGTTGCCTTTCCCACCTTTCCCCCCCGAGTCAGAGCTTCAAGTGTATCCATCCCTCAGATGCTGCATAACACACTCACCATGTACGTATATACCCATCCCCTCCTCCCTCTCCCACCTGCCCAATGCCCAATAAAGGTTATTCCTATATGTCCACTTAGGTGTTGATCAGTTAAGACCAATTTGCTGGTGAGTACATGTGGCGCTTATTTTTCCATTCTTGGGATACTTCACTTAGTAGAAAGGGTTCCAGCTCTATCCAGGAAAATAGAAGAGGTGCTATATCACCGTTGTTTCTTGTAGCTGAGTAGTACTCCATGGTATACATATACCACATTTTATTAATCCACTCATGAGTTGATGGACAGTTGGGTTGTTTCCACATCTTTGCAATTGTGAATTGTGCTGCTATAAACATTCGAGTGCAGGTGTCTTTTTTATAGAGTGTCATTGGATCTTTTGGGTAGATGCCCAGTATTGGAATTGCTGGATCAAATGGTAGATCTACTTGTATCACTTTAAAGTATCTTCATATTGCTTTCCACAGAGGTTGAGCTAGTTTGTAGTCCCACTAGCAATGTAGGAGTATATTTTGATACTGTTTACTTTTTAATCAAACAGAATTTTTATATCTTTCAATTAAGATTTTTCTCTTTGTTTCATTGTGTTCTAAATATATCAGGTGCCAGGAAAACTGAAATGTTGGATGACATGATTCTTACCAAAACAAAATAAAATGTAATTATATTGAGTTTTAATTTCATACATTTACAAACATTTTTTGCAAAGCATTAAGTTTGTATATTCCTTGTAGTAAAGTGTATGTCATTATTTGAACTATAGCATCATTTTGCATGAAATTGTCATTTATTCTATAGATTTTCAAACAACACATAATGCAGCTTGTAGCAGATATTTTTTTAAAACTTACTTTTATTTTAGCATAGTTACATTTTTACAATATAGAAAAGACCTATTTAAAATAAATACCTGAAGAGTGGGCAGCATTTTACATGGTTCAAACTGCTTTCCTGTGTGTATTATCTCATTAAATCATATAACAAGCCTGAAAGGAAAACAAGACCCACTTTATTCAAATATCTAAGAACTGGCAGGGCTCTTTTCAGAATGTACTTTTGTAATGATCAATAAAATTCCTTTCACAGAGAACAAATATTCACCAGGATCTACAAAGATAAAGAATTTTTTTTTTCTACAGAGCTTGCAAAAATCCATTCTGTCCATTCTGTCTCAAGATAAAAAAGACATGTGACCTAGGAAAAAGCAATGGAAAATGATATATCTTTGGAATAATTGATTACTGGCTTTTAGAGTTGAAAAGAGTCTTACAAACTGCTAGGTTTCAGATTTAGTTGAGTCTCAATGGGGTTAAGTGACTTTTCCAGCATCACAGTGTTCCTAGGAAGTCAGGGCTGGAACCCAAGTCCTTGGTGCCTGGTCCTGTGAGCACTCTACCAGAGCCAGAATTCTCAGTCATAGACTTTATATAGATATGTAGTGTCAACATATCGCATGGAGTAACCCAGGTGGTGTGATTTTATAGCTTTGTGTCCTAAGGTTCCAGAATAGGGGAAAACCCAGGGGTGTGCTGAAGACAGTTTCTACCTGCTACGAGAGCAGCCTGTTAGCATCTCTTGCCAGCTCTGTGTGTACTGACGCCACATTGGTAGTATTCCCACCATGAAAATCAACAAATGCTGCAGATTAGGACTTTACTAGGGGAGAGGGAAATAGAGGTAATCAATTGTTAAACATTTACCAGTATACCACCGGTAAAACCCTCTCCCTCCTCAGTAAGAACAATGTTCTCCTTTGATTCCTCAGCTATATGAGAAAGGAACAGGCCTAGAAATATTATTTTTCTTTAAGATTTGAATGTGAAATTAAATAATAACAACAGCAGTAACTATCGATTATATGCCTACCATGTGCCAGGCTCTGTACTTGGGAGTTTACATGCTTCACTCTTTAGAGCTGCATGATAGCCCTTTAAGGCAGGTACTCTTGCTACCCTCAACTTACAAATAATGAAACTGAAGCTCAGAGTTCATATGTAATTTACCAGTCTTTGCTGATAATAAGTAAAAGAGACAAAATTGAAAACCAGATCTTGCTCCAAAGCCTCTGTTCTTTTCCCAATATTATTATGCCTCTGAATCTAGCCTCATAAACCATATTCTTTGAAATAATAATTATAGCTACAGCTACTGTCTACTAGTGCCTAATGTTGTGCTAGGCCATATATAAACATAAATCCTCTCGCAAATTGGGTGTTATTAGCATCTTGCACTGTATTGATAAATAAACTGATAATCAGAAAGGTTAAGCGACTTGCTCTCAGTCACAAAGCTAGGAAGCGGTGGGGTGGGATCCACACCAAGCCCGCCCATCCCAGGCCTCTCTTAACTGACAGCAACAAACATGATGGCATTTGGTGAGTTTGACTAAGAGCCACAGTTGTCACCTCTACCAAAGTGGCACCTTTTGTTTTTTATTCCCCATGTCCCAGGCAATACTGATGGATTTTGACTTCTTCTATGGGATAGAGCAGGCGTCCTCAAACTACAGCCCGCAGGCCACATGCGGGCCACCTAGCACATTTATCTGGCCCTCAGGGTGTTTTTGCTGCCGCTGCCTGTCCTGCTGAGCAGCCAACTCATCCCAGGCCCACAGTGCGCACTGTCCAACGGTCTGAGGGACAGTGAACTGACCCACTGTTTAAAAAGTTTGAGGACCCCTGGGATAGAGGTAGTAGCAACATATGTATCCAGAGTTTAATGACTTAGAAAAGCTCAACAGACTGACCATGACCATTCGAACTTCATGACCCAAGCCTCCTAGAAACCATCATGGTTATTGATAAACATTGCATTTTTATTATACTTGAAATTACCATAAAGCAAACTCCTTTGCTCACACCTTAAAAAAAAAAAAATACCAGCACTCAGACCAAGAATGAGAATGATTTTAAAACTCTCAGGCTCCCAAATGACTTCTGAGGTCCTTGCTGTGTAATCCAATAGAGAAAATGCTTTGAACTAGAATAAAGAAAGAAACTGTGTGCTTACAAGCCATCATTGCTTCCTGCCTTAGTCTACTCCAATCTTGGTGGTGGGGGCGATAATGGAACACCTCAAATCCACACAAAATATAATAGTAAATGTCAAAAACAATCATGTTTGGTTAAAAAAAAAACCTTTATGATAAATGATAAAACTAATATGACTGGTTAGAATGCAAAGAAGGCGCTACGAATTTTTAAACCAAATATGTCATTAAGTGTCGGTGGAACCCAAGTCTACCTCTCTAAATAATTTCAAGGATCTGGCCAATACATATGCCTGTATTTAGCCCCATGCAGTTCTGCAGTGCTATACTAGGTACTAGGGAATGGATAAGAATGAGGAGAAACAAAACTTTTCATAGGAGCTTATTATTTACCTAAGGACCACAGTCCCCAACCCCCAGGCCAAGGCCTGGTACCCGTCTGTGGCTTGCTAGGAAAAATTGTCTTCCATGAAACCAGTCCCTGGTTTCTAAAAAGGTTGGGGAACACTGTCTGAGGAGATAAAGTTAATATCCTCAAAACCATCCAGGAATAATTACACATTAAATGGTGTGTCTTCAAATAAGAGAAGAGAGTCATGTGTACAGTCCTCATGGGCTGGACTAGTCTGGAAATGCTTAAGGGACAATGACCATAGGTAAGGGTGGGAGAGACATAGGGTTTGATTGGGTCTTTAATGATGAATGTCATTTGCATAAGTAGTGAGGAAGCCACTCCAGCCATTTCATGAGGAAAAGAAGGCAAAACCAAAATCCTACCAATAGGTATGAGCCTGTTGAAATCTGAGAACATTTCTCAGATGTTCTTTTCAAAGTGAGAAATCAGACTATGGAGGAAATGTAGTTCCAATTTGAAGGCCCCAGCTGGCCACTCAAGCATTTGAGCTTAAAGTGGAAGGCATTGGTGATCCACTCCAAGTCTTTGACAAGGAAAAACACAGTGGAAATGGTGATTTAAGCAAGGAGGCATGTTCTCCTTCTGCAGTGCTATGTGGCTCCCCCATTGTTTCTCTGCAGCGTCTGACCTAGTCCTGGCTGAACCAGATTACAAGGGGCTTTGGCAGATGGAGCAACTGCACTCCTGGCTCAATCCGCAGATCTCAGCAATATTTTTGTTCACATTCTCAGTATTCTAACACCAAGTCTTCAAATTTTTCCCTAACCTTCCAAAAGATACAGGTATCTGCTGATGACCCTTGAGCTCATATATGGCCCTCCATCCTTGAGGTGCTCAGTAGCTATGATTTCTAAAGGTATCATTTTGCCTTGTCACTCCCACCCCTGCAGAGATAAGATGGTGTTTATTTTACAGGCTATTTTGGTGTCCAAGGCCCTGCAGCTTCATGGACTACCTCTTGGGTAAAGACTGCCTGGAATCACCATCTCTGTGCTCCAACCACCTGGGGACTCCTTACCCTTGGAGTGCCCGTCATATACCTGTGCTATGATTACAAATAGCTGAGTTGGCTACACCTCCACTATCATAGACCACTTGAGCTGTCAGGCCTGGAACTCCAGATGCATCCTGTCTGGAATGTCATTTTGTCTCCTTGTTAGCCTGGTAAACATCTATTCACCTCCCACCTCTCAGCTCAAACCCCTCCCTTGCAACACATACACACACACACACACACGTACACACAACACAAACACGAATTGCCCTTTAATGTAGACCTCACCTTGTCCTCATTATGCCCTATAAATATTTCTGCTGAGTCAAGGAAGCTTTGACTGCAAACATGTCACATCTCTCACCCCCACCAGACCAGGAGCCCTTTCAGGGCAAGGACATGGTGTTTCTTCCCTGTGGCCTCATCTCTCACCCCCACCAGACCAGGAGCCCTTTCAGGGCAAGGACACGGTGTTTCTTCCCTGTGGCCTCCGCACCTCATATAAGTAGAGGGTGAATACCTTAGCAATGGGTCCCACGCCAGGTCATAGCTTTCCTCCTCTCTACCTGCCCGGGATTGATAACTGTAACCTGTCATATGATAGAATAGTCTGGCCCCAGCCTTGTAAAGGAATAAACAAAAAGTAGAGATTCTAGAGGAGCAAGGAACACATTTTCTACTTGGGTCCCAGGGAGATGAGAATGGAATGAAACAGTATGTGTTTGCTCCTATGTTAGCAGTTATCACATTGCATCATAACTTAATTATCTGTCTCCTTATTAGATTGTGGACTCCATGGTATTCAAGATCATGTCCTACTCATTTCTGTGTTCCCAGACCCATCTCAATATCTAGGCATCAGTGGCTCAGTGCTGAGGGCTCCTCTCTACTTCTTGCCAACCTCAGGTGTTTACACCCTTTGCCCCCCAAAAAATCAGAGGGAGAAGTTATTGTCAGGTTTTATAAAGGAGTGGTAGTATGGATTGACCCTACTGTCACCCAAAATTGAGACCTGTGTACCCACTGAAGCATAAACTACAGGGACGGCTGACCTCTTATCTCCACTCAGCATCTGGAAACTTACATTTGGTTTCAAAGAGGGAGCAGCATCTTGGAAAAAGGTCTGCTAACTCCAGATTTCCACTGAGCACTGGGACAGGAGGCTGGCACAAGGGAGGGGGCAAAATAAGACATCGCCTAGAAGGAAAGAATATTTGGCTCATCTCCCAATTTCAAAAGATACAAAACCCCATCAGCCTAAAGAAACATTAGAAGTTTATGATGCAGAAATAAGTAGCTTGTGCGTGACACATTTCCAACTTACGGCAAGGCAGCTATCAGAATAAAATGCTCTCCAATGGATGGGACCAGATTAGACTCCATTCCTACCAGCCAAATGTGGCATGCCGATGGGAAGTGATTAGTATTACTTCTGCTGTTAGACTCTCCCCAGTGGGAAGGTGATGGAGCACTTGTTTGCAATAGACTATTAGAAAAAGCAGACATGTGTCTGGGTTGCCTTTTAAAGATGTTGCTTTGTCTCTGCATTTTTCCCTGAATAGTGTTTAATTATTTATTCATTCATTTATTCAGCATTACTAATTGTGCACCTCCTAATACCAGGCAAAGTGCTCAGCCGTGCAATTCGAAGATACATAAGAAGACTCTCGCCTTGCAGTAGCTTACAGACTAGTGAGGGAGCAGGGTGAACAAACAATTAAAAATTACAATGACGTAGATATGCTCAGATGCTAGAGAGGAGAGAAGAACGGGCCAACTAAATAAGAATCTACTTTTGATGGGAGGAATAGATGTCTGGAAGTTGAGGCTTCTGGTGAATCTTTTGTTATGCTGAGTCTTGAAGTGCATGCAAGGGATGGCCAGACAGAAGGCTGGTGCACCGAGGAACGAAGGTGAGGGAGAAGGTCATATTGCAGGAGAACCGCAGCTCTTTTGTTAGGATAGAGGGCCTGAAGAGGCAGAGGCCAGGGTATAGACAGGGATGAGTTCACTCAAGAATCCAGTCTAAGGTAGACCTTAAGAGATTAAGCCTTATGGAGATTTCTTTTTTCCTAATGACAAGGGGAGACTTTGGAGTATGTATTGATAATCTGATTATCCAAATCTGGAATTTCTGTCTTGGGACATAGTCAATTTTTTTTTTCCATTTGCTTTGTCTTTAAGGAAAATGGAGAGATAATATTTTTAATCCCTTTAAGTATCAGGGATACTTCTAATCTCATAGATGTCAGAACTTCAGGGGATCTTAAAGATTATTTAATTCAATACTTCATTTTACAAATGAGGAAACTGAGCTCTACAAAAGTCAAATGACTTGCTGTAGGTCATATAAATAACAAAAATCCTAGAATCCACTTTTCTTGCTTTTCAAATTTTTTGAGTATATGAGAGAAATTTAAGAATCAGCCCAATCTTAACATACATTACTATTCAGAAAGCTAACCTTTATCATTCCACATCTTACAACCTATCATTCTATATGCTGCCTTTTGCCTAGCCCCTTCTCCACACTCCTGAGTTATGCCCCTTTGAAAGCCATGAAACCTTTTCTGCCTTCCCTCACCCCCTCACCAGATGCCCTTGGTATATAAAGAGCATAGAAATAAATCCTTGCCCACCTAGGCAGGGCTCAAAGCTGCAGTCTGCCAAGCTGTTGGGTGGTATTGCTGTCTGTGCTTCAGCCCTCATTAAATCATTTTGCCTTTTTCAAAAAATAATATTTCAGTAATTATCTGATTTAAGTATTCTCCCTAAATATGAGATTTACAGTCCCCAGAAGACCTCTAAACCATTTCCAGCATCAGCCAGGTATCTTATGCTTCTCTTTGGCCCTCACTTCTCCCAAACTAGAGATATAGTCTAGCTAAAATGCAAATATTTTTTGATCTGTTTTTCTTTATTTCACAACTTTGGGGACATCCTTACCAGTCCTTACAAAGTTTAGTACTATACCATGGTCATCATTAAAAGTGAATCAAAATACTTTTTTTTAATAAACTATACTTTGAGGAAGTGATTCAGATAATGGAGAATTTAGCCAGACTGGCTTCCTTTGACAAATCTTATATCAGAACCATATTCAATAATAGTGAACGATGTAAAAGTGTCCTTGTGTTGCTCAAGGAAAGTGGCAAGAACTGTAGCATACGCATCACTTCTAAGACAGACGCTGTGGACTTTACCACCAACACCTGACCACTATTTCACAGCCTTATGCCAGCAAGAGGAGGCCAAAGTGGGTGTAATGGTTATCCACGTTAATGCAATCAGCTTGGGTTATTTCTCCACACCTTACCCAACACACATGTGATTAGAAATTGATTGTAGAAATTAATGAAATGAAGAGTAAGAAGAAGAATGTCCAGGCTTGAAATTCTCCTGACACAGAGGGTACTTTTAATCCTAGTATTATGAATGTGTTCCTCTGGGACTAAATTTCTGCAAAATATATCTCTTGAGATTAGAATGTAAAGTTGTTGCCATGAACTTCACAGCCAGGTTCACATCAGCTGCAAGAGTCCAAGGTCTATGGTGGTAACTACTAAGATGTTGTTTTCAAGCCAATCTTCACCATCCTCCCATATGAGAAAATGTTACCTTGAGAATGAACGTGCTCATGCTCATCACCGCTGAGACTCCTGAGCCTCACTTATAGAAAGCTCCCCAGGGAAAAACATTTGCCAGCTCCCTGGATTGGCTAATAAAGTGGAGTTCTTCAGGCTTTTCCCTCAGGTGCCACGCTCAAGAAACCATGCACTGATCAGGCAGTTACTTTAGAAATGTGACTTCCAAAATTCTCACTAAAGCAGTAATCTGTTGCCTGCAAGATGTTATTTTTTCCCTTCATTGATGACTGGGTTTACATCTCAGCCAAGGTCTAGGAGGGCACTCTTAAGTCATCCTAAAATTAAAATAATACAACTGTTCATGGGCATACAGAAAATTATAATTTACTGCAAGATGGCAATTAATGAAATGTAATGCAACATGGAGTACATACGTATATTTGTGGGGAGTGGGTATGGGAATAGGGGAAATGGACAAGGACAAGACTGAAGAATTAGGTGAGTACAAGATTATAAAAGGCCTTGAATATTAAACTAAAAAGTTAGGATTAACTAATTCTGCCTTCATACTTATTCTCTCTTTCATCAATGTCATCAGAGTATCTATATTAATCTCATTATGTTTTTTTTCTCCTACTAGACAGTCAACAAGGTGAAGAAAGAGCCTATATTAAAGTAATTTTTGTTTCTTCAGTGCTTAACATAGTGAGCAAGACAATTCCACAAATATTAGCTGATGTCATTATTATTGTAGAGATTCAAACCATAATTTTTTATACAATCAAGAGTAAACAAAGAGGCTGAATATTTGACTGAGCTTAAGTTTCTCATCATGCTATAAAAGTAAAGTACAAAGGGACATTTCACTGACCTCAGGCTATCTCTGTCACCGTAACTAGTTCACTTCAGTCATATAGGACATATAATAAAATTCCATACAATAAGCATCGTTTGCTCATTGACTTTTACATTAAACTTAGATTAAAATGGGAGGTAATGGACTCTGCTGTGTCACTTGTGCTCACTAGATCCTGGGGGAGTGCCAATTAGACAGACTAATCCTCTAGGGTCAGTATAAATTTAACCCATGTAATATTCTAAATAGAATATCACTGCATATACTGGTACAGGACTCTTATACCTTATAAAATGAGAGCAGATCGTATAGACTCTCTTACGGAAAATGTTTAATTCCCAAATCAGCCAAAACAGATATACAGTCATGCCTCAGTATCCATGGGGGATTGGTTCCAGGACCCATTGGATACTGAAATCCATGGATGCTCAAGTCTCTTATATAAAATGGGGTATGTAGTATTTGCATAAGACCTGTGCACATCCTCCTGTATAGTCTAACTCATCTCTAGATAAATTATGATAGCTAATATAATCAATATAAGTGCTATGTAAATAGTTTTCATACTGTATTGTTTAGGGAATACTGACAAGAAAAATCTCTGTACATGCTCAGTACAGACACAGCTATCCTTTTTTTCCCCCAAAATATTTTCGCTCCATAGTTGGTTGAATACACGAATGTGGAACCCACAGATACAGAGGGCCAACTGTAGCCAAGTTCTATGACTTTTCAATATTTTGAATTTTTGCTGTTTAATAACACACAAATAACAATAATAAAACAATAACATAATAACAATCGTAACCACTTTGGAGCATCTGTTACACATCTGGAACTTTTCTAGTTACTGTTGAATAAGAATATCATCCCTATTTTACAGATGAGAAAGCTGAGTCTCAGAAAAGATCAAAGTATTTGCATGGGGCAAGCTAGCAAATGATAGAATCAGAAGTAAATGCCTCAATCTTTCCAGGTCCAAAGCTTCAACTCTTCATTATGGCACTTCCTTTTTGTGTGCTTCATTCTTGTAAACAAACATGACCAGTATTTAGTATGAGTCAAATCCCAATGAGGACACAGGAAAATTCATAGGGCCCCTGGCAGCAAAGAACTTGGCATGACCATGAGGAATGAGCTTGTTTGGGGTGATATTATTATGTTACATGAGTCATTTGTCCAAATTGAGTTTAAAGGAAAACTGGAGTTGGGGAGAAACAAACTGGGAAAAGAACAGGTGCTTTCTTTGGTCCTGCCTGTAATTTATAAAAGACCACATCTCATCAAAAGGAAAAATAAACAAATCTGCCAGAATATACAAGATAAATGGCAACCTGAGACTAGGTGTCTCTTGTGATCATCTCTAACACATTTCTCCCAACAGAGAGTAGGAACTGGGATTGAGGGAAAGGAACAGAGCGGTGGGGAGAGGGGAGAGAAGGCAGGAAAGAGTGTGTGTGTTCCCAATATGTTTCCATGTTTAACAGGAAATGCAAGGAGCATATCACCTGTGAAAATAATATCTGCTGAGGATTTGAGGCTACTTATCAATTCCTTTTCAACCAACAAACTTGACCATATCAATTAAAATTTCCTATATTTGTACAAAATTTTATATTTTTTAGTATTCCTTCAGTTTTTGCTCAGAACCCATTACTTACTCATATTTAAAATTTTTCTAACTAATTAATCAAAAATAAAATTTTTGAAAAGAAACAAAATGTAGACAAAAGAGCTCAGAAGAGAGGTCAACAAACCTTGATTCAGGATGTTGTAGAGTTGTGACCTTGGGTAGTTAGGTTAACTACTCTACCCATAATTTTCCTTCTTTCCAAATGAGGTTGTTAAACCACTTTGGTACGGCGCTCACTGGCCGGGAAACCTTGCCCACAGGCGGCACTCACAGTCCGCACGATAGTGTGTGCTGTGCATTGACGACGAATCTGTTTTGCTCTTGTGTGATGAGGAAAGCTTTAAAGCACTGAAAGCTTGTTTTACTTTAAAGGCAGCTTTACTTGTAATGTAAATCAGAATAGGGAACATATACATATGTGTTTTCATTATGTTATTTTTAAGTGTTCACAATTTTATTTTGATAAATGAAAAATTAGAAAGGTCATATCACGGCTGTCACATAAAGTCGACTCTCAGTTCATCTGTGGCTGTCAACTATAGTCGATGCTCACACCGAAATGGTTAAAAAACATGATAGGCTCCTGATTGATTAAATTAATGAAAAGATAAACAAAAATGTATTAGAAAGCATTTTTCTATCACAAAGTACTAAATAACATTAAGGCACCATTTTGTTATTTATTGTTTAATATGAGAGATATTAATCATTCCAAGATTAGAAATATCTGTCTCTCACTCAATAGAAGGATTTAAATGATACTATAAATCATTCATGGGGATTTCAACTGGGTTTTCCATATCATCAGAACATTAGGCAAAAAAGCAAAATCAAAATATTAAAGAATATCTTTTTATCGGCACTATATACTTTGGAAATTATTCTCCAATACTTCTTCCACAATTCTTCTCCCCCCCCAAAAGTGGGGTGGCATATAGTCATTTCTAATTCAACTCTGAAGATATTTATCAATAGTGGTGTCAGAATTCTGTGTCAGAATTTTGATTGAAATAAAAAATGTTTTACATTTTTAGTCTTTTATATAGTAGGAAGACTTTTCATTGTAAGTTAGCCACTGGGATTCTTTAATTTTTAAAAGTCCAAATAGAATGAGTTTTGAAAGGGAGATTTTTTTTTTTTTGAGACAGTCTCACTTTGTTGCCCAGGCTAGAGTGAGTGCTGTGGCGTCAGCCTAGCTCACAGCAACCTCAAACTCCTGGGCTCAAGCCATCCTCCTGCCTCAGCTTCCTGAGTAGCTGGGACTACAGGCATGCATCACCATGCCCAGCTAATTTTTTCTATATATATTAGTTGGCCAATTAATTTCTTTTTTTATTTATAGTAGAGACGGGGTCTACCTCTTGCTCAGGCTGGTTTTGAACTCCTGACCTTGAGCAATCCGCCTGCCTCGGCCTCCCAGAGTGCTAGGATTACAGGCGTGAGCCACCGTGCCCAGCGTGAAAGGGAGATACTATAGCATGATATTTAGGGCATATGATTTGAAAGATACCAAGAAAGCCTCAAATATCCACCTGCCCTTACCCACATGATCTCTCCTAATCTTTTAACCCTTTTTCCATTTTTTTTTATTTTTTCCATTTATTTTTTATTTGTATATATTCATGGGGTACAAGTGCAATTTTGCTACATTAATATAGCACGTTGTGGTGAAGCCAGGGCCTTCAGTCACCCATCACTGAGACAACATTCACTGTACCCGCCAAGTAACCTCTCATCACCCACCCGCCTCCCACCCTGCAACCCTCCTAGTCTCCATTGTCTATCATTACACATTCTACTTCCATGTGTAAACATTATTTAGCTCCCACTCTTAAATGAAAACATGCCATATTTGCCTTTCTGTGTCTGAATTGTTTTACTTAAGATAATGGCCTCCAGTTCCATTCATGTTGCTGCAAAAGACATGATTTCATTCTTTTTATGGCTGAGTAGTATTCCATTGTGTATATATAGCACATTTTCTTCATCCAATCTTCTGTCGATAAACACTTAGGTTGATTTTATTTCTTTGCTGTTGTGAATAGTCCTGTTTTAAACATATAAGTGTAGGTATCTTTTTCATATAATGATATCTTTTCTTTTCTATACCCAGTAGTAGAATTGCTGGGTCATATGGTAGTTCTATTTTTAGTTCTTTGAAAAATCTCCATACTGTTTTCCATAGAGATTGCACTAATTTACATTCCCAAGAACAGTGTATGAGTTCTGCAGTGTATGAGTCCTTTTCTCTGGATCCTCATCAACATCTATTATTTTTTGTCTTTTGAGTAATAGCCATTCTGATTGGTATACGACGATATCTCATTGTGGTTTTACTTTGCATTTCTCTGATGACTAACTGTGTTGAAACTTTTTTCATATTTTTGTTGGTCATTTGTTTGTATTCTTTTGAAAAATGTCTATCTGTGTCCTTAGTGCACTTTTTAATGGTGATATCTGGGTTTTTGTTATTGTTGTTGTTTGCATTTTTTGTAAATTCTAGATATTAGATACATAGCTTGCAAATATTTTCTTCCATTCTGTGGGTTGTCTGTTTGCTCTGTTGATATTCTTTTGGCTGTGCAAAAGCTTTGTAGTTAAGTCCCACTTGTCTATTTGTGGTTTTGTTGCCTTTTGTTGTCAGGAATTCGTTGCTTTCCATTAAGTATTGTGCTCCACCTATAGTCTTTTCCATATGTAAAAATATCTATGAGGGCTTGACATTATAGCTCATTCATGGAAGCTTACAAGATCCAACCAGTCGTTTGACAAGGCATGACAACTTGCTTTGAACCCTGAATTAATTTAATCATTTGAAAACACTGCCTAGAGCCCCGTGTGAGAGCAATGAAGCCAGACAGATTCTATGGGCACAGGAGCCATGCCTGATCCACAGCATCCAGCATGGACACAGGACAAGAGAGTGGTGATGCACTTGTTCACCCTGCCATCCCTGTCCAGCACACTCCTCTGGCAGACGAGAAAACCTTAGCCCAGACTGATAATGGTTTACCCAATGCCATTCAGCCAATCTAGAGGTAAGACAAAAAAATTAAAATTAAAAGCAAAGAATATCCATCCCCTCAAGTTATATGTACAGTGTTCTTCTTCTTTTAATATGTTCGTTGACATCATAATTTGACTTCATTTTATCAGACCACTTTCTACTGTGACCATGTGACACTAAATAGTAAAATGGAGAGGGGGGGAAATGTAAAATCTCTGAAGTTTTGGCCGAAATTGTTTTTTCTAGAGTTCGTTAGCCCAATCTCTTAATAACATATTTTATGTTAAGAAAGAAGACAATGAAACCTGAAAACACTAAGAACTTGGAGACAGATGTATAAACTACTGATTCCTACAGAACTTCATATCGTAAACTGATGGAGCAATTTGTATATGCAATTTAAGTAAATATAAAGAAACTTCCTTATGGCAATTTTCAGTCAATTGATCTATGTGATAAGCCAGAAAATAAGTGAGAAATATTGCTTGCCTCTGCTGTGTTGTCAACAATGAAACATATGGGAGGAAAATATTATGAGCAAAAGAATGGGAAACTCTGTGTCTGTGTTTCATAAAATGGCTTATTATCGATGTACACATAAAGGTCTCATATCTAATTTCTGTGCATGATTAGATACATTAGCTGATTTTGCAAGATAGGCTCCTATGCCTCATAAATGAGAATCAATTGACTTGTCTTATTTATTTAACAATAGCAATACACTTAATCATCCAAAGGCCTGACTCAGAGTTTTATAAGTGGCACACATTTATTCCAGCTTAGAAAATCAAAAGTCCCCAGTTTTCAAAACCTGTTTGATTTGCCTCCAAGAACCATTCCTAATACTTGCTAGAAAGAAAAAATGGTCCCTGTGGAGATATTTGATTTGTGTATTATTCCATCTCTTCCTAATCTGTACCAACACAGGGTAATAAATGACACAGGAAGAGTCCCCTTTAAATCTCTTTCAAGAGGAGATGCCACTTGCTTTGCATGCCTGAGCTGGGCACCAGGATGGTACCAATGTTGGCGGGTCACCCAGTGCAGGTGTCTCGCTCGATGAACTACATGAAGGGAGTCTCCATAAGGACAAAAATGGGTTGACCGGAAAGAAAAAATAAATAAATTCTCATATGCAATATGCCACATACAAATCTTATAGCATTTAAACATAGACATAGCAACCATAGCAACATGCTCAACACAAATATTTTTTAATCTGATATATTAGATGAAGAAAAAATTACAAATAATATTATATGCCTTGATAGAGCCGAAAGTATATGGATTTGATAGTAAAATGTGGGTTTGAATCCAGGTTCAGTCACTAAGTAGCTGTGTGACTGTAAGGACATTGCTCAACTTCCAGGATGGTTTTGCCTGTGTAGTACCTACCATGCTAAGTTGTCATAAGTGCAGAAATAGTAGGTGTGAAATGGGTAGCTCCTAATAAGTGTTAAACCATTCGTTTGCACGTTGATGTTACCATTATGATTGCAGTGTGATGCTGGTGTTTGTGTCCCTATCTAGATGACAGGGGAAGGTCTATAATGGTCTTGATAGGAGAGAATCCTTCTTTTCTTTTCTTGTCCTGCTCCCTGCCTTCTTTGGTTGAATGATCCTTTCTCAATTTTGCTGTGACACTGTTTGGAGTTCAGCCTTTACAGTGAAGCAATGTCTGACTTCAACTTTACAATTGCATGTCTATCTGATTTTAAAATTTTTAGCCACAGGCATCTTTTCAAATAAAATCTTAGTGATGCAAAACAGACAAGAGTAGAAGTGCTCTTCTGGAAGTCTCCTCAACCCCTCAGAGATCTGTAAGACACAGCCAGAATCCCTAGTACTTTTTTAAGAGTGTCCAGTGGTTCTCAACCAAAATGGTAGTGACCCTCAGGATGCATTTGGAAATAATGTGTGGGCCATAAGGGTTGTCACAGTGTGGGTAGGGTCACTACTGCCATTTAGTGGGAGAGGAATGGGAAGCTAAATGAAAAAAAAAAAAAAAATTCTTCTTGCAATGAAGACACTCCCTCACCTAGACAACTATCACTCTCCAAATGCCATTAGCGCCCTTACTGAAAAAGCTAAGAGCTCTGTATGTTCCCTCTTTTTCTTACACCAGTCTGTGTGTGAGGTGAGTGAGTCACTCTTGCAATGCCTTCTATGCAACAGCCTCTGCTCTGCTCTGCTTTAGTGTGAGAGATGTTGTATACCTCACTGGCTTTTGCAAGGAACAAAAGACTATCTTCCAGGACAGTCAGCACTCCTCTAGCCTCAAAACTGTGAAAACCATAGCAAGGCCAAACAGAAGTCTAGGGCTGGGACAAATGATGTGTTTTTCCCAAGGTCATACACGTAACACAGAGGAACTGGATCTATTGGACTCTAAAGCCCATTTTTACACAGTCCAACAAACTGTCTGGCAAGCAAGTGATATTAATCTCTGTGTTATCAACAAACGCTCCATGTAAGCACTGTGCAAAGTCCAAAACAAAATTAAGGCACAGTCTCTGCATGATAACAGCCACAAACAAAATGTAAACAAAGGAGCATGGCTGTGTTCCAATAAAACTTTATGTACAATAACAGATGGCAGACTGGATTTGACCTGCAAGCTACACTTTGCCAATCCCTGGATTAGACTATAGATTTGGTCATAAACCTCTTGGTCTAGTCTTCAAAACTTTTCCAAATGGACTAAAATCTACCTTTTCAATCTCTCTGTACTTCTCAGCAGGTAAAGGGCATTAAGGAAAGAATTCCATTTGCATAAAGTATTGGAGGCAAAATGGGAAGATCATGTCTTACGTAGAGAGAAATCAGCATCCTGGAGCAGAGGAGTCTGTTGAAGGTAGGGAGAGTCTGAAAACATAGATTTGAATCCAATGGTACATTGTCTTGTGAGCCAGATTAGGTAGGAGATTTATACCTAAACGTATAAGCAATGAAGACACTTAGGCATTTAAGCAGGGAAGAGAGACATTTTTATAAGATCAATATTTTTTAGATCAAAGTTTTTCTTTAAACCTCTTAGAGGTCAGTAGCATTTGCTATATTTGTGGTAGATGTGGATCTGTGCCACCCAGGTCTTTCTTCATGAAGGACTTGCTGTCCTCGTAAGGAGTGCTGTCTGCAGCAAACCTTTAGCCATCAGCTCCTTCAGGGTCTGCCTCCACTTGAGAGAAATCCCTCACCCAAGGTCAGGACCTTCCTGGGCAGCCCACACCTGATGACTGAGTGAGGCAGGGGTGCAAATGCCCACCAGGGCCTGTTGAGGGACACTCTGATGGGTAATATTTGTTTCAAAGCTCACCTCCAGATGGTCCAAGGCTTTGTTGGGTCTATATCACAGTTTAACCTTAATACAAACCCAAACTCTGTCTCTCTGTTTACTGCCAAGAAGCCAACCTATGAAAATATTATTTTAATAAAATATTAACCTGAAAATATTAAATAATAATGTGCCATGCCCTGAAGTAAAGAGTGAAAAACACTTTTTTTTTTTTTTTTTTTTGAGACAGAGTCTCGCTTTGTTGCCCAGGCTAGAGTGAGTGCCGTGGCGTCAGCCTAGCTCACAGCAACCTCAAACTCCTGGGCTCGAGTGATCCTCCTGCCTCAGCCTCCCAAGTAGCTGGGACTACAGGCATGCGCCACCATGCCCGGCTAATTTTTTATATATATATCAGTTGGCCAATTAATTTCTTTCTATTTATAGTAGAGACGGGGTCTCGCTCTTGCTCAGGCTGGTTTTGAACTCCTGACCTTGAGCAATCCGCCCGCCTCGGCCTCCCAAGAGCTAGGATTACAGGCGTGATGAAAAACACTTTTAAAGAAAGTTTCACATAGGTACGAGAACCCCCACCTTCGGCAAGTACCCAGAGTGAAGGGTGTGGCTCATCTCCCAAGCCACCTCTTCTCATCCTCCTGTGACCATGTTCTCCTTTGCAGAGGGAGCATGATGAAAAACACACAGCCCTTTTCATAAGACTGATCTGGACACAAGTCATACTTTTAGCATAAACAGTCAAGTTCCTTTGGACACGTAACATAGGTTCTGTGAGTTTCTTTACCTTTCTGGTAAAAGGAAGATGACAGTGTGAATTATATATCAATAAAGCTAATATATAGATATAGATATAGATAGATATAGATGACACTGCCTCCCTTAAAAGGTCGCTGTGAAGAGTAGTCATGATAAGTGCAGCACGGAAAGCACCCAGCAAATCAGCAGCTGCTGATGCTCCCCTCACAGGCTCACATGTTAGCAGGGGCTTTATATGGAGTTCTCAATTCTCTTTCACTGGCATTTGTTTCTTTAGTCTTCTCAGCAGAATCAATGTGTCTAGAAAGCAAATAATAAAGCCAGAGCAGTTTCTAAGAATGTACCCACAGAACACATAAAACCATAAAAGTATCTTAAAGTATCTCTTCTTTTCCTCTCATGCCTCAGCTGAGTGGGGGAATAAATGAATCTTCAGTAAAAGTTCCTGGCATCAGATGATATTTCTAAGAACCGTATTATGCTTCCAAATGTCTGTATAAGTTAATTATCTTCATGAATATTGGCAATTATTTGGAAAGAGTGCTCCTAAATCTACTCATACTATCATTGAGGACTCAATCAGGAATCTATTTGCACTCAAAGTAGATGTGAAATAGGTTATCTGCTGTAGGTATACCATAATCTTTTTATTTGGAAATGGGGCAGTTGGGGGTGAGGGAAGTGCAAGTTTGTTAGTGAAAGGCTTTGAGGTCCTTTAAAAATCATAGATTATCAGACTTAGAGGAAAATTTTTAGAAACATTAATTTAGCATGCTCCTCATATTCATTTGAAGTAACTGGGGAACAGAGAAGTTTAAATGATTTACCCAAAGCTACAGCTTTCACACTAAAATTGACATGATCTAACTTCCAAATGAATATCCTTTCCACACACTACCCTGATTCATCATGACAAAATAAGATAGGAAAAAATATTGACACATATTTCATATTGTTGGGCCACATTAAGATCTAGGTGTCTAATCTTATCTTGAGATTTCTTGTATATTTCCTTTTCCCCTCACCTAGATGATAAAGAAAATGAGAACAGGCCAGAAAACATGGGCATGCCCTAAAGAACCCTATGATATCACAGGAAGAACATGAGCTTTGACTCCAGAAAGATGTGGATTTAAATGACAGCATTGTATATAACTCTGGGCTAGTTACTCAACTATTATTGGGCCTCAATTCCCTGTGGTTCCAATAAAACAGAGAGGATGCCTGTCAAGGGCTTAACAAGGGAGCAGCAACTGCACAGGTAAAGATCCTGGCACATTGCAGGTGTTCAATAAATGCTACCTATAACCTCTGAAGCTCACTCGTGGCTCAGCCATTAGGTTGACCAGTGAGAGTGTCACGTTGATAAAAGGTTTGGACTCAGGTCCAACTGCTACCAGCTACCATGGATACCAAACCCTGGCCTTGCTCAGGTCTTGGCTCTGGACTGCAAATGGGAGCTAGGCTCTGCTATCTCCACCAGGCTGTGAGCTGCTTTGAGTATACTTTTGTTTTCCCAGTGCTTTTCCCAGAGGCCCACAAGAGTCTCAAATTAAGCTATGTGCTTTGAAAGAAGAAAGCTGGAGAGGAGTCCAGAGTTGGGGAGACCTTCCTCTCCTCTCTCTCCTGTCTGTGTCTCTAGAAGGCATTCTCCTAACAACCCTAAAGACCCCTGCTCCAAGGTGTCAGGAAAGTTTATTGTTTAAACTTGCATTACTCTATATCCAACACCCACACCCGCACAGTACTCCACAGCCCTCACATATTCAATTTCATCTAAAAATGTCACATTTTCTCAAGAAAACAAAGTTCATGCTCTCAGGAAATAAATATACCTTACTTGTTCACTCTTTTCCTCCTCCATTCCCAAACCCCACAGTGCACGCCTTGGTTTGATCCGAAAAAGCTGTTCTCATCTGCTCCTCCTCCAAACCCCCCATCTTCATTCAAAATAGAGTGTGACATTACTAGCCAAAAAGACATCTGCCATCTGGTGAAGTCCTATTTTTACTGCCAAGGAAACCAAAATATTACTAACCTTAAAATAGTAACACCTTTTTTTTCCCTACTGATCCTCTTTTGCAAATTCCTCCAAAATATGTTTGTAAGAAACCATCTCCAGGGTATTAGAGACTAAGAGACAATCACTCAACCACATATGTGAGTGGACACTCCTGAGATTTAATTATCACCCAAGTGTGTAAATAAAATAAAGGCCCCAAACATGCATTTGGAGATTCTGAGAATAAATGACAATTACAACTTCTAGATTTACATAGATTGGGCTTTCTATCTTCAATGCTGCCAGTAAAAACCTGAACATTGAAACTTTTAGCTGTTTTTTTTTGCTTTTCAAGAAATTTGAAAATTTACACCTTGAAAACCTAAAGGTTTTCCCATCCAAAAAGGTGAAATCTGTTTTTATAAAGAAGGATTTTAGTTCTCCAAAATAACCTGGAAATATGCCTGTCCAGATGAACCTGTCAGCTGAAAAACTGCATCTTCAGTTCCTTCATCATCATCATCATCATCACCACCACTTCTCGGGAATTCACTATGTATCTAAAATTGTATTAAGTCTAAAGTAACTCATTCAATTTTAACACTAACTCTGAGAGGGGGATAATGTCAACTGTATTTCATAAATGAGGAAACTTAGGCACAGAGAGGCTCATTTTCCCAGACCTGAAGCTAGGACATAACAGAGCCATAATTCAGATTCCCTTGAGCCTGGTTCTGAAGCTTATGCTCCCGCCACTGCCAATCGATCCCTTGCTGAGCTCTTGATATCTGTGACTGTTTGATAAATTATATCTTCTACACTCTAAAGGATTTGGCTATAAATTAAAATATCTATAACTCCTTTGTTAATAAAAGGAAGTAAAAAATCATGGGACACTGTCGTAACCACAACATTTTTAAACAGATAATTAAATCATGACATTAATGAATTTTTTGAGAGTTTAAGATTTTAAAAATTTAACTATTACATGATTTTTTTTTAATTTTACAGGGGTACAAATGTTTTAGTTACAAGGATTGCTTTTGTACTGCTTGAGTCAAAGTTAGAAGTAAGTCCATCACCCAGATAGTGTACCCGTTAGGTATGATTTCACCCATCCCCTCCTCTCCCCTTCCACCTGCATGATTTCCTTTGAGTTTGACTTCCATTTGTGCACATGAGTACTGATCAATTAGTTCCAATTTTATAGTGAGTACATGTAGTGTTTGTTTTTCCATTCTTGCAATACTTCACTTAGAAGGCTATCTCTAATTCCATCCAGATTGCTGCAAAAGATATTACTTCATTTTTTATGGCTGAATTGATGGGCACTTGTGTTGATTCCACATCTTTGTGATTGTGAATTGTGCTGCAATGAACATTCAAGTACAAGTGTCTTTTTGACAAAATAACTTTTTTTCCTACTGGGTAAATACCCAGTAGTGAGACTGCTGGATCAAATGGTAGGTCTACTTTTAGTTCTTTCAGGAATCTCCATATTATTTTCCATAGAGGTTGCACTAGTTTGCAGTCCTACCAACAGTGTGTAAGTGTTCCTTTTTCTCTGCATCTATGCCAGCATGTATTGCTTTGGGATTTTTAAATAAAAACCCATTCTCACTGGAGTTAGATGATATCTCATTGTGGTTTTGATTTGCATTTCCCCGATGATTAGAGATGTTGAGCATTTTTTCATGTTTATTGGCCATTAGCCTATCTTGTTTTGAAAAGCTTCTGTTCATGTCTTTTGCCCACTTTTTAAAGGGATTGTTTGATGTTTTCTTGCTGATTTGCTTGAGTTCTTTGTAGATTCTGGTTATTAGCCCTTTATCAGGTATACAGCATGTGAACATGTTCTCCCATTCTGTAGGTTGTATATTTGCTCTGTTGTTTCCTTGGCTGTGCGGAAGCTTTTTAATTTAATCAATCCCATTTATTTATTTTTGTTGTTGCTGTGATTGCCCTTGGGGTCTTCTTCTTAAATTCTTTGCCTAGGCTGACATCGATACAAGTTTTCCAACATTTTCTTCTAGACTTCTCATGGGATCATGTCTTTGATTTAAGTCTGCTATCCATCTCGAATTAATTTTTTATGAGTGGTGAGAGATACAGATCCTGTTTCAATCTTCTACATGTGATTATCCAAGTTTCCCAGTACCATTTATTGAATAGGGGTTCTTTTCCCCACTGTATATTGCTGTCTACTTTGTCAAAGACCAGTTACCTGTATGAGGATGGTTTTATATCTGGGTTCTCTATTCTGTCCATTGGTCTGTGTCTCTATTTTTGTGCTAGTACTCTGTTGTTCTAGTTACTATAACCTTGTAGTATAGCTTAAAGTCTGGTAAGCAATGACTCCAGATTTGTTCCTTTTGCTCAAAGTTGCTTTGGCTATTTGGGCTCCTGTCTGGTTCCAAACAGAGCCTAGAATTACTTTTTCTAGATTTTTGAAAAATGATGTTGGCATTTTGATGGGGATTGCACTGAATCCATAAATCACTTTGGGTAGTATGGACATTGTAACAATGTTGATTCTGCCAATCCATGAGCAAGATTTGTTTTTCCATTTGTTTACATCATCTGCAATTTCCTTCCTCAGTGCTTTGTAGTTCTCTTCTGAAACTCAGTTCTTGGAGGGGAGCCTTCTCCAACTGTCAAGGGCTGGAGATTTCCTGCTACTGATGTTTGCTAGTACCGCTGCTAAGTCAGCCTGCTTAGGAACATGTTGACAACATTAAAGACAATCTGAATCTGTTCGTGGAAAGATACATATTAAAAATGAGCTGGAGGAAAAGAGGGAGGGTTTTATTTTTAAGCATATGTCATTAGGCAAACAAACATTAGGCCATTTTCTGTTGTTTTGTTGGTTTCTGAATAAAAAATGGTGGTGGGTGGAGGGCATCACATCTCAGGGATCATAACTTCAGAGTCAGGATCAGACCATTAAAATCCTTGACAGGCATCAAATACTTCACTCAAAGGACAGAAACAGAACATTTGTAGACATTGCTATGGTAAAGATTTTTTTGTTTCCCTTTGATCAAACTTACCATGAGAAAAGAGAATTACAGAATCAAAAAGACACATTTGTGCATTGCTGCTTGAAAAATGTGTTGTCTTCACATTCTTCTTCACTATTACATGAATTTCTGACAATATGAAAATTTTATCACTTGTTAAACTTTTGGATCATTTCAAGGGAGGAGGCCTCTTACATGTTGCTGAAAGTGGACTTGGGCCTTCAGAATTGACTTAGGCCAATTCTGTCTCCATCATGGACTCTCCAACAAACCAAAGAATAGAAACACTGGAGCCTAATCATGAGGGAATAAAGGATCTTGAAGTTGGAAGGGACTTAATCTAGTTCACCCCCAGTAAGTGAAGGGAGGAGAGACTATGCTTCATCGTTACTGGCAAGGACTTCTTCCTCACAGCTCACCCAAACTCTTAGCATTCCACTTAAAATATAATTCCCCAGTTGTGTGGTACACTATGGAATGCAGAAAATTGGATTCTCTTTTTTCTGCTTAAATATTAGACTTTTTAAAAACCTATTCACATAGATCCTGTATTTATTTACTCACCTTCCTTCATTCCTTCATTTAATCATTCCACAAATAATTATAGAGCACCCACCATGTGCCAGGGATGCTTCTAGGTAATGAGAATACAAAGATGAATAAGATTTGATCTGTACTTTCCAAAAGCTCACATTCAGTGTGATTAATGAGCCTTTAACTGGGGAATGTACAAGATGTAGCGGAGGTGAGCACAAAGGATGTAACTCTACCCAGGAAGGTCAAAAAGGGCTTTGCACAGGAGTGAGGCTTTAGCTGAGAGCTGAAGGATGAAGAGCAACTCACTAGGCAGACAAAGGGGAAGGGGCTGCCCAGGAACAGTGAGTTTAGACAAGACACGTGGTACAATGGTCTCCATGCCCGGTACCCTTATGGGTAATAAACTTATGGAATTGCTGATTCAAGAGATGATATAGGCTGAAAATTAGGATGTCTTTAAAATATTTTGAAATTTTCTAAACAAGCAAAAAATAATAGCTTACTAAAGAGAATTAAGATGGCTATCTAAAACCCTTCACTTTTTAGACAACTATCCTCTCCCATAATGCATCCCTTATGGCTCCTATCAGAAAGAGAAAAGTCAGCTTCACCCTATGCAAAAGAATGAGAGCAGGTGTTCTAAATAAAGACACACAGGTATTTAATCAGAGACAGAATCCAAAGCTGAGAGCACCACACGGCTCTCCAAACTACTGATCCATTCATGGCCTGTTGAGTTCTCCCCCTAAGAGGAACCCTCCCTTTGGGTTTTGCTCCATGCCACACTCCTGCCGTGCCCTGCAGCACTCAGCTGGCTTTTCTAACTGCAGTACTGCATTGCTGACTCACAAGCAGTCTGACAACTACCCAGAACCTCACTTTCTCTGCTTCCTCATGCATAGCCAACTCTTTTCTTCCATACATATAGGCACATTGGAGATTTCTCCCCATCCTGTGTCTACCTCTGCTTCTAATTAGACACAACTTTACTCTATCTATTTCTAATCTCTTTCCTAAATCACCAATGTCACATTGAATTCTGAATCTATCTTTTTTCAATGTAATAGAACCCAGTTTATACAACCTTGTCATTGATATACTTATATAACTTAATAATCTTCATTGAACTCTGCTGTGTCATTGATTAAAATGTGATTTACCCTGGTTTCAAGACTTCTTTCTCCTGAACTTCACTTAATAATCTACCACTTATTTTCAAGGACCATTCTCAGATTATGTTTCTAAACAGATATTAGACAAATACCTGGAAGCTATATGTGTTCTTAGCCATATTTTCGTAAAGATTGATAGTGTACTACAAAGATCAATTTAGAAACATTACCAAGGTTAAGGGAAATGACATCTACAGGAACAAAAACTATCCTCTTGCCCTAAGGTTAGGTTGACAAGCAATAACCATAAGGTTAACTAGCCTTTGTAGTCTTTAGAGTGTCCCAGAGGAATTTCACATAACTGAACCTAATGACAACTCTGTGAGATATTGTGAGTTTCATCCAATAGATGAGAAAACTGAAGAACACAAGGGTTTGCCCTGATTCGCACACAAATAAATGGCCTGAGACTTGAAAGCAAATATTCCTAAGTCAAATCTTGTATCCACTCTAGGGTTTTGGAAAAATGAATTTTATAATAGTTTCATCTGTTAAAAAGTTAGAGTTACAGTCCTGTAATTTTCCATTTAATCTCTAGGCTTGTTCCCAGTCTTCTATTAATTCTTATTAATTAAGCTAATATCCCATCAACAACAGCAGGCAATTATTTTAGTGTCATGAAATGTAAGTTAGCATGGCTTTTCAGACAAGAAACACAATCAGAGAACAGTGTTTGAAAATAAATGCTAGTCTAGGGAGGTAACAAGTGACGTTCAGTGGAATCAAGTCTTGCCACCAGGGTAAGTAACATTTGAAACAATGAAATCTCAAAAAGCTCAATCAGGAAGTCTGTAACATTTTTACAAATCTTTTTGTGGCTCCTCCTGACTCCATTTTTGTTTCTGCCCTTCAGTTTGCTGTCTGCCCTTTTCCAAAGAACTGGTCGGTATGTTCTATTATGTTCAGTTTTTAGCATATTGATTCTAAAACACCAAGTAACTACAGTTGAAAAAAAGCAGTAAGAAGATGAAATCAAAGTATATGGATTTTTTTAAGCATTATAATAGACCTTGAATTTTTTTAAGATAAAAGAAACAAATTAGCCCCCAATGTAGTTAATTGGTATAAATTTAATTTAATGTCATAGACCAAAAAAAAAAAAAATTAGAAAAAGCTTGTCCTGCGTGATGAAGAAAGCAGCTTAGGAAACTGATAAAGGCCTTGTGTATCAAATTTTCCAGAATAACGGTGGCTAATTTAGTCTCTAAGATGCTTTTGATTACCTTAAAGAAGGAAAAGTGGTAGTAACTATTAGAAGGCTTTGGAGAAATTAGCAAAGATAAGACGATAGTGATTGTAGGACTCGCAAATGAACGTAAAATGTTCTAAGTTTCTAAGTCATTGTAGGCTCTATCAGAGAGATAGTGCTTGATCAGTAATCCACTACTTAACAAATGGAATACCAGCAGGTATCAAATGAATCTCAGCAGAATAGGTAGAGGGAGGGAAAGCTGACACAACTTCCCAGTACTCACTTGGGTCTATTTGGAGCAAAGTGAATTCTATGACCTCATATCATGGAGGGTAAGAGTGGGAAATTCTTTTGGAATTTTTATAGAGAGCCCAATTTGGTCAGATGCCACCTACATATGTGAATACAAAAAAATCCCATATAGTTTTGGAATAAAACTAAAAAGGCAGTCTGCAACCAGTTTTGCAAACTGATGTTCCAATTATCTATCTTTTTCATTTTTTTGTAACATGCCATTCCATCCTGGAGGGATTACTTGGTTACACCTAGAAGGCAAATCACTTTCATTATCTTTTTTAGAGTACTTTATGTACTTTATGTGACAAATTATTTTTAAGTGGTATTTAAGTAAACTAAATTAAATATATCATATGACCCATGTGTATACATTGAATATGTCAGGATGAGAAAAAGAAATTTCAGCAGCTTTCTACTACACAGTGATCTTCATTTTTTCGAATGCTCTCTTATTTGGTTCTTACGACACTCCTATGAGGTGGGATACATATAGTATCCCCATATTAAAGATGAGAAAGTAGAATGTACATGACTTTTCCAAGGTGACGTTTCAAAATTACAGTATACAAAGTTCAAAAATGGAAGCCATGATAATGAAATTCATATTTTCCAACTATAAATTCAATACTCTTGCCTCTAAACCAGGCTTCTAAGAGAAGTATTATTGGAAATTGCTTATTGGGATCATCCCCTAGAACCAGCACTGCTCTCTTCCATTCTTTAAGGACTCACCAGCATGGATATAAGGAGTTCAAATGATGGTAGCTGGTCAGTCAGTCTATATGTCTTTACTGAGCATCTGCTAATTTCTAAGCACTTGCTAATTGTGCTAATAAACGAGGTTATGGGCTGGGCACGGTGGCTTATGCCTGTAATCCTAGCACTCTGGGAAGCCAAGGCAGGTGGATCATTTGAGTTCAAGAATTTAAGACCAGCCTGAGCAAGAGAAAGACCCTGTCTCTACTAAAAATAGAAAGAAATTAGCTGGACAACTAAAAATATATCGAAAAAATTAGTTGGGCATGGTGGCACATGCCTTATAGTCCCAGCTACTTGGGAGGCTGAGACAGAAGGACTTCTTGAGCCCAGGAGTTTGAGTTTGATGTGAGCTAGGGTGATGCCATGGCACCCTAGCCTGGGTAACAGAGTGAGACTCTGTCTCAAAAAAACCAAAACAAAACAAAACAACAACAAAAACAAAAACAAAAACGAGGTTATGGAAGTAAAAAGACATACCAACCCAATTTCTCCCCTAAGTAAAACAGATACAAACAATTGTAATAAAAAATAAAACACTGATATGAGTAGAGGAGGAAATCCTAACTTATTCTGAATGGGGCTGGACAAGACTTCCCAGAGAATATGGTACTTGAAATGAGTTTAAAGGTAGAGGAGCATGGTCTTGATTTCCATATGGTACATTTTACATACCCAAATAAACAGGGCAATTGAGTATAAATTATATAGATTATTAAAAATTTTACAGATTGACTGGAATTAGGAGAAAGCAATTAAATAAAGATAGTAATTGCAAAGCACATTAGCTATTCTTCATTCCCCTTGGAGAAGTAGCATGCGGAACAGATGTTTTGAGGAACAGTCAGTCAGACCCTCAACAATTTTATAACTAATGACCAGGCAAATGAAGGGGATGACAGAGTCATGTTTACAAGAGAACAAGAAAATCCTGCACACCTGGACTATGTAACGATGGCAGATGGCAGAAGCTAGAGTGGAAGACGGAAAAAAATAGTAATATTGCAAGAAGTAGCAAATTCTAGCAGGTGCAGAATCATGGTCACCTACTGAACTCTTCTGAATCCATTCAGGAGGAATTTCACTTTAGTCTTGAGAATTGTAGTTGAAGTACTAAAGGTACATACTCTACAAGTGATGATTGCCAAAACTCTCCAATGAGTCATCAGCGAATGAAAGCATTTTAGCAAGACACTAGAGAATTTGTCTGAAACACCATCTACAAGGTGAAGGCTTCTTCTGGGTCACTTAACAGAGCTTCTGAAACACCTCCTCTGCCCCTACCCTCTCCCCATGCTGTCAGGACACAATGGCAAGAACAAAGGAATGAACAAGTAATCTAGCAGATATGGATGCAATTGCCAGTTCATGAAGCAGACTGCAAATAAAATCCATTAACAGTGCCATTTGTTATGCATGTATGTGGGTCATAAAACAAAAGAATTCATCCATATGTAAAGAGACAGGTTTTGTCATTAGCATGACTGGGCCTCTCAGCAGGAAGTCACCACCATCACTGTTAACAACAGAGGCTATAGTATTTACGGATTGTGCATCTCTTCATACATTGATTCAGATAACTTTCATTGCACATGTTCTATGCATCAGGGACAGTGCTAGTTACTGGGTGCACAAAAGAAAACAGGACCCCATTTCTGTGCTCAAGCAGCATTTCTTAGGAGCAAGATTAGAAAAATGTATGGGTATCTACAGGAGGATAAGAGTCAGATCTTAAGAATAGGAAACCTGCAAAAGTTAGGCAGAAGCCACACAAGAATGGCTTTATACATCAGAAGCTTGAACTTTTTTAATAGACCAATGGGGAACCAATAAAGAGTTTTAAGCTGAGGATCTCTAACTAATTTCTTAATTTTAATTGAAATTTCTTTAGAGTTTCACATTTAAGATATTTGCAATTGGATTTTGGTAAAGAGTTTTTATTATATTTAAGTGACTTTCTCTTTTTCTTGTTTTACTTAGAATTTTATTAGAAATAGATGTTGACTTTTATAGAACGCTTTTTAATATTTTTTAATAAGATAATATGGCTTTTGTTGAATGTGTTAAAGGCTTATAATGATGGATCGATATTAGCATTTCTTGAATAAATCTTACTTTGTTACAATATATTATTACTTTGACACATTGCTGCATTTTATTTCTTAATATTTCACTTATAATCTTTTAATCTATATTCATCAATGAACTTATCCATAGTTTTCTTTCCTTCCTTGCCACTGTTTTGCTGCCTTTTTTTTTTTCCCAGAATTTAACTTTATCCTGGTTTGGAACTAAAGTTATTCTGACTATATAAAAATGAAATTGAATGAGTTACTTATTTCTTTATAATTTGAATTAGAAATTTATTGGAATTACCTGTTCTTTAAGGTTTAGGTAAAACTTTAGCTGTGTACACATATGATGTTGAGCTTTCTACATGACTAGGTGTCTAATCACTGGTCCATTCTTTTCTGTGATCAGACTGGTTTAACAAAGTTTTTCTTTTCAATTGGGATCAGCTTTAACAATTTATATTTTGCTAGGAACTCATCCATTCCATCTAAATTTTCCAATTTTTATTTTCTTATAATTTTTAATTTCTATATTTGCAGTTGTAGCTTTCTTCTATATTCCCAAATATGTCTTCCTTATAATTTATATCATCTAGTTTTGCTCACAATATTTTCTTTAATCATGCTCAGATAGGGTATATCTATTTCATTAGTTTTTAAGGTTTTCAATTTATTTTTTTCTTTTATTTTCTTATTCCCTACTTTATTAATTTCTGCTTTTATGATCAATTTCTGCCTCATTTTTAAAAACTTCTTTTCTAATGTCTTTAGATGCATACTACTTGCTTTACTTTCTTATGTTTTTAATAGATTTGTTTTTTAAGGCTGTACATATTAAGAATAGTAAGCTATAGCATAAAGGGTTTCCCTTTGTAGATTTTTACATAAGTTATAATTTCTACTTGACTTCCCCTTTGTATAATGTGTAATTTAGGAGTACAGTTTGGTTTATTGTTTTAATTTCTAAGAAGTAACTTTTTGGGGGGTCACCTCTATATTATTTATTTCTACCATTAATTATACTTGATAAAAGAACATGGCTCATAAAATCTAAACTTTAACAATTTTGTAAGGTTTTGCTGTGTTCCTAATGATTACTATTATTATCACCATGATTATTTTGTGATTATAATTCTCTATTTGAAAGATGGATGCCTTTTATAAATACTTATTGATGTATGATACTATTCTTCTATGATTTTACTTATTTTACAAAGAATCTGTCAAATTTTTAGAGAACTATCACTTATTTAGAATATTGGCTCATTATAATTTTTAAATTATAATAATTAAAAAATAATAATCCTTAAATTTCTAATAGTTTTTGCTTTATGTATTTAGCTAGTTGATGTTTATAAATTAGTGAGAGGATAAATATAAGTTTATGATTATTATATCTTCTTCAAACAGTAATAATTTTATCATTATGCAATATTTCTTTATATAGTGTTTTTAAGTTTAAATATATCAATTGTCATTAATATTATAATCTTCTATTAGTTTGTATTTGTATGGTATGTCTTTTTACCACCTCTTCACCTTCAGCCTTTCTTCATCACTTTTATTTTATCTTATTTTCCTTTAAATAGTATTTATAAGGATTGAATTTGCTTTAACTCAATCTGACAGTCTCAGTCTGTTAAAGGGAAAAGTCTGTCCATTTACAAATAGTAAAATAATGAGTGTACTTCATTTTATGTCTTCCTTTTTATTTTATTTTAATTATCTATTTTTAATTTTTTTTTTTTTTTGCTCTTGCCAGTTTGATCATGTTTTTATTCCTTGTGAGTGTTTTTCCTCTTGATAATTTGGGAGCTTTACTGTACATTCCATTCCATCAATGATTATCTTTCCCCACACACACACTCACTAGTTTTAAAAACTAAATACTAAATATTTTCCCACCAGAACATGCTGTCTGCATAACTAAGATGCTACATTTCTCCTTAACTTTCCCTGTCCCCAGTCCTCAATAACAGGAGGTTTTGAATGCTTGGCCCTCTCCTCCTTTCCCAACATAGGTGTCTTTTGGAATGCTTTTACTTATACCTTCTCGTAGCGTGACTCCTACTTTGTGCTGAGTCAGCCTAGAAACCTCTATTCCAGGCTTTTATTTGAACTCTTTTTTTCAGTAAGACTATTTGTTCTACTCCAGGAGCCCTTACAGAGCCCCTTTGCCACATACTCTCAGCCAGCTTTTCCTTATCCAGTGTTTGCATATGTGTGTGAGTGCAAATGTGGCATCCAGTGTCACTGCTCACCTGCAATCCCTTCCTCTGCCTCCACTGGCTGTTTGGTTCTTTCAACGGATATTCATTTAGTAAGCAAAGATCTACCGAGGTACTGCTATTTTAAGACCACGATGAGAAGATTCAATAAGTCCTGCTTGCAACAGGTTTCAAATTTTTCTTCTGCTCAGGGAAAACAATTTTTTGATACTTTAAAAAAAAATTATTGCCTCTTTTTTTAGCTTTTTTTTCTTTTGCCCCTGCAGCTTGTGTTTTTGACTGCTCAGCCTTTTTTTTTTTTATTAAATCCCAAAGTCTCTTATCTTTTTCTCTCTTTTGTATTTTCACTCTGTGCCTCAAAATATCTTTCACTTGATCTTCCGTCTCAACAGTGACCAGCCTCTTTGATATCTAATAAAAAAGTTTAGTTGGAAAGTCACATATGATATTTGGCTTGAAAAATTGTGTCCAGAACTTGGATTTCCTTACATTATTTATGTATACACACGAAAACATATATAAAGTTATCGTTTGTCTCCTTTGGAAGCTCTATTTTGCTGGTCATATATTCAGTTTGTTTGGGATAATCTCTTTCTACCCTTTAGATGGGTTCTTATTATTTTCTTTGTTGGTTGATTGGTATCACATGTAATCCGTGGAGACGCCAAGTAGAGACATTCAAGGCAGATGGGCTCTACTCCCATGGGCCCTTGGTGTAGAAGTAGGCAGAGTGTCAGCCCCCTCCCAGGCACCTGAAAGAAGCCTGGTTTTTTAGACATCTTAGTAATCTCCCAGATGCAGGGCCAAAGAGGAGACAAATATGACATTTCTTTTTTTTCTTGGATTCCATAAAAAAACAAACAAATTCTAATAAGCAACTTCCCTAAAAATTCATAAATCTCATGGGTCAAGCCTTCCAATGATGTGCTATTTCCTTGCCCTTGCCCTATTACTTCCAGCAGTTTCCAAGCATTTACCAATTCCCTTGAGTTTTCTTCACAGAGTTCGAGGCCACACCTGCACAGAACCTTCAGCAGATTGGAGAAAGGAAGGGAGCAGACGTTGGCTGCATTAGACTGAATGTATTCTAGAATCTCCTCTTTCTCAATATATTTCTGCATTTGCTATTGTTTTTGTTAAATACATTGCTCACTAAATATGTTCATTGTTTATTTTATCAAAATGAATATGACAGACATGATTACTAATGATGGAGTATCAAATAAAGATGGACAATTATTAACATTCAAGTTATCATGAAAGTAAAAGAGAAAGAATAAGGTAAGGCTAATCTTAGTCTTTTTTTTTTTTGAGACAGAGTCTCACTCTGTTGCCTGGGCTAGAGTGCTGTGGCGTCAGCCTAGTTCACAGCAACCTCAAATTCCTGGGCTCAAGGGATCCTTCTGCCTCAGCCTTCCAAGTGGCTGGGACTACAGGCATGCGCCACCATGCCCGGCTAATTTTTTCTATATATACTTTTAGTTGTCGAGCTAATTTCTTCCTAATTTTAGTAGAGACAGGGTCTCACTCTTGCTCAGGCTGGTCTCGAAATCTTGAGCTCAAATAATCAACCTGCCTCGGCCTCCCACAGTGCTAGGACAGGTATGAGCCACCGCACCCTGCCACAATCTTAGTCTTTTTAAAACATAAATTTGGTAGGAATTATTTTTGCCTTTGTTGCCACTTTTTGGTTCAGACATGCAAGACCACCACACGTGATCATGCAGGCTTTCTACTCTAGGATTCCAGGCTGCCATTCTTATTCATAGACATCATGTGATGTCTATGAATAAGACATCTTTTTTCTGCTTACTGGGACAGAAGTCATAAATGTCCTCATGAAGGGGTGGCTTTTTCTAATTGTCACACAGTCACCATCTGGCCACATCCATGGTTAAGATTTCACCAAAGTGTCTTCTATTCTATGAGCTTCATCCTCCAAAGGAAATGGGAAAGATAACACTTTAAAGTTTAACAACTTTAAAATTTAACAAGGTCAAATTGTTTTGAATGGCTTTCTTGATTTTGTAATGCATTATAGTACTTCTACCCAAGACTTTCCCTTATTAGTTGAGCAAAATTCTGATAACTTTTTAGAAATTGTGTGATTGGTTTTTAAATTTCCCTGCAGAAGTGATGGCTTCATGGAATACTTATCTATTGTTTTCCTACACAAGGAAAAAGGTCATTTTCCATTTCTGTAGTAATATAAATTTTAAATAAGCATTTGGGTACATTCTACATTTTTTTGAAAAGTGATGCTCCTTATCATTATGTATTTTCTAGACATAGTTGAATTATGCTATCAACCTTGTTGTTACCAAGTGCTTTGTAGAGAGCTTTAGGGATGTTTCTTTTAATACGTCTCAATAATTTTAGGTTATTCTGAACTTCCTTCATTATCTTGCATATTTTCTGATATTTTAAGTTCTTTTGAAAGGAATACACTGTTTTTAACTAGTCAGTGATTCCAGTTGAAAATATAATTTTAGAATTAGTACACTTTAAAAAGACAAATTAGGTATGGGATTCAAATCGTACACATACACACACACACACACACACACACACACAGAGTTGCTTCACTGGCAGGAATTTAAATAAAATATGGACTCGTGAGTAAATTAACATTTGGTTGCATGCAATTTTGGCAGAATGTTGATCTGAGTTGTGTGTGGGCAATTTTTTGTGTGTGTAATCTAAAAATTACTGAATCTTAGGAAGGTAACAAATTCCTTTTTCATATAACAAGCAACATAGATTTCTTCTAATTTCCCAAGAAATTGTATACTGTTACCCTTTAGTATTAGTATTACCAATGCTCACTGAGGAATTGTCCCCTGTTCATTTTGACTAATGCCATGAGAGTTCCCTGAAGACAAAAAATGTTCCAAATTTCCAACGACTTCCAATTTATAACAATGTTCTGTTTGCTGAGTTTACCTAAAAAAATTTGAGGTTTAATGATGTTGGAAAAGCTGATTTTACGCATTTGCTAAAAACTTTACTGAACACAGAAATTCAAAACTCCTGCCCCAAAAGTCTTTAAGCAAATCCATTTTCCAGGAAGACACATCAGATTTACTTTGTGGATTTATGTATGTCTGCCATACATCAGAAGTTTCAAAGGACACAGTTGGGGAGAGATTCTGTTCTGAGCAATAGGAACAACATGAATGTAGGGCCCAGACTTTGCAGTAATTCTTCGTTTCCCCTCTCCTCACAATGGAAATGAAAACATTTCTATTTTAAGAAGCTGAAATAAAAAATGCCAACATCAGTTATCCTCTTCCTTTGCCACCTCTCTCTCTCGTCTTGTTATATGACAACTGGTTTCTAGTTCAGTCCCAAAAGCAAAAGAAACAAAAAAGTGAAATAAACCTCTCTATATCAAGGGAGGAATAAAGCATCCTCTTTCCACCTCAATGACCACCCTGACAAAAATAGGCCACACCCCACTGATGGGACTATGCAAACGGTATAACCCTTCAAGAAAGCAACATAGCAATACATATCAAGAGCCTTTAGAATGCTCATACATATCAGCCCAACAATCCAGATATGGAAATCTATTCCAAATAAATACAATCAGAGAGGTTGACAAAGATTTTTGTATAAAAACTTTAGCAAAGCATTACGCTAATGAAAAATATAAAATCCTATGTTCAGCAAGGGTGTCCATTTAAACAAATTACAGAAGATGCATATAACAAAATATTATACCTTTATTTAAAAGACTTAAAGATTTCAATATAACATGGAAATATGCTATAATGTTAAGAAGAAAGTTGACATATAAAACTCTATATACAACATAATCCTAACTTTTAAATATTAATAGCAGAAATTATCTCTAGATTGTGGGGCCACAGGAGGCTTTTAAAATATTTTCTGTTTACTCCACTTTTTATATTTTCTATATACTCCAATTTGATCAATAGTGAGCATGTATCACTTTTATAATTAGAATTAAACAGAGTTTGAGGGTTTTATATATTTATGTATTTGTTTATTTATTTTTCTACTTTTAAGGAGGAAAATAGTGAATGCAATGAAGCTACCATTCTATTTAATTCATACCCTTGATGAAAATAACTTTACAAATGCATTTCAATATCTAAATGTTTTTGTTTTTATCCATTTTGCTGATTCTTTTTCTAAGTAAATTATGAAATATTTATTAAGACTTTCCTAAATGCCTAGCATTTAGTAAACCCTTAAAAATTCTCCAACTAGCAAAGACACAATAGATTTGTCCGGATTTTGCCATCATTTTGTAAAGCAGGATGTTTTACAATAAATGTCCACACTTTGCTGAAAAGCATTTTGTTTTTCAAATGTGTCTTCTCCCACCCTAAGAATCCAGCAACCTAAAGTGAATTAATAAAATGTACACATGAATATAAACACCAACATACATATAAATCTTTGCTCTTTGTATCCAAGCTTGGAGCTTCCTGCATACCACAGACTTTTGTTTTTGTTTGGAAGATAAATGTCTTTTAATTACTTTTAATTAACTTATTATATTGAAAGCAGCAGGTATCGTATCTAATGCAACCAGTGATCATCTTCCTATTGATTGCAATAGATACCCTGAGCCTGGAGTGACACATTTGTTTAGTTCATGTTTCTGGCAAGCATGATGATTGTAGCTAAGCCACAGGAAATAGAAGAATCCAAATGAAATAAAATCCCAGCAACTGTCAATGCTCCATTTTATGTTTTATTTTAAAGCTGATTTATGTTCAATACTCTGACAGACTTCAGCAGGATGGTAATACAGCCCCAATAAGCTGGCTGCCAAATGCAACGGCTCAGCCCAAAGAATGATGGCTTGGAAAAGTGGTTAAACTAGCTATGCCAGTGCTTTCTCATGGGCATCCAGGTGAGGACTATGGGGCTCTTCTGTGTTCAGTGAGGGAAAGGGGAAGGTGTTGAGAAGGGTGTTACTACTATTCTGAAAATCCAGACAAATTAATCAACATGTATATTATATTATCATCTACCTTCTGCCATTTCAACCACACACCTAGAGAATGGTAATACACTGCATAAAACCTACAGGTAAGACTAGCTGCCACAAGGTTGGGTGGGAGGGTTCCCTGCAGCCCTTTCTCTCCTAATGGCTATCACAAAGACAGAAAAGCAATCAAAGAATCCAAGAAGATGACCCAAATCATGGCCTTACTGAATGGGTTTGTGCCTGCAGCACACAGATCAGGAAGTTCTCTTCAGCTGTTGTTCCTACAGAATTATTCAATGCCAATTCTGTAATTTTAAGAATTATGAATATTTATAGCTCACCTTTTAAAATGTTTACCAATTCTACCTTAAAAATATGAATAGCCATAAAAGCTAAAAAAAAAAAAAACAAAAAAAAAACAGGTATTTTCCAAATGAAAGCAGAAAAAAATAAGCCAGTAATCTCCATTTTAAATTTTTTTCCTATAGTTTTTTAATTACTATTTTTTAGAACAGTTATAGGTTCAAGGCAAAATTGAGAGCAAGGTACAGAGGTTTCCCATATACCCCTCACTGTACTCCTGCCCCTACACATATCTAGCCTCCCCATTATCAACATCCCCCATCAGAGTGGCACATTTGTTAAAGTCGATGACCTACATTGACACATCATAATCACCCAAAGTCCATAGTTTACATTAGGGCTCACTCTTGGTGCTGTACATTCTATGGATTTGGACAAATGTATATTGACATGATCAATAATTATACAGAATATTTTCATTGCACTAACAAGTTTTTGTATTCCATTCACTCATCCTTCCCCCTATCTCCCATGCCCTGGTAAAAAGAGGATGATCTTTTTACTATCTCCACTGTTTTGCCTTTTTCAGACTGTCAAAGGGTTGGAATCATCAAATAGCCTTTTTCAGATTGGCTTCTTTCACTTCAAGCATTTAAGCTTCCTTTATGTCTCTTCATGGCTTGAAAGCTCATTTCTTTTTAGTGCTGAATAATATTCCATTGTCTGAATGGACCACAATTTATCCATTCAGCCATTGAAATATATCTTGGTTGCTTCCAAGTTTTAGTAATTATGAATAAAGCTGCTACCAACATTTGTGTGCAGGTTTTTGTGTTAACACGAGTTTTCAACTCCTTTGTATAAATATCGAGGAGCTGATTGCTGGATCCTATGGTAAAATTATGTTTAGCTTTATAAGAAACTGCCAAACTGTCTTCCAAAGTGGCTATACCATTTTGCATTCCCACCAGCAATGAATGAGAGTTCCTGTTGCTCCAAATATCTCCAGCATATGATGTTGTCGGTGTTCTGGATTTGGTCACTCTAATGGGTATACAGTTGTAGCTCATCATTGTTTTAATTTTCATTTCCCAGATGACATATAATGTGGAACATCTTTTCATATGCTTATTGGCCATCTGTATATCTTCTTTGATGAGGTGTCTGTTAAGGTCTTTGGAACATTTTTTAAGAGTTCTTTGTGTATTTTGAATAACAATCCTTTATCCAACATGTCTTTTACAGATATTTTCTTCCAGTCTGTGGCTTTTCTTTTTATTTCCTTTTTTTAAATTAAAAAAAAAAGTCTTCTAGCTCACAAAGTACATATTTTAACTATAAAAAAAGCATTAGGAGCTAAGTAAAAAATGCCTTGAAATAAAAAGAACATTGAATTATGAGGCAAAAGACATATTTATGTGATATTAGGGAAATCGTTAAACCTCCCTCAGCCTCAATTTCCCTGGATGAAATGGAACTATTAATAGTTGCCCTGTCTCCCAATAACTTTATTCTGAGTATCAAATATGATGTGAGTAAATATACTCTATAAATGCAAACTCTCAGAATTTATGATTTCATTAGTAAACATTTTTAAGAAAAAATAAAATAAAATCCAGAGGAAAATCTATGAAAAGAGATGCAGACCAACGGAAGCACTTCATTCTCTCTCAGAAATGTGATGCTGCTTTAATGTTAGGTTTCCTTCAACTGTTGTCTTTTAATTACTTTCTAGGGATAAACATTTGAGTTTATAGTAGAGAATTGCCTTTTTTATGCACCTGAAATGGAACTGAAGATCACTTCAGAATGAGTCAGCTTTAGCATTCACAGGAATATAACAGGAAGGAAGCAGTTTCTAAACTAACTTTCCTGTTGTTCCTAGAAAATAGTCACAATAAGACAAAAGCAGTTATTCGATGTATTATTCAGAGGATAAATTATATGCTCCAAAATATAATTAGCACTTGTATCTGTAACAGATAGCTACATTTTCTGGTTATATATCTATCAAATTTTCATTTTAATAGTGATGACTCATAATGAAATTATGCATTCATCATTCCATTCATTAAACCATTTCGCGCAGGCTGTGCACATAAACTGCAAATTCTATGCGTGTGTGATCACATCACTCCACCCTGTCTCCAGTTCTCAACCTAATATTTGTTAACACATACAAATTCTCTCCAGAACAAGTTTTCTTATGTGCATTCAGAGAGCAGATGCTATTGAAATGTTATCAAGTTACAGATGCACAGAGCATTCCTGCTGAATGTGTTTGGTAATATAGCGCTGAAATATCACTTCAGTCCCTGCCTTCTGCCTGCCCAAACTTCATTCCCCAGGGAACCATCCAGAAAAGCAATGCTAAGAGTTACTAAATTCAATCCTCAGATCAGCTATTTTCAAAATGGTAGAACAAGCTTTTAACAAATTCAGCATAGGTTTCTCTCTTGTTGAAGAAGGTGTGAGCTCCAAAGACACTTTATTATCTGAAACTTCATAATAGAGGTAGAACTAAAGTAACAGTTACTGGAATGTGATCCAGAAAGCAAAACAACAACCAGAGAGAAATTCTATCTTACATGATTCAACAGGAGAAATTTTTCTCCCTTCCACCTCCCCGTCTCTTTTCTATTCATGCCTCCTTTTCTTCCTATTCTTTCTTTTCTCCTTTTCTTTCCTACTGTGCCCCTTTCCTCCTCTTTAATCATTCATCTCCCTCTTTCTTCCAGCTCAGTAATAGCCAACATTTTTTAAGTACTTCTCTTTATAGAGAGCTTCACTCCTACCTTATCATGTACCTTGTCGCATATGGCTGCAGTCTTACAGCAACCATTGTTATCTTTCCATTTTAACACATAAAGCTCAAACAGGCTAAGAGAACCAAGTTTGAAAATCAGGCTTCCTTGCTCCAAAACCTGTACCATTTTACAACACCAACCTATCTCAAGAGATTATTCCCCCACCCCCCTAAATCTCTCTTCTCTTTCTTCCTCTTTCCCTTCCTTCCTCATTTCCTGTTCCTCATCCATTACCGCAACAAACCATCTCCACCTCACCTTTATTCCCATCTAAACACTGCCCCTTTCAGGAACTGCCTTTATTTTCAAAGAGGTCGAGTGACTGGCTTCTGTGTTACTCTAGGAACTAAGCATCCCTGCCCAAGTCTCACTGTCTTACTTCATCCCAGGACCAAAGTCATACTCATTTATCTTTTGCATTATTAGCAGCTGTTTTCTGAATTAACCACAGGTAGGATTGAAGGGAGGCATCCAACTGGGGTATTTCCTCACTCCTCTTGTCCCCTCCCTTTCTCTCTCTGTCTTTCCAAATCATATATAAAACGGCGTTTAGGTTATAATTTTAAAACTTCCTTACATTGGAAAAAATATTTGGGATATACAATTTATAATATTACTCTCCCATCATTTTTAAAAAGAGTATATTATAAATACTTTCCCCCTGAAGTAATTCTTCTTCCATGAAAAATTTTTACATGATATGCTTGCCTATAAAAAAATAGGATTTCCATAAAATCCTGAAACATTACTTCCCAAACAATTTCATTTTGGAATTTTTGTGCTCTCACTTCAATGGTGTCAATGACTCCAATTACAAACTGTGAAGCTGAGGTACTAAAGACAATAATTTTGTATTCCCTGGACTTCTTACAACTGTGAAAATTTAATTACTTGAGTAAGAAATAATTTCTCTTGAATGATCCTGAGGCTAGTGAAAGTCCTGGACACTTAACATAAAACAATTTTTTTTCTATTTTAAGAACTGAAAATTTGAAAAAAAGTCTTCTGTTTATCCTACCAACTTAATAGTCACAAAATTATTTTTTGAAATTCAAGTTGCTGTATTTTCTGACTTTGGCTTTATCCCAGTGAGAAGGAAATTTGGTTATGGTTTGTGATATAAGGAGATTTTTCTACTAAATCACATTGTATTCCTGAGCAGAAATTGCAACCAGTCAAGTAACAACTAAAATTCACATATAATCAGGGCATATTCAAACAGACAACCACAAGTTTAGAAACAGAAAGGGGGGGGGGTGTCTTTCTTTTATAAGACATCTGAGCAATTCAGATATTCAGTTTTTATATATAATAAAATAATAAATGCTATGATCTAATCACTATAGGATTTCTAGATAAAAAACTACCAGAAGTTAGAGTAGTGATTTATAATCATTCCCTTAGAGATTTTGTTGTAGTAGTTTGTCTATAGTGCTTTTTGTTTGTTTGTTTGTTAATAGCTGCTCAGTTTCAATTATGTGGGGCAGTATATAGTACATTCAGGTCCATATTACATCTGTTGCTTTCTCTCAGTCTCTCCCCCCAGAGTGGACTACTCAGTTTCCATGGTAACTACTATAAAACTATTGCTTCTGGGGGAGCAAGAGGAAATAAAGAACAGCAGAAGAAAATAACTAAATCTGGGTTGGAGCAAAACCATTCTATACATTCCTGTGAGCCACCAAGAACTTTCTTCTGCTCATCTATTTGGAAAAGTACTTAAAACTTTTCAGAGTTGTATTTCCAGCCAAGTAACACCCTCCTTTCTGGCCAATGGTAAAAAATCCCCTCTTCTTCCTTTTATGATTATGATTGTCCAAAGTGGATCAAGACAGTATACACATCTCCATCTCCATCCCTTCTACCCACCATTCATTCTTTCCATTTTGACAGGAGTACATAGCATCTGATTACTTCAAACTGAAACACAAAGCTTTGTAACTCAGCATGAAATAACTATTTAATGCACTCATTGATCCATTCAGTCCATTTTATGCATAATTTGAGATTTTATGCACATGTATACTCTAAGTCATACCTCAGTAATGATGAGAATTTTTCCTATTTGGATAGATTATCCTACCTGACTCTAGAGAACACTTATTTTTGTAACTATGGAAGAACAGAATTCCCTTGCTGACAGTGAGAGAATTGTTTGGGGAATCCTAAAGTGTTTATTCTCAAGTTCGGTTTCCATGTAGAAATACCTGTTTGCAAAAGGAATTCTTTCTCCCGTAGTCAAAGAGGATTTGGAAATCTGATCCAGTGCAGTGTGGTGTGGGTCTGGGAAGGAAGTCTGTGAGCCCTCTCTCTCTTTTTAGCAGAGAATTCGAAAGCAGTGGGGAAGTGATGTTGGACCTATCACAGCATTGCTAACAGACAGCCTATTACAGTATTTAATAAAAACAGAAACAGCATGCCTATCATAGGCTAATAGATCCTACCTCCTGCACGCTTTAAAAACAGTATGAAGCAGCTTTAACGGAGCTTCGGATAACTAATTGTGAGCATGGCTGTCTAGCGTGCCTGTCACTCCTATTGTCCTTCCAAACTCTTTCAGACATTTTGAGCAGGGAGTATTAAAGCTATGAGTTAGCCAGGGTTGTGACATTAATGGTCCACAAAGGCTTTGGGCACGAGAGGTAAGGATGATTACCGGTGGCTATTTGGAGGACCGCACTGGATCGCTGTCATCAAAAATTGAGCGTGGCTTTTGAGGAAGATGTGACAACTACCGGAGGTAGGATTTGCATGTAAAACAAAGGAATCTGTTGCTGTTTCGTGCTTTTTGTTTGCTCTGCGCGGTGGATCGATTGTCAATTGCAGCCAGGTACGGAGTGAGAAGCAGAAAGGGGAGAGAGAGGGGAGTGGGAGACAGTCAGCTTAGAGCAAAACACAGCGGATAGTATTGTTTTATGGCAGAAATGCCTCGAGGACAAACTGGCTCCGGCTCACAGCCTGCTGAGTGTGCATTCCACGTTGCTTTTCCCTGGGAGTAGAATGCTTAGAGGTCACGAAGAAAACAGTTCGCTTCTTATCTGTGGTGCCAGCTGGGCTATTAGTAGGGTTGAGTGAAGACTTTGGTAGGTGGGAGGCATAAAGGTCCAAGAAAAATAAAGAAGAGGAAGCTGTCTTTAAGACTTGAAACCTGTTAGATAAATATTTTATTTCTATGGTCAATGTGCTTTGATGGCCAGAGTCTAATTTTTATGAGGGGAAATTGAAGATTACAACGGATTTCCCTGACAAAGAACTATTTCAGATTTAATCTATTTTAAAAGCAATGTGGGTACCTTCGTCCATTTTGCATATTGAGAGGCTGACCCACACTGTTTGCATTGACGGTTTTGCTAAAGCAGGGCAAGAGTTTTAAACTAAGAGAAGGGGCTTTCTCTCTGTTCCTGCTCTTGCTTTTGAACAACTGCCGGGGCTGCAGATGGAAATGGTGATTCGTTCAGGTTATAGACTTGACGTTTTACCTTTTTTTTTTTTTTAATGAACAGCATAAAAGCACAATTCTCCTTGAAAGATGAGAGAGAGGCAGTTGGGTTCCAAAGTCCAGTGGATAATGAGTAGATTTGCCCAGGAACTTATACTGCTTTGTACTTTATATGGGATCGGTATAGTTCAGTCAGAAGAGGAAATGTCAGGAAATCACAGGCTGAGATTTTTAAAGCAAAAGTACAATGATGAGAAACCAACGTTTCTCCAACTTGATCTGTGGTGCAAGTTTCAGTCTTTGTCATTGCGTATGACCCTCAATGTGAAGTGGCAGAAAGTGAATGAGTAAATTTCTCAGGGCTGTTACATTATTTCCCCAAAGGACTTCACAAACTCCAAGATGTAAAGATTTTTCTTTATATTTTGAAAACCTCTATGTTCTGAGGCATTAATTGGGTTATAATGAATAGCAAAGATACATGAAATAATTGTATATTTATAAGAGCATATGATATTCTTCAAATGCATCTGAAACTTCTATATTAATGCAGTAGTGACTAACAATAAAAGTGAAAGACAATTATCGTATGTTTGTTTTCAGCTAAATACTCGAATTAAGGCTAAGTGGGGTTTTTGTTCTCCTCTCGATGCAGTTGAATTTGTACTTTTGTGAGCTTCTGTATGTAGACGGCCATTCACATACAAAGTTGAAGTCATTGACCCACAGTAGGTGGCAAATAAGTTAAAGTTACATGTTTGTTTTTCCTAACAGTGTGATGGATATTACTGAGCCGGCTGAACTCTCTTAGCTGGTCTTTATGTGACCAGAGCACATGTCCATGAAATTACTGTACGGAATTCCTGGTGCATTTGATGACTATGACATAGGTTTCTGCTTCTATGTGACCAGTGGAATATGTGACCTTGACCTTGTAAAGTCCCATTCTCTAGCCAATGGAGCTCACCAGTCAAGCATCCATAAATAGAAAGAGAGAGCTCAAAATACACAAACAGAAATACATGCATACATTTTACTTGCTGTTGTCAGAAGTTTACAACTAGATGTTATTTCTATTGATTTCATTAATTTCGTTAATTTTAAAAGGATTTTCACTGGCTCTGGTCTTACTGATATCTTCTGAATCTAATAGCATCAAGTGTTTACTTTAGAGGCAATTCTTGCCATGAAAGTTGTCAACAAGAGAAATTATTTTGCTGTGGTCATGTTCATACCTCTCTACTGATGAACTAAGATGATTTTTCACAATTTCCACAGATTTATGAGAAAAAGTTCCTATATTAATTCTTGATATTATTTATGTCTAGACTGTACCACACAACATGAAAAATATACGGAAAATATGGAGAGATTTTTTTTTGTTTGTAAGATGTGGAGAAAGCCAAACCAAGTAATTTAGTCAAAACAATCTACCTTGTATCACAAATTAATTTCATTGCCTGTTTACATTGGTAGATATCAGACAAAAACATTTCCAGATATTCTTCTCTTTCAGTTTCTCCTACATTTAGTAATGAAAAACAAACAATTCTACACCTACACAGAAAGCAAGTCTGGAATCCATTCTGATATAAAAAATAAGCAAAGCCTTAGCCAGTCTTGTTTTCTCAGTCCCCATGGGTAGCACAGCCATCGTATCAGTCACCAGCACACTTAGAATCCAGAGTCGTCCTTGTTCTCTGTCTCTCCTGTATACACACGCAGTCACCATCCTACTCTAGTGGAAGATATTAGACCAGGCATTTCTCGGACTAACACAATCTTTTCTTTGATTATCTCCCTCCTTTCATCAACATATGATGAAGAATAAATCCCCTAAAAATATTCCTGCTATTATATCAAATAAAAAACAGACCATAATAATATATACACAATATCATCTACCCTAATTTTTAATACATATGTGTATATGAAAAAACTAGAAAAGTGCACACAAAAAAACTAGAAAAGTGCACAGAGTGTAACGGCATTACACTGTGGTGTAATTGGTACATTTTATTCTCTTTATTCATTTGTATGGTTGCTAAATTTTTTTCAAAGAGCATGTATTATTAATAGTCACAAGAAGACTTACATCATAAAAGTTTATCTATATCTCCTCTTCCAACCACATGGCCATCTTCGCCCATTATCCTGCTTTATATCATGCACTGTGTCTTCAATCTAGATTCCAAAGTCATTTGTTTGTTTAAGTATGACTGAATAAAAGTGCCATTCCCCATTGGTGCCCCTTCTTCCTTAGGTTTCTTGGTACTTCATGAAAAACATCATCATTTTAGGGACTGATTCCTACCTCTTAACTCTGGTTTCTGAGGAAAGGAGAGAGAGACAGAGAGACAGACAGAGAGAGAGAGAGAGAGAGAGAGGAGTGTGTGTGTGTGTATGTGTGTGTGTGTGTGTGTATAATTTCTCCTTATTTTATAAATTGAGACTTTTTTCAATCTCCTTTGCTGGTTCCTCATTATCTCCTAAATCTTTGTGCTGTCTCAACTATAAATCTCTTCTTTATTTACACTTAAACCCTAAATAAGTCCAATCCAGTCTCAAGACTTTAGAAACTGTCCACACACAACTCACAGGTTCTAATCCCCAACCTGAACTTTCCCTCTAACCTCCATACTTAATATCCAACTACCTACATAGCATTTCCATGTCAATGTCTTATAGGCATCTCTCACTTCATATGTTCAAAATCAAATTTCTGAATTTTCACACAAAACATCCTCCTCCCATATTTTTATCTATGTTTGTAAATGGAAACTTTTTTGTTCCACTTGCTCAGAAGAAAAATCTTGGAGTCCTCTTTGATCCTTTCTTTCCTTCACACATCACAGAAAATCCTAGTGCCTCTACCTTCAAATTGTACCTATAAATAAATTATTTCTTCTTATTTCCACTACCACCACCCTGGGCAAGTCAGCAGCTCTCAGATTATTGTGGGCTTTTTCACTGTTTGTTTCTTGCTTCTGCTACCCCCTGGTTCCATACACACATTCTATTTTGTACCCAACACAAGTGGTCATTTGCATATTAAATTTAAATCATATTTTCTGCTCAGAAGCCTCCAATGTCCTCCCACCTGACTGCAGATAGAAGCCAAAGCCTTACGGTGGCCCACATGCCATAGAATGATCTGGTCCCTCCCAGGCCTCTTCTGCCACCACTCTTCCTTTCCCCCTTCACTTCAGCCACTCTGGCCTTCTGGGCTGGGCTCAAACCCACCAATAACTCTCACACCTCAAGGCTGTGGACTTTGCTGTGCCTGCTGCCTAAAAATGTCCTCACCTAACCACTTGACTCAGTTCCTCACTCTATTCAGGTCTCTGCCAAATGTCACTTTATCAGAGAAGACTTCCCTGAAAGCCACCTTTCACATCATTCCCCCTTGTATGCTTCTTATTCTCAGTCAATGCTTATTTTTCTCCATAGCCTACCATGATATCATCCCCAATACATTACATGCTAAGTTTTTATTGTCTATCTGCCTCCTGCTAGAATGTAAACCCTATGAAAATAGGATTTTGCTTTGTTTTCAGATGTATCCATAGTACCTAGAATGGGGCCCCTTATGTAGGAGGCACTCAATAAGCAATCATCAAATGAATAAACATATTGTTCGATGTAGGAATTAAATGTTTTCCCCCATCAAAATCCATTAGTAGAGTTATAGTCCAAGCATAGGTTTTTCAACCTCAGGGTTAGATCTCTGTGTCATAACACCCTGTTGCTTTTTCCAAAGAGAAAAATACTGAACCCCTTCAAAAAAGTTAAGCAGATTTATCAAGATGATTATTTTCTCCTCCCTGCACAGGAGGGAAAAAAAATCACATCACTGATTCCGATCTATGTCAGAGCAAATAAAAATTCAATTTGCCTGAAGTTGATGTTATCCAAAAGATGACTCCTATTTCAAAAAGGACATCTTCATAGATCTCCTATACAAATGACTATGAATGTAGACAGGTCCTATATTTTTTCTGCTCTCCCCTGGTGATGAGGGAAGGTATGGCAAAACCAGGTTGGAAGGTACAGTTGGGGTCATGCCTTTCTGAGGGTACAAGCTCCGGTAGCCTGTGCAACAATAGCAATCAACCAGTACTAATCAATAATATACTATTCATTTACATTCTCTCAAAATCAGCATGGTACACCGTCTGCTTAATGATGACCCCTCTACTATTCATAAATTATATATTTTCAAACAATTAAAGTATAATAAAAATAATCTCACTGTCCAAATTGAGTGTAAACAAGAATGTCTGATATTTCTAAAATGTTTTATACTCTGGAGAGGCAGTGTGGTGTGAAAAGGACACAGCATCTGAGGCTTTAAGAGGAAATGAACTTGGTTTGAATCTAGCCTTCTCTACTTCATAGCTATGTATTCTTGGGCAAGCTTTAAAATCTTACTGAGCCTCAGTTTCTTCATTGGTAATTGATGATAGTAATACCTACCTCTTTAGCTTGAAGAGTAATTGTGATAATGTATACCACTTTCCCATTAGAGTACCTGGCCTAGAGGAGAAACTTAAAAAGTAATAGTTTTCTCATTACTGTTGTCATTTAATCTTCACAGCATGCCTCAGCAGAAGATATTATACTTTCCATTGAACAGATAAGAAAACTAAGGTGTAGGGAAATTAACTACATCTCTCAAGGTCAAAGAGCTAGTATGCTATGGAAATCTACTCTCCTTTCAGGCATAGGAACTCCTGATAAATAGAATGTCAGATTAGCCATCTTTAATGTGTTTAGTGACTGAAGGCTGCCGGTGATTAGGGGAATTTTTTCAAAGACAGAATCTGAAAAAGAGATTTTCTTTCCCCTATGATCAATACAGATGTCTTAGATACTCCTTCCCTAAACAAAAAGTAGACTCAAACTCCTGTGGAACAATTTGAATGAATACAAATTTACAAATTAAGAAACCTCAGTCCCTCGACATGCAGTATAATTGAGCATTACAAAACCAGCTTCACAGCCCTGAAAACCTTAGTCTGCAACCCATTTCTGCCTCTTGCCTGAGTGAGCCTCCTTTTCATCAGCAGAAGTGTAGATAGAAATAATACATCATTCATAAGGTTATGAGGATTAAATAAGATAACCTATGCCTAGCTGTCAGCACCATGCTTGACACAAATTAAGTGCATAATGCTTGTGGCCTATTTATATTTCGCTATTATTAAGATGAAAATGTAAACAATAATCGTATATATTATGAAACAGAGATTTGGTTTAAAGATTTCCGTTAGTTTTTATTTCTTGGTATTGCATGTCTCCAAATTCATTCAATAGGTATCATTTAAGAGCCATTAGCATCAAGGTATCATAGCTCAAGGCTTTGGAGCATCTGATTAGGACCAGAAACCAATTTTCCTGAAATGTGTGACATTTATTCATTTCTTATTAGACCCAAAATAAAAGAAGCACTTCTGAAAAAAACAAAGAATATGTCTACCTCTCTGTGATGTCAAACCTAATTTTATAGATTCAACACCTGAGACAGTTAGAACTTCAACAGAGTGTCTTCACTGGGCCTTGTCGGGCTCTAGCTTCAACATTTCCCTGTCTGTCCATGGCTGCCCTGACTGAATTCCTGAAAAACTAACCAGGTAAATGCACGATCATACTATATGACTTCAATCCACAACCTGCATGAAATTGGCAATGAGCATCATCAATTATTCTAGGCTTAGCATTACTTATTTTTGGATGCAAAGAGTGTTTCATTTAACTGCTCAATAAAAATATCAGCACTTCTAATTAAACTATTGGGAAACTCTCAAATACTGATTATTTGCCGCATAGGTTAAACTTTCCTCTTCTTCAATCAATTCTGAACTTCATCCTATACCAAATAACTCCTCAAATTTCAGATTCCTAAAGCTTGGTTTTTGCAGCTAATGATTATATTTCTGTGGATGTTTCCTTTAGTATTTTGTCAATTTCCCGAATCCACCACTGTAAGTGTAACTGGTCCCAACAGTAGTTATCTCTCTCCAAAAGTGAAGATATGCCATTGTCATAAAAATGTCAGAGGTTTATAAGGTTTGATTTTTTTAAATCTTCATAAGATATTGTTCCAAGAATACCATGTGCATAATTCTACCATGGCCCTTATAACACTGTGCTATGATCTTTGGTTCACTTATCTATCCCCTCACCCCCTTTTAAACTGTAAGTCTCTGAAAGGTTAAGGACTGGGTCACAGTCATCACAGGATTTCCAGCATCTAGCAGAGTTCCTGGCAGTACTTAATGCTTAAAAGTGTTTCTTGAGTGAATGAATCAGTGGTATCTATACTGGATTTCTCAGTGTCCAATGTGACCTAAGGAGAATAAATGACCACATGACAAATAAGTCACACACCTCAGAAATAGAGTGCTGCATGTAAAACGTTTATAAGAATAAAGACCTGGATCTGCCATGGGCTTCCTCACCTCTCATTCACCTATTCTCTCACCTCTTCTCTTTGTATTCCCAGGCCCATATGAGATGTTCTTTTTGACTGTTTCTCTCTCCCTTCCTCTCTGCTGTCTACACACAGCCAGTTCACTATCTTTCTAGAGTGCATGGTGGGACCTTCCATTCGAAGCTGACTTTGACTTTGACAGCACAGACAGCAAACACCTAAACCCCTTCCTCATCAAAGCCAGGGTGACAGATGAACCTGAGTGTGAATTTCAGCTCAGGGGAGGGGAGAGAATAAATCAGCTGTCAAATGTCAAGCCTGCTGACTTCTTAGGAAAGAAAGAGAAGATGCTTCTATATAGGAGGGCTTTGGTTTACATTTGCCAGCATTTGTACTAAATAGGGAAAATGTCAGATGAATCCCACATGTAGATTCCTTGTCATCTTGCTGTTTTCCTTAGTGTAAAATTAAAGCTCCAAAAGATTCTAGACATGAGAGCTCATTTTCAGTTTTCAACAAATTTATTCAATGAGTAAAAAAGAATCAGCAGGTAGTAAAGTATGTAACTAAAATTTTAAAGTATAATTTTTAGCCAGATCATTAGGTTACAAACTAATGAAAGCAGATACTACATTTTTATAAATCTCAGGTGAACAGAACCATGTTCAATTTATATGATTTTTTTAAAAATAACTTTTGATTAATATACAGTCCCCTTTTCACCCTATCCACTGAAGCAAAGCCATATTACAAAAATCAGGTAAATACCTTATCTTTATTTATCAAGCTACTTGACTGAGGATTTAGGGATCTAGAAACTATGCAAATTTTAATTCCATTGAATCCCCTTTGTATGCTATGGTATAGATAGGAATCTTATGAAAGGAGAAGGAAAGAGGAGCTTGTGAGTTCTGATGCTGCCTGTTTGTTCACAGGCACTTCTGTGACTGGAAATGATTTACAAACCAGGCCACACAGGATTCTTACAAAGGAAGATTCAATCTGGAAATTTCTCAAAATAAAGCCCTTACTACACTACGTGTGTCTGGGAATTCCACTGGGCTTTGTGACATAATTCAAGACTTTATAAATCATGAGTTTAGTTTTGTCAGACTTTTAGAGACTTTTTTCCATTAAAATTTTCACAGGAAACCTGGTAAAGGTCAAGCACCTGGCTCCATAACTCATCCACAAAGGTAAAAGATCTTTCAAAGTGAAACTCTTAGAAAGTTAAAAATAGCCAGCAATTCAAATGCAAATCTCTTATAGAATCTTTCTTGCTTTGCATCAGATGCAGAGAATCATTCTGGACATGCCGCATAAGGCACTTTATGAGGAGGGGAGAGAAGCAGTTGGTAAATCTTGCTCTTGAGATAATTCTCGAATGTCTTGAGTTCTGTTTTGCATAAGCATCTGAAAATTTCAGACCATATGAAGAATGTATCAGTCCATCAAATGCAACTAAAACTTCAGCAGAGGGATTGTATTTCTGTAGTAATTCTGGACCACTGATTGCCTTTGGATTTGTGGTTGTTGTTTCCTGGCATATTCCAAATGAATAAATTAAAAGAGGAAGAAAAAAAATACCTGACACCCAGAAGAAAATAATACCTAAATTTAGAGGCCAGATTTCAATATAATTAGTCCAGTTTCTTCCTCTGTGAAGATGATCAATGACTGGTTTAACTTTGCTTCATAGTGGTTTTATTTGGTCCTGTGTAGTGCTTTTAAAATGTAAAAATAGAACAGCATAGGACATACTTCTTTGCTGAAATAAACCAAATGAAAGTTGAGAAAGAGAAATAAAGTTTATATCTGAAGGAGGAGGAAGGTTTAGATAACTTATTACCAAAGTTGAGAAAATCTTTCTGGGCGTAGAAAAAAATAATATCCCTGGTACAAAGACAACTGGATAAAGAATGTCAATTATAACCTGCTTCTCAATCTTCTAGGTCTATTTCCCCATTGACGTGTGGATTTAGTATCTGCTGAACTGAAACTGAAAAAAAAAACAGTGTGAAGAAAGTAGATATGCTCTGATTTATATGCTTATATGAAAAGTTGTCTTGTGTGTAATTTTGATTTCAGACACATGATGGTGTTTACTATGTTTACTATAGCTTACATTCAATAATAGTATGAAGTCATTAAAAATTAAGAAGATAAAAAGGAAGCAACTTCTATTTGACCTAAAATGTGCTCTGGTGTCTATATTTTTTAAAAATCCATTCTCCATCCTGCTACTCTTTAATTTATAGCCTGCTACAAGGAGTAAGCGGGGACTATGACCCGACAGGGGGCCAGCATGGCTGGAGGGCAGGGGCCAAGCAGCAAGTGAGTGAGATAAGGATGAAAACGCAGAAAAAAAGCCAGGCTACATAGGATTTTACAGGTCATAGTAAGGATCTTGTCCACTATTCTAAGAGCAATGGAAAGCCACCCAAGGTATTAAGGCTGACAGGTATCTGGACTTTGCAAAGTTCTCACTGATTCCAATGTGGTGATCAAAATGGAGAAGAGCAAGAGTGGATGCTGAGAAGCCAGGTGAAAGGCCATTGCAGTAATCCAAATGATGGTAACTCAGACTGAGCAGCAGTGAGATAGAGAAAGGTGAGCAGAGGGAGCCATGTTTAAGAAGTGCTGTGGTTTAAATGCACCCCCAATGTTCATGTATTGGAAACTCAGTCCCCAATGCAACCATGTTAAAAGGTGTGCCCTTTAACATGTGACTAGGTCATGAGGTCTCTGCCCTCATGGATGGATTAACACTGTTATTGCCAGAGTAGATCAGTTATCATGGGTGTGGATTCCTGATCAAAGGAGGAATTTGGCCCCCTTCCCTTCTCTCTCCTGTGTGCATTCTCTCTTGCCCTTCTGCCTTCTGTCATGGATGATACAGCAAGAAAGCCCTCACCAGATGCAGACCCCTAGACCCTGGACTTAGCCTTCAGAGCTGTAAGAAATGAATATCTTTTCTTTTTAAATTACTCAGTTTCAGATATTGTTACAGAAACATAAAACAGACTAAGACAGAAAATCGTATCAGAGAGTTGCTGATGGATTAAATTCAAGAGGACATAGGTAAAGAAGAAGAAAACGTGAAGAATAACTGTAGATTTCTGACTTGAATAATGGGATAGATGTTGAGGGACATTGGGATAGATGGGATAGATTATGGGATAGATGTTATGGAACACTGAAGCAAAACTAAAGGTCCCTTACATCAAAAAAATTTTTGAAATAATAGTCTATACTCACTACCACCACTACACACACACACACACACACACACACACACACACACACACACGTATAATTTTTTTTGAAATTTTCTCTTCTCTTGGCTTTAATTATGTTTAATTGTTTAACTTCCCAGATTCTGTCTTACTTTATAGTTCTTTTCTATTTTTTTTTCTTTTTTGCTGGATCCTTTTTCTCCTCCTCTTACTTTAAAAAACTTTTTCAGTAATTGCAAATGTCATCTGTCTACACTTAAACCCTAAGCTATCTCTTCATCTTTGACCTTGCTGTCCAATCCAAGTCCTATATTTCCTGCTACCTCGTAGGCATAGCCCTGTGGCTGTCATCTTTAGACTTTAAAATTCACTAGGCAAAACTAAACTCTTGTCAAGACCTTATAAAATAAATCTACCCTGACTCATGTTTCTATTCATTGTATCACCAGTCTTCCAGATTTTAAAGCCAACAATTGTCTTTGAATTGTCTTACAACTATAGACTTAATTGACCTATTGATTCTTTCTTCAAAATATCTTTTACATCTGTGCCTTTTTTCTTCCCATACAAAAGCTCCCTTAATCTCACACCTTGTCTATTAAGATAGTTTGTTAACTAACCTCCTTGCCTCCAGTCTGATATTTTTCAAAGTGTAGTCCTTTATTCACCTACATAAGAATTATCTGGAGAGCTTTTAAAATATAGCAATCTATCTGGCCTATTTGTAATCAGAATCTTTTGGGGTAAGGCCTGGAAATTTGCTGAATACCATATATAGATCTAGCATATATAAATTTTGAGAAAAACTATTCTAAATCTTCCTGCCTTGGTTTTCTTCTACATAGACCTTCCAAATGAATAATTCCAAAGCAAGAGCCTGATTATGAAACTTCCCTGATCACAGCCCTTAGACTGTCACTTAACCAAACAAATAGTCTCCTGGGACTGGATAGTAAGACTCTCTGATTTCTGGTGCCTGCATAAATTTCCAGCCTAATATTTACCTCCCTTCTCTGACCCTGTTACAAATGAACTATGCTACTTGCCACCCCTCAAACATACCTATTATGTCCTCATACCTCTGTCCCTTGACCCCATGTATTTCAAACAGTCAGGAAAGGTCTCCTACAGGTCTCATTTTCACCTGTAAAAGTCCCACTAATTCTCTAATAGTCCCTCCTAAATAAAGTCTTTCCTCATTCCCTTCCCATTTTTCCTATTCCCTGTCTGTTCCTTGCACTCTAAGCTAGAAGGAACCTTTCTAATCTTTGAACTCTTTCAGCAGACTTTACCTTTTGATACTTACTTATCACATGGTTATACACATAAATAATTTTTTTTCTTCTACTTACAAATTAAAAACAGGAACTATATTTTTTAAAAAGACAGACTGATGGAATAGAAAGTTGAACTGAGTTCAAAATCCATCTAGCATGTGTCCTTGGGCAAATCTTTTTCTTCTTTTTAAATGAAATAGTCACATACCTTATAGAATTTTGGTCTGTATAAGTTACAGCATCTTATAAAAAGATAAGCTCTAGAAAATGGTCAATGTTATATTATTTTCACCAGCAAAATGGCAATTTCATTATACCTAGTCATTCTCTATATTTTAGCACATTTTTCTTTAAAATATTATTGTATGCAATGTCTTACATCCACCTCACACATCAGCCCCTTGCCCACTGAATATAAATATAAATGTAATAATGCTATCCACATTGTCCTGAAGAAAGAAAACAATTAGAGAGAATCTGAATTAGGGAGAAGAGAGAAAATTGCACCAACAACAAGCAGGGAAACTATTAATCTACCTCAGTGCTTACCCTTGCCCTTTCCTTTTTCAAAGCAGGTGAACAAACAGCAATTTTAACAATAAGCTAAAGCAAGCTCTTTTGTAATGAGAGGATTCTGTTAAATAAAGGTCAGCAGGAAAAGTAACAACAGTCATTGTCTCTTATGGTCCATCTGAGCATCATGTAAACTTGTTCAGATTTCTCTCCTGTGCATTTACCTTACCTAGAGTTTACCTAAGTCATATTACAGTCCACCCTGACTGGGATTCTTTGTCAGAAAAACAATGTTTTCAAATACAACTTCTAAGAAAAATATGCACATTTTTTCTCTTCGGCTGTATTTCTCTCCCCCTGCACCATTTATGAGCAAACCTATTGACCAATTAACCTAAATGAAATTCTTAGCTTGAGAAGGCCAGTGTTATGTTGGCTATAAAGGTAAATGAGCTAGGAAGGACATGATATTGTTTTCATGTTCTTACTTTGTTTCAACTCTTCCTTCAGCCCAAGGAAAGAGTCTTTGTCTAATGCTTCTTTTGTTAAAAAATAATTTGCCCCACCAAGATATTATGCTAAAGGAGGTCCTCAGGGATTATAAATTATTCAAAAGGTATATCAAGTTCCCAGGAATTAGAAGTTACACAGTGAGACAAATGCCATAATGCCATAAGAAAGATACACACTGCTTTGGGTATTTCAATAGATAGGGAAAGATTACAAATAGAAGCTTAAAAAAAAAAGGACAAGCTCCAAGAAAAAGCACCAGTATTAACAGGGTTCCAATCTCTTTTGTGCCATTAATGTGACACTTAAGGCATATTGAGGAAGTTAATTAACATCTCTGTGCTTCAGTTTTCTCCTCGGTAAAATGGGTTCATAGTACCTGCCACATAGGGGCTTTGTGTAAGTTAAATAAAATCATGTATGCAAGATGGCTAGCACAGTGCAGCATATAGTAGCTTCTCAATAAATGGTAACTGATTTTGCTATTAAAATGGGAGTAAGTATGTCAAATGTTACAGAGATTTCAAAGAGGAAGAGCTTTGGATTTTGTGATTTGGATTTTACTCATTCAGTGGCAAAGTGGGAAATCATTTTCCAAACAAAGGTTACACACCAAAATCAGGTTGCAATGCCATTAAAGGACTGAGCAAGTGGTGAGGACACAGATCATTCTTTATAAGAAAAAAATTTCCCCAAGAGGATAAATAAGAGTGAGGGCAGTTAACAAAGTGTCAATAAAGAAGTAGGCATGGGACAGATACCCTTTCACTCAAGAGGCTGGCTGTGAGGATTTCTTGGTAGTTGATGAACCAGCATTGTATCCTATTTTGCACATTGAATTCACATTAAATTTATCTCCTACTATTACAGCGTTGTGAGGTGAGCATTATTTTAGGACTGGGAAACTGAAGTTAAAAGACATTGAAAGTCCTACCCCAAGTTACACAGCAAGTAATGGCAGAGCCAGTCTTTCCACCCAGGTCTCCTAAATCTAAACTGGGGACCACACTGCCTGCCTTAACTGTAAACTCATCACCCATCACCGCTGCTTCGGGAGCCTACTTTGCCAAGGCAGAGAGGATTTGGGGGCAAGAACAATGAATAAATAGTCACTCATTTTGATATGGTCACTGCTAAAGATAAGACCTTAAAAATATCCATAATGTTACTCAACATTTATTGAGCACTTTGACATTGTTGATGGCAGGCACTTTACACAATGACATCAGCTATAGCTTGTGAGCCCTTAATAAGAGCAAGGATTGTGCTAAGCATTTTACCTGTGTTCTCCCATTTAAAGCTCAGAACAGCCCTAAAATCCCCATTTTGCACTTGAGAAATCTAATACTCAGAAAGAGCAATTAGCTTGCCGAAGGTACACAACTTGTAATAGCAAAGCTGGAGTTCAAGCGAAGCTGGCCTGACTCCTAGACCTTCAAGCATAGCATTTGACACCTGCTGGTCATTTAACACACTTTCTGCCTAGCTGCCAGTGTGTACATGCTCCAGCTATGCGCGTCTGGAATGTGAGGTCCCCAGAGGGCCACATTCAGAGCTCCAGGACACAGAGAGAACCATGTGATTCATGTGCAAGGGTCTGGGGCAGCTGACTCAGGCAATCTGCCTTCCTGTGGATTAAAATCTATCTTTGTTCTCTCCATATAAGTAAACCCTTAATGCATGGTTCTGGTCCTCATCAAGATGCTGGCCAAGGTTTACAGATATGATTCTAGATGTCGACTGTAGAAAGATGATCTAACAGCACTCCCACCACAAAATTTCCACACTGAAGAATAGTGAAAGAGAAGGAAGAGTTAAGCAAAGAAGCAAAATGTTTTCTAACAGATTTCACAGTTTTTCTTCAATGTGTCATCAAATTGTTTTTCTATTTTTCTGCAATCTTACTTTTCAAATAACAAAACCACAAAAACAAAAAGATTCTATTCTTCTGCCATCTATTTCTAAAATAATTCAGACTGACAACCCATTTCATGCAAAATATTAATTATGTCTCAATTTTCTTTGCCCAATATGTTCCATAACCCTGGACATATCAGTGGCAATATGAGCTTTATTTTCTTCCTATTTCATTTCCCCAAAATCAAGATCAAGCTTGAGCTCATCAATATAGTGCATGAGCAGATTCCTTATAAAAATCATCTTTCCCTAGACTAGGTAGAATTTAGACCACAGTTCTTTCCATTTCTATAAGGTTTTTAAATGTATTTGTAACTGTTTTAATTCAAGCAAATATAATTATCCTTGCTTTTGCTTTTTCTTAAATTATAGAAATTCAAACATGCTATTACCTTGAAATCATTATAATTTATATTCAAAAGCAAGACCTAATAAGTTATGCATTTTCAGCCTCAATAGTCTGCTAGATTGTGAATAAATACCACAGTCACTTCTGACAGCATCCATAATGGTGTTTAGATTTCTTTCTTCTTTGCTAAATACTGCAGAGTTTGATGTTATCCATATTTCAAAGGCATGGTAAGACCTAAGGGTTTTTCACTGGTGGTTTTTCAATAAAGATAAGCAGAAAAAACTGCCCTATGCAGTGTTATCTGGACTGGATTTGTGTCACTTCTTGTCAACAAGCTTTGTCTAAAATGATGCTGCATTAATTCATAGTCACAAAAGAAAATCAATTTTAATAAAACATTAAAATGAAATTCAACCTGAACCTTCATCTAAAACTTGAACTTCTAAATTGCTGTTCATCTAAAGTCAGTTAAGACTTATTACAGATATATAAAATGTAAAGAAGGAAACAGATTTCCTTTATTATCCTACCTAAGTGCCATCTGGCACCACGCTAGAAAAAAAAACTCCTGGTTCCGGTCTAGTCTTGGTCTGGATGTGTTTAGAAGATTTCATGAAAAAATTTCAAAGATTAACAGGATACTGGCCAACATAGACTTTTAGGAATGCCTCCTGATATGTAGACAAGGCACTTCTGAATGCAAGAAATAACAAGGAATGTGCCCCAGAGGCAGAAAGAGAAAAAGGTTTTGGCTGAGGACAGAAATGTCACCCAGCTCTCAGCATTCTCTGCTCAGCTTCAAAGATTCTTATGGTACTAGGATTGTGCAAATTGGTTTTCCTAAAAATAAAAGGAGGAATGAAAGTAAGCAGGGGAAAAAAACAAGGTTAGATAATTGGAAAAAATCATTGAAAACAAATATACTAGAGCCAGATTGTTTCAATAAATCTATTAAAATGAATAGTGACTAACATTGATTACTTATTATGCTTATATAATTATGTCATCTCATCCTGATGACAAGGCTATGAGGTTGGTTTTTTTATTATTTGTTTTTCAGATGAAAACACTGAGGCACAGAGAAGTCCTGTAACTTGTCCAAAGTCACAGTTAACAAATATGTAACTTTGATTCAAATCAGATTCAAATTCAGCTGATTCAATCCTGTTGTTTCCACAATCTGTAATCTTAATTGCCGTTACAAAGAAATTCCAAAGCACTATGCATGTTATGAAATAATCTTCAGAGAATATAGTTGTAGGTAAATTTGAATGAACTTCTAATAAGAATTCAATCCTGAAATATTTATCAGAGTCAAAGCTTGAAACTACAATTGGTACCAAAACACCATGCCTATTCATCATCTATTGTCATAGAATGGAACTTAAAAGCATAAAGAGATTTAGAGAGTTCATAAACATTTATGCTAAAAGAAAAAAATGTTTTTTCTCTTATCAGGATCACCTATAACATTATCAGAAATGATAATTTCTCCCTTTTTTCTGATGTAGAATAAGTGACCCAACTACAAATCAATTCAATTCAGTTCTTCTTAACTACCAATTATTGGGCCCCTTTCAAGAGGAAGCGCTTATGCTTCTCCTCCTCCTCAAAAACACATAACTCAAATTCACACTATATCTATGAAATAGATATAATTTGCATTCAGAGTCAGTAGCCTAGTAAGATACTAAGGTTGATAAACAGATTAGAAGACATGCTCCCTTACCCTCAAGTTGCTTGCAAATTAGTATTGATTACTACTCAGAAGAAAGCACTGTCTAGGTTCCCAAAAGCATATAGGTGTTATGTAAAGGAGATAGGTCCCAGTTCTCTTCAAGTGACTTTATCATGAACAGGAGTTATCTAGAGAGGACTTCACAAGACTGCTGAACTAATCTTTCCTCAGCAGTTTAGCTGATAAGAACATATGACCAAGCCCAAGGTTATCATCATTTTCACTGGGATTGCTTAAATATGATGCCTTCAGGATGAAAGGAGAGATGATACAATGGAGGGACTGACAGATCAGGGGACTCTCATACATAGCTGAATTTGACAGCTGCTCTCTCATTACTAGCTGTAGCACCTTGGGAAAGTTACTTAATGTTTTGCATGTCAGTTTCTATATCTGTAAAATGGATTTTCATAATACACAATACATAATTGCAGGTTTGTTGGGGGTTTGAATGAAATGGCACATATTAAGTATGTGCTGGTGTGTTGGGTCATTGTTATGAAAGCATGGCCTATGTTCACAAAGCCCTGTGCCATCATTGTGCTTTATGGTGAATAGCCATTTCCACGGTATTGTGGCTATGTGTGGAGGGCTCCGGGGAGGAAGAGTGGGGCAATATTTTTGTTTACTCAGATAGATTGTAAGTCTCTTGTTTTCAATACTAATTCTGTCAAAGAAAAAGATATGTTATGTGACATTGAGGAGTTTACAATTAAGTGGTGGAGCCTGTATATGCCATGATATATTAAAAGTCAGAATGTGTTAAATGTCATACCAACCCACAAAGTGCTCTGGGACCACTGAGGAGGGAAAAGCTAATTTTGACTGAAAGTCTGGGATACCATCATAGGAGACAGGATATTTGATATGTGGCTTAAAACACGGCTTGAGTAAGAACTGGAAATGAGAAGAAGGAAATAGATGTCTTAACATTACAAAGGTAAAATAGACACAATGTGAAGATGTATGGAATATTGAGTGGGGATGAATAAGAGAAAGAAAAGTGAAAAATAACCAGAGCTTTGAAGCCCAGAAAACTGGAAACACAGCGTTGGCTGAAGTTCAATGGGGAATCATGGAGAAGGGATGGACTCAGTAGAAGATGAGCTCCATTTGCCCATATTGAGTTTGAGGAGGAAGAGGAACAACAAGATGAAGCTCTCTCTTGGTGAGGTATAATCTGCAACTTAGGTGAAAGATGCAGATTTCAGATCCATTTTCATGGATGTGCTCATTTAAACTTAGGCAATCACTTTGACGTAGAGAACAAATCAAGAATTTAAGAGTAACTAAATAGAACAGTAAGAAATAGCTACTCTTTGGGGACTCATAGAGATATAGTTTTAAAAGAAACATTAGGGACTTGGGGAGGAAACCAAGAGAATGCAGAATCACAGAAGCCAAGAAGGGAAAGAATCTCACAGATGTGATGGTGACCAGGAATGTCAGGCCCTGAAGAGAGCCTGGGGAGGAGCAAAGAGCAAAGGACTTTCTTGGCCACGTGGAGACTGTGCAGGAAGCTACTTTAGGGCTGACTGGGAGTAGGGTCATTGAGGAAGTGAAGTGAGAGGGAAGATGATGCAGGGAATAATAGCTTGAGGGACCAGGGAAGTTATCAGGACAACAGAAGTCTGGGTACATTTACAGATTGGAGGGAAAGAGTCAGTAAAATGGATTAAAGTTGAAGAATATACAAAGATTAATTAATGAATCAAGACCCCAGAGTACTGGTTATCACCTACTTCTTAACATAAGACTCACGTAGGACTATTACTATAATACAAATGCCTGTTCTTGATCTGCAGAGATGTTGATTAAATTGTTTTGGATAGGGAAGCCCCCTCCATTATTTACTAGTTTTCCCAGGTGATTCTAATATGCACGTAGGTATGAGAACCACTGCTTGAGAAGAATTGGTCATTGGATTAAGACCACTGTAGAGGGTTACCTTTGGATGATGAAGGCTATCTTCTTCCTCTGAGATGAGAGTATGGTAGTGTTGGAAGGGAATCTAAGAAAAGGTTGAATTAAGAACAGAAACATTTTGAAGTAAGGACATTGAAAAAACTCATGAAGAATGGCTTTAAGTCTGAAAAAGTAGAAGGTGAGATGTTTAGAGTAAAGGGGCAGGAGTAAGAATGGGTCATGAAAGAAACTTAAAACATCCCAAACAACTATTAGGATTAATAAGGTAATTGTCCAATTACTGCTTCATTCTTTCTACCGTTATTGGTTGGCCACTCCCTAACACAGAAAAGGCAACACTGTATTTCTTATTCCTCTTAGGAAAAAGAGAAAAAGGAGATTTATAATCAGGGAAGAGCTAGAAGAATAGTAAAGTTACAGAGCCTTAAGGGGGACTTTAAGCAGGAGTATCGAGAGTAAGAAAATCTAAGCAGTGGGCTCAAACCTCTGTGAAATCACAGCTTGTCTATAAAGGGATCTTGGAGATTATCTGGTCTGACTCCTCCCATTGAGATGATGAGTAAACTGAGGTTCAGAGAGATTCTAAAATTTGGCCATCATCAAACAGCAAGCCAGCAACACCAAGAGACTTGCAATAAAATCTTCCAATTCCCACACCAGTGCCTGCAGTTCCTGTACGCACTCAGCCTCATGACCTCTGTGGTTGAGTTCCCTGTTAGCAAAATGGCTATAGTTCTGTGAGGATTAATAAGAAAATCCGTAAATTGTTTTTAGCTCCTCGCAAGAGAGAAAAAAAATGTTCAATTTCTTCTTTATTGCTATTATTATGTGAACCAGATTGAATTGCTGTGCTTCTTAAGAGTTTCTTATGACTAGTGTGAAGTTTCCCATTTTAACCCAAGCCAATTTTAAATTACCCATAGAATACACAGATAACTGACTGTAATAATTCAGTTGCCACACTCAGTACATTGTTTGAAATCCAACCAAAGAAAAAAGGGACAACTTGCAAGCCTAGAGAAGCAGCAAGATAGACATCCCCCCCAACCCTCCCAGCCCCCCCTCCCGCAAACTGAAATAGGATTTATTCTAGGTAATTAAGAAGGGGCAGGTGTGTAGTGACAAGGTCAGTGGGTTTCCTCCTGTGCATGGCTGCAGTATAAGGACAGAGGCTTTAACCTTCTGTGAAGGAAGATAAATGAACTAGACCACCCTTAGGAAACTAGAACTCTTCCATTTCTGTCTGTATTTTACTTTTTGCTATCTTTCCACTAAAATATCTAAAATAGTTAAAAACAAACTACAAAGAATATCTCATGAATCCTGATTCCAGTTATCTTTTAATTATAAATAAATTTATGTCTCAACTTAAGATTTCTTATCTGTAAAATAGAGGAGTGTTGGAATAAATATTCTAAACTCAGCTCTTGCTTCCATGGGCTTTTCACCGCCTTTGTTGGTTACACTAGGCTAGTTGCTATTTACCCTGCATGGTTGAATGCTCTGTTCCCACAGCCGGCATAGCCAGGAAGGGCACCGACCAATGAGCACTGTATCTTGGTACAAACGCTGCTGGACACCCCTCTCTTGTCTTTCTTTTCTTAATCCTACCCAACTATGCAATGCACTGTTTGGTTATCTCGCAAGCCCTGGGAGCATGTTGGAAAGAACTGAGAGACAGAGAGCAACAAAGCAGAGAGTGGTGTGAGAGGGGGACATGCACTGTGGGTAAGCTGGACTCTCTCAGAGAACTACATTTACTTTGTATTCATCCCCTTGAATTAATAAAGGAATTGTTGATATGCAGAGAGAGGCTACAATTAAAAAGAGCAGTATTGGTTTGGATGGTTCAAAAAATGGCTAGAAGATAAAAAAGTATAAAAAATGCAATGTTTCCTGGCTTTGGAACTACCTGTATGACTGCAAGTTCACGAGTGGAGGGAAATAAGAACTTGTGGGAATGCTTTCTTTCACAGGGAAGTGCTTTTTCTTCTCTCAGTTGGATTGAGGGTTACTTTCTTGATTCTAGTGTATATTTTCTCATATTTTAAAAAATGGTGTGGTGTTAATTCACAAGTCTCAGGTTTCAACTCTAATATATTAGTATTGTGTGATTTTTCTCAGCCTTTCAAATTCTCAATTATTTTACTGTCAGAATTTTCTTCTAGTTGATCAATTTTCTAAAAGAAGCTCTGTCTAGACATACAAACTGAATTGGAGAATGGATACAAACATCTAGATGATTCTAGAAAAAGTATCTTAATTGGTTGTTTTAGGCAACAAGTCTTTAGTCTTCACTGGTATTAATTATCCACATATGTGTTTGAGATCTCTAATTAATTTTGCACAAACAGAAATTGTCTCACACAAACGTTTAACAACATTTTTATTTTATAGGACTTTTTTTTCCCTCTGCAAACTAGATCACAGTATGATGAGAAAATATACACAAATTCAAACTGACAGCGCTTCATGAATCCCTTATATTCCAATATGCTCTGGTATATGTCACCCACTTTGCAAAATGATTATTAATAGCCTGACTGCAAAATTGTTTAAGAAACATTTCATTTTAAATTAGCCATAATTTATTTTTCAGATTATACAGATGCATTAAGACCATTTTTGTTCTCCACATTCAGTTTTCCCTGTTAAAAAAAGAGAAAAATACATATCTATATATATATTTTATATATATATATATTCTGTATATTATATATATATATATCCTTTCTATATATATACAGAAAGGAAGAAAAAAGGAAGGATTGATTTGGCAAGTAATTAGTTAATTCATTTAATTATTTTAGATCACCAAACAGAATACTTCAAGTCTTTCCAAAATACTTCGTACTATTTGGTTCAAATGTTTTTTCTGAGGGCCTAATTTATCAGCAACAACAGAGTGTGTGAGAGATAAGGCAGGGTGAGACCCCAGGTAATTGACATCCAATCAGGGGGCCTTTGTCTGAGAACCCAAGGGAAAGAGGCAGCACTGACAATCAAAGGGAGGGAGACTTCTATCTGGAGGATACTTCTCATGAAAACGAATGATTCAAAATTGAATTGAAGATAGAGCCACAGCAAAGAGATTGCTATTCCCAACTTTGGCCTTAGGAATCATTTTCAAAGTTTGAGATTGCTGTTGTGGGCAAATGGGCTCCACTGAGCCACACAAATAGATATAAATCAATCAACTGGTAGTCAATCAATCAATAAAATCTAGATATTTCAGATCCAAAGCTACAGTTTTCTCCCCTTAAATGTATTGAGGCGATTGGCTTTGCTTTCCTGTGTGCTTTGGAGAGAGACACTTCACTGATGTAAAATGATTAAGATTTTAAATATTAGCTAACATTTTGGTGCATTACATATCAGCCATGTGCTAAGTGATTTCTGCCCTGTGTTTTAACAGAATCTTTGAAATAACCCAATGAAGTAAGTGCTATTTTTCTGCCCATATGTGGACATTGAGACTTGACTATAGTCACTTGCTCAAGATAACACAGCTAGTGAATAACAGAGCCAAGATGCAAACTCAGTACTGCCTGACCTCAAAGTCGGGGCCCTATACCATTTCTGTAGAGGCAACACTGTATTATTCTTTAGGTGTTTCTGGACACTCAGACGCATAATATTAGTTATCTCAGACTACAAGCCATACCATATATTGCCTCTGAATCCACAAAAGTGCCAAGGATAATGCCAGGCACAGAATAGGTATTTGAAAAAATACCTGTTGAATTGAATTCACAAAAGAAAACTGCTTGCTCTAATGATTTATCACCTCATTCTTCCATGAAATTAAGTATGAATCCATAAAATTCTAGTCATAAGGACAATGTTATTTGAACAGGAACACTATGGCATTATGAATAATAGATTTCAATCTATTAAGCACAGAGCTACAGCAACAGTTTAACAGGATAATGCAAGGATTATTATAAAATTTTAAGAGATTACTGTAAGTAGCACATGATCCCTTTGCTAACAACAAAAACAAAATAATGCTGGGAAATAGACTTTTTTGTTTATTTGCTTTTACATGAAATCTATATGGAGTTGTGCAAATAGACTGGAGTTAGGGCAGCCGAATTCTATTCTTGGTTCTGAAACTAAATGGCTCTGTGACTGTCAGCAAAAGGCTGACCTTTTCAGTCTTAAATCTCCTCATGGTTAAAAGTAGGGGAGGATCAGATTAGATGATTTATAAGGTCCTTCCAACTCTAAAATCCCATCATTCTATAATATTGCTGCATTAGATTCCAATGTTAGCATAGCTGGAAATGCTCATTTCGTAATTTTTTACCTTTGAAAAATGCTCTGTATCAGGAGATCCAAAGGTACTTTAAACCAAAACTCAGTAGGGAAAGAATACAGTAGCCTTTTAGCTACAATCTGGGATGTAGCAACTATATCTTACATGCAAGATGAGAGGAGGTTTGCCAATGAGACTAACAAAAGGTAAAACCAAAACTATCCTCATTACAAAACACCAAGCCAGCCAAGACATGATACATAACACAGCAGTATCTACACAATGAATTAAAGAAATTCAAGCCATTTTCTGGAACTTTCCCATCACAGTCACAATTTTTTTTTTTGATTCTTTTTTTTTTAATTTTTTTTATTTTTTTTTATTTTGGCATATTATGGGGGTACAGATTTTAAGGTTTCAATAAATGCCCATTTCCCCCCCTCCCCCCAAAAGTCTGAGTCTCCATCATGACCATCCCCCAGATGGTGCACATCTCACTCATTATGTATGTATATACCCGCCCCCCTCCCCCCTCCCACCTCCCCAATACCCTATTACTGTAGCACCTGTGTGTCCACTTAGGTGCTACTCAGTTAATACCAGTTTGCTGGAGAATATATCTGGTGCTTGTTTTTCCATTCTTGGGATACTTCACTTAGTAGTATGGGTTCCAGCTCTAACCAGGAAAATATAAGATGTGCTATATCACCGTTGTTTCTTAGAGCTGAATAGTACTCCATGGTATACATATACCACATTTTATTAATCCATTCTTGGATTGATGGGCACTTGGGCTGTTTCCACAGCCTTGCAATTATGAATTGTGCTGCTATAAACATTCGAGTGCAGGTGTCTTTTTTGTAGAGTGTCACTGGATCATTTGGGTAGATGCCCAGCAATGGGATTGCTGGATCAAATGGTAGATTCACTTGTATCGCTTTAAGGTATCTCCATATTGCTTGCCACAGAGGTTGAACTAGTTTGCAGTCCCACCAGCAGTGTAGGAGTGTTCCTCTCTCTCCACAACCACGCCAGCATTTGTTATTTGGAGACTTTTTGATAAAGGCCATTCTCACTGGGGTTAAGTGATATCTCATTGTAGTTTTGATTTGCATTTCCCTGATGATTAGGGATGGTGAGCATTTTTTCATATGTTTGTTGGCCATTCTACAGTCACAATTTTAATTAAACTTCCTTGAAATTCAGTTATCCACTTTGGAGTTGGTAAGATTAAACCTAAAATACTATTGCCAAGTCTTACCACGCTTACACTTAGTGGTAGCCCCTGTGTAAGTGATAGTTTCTAGTAACATTGTACAAGCAGCAATGTTATATATATAAGCCTGGGAAACCCTAATGCTGGTTCTATGCCTACCTCTCTGTTACTTAGCTGTGTTATCCTCATTAATTAATGTGAACTCTCTGGATCTGGATTTCTTCATCTGTAAAAGAGAAATAGGTCAGATACATTGCCTAGCTCTAAAACAACTGACCTTATTGTGATAGGAAAAAATACATTTTGGTTATTGCAATCACTTGCTGCTATCTATGGAAAGTAGATCCTGATAAGTGGAGGGTCTATTGTTGGGTAAGGAGATGATAAGAGTGATAGCCAGTCTTGGCACAGCTGGACCAGCACTAAATTGTTTTACATAAGTAAGGGGAAAAGATTGAGAAGCCCCAGAGAGAGGATTCTGAGAAGGGAAGCAGGAACCAGTAAAGATAAGTGCTTCTGGTGAAAGTGGGTGAGAGACTAGAGAAGACCCAGCACACCTATAAGGCTAAGAAAGGAGACCTGGAGGAAAATGCTGTATTTTTATAAACCTTCTCTTTATCTTTCATTTTAAAATTTGTCAATAAACTATGCACTGGGCTGGGCGTGGTGACTCACACCTGTAATCCTAGCACTCTGGGAGGCCAAGGCAGGAGGATCACTTGAGCTCAGGAGTTCGAGACCAGCCTGAGCAAGAGCAAGATCCCATCTCTACTAAAAATAGAAAAATTAGCTGGGCATGGTAGCATATGCCTGTAGTACCAGCTACCTGGGAGGCTGAGGCAGGAGGATCACTGGAGCCCAGGAGTTTGAGGTTGCAGCGAGCTATGACAATGCCACAGCACTCTAGCCAGAGCAACAGAGCAAGACTCTGTCTTAAAAATAAATAAGTAAACTATACACTCTTCAATAATGCTTTGGTACAAGTAGACTCCTTATTTTGAAGATAAAAATGATTAAATCCAGCTTCAAAGGCTGTGTGGAGGAACCACTGACTTATGGGTTAAAAATGCATTATAAAGAAATGTGCTATAAGACACAAATCTAAATTTGTAGTATTGATACAGCATCATAGCATGAAGAACTGCCACGACTGGGCTGTGACTGGCCAGACTGTATCTAGGTTCAGTTCTGGACACGATACTTTGGCAGGGATCTCAAACTTAGACTCCTTTGGGGACCAAGGTGAGTGAAGCCAGGAGTAAAACAAGAGGCACTGATGGAACCTTGGAGCTAGAGAGTACAGTGCCCTGCAGAAAGACATTTAAATTCCTTCTGCTTTTTCTTTTGTATTTAAAAACAAAACAAATGGAAAACTACACTGTGCCAAGCAAAACACATCTGTGGGCCAGAATCTTTGAAAGAGTCATTAACAAATCAAAGGACATTCAAAGGAGAGTGGTCAGGATATGAAATAACTCACAAAGTTGCAGTATGTGGAACAATTGAGTGAACTGGGATTCTTTAATTTGAAAAAGAGTAGACCCTGGGGAACCTGGTGGTTGTCTTCAAAGTATTTAACAGCTGTTACACAGGAAAGGTATTACAGATGCTGTATCGGCCCACAAGCAGAACCAAAATAAAGGGGCAATTATTAAGGATTAAATTGGTCAATATTTATAAAGCACCCAAAACAGTGTCTGCACACACTAAGCTTTACAAAATTGTCTATTAAATGAAATGAAATGGACTTGATATTCAGAGCTGTCCAAAGCCTAAATGAGTTGTTTCTGCAATGTTTGGAGGGTGAGTATTTACAAGGTGGTTAGGGGGCAGTATTCTGATGGATAGAAAGCACACCTAGACTTGGAGACTACCAGGGTCCAGGCCTGGATGGTTCTCTAAGGTAACTTGTAAACTTGGATTCAATCATATATCCATCAAAACTTGAAACGAAAGACATTTCTCCTCTACTGAATGGTCTTACATCACATCACATTTCTCAGACAAGAGTCATCCCAGCTTTGAGAGGAGAATCAACTAAAGTTGTGAATTAAGATCCCCATGAAAAATAAAGTATGGGGAAGCTATAAATGATCCTAAAAAGTAAGGGTGGTATCAAAGGAAATGTAGGTACTTGGGAAAAGAAATACTAGAGCACTCCCAAAGTCTTCCAACAAAGTGAATAGCTGGCATAGTGATGAAGAACATCAGAATTTAGGATTTGCAATCTCTTAGAGCCACCTTTATGACTTTTGCCAGACCAAGTCAATGAGGACACTTTGATGTTGGATTATTCAAAATAAAAATCCATGTCTCAAAACCAAAACAACTTGGAAATGAAGAGTCACAACAAGATGATTGAGAAGCCATCTGAAAAATACTTTTAAAACATTAAGATTAAAATTATGATGGGTACCATATGTCATAAAAGGACAATGACCAATGTAAGACAATAGTGACCAGAACAGAACTAACTCTGACTGAGACAAGAAAGCCAATACTGATGGAGTTCTGAATGTCGGAGTACTGAGAACTGTGCGCTTAATCCAGTAGTAAAATTCAAGAGAAAAATCAGATCCAGCTAACAACTACATGCTGTTGCTTTGTGTTAGAGCAGCTGGAGAGTAAAAACATGGGAATGAAGATTTATCAAGCACCTACTTTTGGTCAGGCACAGTGCTAGGTGCTTTACACATGTTACCTCCTCTAATCCTCGTGTTCACCTTGATAAAAAAGGAAATTTATCCCTATGTTTTACATAATAAAATTAAAGCTCAATTTAATAAACTTGCCCAACTCAGTGAATCATAAAATGATAAAAATATTTTGGAGAATAATTCAGCCAAATCTATCAACTCTTTTAAGGAGAAAAAATTATTGCCTTACCAATGCAATTTTTAGCCATTCACTTCTCAGAAATACTTTTGCAAGTGTGCAAGGTTATCATGTATAATTTTCTTTATTGCAACATTATTTATAATGTTAAAAATTTGAAGACAACCCAATGGTTTTTCAGTAAAATAATTTATGATACACCTATATTCTAAAATACTCTGAATTAAATAAAAACATTTAAAGTATATGAAATTAAAGTCATTCAGAAGAAATATTTTGGAGTATAAAAATCAAAATATAATATATAATAAGTGGTAAAATCAACTTTTTATTAACATAATATATATACATCTGTATCAGTGTAGTAAAAGATTTGTCCAAGTGATTAATACTAGTTACATCTAGAGAATGAGATGAACAACTGGAATGGAAGAGACCATATCCTACTTTCTGCCCTTAAAAATCTAGCTCTTCTGCCTACCATGAGATATACACCATGAAGATGCAATTCATTAGAATCTTTATTTTCACCAGGATACTGTCTATGAAAAGCCAGAGGAGATGCTGAAGGTTTAAATTTGGAGATATAAATGCTGTGATAAAGTGTTTGGAAATGGAGTTATCAATGATAGCTGTGTGTACCTGACCATGTCCACTGGGGTAATTTGATGGAGTAGTTAGAACAGCTGTAAAGAAATACATTTTAAGAAAAACAAACTGATGTGACACGACATTTAAATAGTATTCTTTAAACTATTTCAAACAGATATTTACTATTTTGTTAAAAAGATAAAAATGGCCGGGCGCTGTGGCTCACGCCTGTAATCCTAGCTCTTGGGAGGCCGAGGCGGGCGGATTGCTCAAGGTCAGGAGTTCAAAACCAGCCTGAGCGAGACCCCGTCTCTACTATAAAATAGAAAGAAATTAATTGGCCAACTGATATATATATAAAAAAAATTAGCCGGGCATGGTGGCGCATGCCTGTAGTCCCAGCTACCCGGGAGGCTGAGGCAGAAGGATCACTCGAGCCCAGGAGTTTGAGGTTGCTGTGAGCTAGGCTGACGCCACGGCACTCACTCTAGCCCGGGCAACAAAGTGAGACTCTGTCTCAAAAAAAAAAAAAAAAAAAAAAGATAAAAATGATGGAAAGGCATAATGAACCTAAAGTCACACAAGCAGCCACTGGCAGTTAGAATTCATCATAGTTCTTGCTTCAATATCTACTTCTCAGTATGCGAAACTTCAGAATTCTCCATTTATGAAATGAGTTTACTCTGTCTAGAGTGGAAAATGATGCACAGTAGAATTACCTGAGAGAAAAAGTAAAAACTTTCCAAGGAAAATCAATTAAAGTATGGATGAAGGCCATGGCTGTAGCCATAAACACATTCTTTTGCCAAAGAATTAATATATACCTCTAGACAAGAAGATTTATACAAAAAACTGTTGTGTCACATCAATTTCCTTTTCTAAAAGTGCAGTTCTTTACAGAAGTTTTAACTACTTCATTAAATTACCCCAGCGGACATGGTCAGGTACACATAACTATCATTGATAACTCCATTTCCAAACACTCTTATCATTGCATTTATGTCTCCAAATTTAAACCTTCAGCATCTCCCCTGGCTTTTCTCAGATAGTATCCTGGTGAAAATCAGGATTCTAATAAATCAGATCTTCACAGTATAAATCTCATGGTAGGCAGAAGAGCTAGATTATTAAAAATATTGCAATATTTAATAAAACTTTGATTATAATTATTAATGAGATCCAGAATCCTCAAACAAGGTAATCAGAACAGAGTAAAACATAAATGTAAGAAACTCAAAAATATGTCTGAATTTCCAAGAATATTTAAGGTGGAAAATTAAACTAAGTTATTAATATAATTAATCATCTCTTTGAATCAAGGCAGACTTATCTACAAAATTAACATATGGAAAGCCTAATTTCCACATGATGCTGCCATGAATATGAAAGCTTGGTTTAAAATATATAAATACTTAGACACAGAGGGATGAGAAAATAGGTAATCAAAAGGCAGACAGGAAAAATAGTATCCCCTTCTCCCCTTTATCTGGGTCAAATCAAGTTCATAAATGTCTCAGACGTTAAAGGCTGTTGAATAAATGTGGAAATAGGACCAGTCACTCACTACATCACTGTAAGTGTAACTACACTAGCTTGGAAGTATATTTCTGCTATTTTTCTTTCATGACACTTCCTTGTTTATCTATTTGAAATCACAGAAAAATGTGGGTCCCTCCAGAATATACACTTATAAATGCCAGTGGTAATTTGAACACTCACAATGTCAGAGGAAGAAATTCCACTTTGAAAAAGTACAAAACCTTCTGATGACATTCATGCTATGATCATGGGAATACTCAATCAGCTTAATAGTCACAATATTTCACAGCTTTTAGAGGAATGTTATAAGGAAAGAGAGAGAAGTACATGAGAACCAGTGCCTCTCCAGTGCTTGGAAGACACTCAAGGAATACCTACTGAACTAATAAATGCGTTTATCCTCACTTTAATGTACAGAGAAATCTTGAAGAAAATAGATGATTGATAGAAAGATAGATAGATAGATAGATAGATAGATAGATAGATAGATAGATAGATAGATAAAACTAGCACCTTGATTCAAAAGAATTGAGTCTCTGTATTATTCAGAACTCTTCTGGGTATAAATGACAGAAACATTATTCAAATACACCCCAAAAATATGAAACATATTGGCTTATATAAGTAACAATGTCAGAAGTTGAGTGGCTTTGGCAGAGCTAAATCCATCTGCCCCAAAATATTCCATCTTCATTTCTTGGCTCGATTTTTTTTGGATTGGCTACATTTTACAAAAGTTTCTTTCCATGTGGTAGAAATAGATAGCCACTAGCATCTTCAGACTTACATAAAATTTGCCCTCAGAAGGACAGAGAGGTTCTCTCTTCAAACATCCAAATAATTACCCCAAAAGGGACTTCAAATGAATGAATCATAATGGCTAGAACCTTGGTTCATGTGACCACATCTGCTGGGGCAGGGAAGACACTGCACTTTGATTGATAGGCTTATCAGAATCATGTGGTGAGAGAAAGGGGCAATTTCCAAAAGAAAAGGAGGTAGGAGAGACAAAATAATAGATGTAACCTACAGTTCCCTACTATAAATTACTTTTATATCCTTTGTTGGTTCCTTCCTTGAGCCTCTGCAGTATTGTAATCAGTTGCTTATACACCCCAGATCTCCTCAAGATTTAAACATTCTGAGTAGAAAAGAGTGTTTTCCTTACAACATGGTGCTTTGAACATTGTCTATATTCACTAATTTAAAGGAATAACTTATGCAAAACCACTGTATAAACTGTAAAAATTTTACAAATGTAAATATTAGGAGAATGGATTTAATTGTCTTTGACCTTTTGGTAGAGTTAAAAACTTTAGAACTTCTATCTCAAAATTCAGTTATTTTAAGAGCCTATGCAAGACTTCTTTCTTATAGCAGTGGCTTCTACATCTATGCTTCCTTCAACTCACATCTTTTTATTGCATACCTTTTTTCCTGATTAATACCATAAAGGATGTGAAGATAAAATTTAAAAAATTATGTTATTACCTTGAAACATAACTCCTAAAGTGTTCATTGTAATATCATTTTCTTATTCCTGGCACTGAGCAAGATACCTGGAATACAGCCACATCGATTTTTCTTTTTATTAGCTACCACATATAGTCTGGTCTGCATTGGCTCTTTCTCCTACAGATGTTATTTCTTTCAACACTCAGAATGACGTAGTTTGTTTTCAATACTCCCCAATATATTTATGGGCCCTTACGAGTCATCACTATCTTGAAAATTCAGTCTCTCACCCATGTGTCTAAAATTTTATTTCCAACCTACTTTCTTAAGATTTCCTAGTTTTCATATCTTTAGAATTATGTTAGGGAGAAAAATCATAACCCTCCAGAGAAGGGCCACATTTTTTTACTCATCGTTGTTTAGTCACTCACAGTGCCCTGCAATCAAAAAATATTCCTCAAAATGTTTTTTATTTAGTCTTAGAAATGAAAAAAAAACATGAGTGGACAAAATGTGAAAGCATGTCAGAAAAGATAAGACTAGAAAGTTATCTCATTAAAATGAACACTACTACAATAAAAATTCATTATAATTAAAATATTCCCAAACTCCGAACAGTGACCAATAGTAATGATGCTTTTTTGCTCTTGCTAAAATAAAAGTTGCCTTTGTTAATAACTCAGTATAACAAAGGCTTTTATTCCTCAGTTCTTTTCACACAATTGTCACTAGCTATTGAGGAGGGAACAAAACCCTGAACACTTGATTCTGGAGCAAAGAGCAAGTGCAAAAGAAAACAGAAAGTACCAGCTAAAACAGCAAAGAGCTCACAAAGAAATGTCGGTCAAGAGAAATATGAAATGCAGCATTTTTTTATTCGTACAAAAAGAAAGGGAAATAAATAATAGAATCCATGGACTCTGGCAAGAAGAAAAGGAGGTTTAACCACAAAAATATGCTATCTTACTTTACAATTTACATAAAAGTTTTACCTGTATTACCTCATATAGCATAACCAGTCAACAAAGTTGTGAAATATATATTATATGTTCATCAGTTTGCAGAGTGGGGAACTGAGTTTCAGACATAAAATGGCTTCCCTAAGATAACAAGGCTAGCCAACTTATGACTTAAACATTTCTTACTATTTCTACAATGTCACAGCAGCTTTTATTTTCTTCCACAAATTAATTATACACTTTTAAAACACTAAGATATAATACTAGATGTCCTTTAAATACAATTTCTAATTTATTAAAATTTTTTCTTCCTAGTTTTTTAGTTGCCCCATATGTATATGCCTAATGTATAACATTTCTCCTTGATCATTTTTCCATATCTCCTCTTATAACTAGCATCATCTACATTCTAGGTGGTGCTAGATGATGTGCATTGGAATGAGATATGAATTATGTTTATGAAATAAATTAATGCCAGTATTTTCTTATTCTGGTTGTTTAATAGTTATAAGGGAAATTGGCAAAGTATGTTATTCAGCAAAATGTGTAAGCATTGTCCACTGTCAGGCAATGTAGATCTAACACCATCAATTTGCAACATGGGTGGGCAAGAAGGACACATGTGAGCATGAAAGGCCTCAAATGAGCTTGCAACATAATTATAAAAACAAGGTAGGCTCACTTAAAAGGCTCAATATGTCTCTCAAGTCCAGTTGGTCTAACTAGAGAGAAAATAACTTCAAAGTCTTTTGCCTCACCCCCAATAAGTACCTGCCACAGGTGCTGTTACTTCAATCACCCTGATGATACAGGCCACCCTAAATCCCATGATTCAGTACATTGGACAGCACACTGGCTTTACAAAATTACTGGCCAGGAACCTGAGCAGTCTTGGTCCAGTAGTTGGAGTTTCAGATCTTGAAATTCTAAGACAAAGGAGAAAAACCTAAACTCTCTGTAAGCCTCCTTTTTCCGATAACAAATTTTTTCCACTGTGGTGAGGTCTACAGATGTTCATTTCATTTCCCTCAAACAGCCTAGCTGGTTCCATGCAATCCCAAACAAAGTGCAATCCCAAACAAAGGTAACTGACTGCAACTCAACAGTGTTCTTCTCTTGGGCTCTAATCATTTCTATGTGATTGTGCCATAGTAATTACTTTGCAAATAAAGGAAATGTAAACAAAAAAATAACAAAACTTTTGAAGTTTGAGAGAGTTGCAAATGTTTCACAGTCCACTGGAAATACTCTGAATTTCCAGTTCTAATGTTATCAATGTATCCTCCCAAGCAACCTCTAATAATGTGTTACATAAATATTTGGTGAATGACTATTGAAGGAATATTTGTAAGTAAGGTGAGCTCTGTGGATCTACCTTGTCCTTATGGATATAATTTGCCAACCTAAATAACAGAGACAGGCTCTCTAAAAGAAAATGATATTTATTCAGGAATAGGGCATTGCAACGAGAATACACATGCCATAGCAAACTAAGTGCATTTCAGGGAGGTAAAGAAAGACAAAAGTTTGTAAAGGAACGATGAGGAGAATTACATACTTGTTTTGAGATAATTATCCTTGGCTACAAGGATCAATAACAAGGCTGGCAGCAGATCCAGGTTGCATGGGCAGCTGCTGGGCAGATATCCTCTCAGACAACCTTTCTTTAAGGTTGTGTTGGCCTTTGTGCAATATTGAAGTTTTAGCAGAGTTTTTTGTGACAGTTTTTGTTATCAGGCATTTATGCATGAAAGCCCTCTCTTTACAGCCGTGCCCAGCTCTGTTTGTCAGGGCGTTTTTTAACACGTGACTCCATTTTGATCCTGACAGCTTTCACATTGGCCCTTTTTGATCGAGATCTAATAATGTGTTACATAAATATTTGGTGCATGAATAAATGTTGAAGGAATATTTATAAGTAAGGTGAACTATGTGAATCTCCCTTTTCCTTATGGATATAATTTTATAGCCTAGTTGAGCCAGATAAATGAACAAGTGATACGATTTTACCTGAATTTCTTTTCTCAATGTACTAAGCAATTATGCTCACACACACAAAAATGTACACTGACTAACCACTCTTCCTCTGTGTATATTCTATGCAGCTAGCCCTGAAAATGTTTCTGTTTGCTTGGAAAAATGATCATTGTAACATTCAGAATGGTAAAATATTAAAACCAAAAAATAGGCCGGGCGTGGTGGCTCACGCCTGTAATCCTAGCTCTCTGGGAGGCCGAGGCGGGCGGATTGCTCGAGGTCAGGAGTTCGAAACCAGCCTGAGCAAGAGCGAGACCCCGTCTCTACTATAAATAGAAAGAAATTAATTGGCCAACTAATATATATAGAAAAACTTAGCCGGGCATGGTGGCACATGCCTGTAGTCCCAGCTACTTGGGAGGCTGAGACAGAAGGATCGCTTGAGCCCAGGAGTTTGAGGTTGCTGTGAGCTAGGCTGACGCCACGGCACTCACTCTAGCCTAGGCAACAAAGCGAGACTCTGTCTCAAAAAAAAAAAAAAAAAAAAAAAAAAAAAAAAAAAAAAAAAACCAAAAAATAAATTTTTACACTTTTACAGCAATTTACAGAGTGGGAAACAAATCAAAGAAGGGTAAGCCTGAAGATAGTAAGATAGTTTCTGGAGTGCGTATTTGCATTTATAGCATTTTGAAGAAAATTTCTCTAATGATATAATGTTTCATGATTTATTGTTATTGGTATTCCTCAGAGATACTTTGATTTTGAAAACATGCATAAATTTAGTTCTGTTGTTTTTAAAATGCTATCTTTAATACATTATCACAACGACCCTATAAAACAGTTAAGAATCAGTTATCTCATTTTGTTTTATTTTACTTTATTTCATTTTTGTTATTTAGAGACAGGGTCTTGCTATGTCAATCAGGCTAGTCTCAAACTCCTAAGCTGAAGTAATCCTCCCACATCAGCCTTCAGAGTAGCTGGCACTATAAATGTATGCCACAGTACCCATCAGTTACCCCATTTTAAAAATGAACAAACTGAGACTCAGAGAAATTAATTACTATTTTCAAAGTCATATGACTAATGTGTAATAGAACTTGTTCCCAAGCCCAGTTCCTCTGACTCAAACTTCACTCTATACCAGTATTCCTTATACACCTGTAGACATGTATATCAGACATACCTACTTTATGAAGGTGGCTAATAATCCACTTTCCTCTCTTTTCACGTGTGTTCATATATTCTGTGCATCTTCACTTTATTTTCCTAATGCAGATGAAGAGGAGATATGAATAGGCAGGTTGACAGGGAAGCATAATGTGCTTTTTAGAATGATATTTAACCACATACTTGGACTGGTTTTAGCTCATAATGCTTAATTTCTGAGCTTCAAAAATCACTATATGTGTGAGTAAATTCATAGTAAAATATTTCATTTGCAATCTTTGCTCTAAAGTACTTTGACAACAGATACCAACCTGTGATATTATCTCCCAATCCCATTCTTGCTCCTGCCTTTCACATTGTGATACTCTGGCCTTCCTATTCCATTTTTAAAATCCTCCCATGGCTCCTTATTGCCCTCAAAATAGAGAACAAATTCTTCAGGCTAACCTTCCAAGTCATCCATGACCATTTCCTTCCTTTCTCTCAAAACTCCTTCCCCTATACTCTCCTTTCTCTTTCCAGCTAAACTGAACAACTGCCCAGTTATCCAGTATGGCCCATTTTAAATAACTAGGACTTTGCCTATCATCCCCCTTCTTTCTAAAAAAACAAAAAAAAAACAAACAAACAAACAAAAAAAACCCTAACCCTAACCCTTTATTCCTTTTTATGCCTAAACACTCCACTCTTTCTTCACAGCTCAGCTTAGGCATCTGTCTGTAAAACACTTTGAGCATCTTCCCACTCCTTCACAAAGCAGGATTGGTGGCTCTCTCCTTTGTGCATACTGTGATTAGCGTTAACTATTAAGTCTTGGCACCTACCACAGGATTTTTCAATCAGTTGCTTATATGTCTCCTTCCTTGTTTTATCTTACTGTCCTTGTTCTTAGCACAGTACATAACAGGATGTAGCCAATGCTCAATAAATGTTTACTGGATGAACAATGAATACATGACAACCTATTTAAACAGAGTAGCTAAGGAAACAGAAAATCGTTGATTTTCTCAAGGGAAGAACCATCCAGAGACCAAATGCTACCTTGCCTAGTCCTTCCTATATCCTAGTCTCAACTAATATTAATGTAACATTATCAAGGATCTCAAACACATGACCTCAGTATACAACAACATAGTTCTTATAACCTCATACCTCATAGTAAGAATAACAAGGGATATTTATTAATCATATACAAAATTATAGTGCTATCTCTACTATCCTTGAGGAAGACATAATTTCATGCATTTTGGTTATTAGTTTGCTTCCCACACTTCAGTTCTGTATCTTTAAAAATAAAATGGTAAGATAAAATAAAGGGAAATTTTAGCATTTTTGAGGCAAATGTGGATGCCATAGATAATGACCTTATTCACCCCAAACTCAGTCCTCAGATCACCACTTACATAAAAAGAAAACAATCACCAAATCTAAAGAACCTCATCAAGACATAATATATATAAGAGGTTATGACTTAGAAGGATAAAAATCTGAGCAAAGGCTTGCAATAATTTAAAGAAATAGATCTAGAACTAAGTTTACTCATTTTATAATTGGCTAGGTAGTTAATTAATTTATTTATTTACTAAGCTTTGTAGGAGGTTCTCCAGAAAACATTATAGACAAAATACAATTATTACCACAAATAAAAATATACTTGAGGAAACAAATATTTTAAGTAACAACTCCAAAAGTTTAAAATTTAGGGTCTACTTCAGTAGTATTGATAAGTGCAATCAGAGTTTGTGGATAATGCTTCATATTCAGTCTTAAAACTGATCCAACAGTTGAACAAAGATTTTATTTAGCAACAAAGTTATATGAGACACAAGATCAAGCACTATGAAAAATAAACTGCCTGCTAGATGCCTAGTATCTAATAGCAAAATTGAACCATTTACTCAAATAAAGCTCTGATGAGTGCAAAAGGAGAGATTGAAATGATAGCCAAATGCATAAAAGAAAATTTACCCATTTGGAGGAAATCAATAATTACTTTGTGTGTGTGGGGGGAGGGGGGAGTTGCTGTGAGAAGCAAATGGCATAAGACACATTAATGCACTCTGAAAATTATAAAATCATGTCCTAACGTTAGATGGTTTTTCCAAGAGCAGAAAATTAGACATAAATTAGACATAAGAGGGGCAATTAAATGCGACACTTTTAGATGTAAGAGCAGAGGTCCACTAAGAGCACAGGAACCAAGGAAACACACCTCATACCACAAACAAGGAGATGCCAGGCAGCAAAGGTCCCTGTGGAAGAATAGTAGAAGTGAAAGCTTGTTTGCAGATCAGGCTGTGCTGGGCACCCAGACAGCAGGGGTTGTGCCTCTTCACTCTCTGGCTCCATCACTTTAAGTTGGCTCTTCACAAGCCTCCTCCTCTTCCTGCTACAGAGCCACATGAGCTTCCTTCCTCCCCTGTATTTCTCTGCTTTTCAAATATTTCTCCATATTCAACTTGTCCTTACCCTCATTGGCCTCAGATTATACCTTAGGGCTTCCCTCTCTATTTTTTGCTACCACACCCACCACGTGATGCTGATTCTCTTTATGGCTCCTGGTTCAAATTCCCAAGGGAGGGAAGCTGCCTGTTCAGCTTACCTTTTCTATTTCAGCCCAAATCAGACATCCCTGTCCAGCTTAAAGATTGGCTGCCCTTGAGTCAGGTGCCCAATCAGCTTTGATCAGAGAGAAGGGATCATGACCATTTAGACTTTATCTTTCGTTCACACATACACATTCATGCATTCAATAACTTCTTGCTCTGTATACTGGAGAATACAATGTGCACAAATTTTTTTTAAATGTGTATCTTTGTGACACTTTCATTCTGGTTGGGAGATAGAATAAGAGTAAAAAAATAAACAAGCAAAATAAATTCTGCTGTGATAAATGCTATGAAAATATTAAAATACATAATAAGAATGACTGTGAGTGAGGAGGGGGGCCAAATGCTAGTTTTGGCTAACTCAATACAGGGGAAGTATATCCTGTGAGTAGAGGTATAGGGTGAGTTGGGTGCTGTGGTAGGGGTTATGTCATAATACCATAAGTAAAATGTACTGCGGCTGCCAAGTTATCATACCGATCCTCTTCCCAACCAAGGTTAAGATTAACATACCAAGTTTAAAATATATACACTAGCAATTATGAGCTGTGAATAATCAACTTCCAAACATGTAGGTGCACTAATCCAAAGCCATAAAAAGACCATCTAGTGATATCAGAAACGATAATAATTCTGCTGTAATTCCCACTCCACAGCATTATTGAGAGGATAAAAACCAATAAAAAATAAAAAATATAAATGTATTTGTAAATCAAGAGACTTTATTTATTAATATATAGATATATGATATTCATATATATTTATATAAATCTATCATGTACATATATAGGTATATCATGATCATTACTAGCATAAGCTGTACTAAAGGGAAGGACAGTGAGTCTCAGACCAGGTAGGCCTCCACCAATCCCACTTTTTGGAAATTGTGAGTAATCCAAAAGTTCTTGTGCTATGTACTCATGGTGTTCAAATGAGAGAACATTACCAAGCCTGAGTTTTACTGGGAAAAAATGTTATACACGTATATTTATGTCATCCCAGTTTGGAACACTGTTTAAATCAAAATCTCTTCACTTCTCCATTTATTTAGCCTAAGTGCATTGCAATTTTCACAGCTGGATCTCACAAAAAATATATTATAGCTTTTTATAAGTCAGAAGTTTGTCCCAGATTTAGAGATTACATTTTCAGTCCTGCCACATTTTCTACATCACCCTAAGCTCATGTAAAATCAGATAAGTGTCATGACAAATTATTTACCTATTTTAGGCATACTCATGTAATTATAAGAGAATAGATTGTCTACTTTTACAAATACCAGTGCAAATCATTCAATAGGTCCTTTTTTTTGATTGACCTCTTCCCATATCCATCACTAATTCCTGTCTGCAAGTTAATTTACATTGACCTTTCCCTGAAGAATGATTTTTTTTTCTATATCCATTGTTTATGTCTCCCTAGGCCTTCCAGAAATAGGAAGACTTCATGTATTATTTTGTTTGCATGCACATTTATGAGAATTAAACAATAGTTTCACTTGTGAAACAGCATGACACAGAAAAAAGACCTGGGATTGAATATTATTTTTACCACTAAATATTTGTATAAATACAAGTAAGTTCCTTAACTTTTCTGAGATGCAGATCCTCTATGGTAAAATTGAAGATTGAAAGAGATGGCATATGAAAATTTTGTGGCACAAAATATGTGCCATATATTAGCCCTCTTTCAAGACAGAATAACTTCTACATGTTCTTTGGTTATAGGAGGAAAGAGAAATAATATGTTTTGAGCTCAGTATAGTCTACGTCTTAGGACTTTAAGTGAATAGTCTTAAAATGTATTTACTCTATGGATGAAATGGACACCTTAGAATTATTAATATATATTAAAGTGCATGTTTCAGAAATAAAAAAGTTATAAAAATTGCTAATATACTTACAGGATAATTGGCTATTTAAAATATGATCCATTTGCTATTTGCCTTTCACAAAGTAACATGAGCAATTACATTAGGTTATACTAATCATTGGCTAAATTTTATTTTCTCATTTAAACCAGAATTAAGTTATACAAATATAAAAAGGGAACTTAATAATGGCAAGCCTCTTTTTAGCTGGGAATTTATCAAAAACATTATCTAATTCAGTAGTTGGAGATGATATTCTGCAGTCATAAAAACTTAGTTCAGAAATTTGAGCTGTTTATTTCAAACATGAATTATAAAATGTTGAAACAGTAACAATGTGCCTTTGATTGGGTTGTTCACTATGATGACCTCGGGGGGATAGAATTTGGAAGCAGAATATACATTTCTTTTCCATAGCTAAAATCTACTAGCTGTGTAATCCTGGAAAGGTACTTAACCTTTCTGAGGCTCAGAACTCTTATTTCTAGAAGTGGGAGTAATAGCTACCCTGCCCTCTTCACAGAGCTGTTTTAAGTAACAGATGAAATAATGCACATTAAAGCACTCCAAAAACTCCTAAACACTAAAAGCAGAAAAGAAGGAACTAGCCAAAGTTAGTGCTTCCTTCCTTGGGGTTCCAACAGCAGCCTGTTCAGTATACTCCACAGTATTATAATTATCTGTTCTCATGGCCTGAAAGTGATGCAGTAGCATGTGGAAGCATTCACCTGGCGTCTGTGAAGCTCCACACTAAACCATCTGCCCCAGCTAGGAAAACTTGGGTTGAAATCACATATTTAACCAGAAATGGTGTTATTTTCATCACGTTCTGTAATGTCCATTTTTTCCAAGGGAATTAACAAAGGAGATGCACAGAAGACAAAAGGCAGCTGTCCAAAGGGTAGTCCTGGCTGATGGAGCTAACATTCATGCTTTAAAAAGGTGATGAAAGGGATAGCTCCATGGCGTCAGGGAAGGGCTTTTACATCCTAGCCAAAGCACAGGTTTAGTGGCTCCAGAGAAGCTCACTGCCCAGCATAAAAACCCCTTAACAAGAATGGGAAACTGGCTCAAGTTTCGAGTATTAAAGGATTCTTAAATTTATAGACGAAGATAAATCGGTGAGGCTTAGTGAGAGACATTGCAGGGTACTTTGCCACCGGCAATAGTTGTTCTGACATATTACAGGAGTGAGTCTGCCCAGTCTGCTGCACGAGCTCTCTCCCTTCCTCCTTCTCCAAAAGCCAAAGTTCATATGAAAAAAATCATCCCTATTTCTTGATTTTGGATCGAATAGTCAGATTTCTACTAAATGGTATCCATTCAATCTCACTCTTTTGATAGAAGGGTGAGTTATTTCACCTGTTAACTTTTTATTGGCAAAGGATTGCAATAACGTCTCTCCATTGCCCTAAAAATACAAACAGAAACCATCTGAGGCATAGCCACTGTTTACCTATAATATTTGTATGCAGCTATCTATAATGTTCTTTCTTCGGACAAGAAGTATTTGTCTGCCAATATTTTTGGCTTTAGCAGCAGGGCTCTTCTTGACAGACTAAGAGAAGTGTCCACAGAGGAAAAATTATCTGATTAAGGTTTCGGGCAAATGAAAACTCTCTGGACAGGATCCTCTTTCCTTCACTTAGATTTCAAGTCAAAAGTAGATTATTGCTCCAGGCAATTATCAACTCTAAAAGTGGTTGTGGTTTCAGGACTTTGGCAGAACCTGTTGAAAACTGCATCATCATAATATACTTGTACAAATTTGAATTTCAATGCCTCCTTTGTTGTCCCACATGACACATGATCAAATTTCTAAAGGTCTGTTTTCCCCCCTCAGGGTCATTTCTTTTTTTTTCTTTTCCACAGAGCCAATCTGCCTCATTTAAGTCCAAACCATTACATTAATCATCCCTTTCACTAGACTAGAGAACTTCTAGTCTCTAGAAGGTGTCCATATCATGGCCACCATGCATCAAAGGTAGGATCATTATTTTCCACTTATTTTCTCTTGTAGGAGGAGTATTTAGGGTTGTTAAGAGGAGAGAGTCAGGGGCTGGAAACAGGTTCCATCGTCAGCAATCTTATCTGGGTCTTTGTATATAACACACCTAGGATACTTCATAACACACAATGTGCAGGGTTCAGTCCGACTTGTTTCCCTCACAGATGTTGGGTGGGCTGACTTGGACTTGATCCAGAGACTTAGGCATCTAATAAAACTGCCTGAAAATTTTTGCATTTTTATTAAGGCAATATAATGCTAGTTTTCTGGGGCGCTGTAATCTCACTTAAAACATGTATAAACTGCTTTATTAGAGATTATAGCACTATTGGGAGAGAAAGTAAAGGTGATCATTTATATGATAATGTGAGCTGATAATTTAGGAATGATTCATTCTCATAAATGTTCAAATACTGCCATGTAAGTTTATTACTTAGTGTGTATGGTGGAACAGAAGCTCCATTCAGAAAGTAAGGCCTTTTATAAAATGATCTTTAATTGACTTTGTTCCTGTATGGTATAGTAGTATAGAAAACTTCATAAGCTTTCAGGGTGCAGGGACCGCCACTGCTCTCTTCCCGCTGTTTCTCTGCCCTGTCTCCTCAGCAAACTTACACAGGCTGAGGCAGGTGGGATAAGCAGCATACTGATGGATCGAGAAGGATTTTTGTAGAGGGAATTCAGGTTTGAAATGGGGGATTTGACTAGATGAATTCTAAGGTTCTTTCTATCCCTGACTTTCCCTTATCCTAAATAGGAGGTAGAAAATAATTTCCAGCTGCAAACACCAGGAGAGACAAATTAAAAAGGAATTTTGTGATATGCTGTTGGATAGAAAAATAAATAGTAATTGTGGTAACAAGTCAAGCATGCCATGGCTATTTTAGTCAACGTTATATTTTAGCTTAAAATAAATCCTGGGTCTTTAAAAGTCAATTTTTGAAGACAGTCTCTTATATTATAACCTATTTCACAAGATGTGAAAGGGGTGGGAAGTTAAAATTGTATACAGCTTAAAGATTCTACCCTAGTTTTTCAGAGATAGATAGATAGATGATAGATAGATAGATAGATAGATAGATAGATAGATAGATAGATAGATAGGATAAATACACAGATGTTTTCTCTAGACATTTTAAAATGTTTTTCTAATGCCCTAAGTAATAAATGACTATGTCGTTTGCATTACCCTCACTAAAGGAACCATTGCTAACATGATATTGAATATTTTTCTTTATTTTTACATATATATTATGTCATTGTTTTTAATTTTTTAAGTCAAATATGCTAATCTTTTCCCTTATGGTTTCTGGTTTGATGTCAAGATTATAAAACTATTCTCTACTTTTCCTGGTACAGTATGGTTTCTTATGTTTAGAATTTTAATTAACCTGGATTTTATTTTATATATTAAACAGGAATATATTATTCTTTTATTTTTCTCCAAATGCATATAATAAAATAGTCTTCTCCATGCTGATTTGAAATTCCCCATTTATCATGTAAACATAGTAGTTGGGGTGGAGGGCATGACCTGTCTGCTCCATTGGTCTCTTTATCTATTCCTCTACTGATACTATATGAGTGTAAACTTCTTCAGTTTTTGTACTATATTTTTCTATCTCTTAAGGAAAATCTTTTTTGATACATCTTAATTTAACCATTTTTAATAGATAGCCCTTAATATATTTTCCAGCAGAGGTGGAAAATTAGCAGGTAGCTATTATTACTTCCCTTTCAACAGTTGACAACACTGAGGCTAAGCTACCCAGCATCATCACACCATTTTGAGGACCCTGGGCAATTATTACAGTACTCTAAGCCTCTGGTTCCTCATGGGGAAAACATGAGGGTCCATGCAAAGGACTATTGTGAGTAACTTATGAGATAATGCATATAAAACATGTTGCAAAGGCCTGGCACATAGGAAGTACCCAACCGCTAATAACTTCAGGTCACACAACTAGTCAGTTGCCTTACAGAGCCTGTGTAAATTAAGTGATTCTCTTCAGGCTCAAATCAAACACTAAATGCTTAGGGTTGTTGTTTTCTTAACCATCTTCTACAGCCTTAAACTTATTCCTTTGTAAAAAGAGGGGTAAGTTTATCTAAAAAGAAAATTATTTAACACATACAGTCATTATGAAACAAATGTAATGGGTTTTTGCTCTAACATTCCATTAAGTGAGTTTCTACCTTCCAAGTCCTCCAATTAGGTAAATAGAGGTTTCCAGAGCCCAGACAGAAACAACTCAGTCCCTTGTAAGATCACTAGATTTTGTTAGCATGTTTGCTTCTGCCTGTGAACCCACACTCAAACACCACAACCTATGCTGATTCAACTGGATGCTGTCTCCACACCCCACCCCTAATCCATGACAGACGGTCGTGGTGGCTCAGAAATAGCTAGCTGATCACAGGGACTCAGACCACAGCTTTTGTTCATCCTGAACCCAGCCAGGGTCTGCTTACATCTGCAGGAGGCCATATGGAAGGGCAGTGGCCAGGCCGGAGTTTTATAACCTGGGCCCAGAGTAACTAACCATACGATAAAAACCTGCTGGTTACTTGATTGAAGTGGCAGAGCCAGGTGAAAGCTTGGTTTCAGCACTCTATTTTGCCATTCCCTACAGAAAATCATATCATTTTAAATTCTTCATCGAGGGCTGGGAATGTTTCTAATGGTCTCCTTGTCTAAACCTACAAAGAGGTAAGATCAAGTCATATCTGTGCCCATGTCAATACACTAAAAATTACTGGCCCAAAAATGTAACAGTAAGATGGGAGAGTTGGAGTGAAATTAAAATTAAAATATCATCCCTTTGAGATAGAGAAATCAAATCTAACTGTTCTCAGTCTTCTTCCTCATTTGGTGCTAGAAGGTCGCAGTGACAAATGGTCACTTGAGAAGAAGGAAGGGAGAATGGGCAGTTGTGAGAAAAGTGTATGGAACAACTTAATCTGTCCATTTTTTCTGTCCCTTTTCTCCCCTTCATAAACACACTATTCCACTCAAAAATTGAATCTCAGCTTGGTTGACATTGGATTTAGGAAGGAGAAAAGCTTTTCCAAATTTTCATTTTCAAAAAAAATGATACCTTTTTGTTTTATAGTTATGACTTTAGTTTCTGTCATAAAGTAACATATAACATAATAGCATTAAAACTTTTTTTAAAAAATGAAGGGAAAAATCACCCATTGTTCTATCACTTGGAAATAATAATAGTTGACATTTTATTATTGAGAACTTTCAACGTGTCAGGCACCTCTCCAACAGCTGTGTGCATTATCTTGTTTAATACTCAACAACACTATGAAGTAAGCACTACTATTATCTCCCATCTATAGTTGAAATTAAGGCACAGAGTAGTTCAGTAGCTTGCCCCTAGTCCACACAGCTTGTAGTTCATGAAGACAGTACTCAAACCTAGAAAATCTGATTTCAGAGACCATGTCCTCAATCACCTTACTTTCACCTAATGCTTTAATCACTTTTAAAATACAGTCAGGGTCATAATGCACTTACAGTGTTGGAACAGGATTGGTACATTCTTTTTCCTCCAAACAGTCCTACTCCCTAGTTGAATGAAAGAAGCAAGTCTACTAACTTTATTACAAAGTGTTCTGTGATGTTACTTGAGCCATGAGCCACTAAAAATCAAACTACAAAAGATTAGTGACTGAAAGCAAGTTATTTCATAATTTTTTCCAGGAATTTATTTTTAAAATGGTGCAATCTGGAATGAAGAAGTTAGTATTTCATAAATCAATTTGGTTAGTATGAAATACTAACCAAAAGTTAGTAGTTCATAAATCAACTTTTGATAGGTCTTTATGTAAAGTAATTCTCATCCTGTCACAGTCAGTCCACAGAGCTGAGAAGTGCCAGAGAAAAATCCCAAATCTCCCCACATATAATCAATATTCAATGGTTAAGATCAATAAATATGCAATATATATATATATATATATATATATATATATATATGCCAAAAGGAAGGGCTGGCTGTGATATTTCATACCCCTTGTCTTTGATTGTATAGATCACCAAGTTATCATTGTTTTTCTACTCTTCAGGACTCATTACAGCTTTTTCTAGAACCAAGTATTCTACCCAGTGAGCTTCAAGTTATTCATGAATAGGAAACTCATGGCTTCCACTTTCTCAAAGATGTTCCTTGTTCTGAGCCCCAAGTCTTCTGGAAGTGGTGGGAAGAGGCAGTGTTCCCATCTCTCAGTTCTCAACCTTCCTTAAAGAAACCCACATGAAAGAAAGAAGCACTTGGCCAGACCTTCTAATGAATACAGAGGCTATCCACACCAGATAGCAGATATACAGAGGCTATCTGGGCCTCCATTGCAGACGGTGTGTTGTTATAATCTGGCATCTGTATCATGGGGTGAGGGAAGGCTTGGTCTCCAGGGGATGAGTGCTGGTTCCTGGACTCTAAGTTTGACTTGAAGGCTCTAGCCCTTTTCTACTGTAAGCGAATCCCTTAATTTCTTTGGTCATAGCTACTGTTCTCTAAAATGAAGGGCTAGGACTCCAACAGTGCTTTCCTGTGAAACCCTGGGCTAGGGGTCTCTGATGTAGAATATCAGGTCAGCCAGTCGGCAGGTTGAGAAGATCCATCCAGCTCAGCTTTTCCCCACCTCTCTGGCTTCATTCAGAGCAGCTCCGCCTTTATCTTTTATATTTGGAGGTTCTATATAAAACTTTGTTTGAAAAAAAGATTTTGCCACTAAATGTTTTTCTGGAAAAAATTACTGGATTAGATGATTCCTAAAGTCTGTTTCAGCTCTATGTGATTTTTATAATAACCCAATTCAAGTTTGTATCTTTCCATGCAAGGCCAAAAGAGTGCACTACTTCCCCCACCCCTGTATCTGGAGCATACATGTGTTCCACAGGCTTCTTTTTTCTCTTCTTTTGATTTTACTGGAAGTATTTATGGACATTATGAATTATCTTAATCATACCAACTGCTGTAGATCATATTCAGGTTACATAATGTGTGATCTCTCACCCTTAGCTCTCCAGCAAAGCATTTCTGAAAATTATAGTTTGACCACATTATTTCAGACTATGGGAAAACAAGAGTTCTAGGTGGAACAAAAATAATACTGATTAGCCTCTGCCTCCCACAAGAGAGTGACCATATCTGCTTTCCTAAGGTAGAAGTTCATTGAGGACAAATACACCATTTAATATTTATGTTTATCTCTAACTCTCTTAAGGAATGAGGCACATCTGCAATGCATCAAAATCAGGAGAGCTTGATATTGAAATTGCTGGGTAGCTGGATTTGTTATGTCAGCATTGACCGTGATGGTCTATGTGTGTTTTCCATAAAAAGAGATATTAGTAGTCTTCAAAAAGAAGACTTTTTGAAAAATAATATCTGTAAACCTAAAATCTGGGTTATACTATAATCTTTCTGAAGTCCTGGCAGGTTTATAATATGTTTTGATAAACTCATTGTGCCTGCATATTTTGTTTAATTTAAGTCATTCTTAAAGTATGGTACATAGACTACCTACATTAGCATCAGGGCAGGGTGGTATTTTTGGAAAGTGAAGGTTTCTGCTGAATCAGAATCTCAATGGAAAGAGATTGTTAGCATGCCTGGATTGTTAGCATGTTCTCTGGGCTTCTAATGTACACCAAAGTAATGTTCTTTTTTTCTTGTGACTCTTTTGCTGTAATATGATCTCAGAAAACACTATTTGCATATTTCAAAGGTTTTTTCCACCAAAGGTATGTGTTTTGAGAAGTCCTTTTGCCACCGAATTTTTTAATTTTTTAAATGAAGTTGGGGTAGAGGGGCTCTGGGATGAGGGTGTTGTAAATGATCTCTAAGGTTCCTGACAACTCTAAGTTTTCCTGAGTTTTGGGTTAACTTAAGCTTGGAGGCCAGAGCAATTTATTACCTAGGTACTTTTTAGTTAGAGCTATTATCCATTATATGGCACATATTCAACCTGGAGAAACAGAAACTTTTAAAATATTTATGTACATATTTATGATGTGTGAAATGGAAAATGATACATCTGGGAACAAGTACCCAAAATGAAAAAAGTGTCTAATAAAATAAGCTAACCAGTAAGAAATCATATATCACCTGACTCAGTTCCCTCTAGAGGAGCTAATCAAATGAAATCCATCTTGAAATCCACAATTAAATATGCTATAGAGTCTAGCCAAAGAACATGACGTGGTCTTTATGAGTCTGCTTTTTCATGGAATAAGTTAAGTTTTCTAAATTGATTTTTAAGTAGTTTTTGGAGTCACTAACCTGAATTCTCTCTACTGAAATCTACTACAAAAACCAGCTGGTGACAAAATGTTACTGTATTCATTTTGACCAGTATTTACTTTTTTCTTTTGACCAATGATTATTTAATGTCCACAGTGTAGCATGTTCTGCTTCCTGGAATGACTCTTGATCACTCTCCTTCCATAGGCTGTAGGCTTGGCCTTTACATCTCTTGCCTGTGCCTTTGCAATGTCCTGCCAACAGGTCATCATTCCCCTTCCAATACATCTTCATCCTAATTCCTAAAATGCAAGTCTGATTATGTCGCTTTTCCACTTAAAACTTTTTATTGGCTTTCTATTACCTATTGGATCAAGTCCAACCTCTTGGACGTGATGTAGGAGACTATTCATGACATGGCTAAGACTCTATCTTTCTAATCATATCAGCATGCCCTACAGAGCACAGAGGACCTTACGGTCTGAGTGAAATAGAATGCCATTAGACAGATTTATAGCAAAGGATTGTCATGAGCTGTTTTGTTTTTTTAAAGTTCATGGTGGAAAATTAGAAGTTTGATCCTGGGTATGTTGAATTTGAGATGCCTTTTAGACATTCAAGTGGGAATGTCTTGTAAACAGTTGGACATATGAGTCTGGAATTCAAGGGGGAAGTTGCATCTAGAGAAGTTAATTCAGAACTATCAACATATAGTCATTATTTATAAATGAGTGTAGAATGTAAAAAGAAATTTTAACACAGAAGCACTAAAAAGGTGAGATGAATGAATAGAATGAATGAATGATACTGATTGAGATCCCAATTTGTACAATAAGGTGAATAACACAAAAATCTCATATCAGTATCATTTGAGGGAATTCATTCCTCACCAGCTTCTCTTATGGAAAATCTGTTGGCAATTCTCATTTCCAAGGACGCACTACTAATAAAGGTTTTTATTAGGCTAATATAGACATAGTGAATAAAATTTGCTGTTTGAATATTGAATTGCTCATGTCTTATTATTCTGTGTCTTAGTGGTCACATACAGTATTTGCAAAAAGAATCAATACATCAATATGGAGAGGCTGTTGAGTTTTAGATGAATATTACCACTAAAAGGTCCATTTAGGCACATTAAAAATTTCTCACATCTCCACATGATGGTTTACATTTCTAATGGGCTTTATTATCCATTATCTCTCTTTGACTTTGAACTTCATGACATCTATATACCAGGCAGGTCGGCATTATTATCCCCAATTTAAATTTTGAGAAACTAAGGCTCAGGAGGTGAAGTGATGTACTTGAATTGATGAGTGGTTATTGTGACTTGATAGTAGTAGCCCGGTAGTCCAAGTTCCTGTTCTACTTCCACTTGTTGCCTTTCTGAGGAGTCCAGGGTTATCCTCATCCTTAGCTCTGTGCCCATAAATGGCACAGGATAAAAAATAGCATGGGTCTTTCTTACTTTTCAAAGTAAAGACTGAAAAAGTAAATGGTCCTTACTGGACAGCGTTCAGCAGATCAGCTGCTCTGTATGTGTTGTGGATCTGGGTTTAATCACCAGAATACTCACAGGCAGGAGATCTTGAGCTTTCCAAAGAAGCACTGTCAAAGAGAAGATGATGACCCTGAGAATGTGTCCGGACTCACCTTCCACCCAACCGCCTCATGCCTTTGTCAGTCCTTGCCACCTTTGAGCTTGAATTTGTTCCCATAGATGCTGACACATTAAGCATTCCATCTTGATATTCAATCCTAATCCCCTGGATGCTTTCCCTTTATGAACTAACTTTCTAAGTTCTACTCACACATCCCCCTGCATCCAGATGCAGATGATCTATTTTTGATTTTAGTAACCTCGCCTCCACCATTATAATTCAGAATAAGGACAAATACCATTGATTTTGTACTTGCTACACATTTGGCCTTTACCCATGTTGTCTAAGCTGCACACCAGTCCTACCGGAAAGGCATTATCTTTCTATTTTCCAAGTGAGGAAACAAACTCAAAATGACCAAAATATTCTTTCCTCTGATCACATAGCTACTAATAATTAAAGGAGTTGAGATATAAACCCAAGTCCACATAACTCCAAAGTCCAAGCTCTTTCCCTAACTCTGAACGACCACCTCCTTCAGCATGATCCTGCCCCACTCTCCATGGGACAACATCAAATATGATCCAAATTATCATCAATTTTTTTCTTCTGGATGAGGTTAATTGCTTCTTCTTTCTGCCTTAAAAGATTCAACAAAATTGTCCATGGTCTTCTCCCATCCTTTAACCCCATACTTCCTCTACCACCACCGTGGGGATCATCAAAACCTTGTTACAATTAGTGAAGTCTAGGAATCAACTAGGTATCTTTATGACAGCCAGACTAAAAGGAAATTTCCATGTGAAGAGGTAAAAGATTCAATCTGGAACTAGGCACTAAATCTGTTTCTCAGATAGGGCCCATAAATCTGTATCAAAACCCAATGATATGATTTATTAGAGAACCTCTTTCAGTTAACACACCCATCCCATTATTTGCTTCCAATCAAGGTTTCTATGTGGCATATGGCTGGAGAGGAGAGAGGAGGGTCAGCAGGGTTTCCATCCTGAGGTTCAGTCTTCACAGGTGTGCCTGCTGTTACTCTCCACACAGATGCCATGCATCCTGAGGAGACTCATAAAAGAACAGGGTTAGCCACACAGCTTCAAGCTACCTACCCCAAACAGGCATCATGGGGAGAAATTTAATTCACAAGCTGACATTTCTATGCCTCTTTCCCATAATGGATTTTATCACATTATAAAGGAGCTCCTCATCTGGTTGGAAATCATTGCCTTGCTGAATCAATTATGATTGTGGGGCACTCCGGAATGTTATGTTGATTGTGATGTTAATAGAAACAAAGATGCACAATGTACAGCTCAATAACCATTTCATTAATGTCTAGTTTAAAGTTTATTCCTGATAGCATCATTATGAAAGAGAAAGTGACCCATAGGACACAGCCACTGGGAAAAGTAAATCTCACTTATAAGTGTGCAGGCATCTAAAAGCCACTTGCCTCTCCCTAGCTTCATTCCTCATGAAATGTACACGACACTGAGTTTGCACAGCTAGGCCCACTGAATAATCAAAGGAAAGGTTTCAATTGGGATAAAATTGACATGCAAAGCTTGATAGTGGGGACAAAGTCACATTGTCATTCCATTTACTGACACAGTAATACAACAAACGTAGCATTCACCATGAATTGCATTAAGACTCCTGAAGCAGAAATGTTGGAGGTGGTCAAGTCCCACAGTGTCAGTAATTTCACATAAATATACTCAAATGATGTGCTATTTCCCACTCATTTTGTTAACTTCCATAGGTTGTGTTTGACATGGTGATGGTCAAGATATTTAAATGGTGATTTTCATCTTTCTGTCTCTGGCTGAGTTATACTAATAAAAATGGGCCCTGTTTATATAATTTCCTTGACTGCAATGCCTTCTTTTGTGTTGGTTCTGAAATATTTCAAATGTTATTTATAAAATGTTGGGGGGAGAAGAAATGGCAGGAAAAGTGAATCATGGAGCGTTAATAATAATTCAGATTTTTAAACTTCTAGAGGGCAATTTGATGACAAGGAATTGGGGGAAAAGCAAGACAAAAGACAAGGCCATAAGTTTCTACTTAGAGTCTGACACAAGCCTCAAAAATCTCTAAATAGGGCACAGTCATGAGCTCAGATTATTTGACCTTTTTGCTACAACCTCTCCATCTGAACCTAGATAGTACCTCCATTTAGAAAGGGTTTAGTGGGGTGAGACTGGCACTTGTAGAGGACTCTAGGTTTGAATCTAGCCAAGTGATAGCTACGCAGCAGCACTTTTCTGAGAAGCAAACTGTGGATAATAAAAGTCATAATGCACTACAGAATAGGAATTGTTGCAGAGAGGTAAAGTGATCAGATTTCTTAGAAATCTAACAGATGTTCTGTTTATTCAATAATTTGTTCACTCCTTCTGGTAAGGAAATGTATCCTAGGGATACACATCAATAATGAGCCAGACAGATAGTGAGGGAGAGATAAAAGGAAAAAGCTACGAATATAGTAGAGTTTGTTTATTGATCAGACAAAAGAGGGAGGGGGCAAAGAAAGAGAGAAACCAACACGAAATTGGTGATATTTGAACTGTGTTGTCAAGGTGGACTGCCAATCTGTCGGGGGATGGAGTGAAAAGGCCAGAACCAGAGGGATCAGCCTGAACAAGAGGAGGAAGGGGTTAGAGTGCCCAAGTACCTAGGGGAGGGACCTCACTTGGCCTGGGGTGTGTATGGCTATGTTGAAGTTAAGCATAACTGGGGAAACGTCAAATCCCGAGGATCTTGTGTGTTATGTTAAAGAGTGTGTACATGTTCCTCTAAGTCAGTTGTTCTTAATTCTAGCTGCACATTACACTAGGGGAGCTTTTGAAATATCAGACCCCATCTTGAGAGATTTGATTTATTTGATTTGAGGATGGTCTTGAGGTTGGAATTTTCAATGCTACATAAGGACAGCAATGGCTCAACACCGTGCTACAGAGATGGAGTTATGCCAAGGATGTTTAAGCAGCAAATTGTCAAGGTCAGTTCTGTGTTTTACAAAAACAAGTTCAGCATATGTGTGGAGAGTTGATGGAGAGAGGTGGAAACCAGGTAGGAGATTGACAATGTATATTAGAACAGTGTTTTTCAAACCATGGTGCACCAAAACTCTAGGGTTTTATGGAATTTCTGCAAGGATTATAAAACATTTGCTTTTAATTTGCTTTTCAAAACATTTCTTTAATTACTGTTAAAAAGAATAATTGACAAAAAATGAAAACCCGATGTGATATAGATCAAATTTTAACACGTCAGGAATGGTTAAATTTATCTTTCCAATTTAATTCAATAAAAATGCTCCTGATATTTTAATTGGTGAACAGCCTGGAATTATATGGCAAGTTGTTAAAAAATGGGAAGTGGGGAAAAAGTCATCAAGCTACGGGATTTTTTAAAAAATATGTTAAACAGAACGTACATTGAATGTTGAGGATAAATGGCTAATGGCTACACCAGATTACAAGTATTTTGTGTTCCTCAAACTCATTGTTCTCATATATGACTCTTCTTTTTTTTATCTTGTGCATTTATTTTTTTAAAAAATTGTGATAAAATATACATAAAATTTACCATCTTAACCATTTTAAGTGTACAATTCAATAGTGTTAATATATTCACATTGTTGTGTAATTAATCTCCAGAACTTTTTCATCATCCAGAACTGTAACTCTATACCCATTAAACAACTGCTCATTTCCCCTCCCCTGCCAGCCTCTAGCAACCACCATTCCTTACCACTTAGTTTTCTGTTTTTATGACTACTTTAGACACTTCCTCATACAAGAGGAATTGTGCAGTATTTGTCTTTTGCTGACTAGCTTATTTCACTTAGCATAATGCCCTCAAGATTTATTCATGTTGTGGCATATGTCAGAATTTTCTTCATTTTTAAGGCTGAATATTCCATTTTATGTATATACCACATTTGTTATCCATTTGTCCCTCAATAGACATTTGAGTTGCTTCTACATCTTGGCTATTTTGTAAATAGCGCTATGAACATGAGTGTGCGAATGTCTCTTCAGATCTTTCAATTCTTTTGAGTGGATAGCTGGACTCGAAATTGCTGGTTCATATGACAATTCTATTTTTAATTTTTTTGAGGAATACATTGACTTTTAATAAGTTAAATCTATACATTGGAAAATAATTGTATCATTACAAAAAGCAGTTTTATCTAATTTATAAAACAGAAATCTGTGTAAGAATGTATTTTACAACAGTTGGGAAAGGATCTGCTGCTTTGGAGAGAAAGAAAAATGAGGTTGGAGAGTCCAGGACAGAGATGGTAGGAATGGAGGGCAAGGGCAGGGAAAGGTTAAAAGAGGTTAAGAAAGTGATTTTGTTTAGGTCTTTGAGATCTCCTCCCCCAAAGTCACCTCTCTTTTTAATGCATATGACCCTGTGAGGGGGTCTTGAGTTGTATGAAAATAACAAAACTCTTTGGATAGCATAATTTTGAGGTCAAAAAATGTTCCTCTCCACAGCTGACTCAGAGCAAAAGCTTCTACAAAGATTATAGAAAAATTAAAAATTGTATTACTTTCCCAGTCTCTTCTCAGCAGGGGCCTTCCTTTTAACTCACAGGGTGAAGAAAGTCTACAAAAAAGCTCCTCCGTCTGTTTTTCCTAGGGGCCTCATGGGCTCCTTAGGAATTCTAAAAGTTACAGCACCACCAATAAATACTACATTGTGCTTTGACAAAGCAAGTTACCTACGTTTTACATAACAGTGGAGAGGGTTCCTATCAGAAGAACTTGAGAACTAACAGTGGCAGATTCAAGCAATTAGCTGGGGCCACAAAAGAACAAAGCCAACAAAAGAAAAGCTATTATGCAAATATCTGGCCAGTAATTGCCCACCCATTTTCAGGAGTCTTAGCAAAGAATTAAAGGAAAATAGCTGAATTGAAGGATTTTCTGTCAGACTGAATTACTAGACTTCTCTGTAAATAATAACAGGCTTTTGCATGATTTTTTCATAACATGCTTAACTAACTATCTTGATATGATAGAAGAGAGGGGCATAAGAAAGATGAATCAAGGACAATACCCTGGTAACCGACTCAGATGATTTATTAATATTGGTGTGGCAGAGGCCTGGATTATAGGGAAAAGTTTGGGTTTGGGGAATTAGAAGAGATCGCCAGTCCAAGGTAGGTACAGCCTATGGCTATAGAGCCAGAATGATAAGGGCTCAAACCAGAATTACTCATCTCATAAAATCTTTTTTGTGTGGTTTACTCACTATGCGTCTGGAATAATTCTGGTTTAGTGAATAGCTGTAGTGAAACAAAACTTTAGCAAATTGAATAAACATGGTCCAAATCCTCAGAAAGTTCCTAGAGAATGTGACAGATAAGGGATCTGCAATCATGATAAAGGCGGTCAATAAAAGTGAAAGTAGCCACAGAATGCCATGGAACACTTAGGACAAGCCCCAGCCCAGCTCTGGGTACCAAGGGAAGTTCTTTGGGGGGAACTGGTGTCTGAGCAAAGCCGAGAGACAAGGGTGAGTCAGCCAGGTGAAGAGAAAGAGTGGGAGCAGTAGTTGTACGAGGGTCCCATGGTGGGAGAGAGGCTGGCATGGTGAGGAAAGGACTGTGGCCCTCAGTAGGATAAAAACCAAGTGTGTCAGTGGAGGTTAGTGAGGATCTCACATTTTTGTGAGCACCAAGGCCACCTGGAGGGTTTGTTAAAACACAGACAGCTAGGCCCACCTGTTACTCTCTGAAGAAGGGGAGTGGGGAGGGGAAAGAAAAGCAGATTTGGGACAGAAAATGGCATTTGGGTCCTGAAGGTGGTGTTTACAAGTCTCAAAAGTAGAAAGTAATAATCAAATGTATGTTACTTCAAATGTATGTATCAAATGTAGGCAAGACGGATAATCAAATGTAGGTTATCTAGGAGCTAAAGGAAGTAGAAAAATAAGCTGGAGACACAGGTTAAGGTCCTGGGAATGTCGAGCATAAGCATAGAGATAGAGATTAAAGTGTAGAAATGGCCCAGAGAGAATATGAGAAAAGAAAGAAAAGCCCTAGAAGAAAAATTTTGGAAAAATAAAGATGATTTGAGGAATGGGGAAAGGGAAAACTAAAAAGGTCAAGGAGGAAACCAGAAGTGCTCAAGAAATGAACAGAAGAGAGCATTTCCAGGAGAAAAGAATGTTCTACAGCGGCAGAGAGGACAAACAAGAGAGGGTCACAGGCACCCACTGGCTTTGGAAACAAAGGAGAGTTGGGCCCATAGGGAGAACATGTTAGTTGAATGATAAGAGGGGCACCAGATGCAGTACCAGCATGATGATGATAATGTATTCTAGGAAGTGAAAGTTCTACTGGAAATTGGAAATCCTACTGCTGATTCTCTAGTGTAAGCACCTTCTCTGGTGTAAGCACCTTCATTCTATGTTCAGGGACATTTGAGAATTTCACATCTATGGGAAACCAACCATGCAGGCTGGTAAGTGAAATTGGCATTGCACATATATTGTCATAAAAGGAAGAGTGCCAGTAACATAGTTCAAAGTCCCGGAACAAGAGTTCTTACCTTGAGGAGACACGGAGCCATCCCAAGGCAACCGTGGCAGTCTTTTTCCAGAGAAACTCAGCAGGCTAAGCCACCATAGCTCTGCTCACCTCTTTTTCTCAAGGGCATTCTGTTTCTGATCTTATTCTCTTATCACTTCATCCTCAGCATGTCCTCATTCCCTGCCCACCTGCCCCAGTAGTCTTGCCCCTCTGGAACAAAGCAAATGGGAATGCTGTTCCTAGCTAAATGTAAGCACTGTTTGGCAGTGAGTGAGAGAGAATTAAACCACGTCACTGCCATGCAGCTGGAGTGGAGTGTGGGCAGCACAGGGACAAGACAGACAAAGTCAGATATAAAGGAGAGAAATTACAAAATAAATTCCAAAATATGGAAAATAATGCTATAAACAGGGTTAACTCAGTATCATTCAACACAGAAAACATCCTGAAAGAGGCAATTAAAACTGTTTTTTTTAAAAAGCACACAGTGTAACTCAGAACCATGAATATTTTATAGCATGCAGCCAGCAGCACTTTGAAATGTCGAAAATTCACATCACTTTTTCCTCATAACCTAAGATTACCCTGTCATTTTAGTTCAAAATTTCAAGTATGATTTTAAGTAGTTTTATGGATATTTTTTAATGAACTAAGGAAAAAACTTGTAAATGTAATTCACAAGTTTGAGATGATAAGATTTTATTTTTAAAACTATGGAAATCCATAAAATCTCATTTTAACCAATACCTCCTAGCATTTCCTTTACCAAATCATTTATCTGATTCATCAGTGACTAATGATACTGATTTTGAAGTTTCTAGCCTTATAGGAGAAAGCCCAGAATCTGGTCCTGTTGCTGGCTAACTTATTTACATAAAGTCAATCATTTAATCTATCAATTTCCTAGTGAGTAAAATTATTCAATTTGATTAGATGATTTCCAAGTTCCTAGCTAGCCTAAGAATTCTGTAAATATGACACATTATACTGATAACTGTAATATAATATCTTATGACCAACATAATCATAAAACTGACACAAACTTAGACATTACTAGATTCTACCCACTTGTTTTATTGATCAATAAAAAGAAGCCCTAAACTATTTAAAGCCTAAGGTTCAGTAGTATTTTTAGGACCTATTAGGAGATGGGGCCTTTGTTAGTGACTAGGTCATGAGGACTAAGCCCTCATGAGTGGGATCAGAGCCCTTAAAAAGGAGTCTAGGAGTCTCTAAAGAGCTCTTTCATCCCCTCTGCCACGTGAGAACACAGCAAGATGGACATCTATGAACCAGGAAGTGGGCCCTCACCAGACACCAAACCTGTCAGTGCTTTTATTTATGACTTCCCAGCCTCCAAAACTGTGAACAAATACATTTCTGTTGTTTATAAGCCACCCAGTCCATGGCATTCTCTTATAACAGCCGGAACTAAGGCAGAAAATTGGTACCCAAAAGTAAAGGTGCTATGGTAACAAGTATCTTAAGACGTGGAAGTGACTTTAAAACTAGGTAAAGAGTAAGTGCTGGAAGGGTTTGGAGATGCATGCCAGGAAAAGCCTACATTGCCATGAACAGAACTTTAAACGTGATTCTGGTGCAAGATCAAAAAGAAAAGAGCTGTAGAGAAAGCATAAAATTTCTTAGGGAATACCTAAGTATCACGAACAGAATATTGGTAGAAATATGGACAGTAAACGTTATGATCATGAGATCTCAGACAGAAATGAAGAAAATTTTATTGGAAACTGGAGGAAAGGTGATTCTTGTGATAAAGTAGCAAATAATTTGGCTGAATGGTGTTAACATTCTAGTGTTTTGTGGAAGATAGAACTTTTAAGCAATGAAATTGTATATTTAGCTGAAATGATTTTCAAGCAAAATGTTAAAAGGTACAGTTTGGCTGTTTCTCACTGTTTATATCAAAATGTGAGAGGAGAGAATGGTGTAAAGACATAACTGTCAAGCAAAAAGAAACTAGAATTTAAAACATTGGAAAATTCTCAGTCTACCCACAATGCAAATAAATGAGAATACATGTTCCAAAGAGAGCACTAATGGTGTGGCCAAGTGACAATTTGATAGGAAGATTAGTATGGGCATGAACCACAGACATAATATGCCCCCCCTAAGCAGGAAAACCACCAGTTTAAACTGAAAGGGAAAGAAACAGAAAAAAAAAATGAAGTAAGGTTCTTCTTGTCAGTCTTCCTACTCTATAGGACCATAGAGTTACTCAGCTGCAAATGTACACTATTGAAGACAAGAAAGAAGGACCCCCAAAGGCAATTCAAAGATCATCAAAGTTGCCTCTTCAGTCTCAAAAATGGGATCTGGTGTTTCAACTGGCTAGATAGTTTCTGCCCAGCATCTTGGGACCAGCACCCCAATGGGTCTGGAAGCAGGAACCTCCCCATAGAGGACGTAGTGGGCAGAGCCACAAGCCAAAGAGGGTTATTTTGGAGCTGTAAGAGCCCATGGAGTTTGCCCTATAGTTTGGTCCCTTTGGGACCTGTTACCCCTTTCTTCTTTTCTATTTTTCCCTTTTGGTATGGACATTTCTATCCTTTGACTGTCCCACCTTTGTATTTTGGAAACACATAACTTGTTTGGTTTCACAGGCTCACAGCTAGAGAGGAATGTGCCTGGGGATGAGCCACATCATGAGTCTTGCTCATCTCTGGGGATGTGGAGATGTAGTAAATGTATTTTGTGTGTGAGAAGGACAGGATTTGGGGAGACCACAGGCTGCATGCTATCGACTGAATGTCTGTGTCCCCTCAAAATTGACAAGTTGAAATTCTAAGCCCCAATGTGATGGTATTAAGAGGTGGGGGCTTTGTGTAGGTGATTAAATTACAAGGGCAGAGCCCTCATGAATGTGAGCAGAGCCCTTATAAAGGAGACTTCAGAAAACTCCCTCTCCCCTTCCATCATGAGAAGAAATGGCAAACGGACAGCCATTATGAACCAGGAAGCAGTCCCTCACGAGATATTGAATCTGCCAGTGCTTTGATCTGGGACTTCCCAACCTTCAAAACTATGAGAAATAGATTTCTTTTGTTTATAAGCCACCCAGTTTATGGTAGTTTATAATAGTAGCCTGAACAGAGTTAGACAGGATCAGATCCAGAGTCAGATTCAGGGCCAGTACTATTTACTGGAGTATATGCATCCTAAAGAGAGGGAAAGATGGCACCAGGATTGAATACAGAATCTTAACGGTAATTCAGGTGTAAGGAAAAGGACAGTGCAATGGCAAATGGGCTAGATTTCAGGGAAGAAAGATGTTATGACTGAGTCTTAAGGAATTTGAAACATGTGGAATGGCTAAGTTGGTAATAAATTAAGAAATAAAAAGACTGGAAAGATTGTGGATAGGGTATATTATTGCTCACTTAAAACTAATGTTTTTACTTTTTAAATGCCTTCAAAACTCTTCAAACTTCTGGTTACAACAGCCTGCTAACTACTTGTTGTCAAGAGCCCAGATTTCAGAATTACAATTAGAGTTTGTGTTTCTCAATCCCAGTAATGTATTTTATTTTGTCTTAGAATATATATATATATATAATATACTTATACTTGTATATACTTATACTTGTATATACTTATACATATATATATACTTGTGAAGATACTGAATAAAGTCTATGTAATTATCACTTCAGCTAATATTAATTCTTCAAAGTTCATAAAGAAAATGTGTGTGTATGTGTATACATGCTCACTCACAAATTCATGTTTCAGATTTGCTAACTGGTTTATAATCAAATACTAAGACAAAGTATTAAGAAAGCATTCATAATTTCTCAGGTCAACTAATGAATATCTAACATGAGTAATTTCCTTCTCTGCTTGTTATCTTGTTAACACAGTGCTTTAAAACTAGATTTTCTTTAAAAGCTTTAATGAAAAGAGTACATCAATTTGTGTGGGATCTATGTGCCTACTCATAACTGGCAGGAATGGCATTTCTGCAGTAGTTCTAACATTCTCCTTTAAATAAAAGTTTAATGTTTAGGAGACCCAGAGCACACAAACGGAGTAAGAGAGCTTAAAAATGTGGGTCCATATTATGAATCATTCTAAACAAACATGGAAATATACATGAGGGGAAATAAAATTATAGATAGTCCAGAATAGAGAGTTTTTAAGAGAGGTAAGAGCAAAATAGACAAGATAAGAACATCAAATTCAAATTTCTAAAGTAAAGCAACAGACATTATAAATGCTTTGGAGGAAAATTGGACTTTAGGGAATTTTTAAACCAAAAAGAAAAGTAAACAAGGATGCAAGAGGATTTTATAGTTTTACCCACAGGCTGGTAATAATCATTTAATCTGGCAGAACATAGAAGTAAAATTGAAATCCTCAGATTGTCTCTTATTCTCTCATTAAAATAGTCCTAAAATATACCTAGAGTTGGTTTTATAATTCCCATTTCATAGATGGAGAAATTAAAAAAGAGTAATCTTTTGTGATATACCTACAGATTCATACCAAATTACTGGTAAAAATGGAAAATGGGACCCAAATACCTTTTTTATTTGTGCAAATTATGGGATCCATGTGCAATTTTGTTACATGCATAGATTACATAGTGGTCAAGTCAGGGCTTTTAGGGTATCCATCACCCAAATAATGTACATTGTACGCATTAACTAATTTCTCATCACATATCCCCTACCACCCCCTCACCCTCTGAGTCTCCATTGTCACTTTCTACTTACATGTGTACACATTTTAGTGGCCATTTATGAGTGAGAACACACAATATTTGACTTTCTGACCCTGGCTTGTTTTACTTAAGATAATAACCTCCAGTTCCATCCATGTTGCTGCAAAAGACATCATTTCATTCCTTTCTATGGCTGAATAATATTCTATTATGTATATGTATCACATTTTCTTTATCCATTTGTCCATTGATGGATACTTAGACTGATTCCATACCTTTGCTATTGTGAATAGTGCTTGATAAACATATGAGTGCTGGTGTCTTTTTGATATATTGATTTCCTTTCCTTTGGATAAATACCCAGAAGTGGGATTGCTAGATCAAATGGCAATTCTGTTTTTGGTTCTTTGGGAAATCTCCACAGTGTTTTTCATAGATGTTGTACTAACTTACATTCCCACCAATAAGAGTTCACTTTTCTTTGCATCCACACCAATATCTGTTATTTTTTGTCTTTTTAATAATAGTCATCTGACTGGGGTAAAATGATATCTCATTGTGATTTTAATTCAAATTTCTCAGATGATTAGTGATGCTGAACATTTTTTAATATACTTATTGGCTATTTGTATGTCTTCTTTTGAAAAATGTCTAGTCATGTCCTTTGTCCACTTTTTAAAGGGATTATTGGATTTTTGTGGTTATTAAATTATTTGAGTTTATTTTAATTTCAGAATACTACAGGGGTACAAATGCTTTGATTACATATATTGCCTTGTATGGCAATGTCAGAGCTACAAACATGCTCATCCCCCAGGCAGCACACATCATACCTGTTAGATGAGAATTGACCCATCCTCTCCTCTCCCACCCCAATTTGCCCAACACCCAATAAATGTTACTTCCATATGTGCACATAAGTGTTGATCAATTAATACAACTTTAATGGTGAGTACATGTGGTACTTGTTTTTCCATTTTTGTGATATGTCACTTAGAAGGATGGGCTCTAGCTCCATCCAGGATAATACAAGAGATAAGTCACCTCTTGCTTTTTATGGCTGAGTAGTACTCCATGGTATACACATACCACATTTTATTAATCCACTCATTTATTGATGGGCACTTGGGTTGTTTCCACATCTCTGCAATTGTGAATTGTGCTGTTATGAACCTATGAGTACAGATGTCTTTTTTTACAGAAATGTCTTTTTTTCTTCTGGGTAAACACCAAGTAGTGGGATTGCTGGATCAAATAGTAGTTCCACTTTTAGCTCTTTGAGGTTACTTTCCATAGAGGTTGTGCTAGTTTGAAGTCCCACCAGAAATGTATGAGTTGTTCCTATCTTTCTGCATCCACACCAACATTTGTTGTTTTGGGACTTTATGACAAAAGCCATTCTCACTGGAGATAAGTGATATACCATTGTGGTTTTGATTTGCATTTCCCTGATGATTAGAAATGTTGAGCATTTTTTCATATTTCCTGGCCATTAGTCTGTCTTCCTTTGAAAAGTTTCTGTTTATGTTTTGCCCCCCACTTTTTAATGGGGTTGTTTGATTTTTTCTTGTTGATTTTCCTGACTTCCATATAGATTCTAGTTATCAGCCCTTTATCAGGTGTGTAGCATACAAATATTTTCTCCCATTCTATAGGTTGTCTATTTGCTCTAGTGAGAGTTTCCTTGGCTGTGCAGAAGGTTTTTAATTTGATCAGGTCCTATTTATTTACTTTTGATGTTGCTGTAATTGCTTTTGTGGTCTTTTTTATAAATTCTTTGCCAAGGCTGATGTCTATAAGAGTTTTTTGTAGAAATTATTCCACAACATTGAGAAGGAAGGAATCCTCCCCAACACTTTTATGAAGTCAGCATCACCTTGATACCAAAGCCAGGAAAGGATACACACAAAAAATAAAATTGCTGACCAATATCCCCTATAGATATAGATGCAAAAATTCTCAATAAAACCTTAGCAAACTGAATGCAACAGCACATCAAAAAAAAAAATAATTCATCATGACCAGGTGGGCTTCATCCCAGAGATGCAAGGATGGTTCAACATATAGAAATCTACAAATGTAATTCACCATATAAATAAAAGCAAAAACAAAGATAATATGATCCTTTCATAAGATGCAGAAAAGACATTTGACAAAATTCAGCACCTTTTTATGATAAGAACTCTTAATAAAATAAGCATAGATGGGAAATACCTTAAAATTAGTAAAGCCATATATGACAAACCCGCAGCCAAAATCATACTGAGTGGGGAAAAATTGAAAGCATTCCCACTTAGAACTAGAACCAGACAAGGTTGCCCACTATTACCACTTCTGTTCAACATAGTGCTGGAAGTCCTTGCCAGAGCAATCAGACAAGAGAAGGAAATCAAGGGTATCACGTTGGGGAAGAAGAGGTCAAACTATTGCTTTTTGCTAATGATATGATACTATAACTAGAAAACCCCAAAGATTCAACCAAGAGACTCCTAAATTGATAAATGAATTTGGCAAAGTGTCAGGCTACAAAATCAATGCACACAAATCAGTAGTTTTCATATATGCCAATAACAGTCAAACTGAGAATCAAATCAAAGACACAATACTTTTCACAGTAGCATCAAAGAAAATAACATACTTAGGAATATATTCAACTAAGGAGGTGAGAGACCTATATAGGGAGAACTACAAAATACTGAGGAAAGAGGATATAAACAGATGGAAAATCATGCCATGCTCATGGACCAGCAGAATCAATATTGTTAAAATGCCTTTAATATGCTAAGTGATCCACAGATTCAATGCAATCCCTATTAAAATGCCAATATCATTTTTTTACAGATCTCAAAAAAAATAATTCTACTGTTAATATGAGGTTTTTGTAAATTTTGAATATTATTGCTTGTGAGATGACTAGTTTAAAAATATTTTCTCCCATTCTGCAGGTTGTTTTTTCACTCTGTTGTTTTTGTCTTTTGCTATGTAAAAGCTTTTTAGTTCAATTAAGTCCTATTTATGTATTTTGGTTTTGTTGCCTGTGCTTTTGAGGTCTTGGTCATAAATTCCTTGCCTAGACCAATGTCCAGAAGAGTTTTCCCTGGGTTTTCTTCTAGTATTTTTATAGCTTCTGGTCTTACATTTGAGTTTTTAATCCATCTTGAGGTGATTTCATATATGGTGAGATACAGGAGTCCAGTTTAATTCTTCTGTATATGGCAATCCTACTTTCCCAGCATTATTTATTGAAAAGGATATCCTTTTCCCAATATATGTTCTTATTGGCTTTGTCAAAGATCAGTTGGCTGTAAACATGTGGCTTTATTTCTAGTCTCTCTATTCTGTTCCATTGGTCTATGTGTCTATTTTTATACCATTACAATGCTGTTTTCATTATCATAGCCTTGTAATATAATTTGAAGTCAGGAAATGTGATGCCTCCAGCCTTCTATTTGCTTAGGATTGCTTTGGCTATTCAGGCTCTTTTTGCGTTCCATATGAATTTTAGGATTGTTTTATCTTATTCTGTGAAAAATTATGTTGGTATTTTGATAGAGCTCACTTTAAATCTAGAGATTGCTTTGGGAACTATGGTCATTTTAATGATATTAATTCTTCTGATCGATGAGCATGGGATGTTTTCTATTTGTTTGATCTACAATTTCTCTCATCAGTGTTTTGCAATTTTCCTTGTAGAGATCTTTCACCTCCGTGGTTAAATTTATTCCTAGGTATTTTATGCTTTTATAGCTATCATAAATGGGATTGCCTTTTTTATTTCATTCTCAGTTCATTATTGGCATATAGAAATACTAATGATTTTTGTACATTGATTTTCTATCCTGCAACTTTCTAAATTCATTTATCAAATCTAAGTGTTTTTTTGTGGAGTCTTTAGGTTTTTCTAGATATAAGATCATATCATTAGTAAACAGGAATAATTTGACTTCCTCTTTTCCAATTTGGATGTATTTTATTTCTGTCTCTTGTCTAGCTCTGGCTAGTATTTACAGTACTATGTTTAATAGGAGTGGTGAATGTAGCCATTCTCATCTTGTTCCAGTTCTTTGAGGAAGTGCTTTCAACTTTTCCCCATTCAGTATGATGTTGGCTGTGCTTTTGCTCTATATGGCCTCTATTATTTTGAGATATGTTCCTTCTATGCCTAGCATGTTGAGGGTTTTGATCATAAAGAAATGTTGAATTTTATCAAATGCTTTTTTGTGTGTCTATTGAGATAACCATATGGCTTTTGTCCTTGATTCTTTTTCTTGATGCATCCTATTTCTTGATTAGCATATATTTAGCCATGCTTGTATCCCTGGATTTTAAATATCTTATCTCCCAACTCATTCCTTTTTTTCTTTTCTTTTTTCTTTTTTTTTTTTTTTTTTTTTTTTTGAGACAGAGTCTCACTTTGTTGCCCAGGCTAGAGTGAGTGCCATGGCATCAGCCCAGCTCACAGCAACCTCAAATTCCTTGGCTCAAGCAATTCTTTTGCCTCAGCTTCCCAAGTAGTTGTGACTATAGTCATGCACCACCATGTCCGGCTAATTTATATATATATATATATTAGTTGGCCAATTAATTTCTTTCTACTTATAGTAGAGACAGGGTCTCACTCTTGCTCAGGCTGGATTTGAACTCCTGACCTCGAGCAATCCACCCGCCTCGGCCTCCCAGAGTGCTAGGATTACAGGCGTGAGCCACCACGCCTGGCCCCAACTCATTTCTTTCTCTCTAAACAAGGCTGGAATGAGTGATAAGAGGAATAACTCCATTTTCTTCTCTGTAGATATTTTAGGATTAGGTAGACATCCACGTAATCCACTGGTGAAATGTAGCATGAGCAGATGAGGCAGAAATGTTTGATTTCTGTTTCTTTAGCTAGATATTTGTTCTCTATAATATGATTTTTAGTGTATTTATGTTTTGTTTTAAAAAGAACATAGGAACAATTAAGAATTGCTCAAATTCCTATCACTCAGAACTGATTATTACTAGAATATTGGAATATTTTCTTCTAATTCTGATTGTTTATTTTTAAAAATCATTGTGTTACTCAAAAAAGTTATCATCTCGGCCGGGCGTGGTGGCTCACACCTGTAATCCTAGCTCTCTGGGAGGCCGAGGCGGGCGGATTGCTCAAGGTCAGGAGTTCAAAACCAGCCTGAGCAAGAGCGAGACCCCGTCTCTACTATAAATAGAAAGAAATTAATTGGCCAACTGATATGTACATAAAAAAATTAGCCGGGCATGGTGGCGCATGCCTGTAGTCCCAGCTACTCGGGAGGCTGAGGCAGAAGGATCTCTTGAGCCCAGGAGTTTGAGGTTGCTGTGAGCTAGGCTGACGCCACGGCACTCATTCTAGCCTGGACAACAAAGTGAGACTCTGTCTCAAAAAAAAAAAAAAAAAAAAGTTATCATCTAAAACAATAGATGCTTTATAAAATACAAGGGTGAAAGTTTTAAAATAACCCAAAAGAAAACCCACCCTCCAGAAGTAATCATTCTTGACTTTAATAAAACATCATTCCCAATATGTTTCAATGTATATATACCTATAGACAAAAATAATAGACAGATGGATAGATTTTTAATAAATTTAGAATCATTTTACAGATGGTATTTTTAAGTAAAAATAATACATTTTATTTTCTATAGGTAGTATATAAAACAAAAATAAGAAAAAATTTTAACCAATATCAAATTATGGTTCTACAAGTTCTTAATTTTCCATTTTATTAAAAAAATTAATATAAGTAGAAATAATACAATTTGTACTTGTTTTGTGGGGTTTTCCTTTTAGTCATTACCATCATCATCATCGTCAATCATTGCCATAAATATTGACATTTTTTAGAGCTTACAGTGTGCCAGATACTTTGCCAATGTTTTCTTTCTTCGAATTACTTTATTTTACTCTCATAACTCATCTGCCCACAGAGCCTGCGTGCTGAATCATCTTGCCCTAACGCTTCTCTGATCTCACCCTATTACAGGAGAAAGAAAGACCAAGCACATAACTAACAAGACAGGGCCTATGGAGCCTCCTTCTTGCACTCAGGGTACAAGCATGGGGAGTTTTGACACTTTCTTTTACTCTCTTTATGCCTCCTTCTCACTTACAACTCACGAGTGAGAAGTACCAAGGTTAAGAGAAGGTAATCTGTCTGACTGAAAAACAGAAACTTATTTTTGTAAAATGAAAGCTACTGAAAGAAAATCAGAAAAAAATTGAAAAATCTCAATGCCCCTGCCATTTTCTAATCTTTCTACTGCTTTTTATAGCCTTTCCCTTACATACTTTCTTCTCTTCTGAATTTAGCCTGATAGAGGAAAGGCAAAGAGCATTAAAAAAGGAATTGGAATTGGAATTGGGATATCTCCAAAAAGAAGGAAAGATACCTTTTATGGTATGTGTTCTATGTGCCAAATCTGCTTACATATATTATTTCCTTTAGTCCTTATGGCAAGGTAAAAATTATTTTTCAACTGTAAGGATAAGAAATTCAGACTAGGGAATGAAAATGACCCATCCAACAGCACACTGCCAGTAGTGGGTGGAACTGAGATTAAACTCAGCTCTGTTTGATTCCCAAGCCCATGTCCTGAAAATGTTTCTTTAATAAGGTGAAGATGCAACAGTCATCATTAATTCTTTTAGTTAATATTTATTGAGCAGCTGCCATGTATCAGACATTGTTTAGATTCTGAGGATACAGAGAATCCTTAGGAGCCTCTGGATCCTAAGTGTTTGTAGTCTAGTGAGGGATGGAGACTGAGGCTGGAGACCCTCATAGACCATGCTCTCTCAACTACAGGTATGGCAGATACATTTATAAGAAGAAGCTGCTCATCTCCTCTAAGAATAAAATTCAAAAGTTACATGGATATTGAACTATAGAGACTAGAAGTATCCTCAAGCTGCCTGCTTAGTTGCAGCCTAGGGGATAGAAATCTAAAGAAATACTCAAAGCACTAAATATATAACTCTGAATGAAAGATTGCTGCAAGGTGAAATTATCAAAATTTATAGACTCTAAACACCAAGAGGATTAATATGCTCTTGGACTTGCAATCAAATTGGGAGTAATGGGATATAATAAGACCACCTCTAAGACATTTTATTATGAAGATTTATTAGAGTATGAAAAAACTAAGCCTGAAGGTACTTCTGCTTGCAACAATTAAACTAAAACAGTCTAAAGTCAATCCATAATTATATATGGAAATAAGGACTACAAAAAACCAACTTAATCTCCATCATCTTCAAACCACATTTTGCTTCCAATCTCTTCCTTGACCCAACAAATATCTAATAATACAAATTTGCACTTCTTGGATAAATTTTTACTGAGTGTAAGAGTTTTTGTCTTGCAGGAGAAATGGAAACCTTTTGTTTCTCATAGGCAGAACCATGATTTCTTTTAGGGGCAGAGAGAAGCTCCTCATATAAGAGTTTCCCCACCCTCATCACTGCATACTCCATCTCTCATCTGAGAGCAGATGAATCACAGGGAAATTTTCTGGCAAGACAAAAGAGACAATGATTATTATTTTTTGAGCACATACTATGTCCTGGTTACTTTATAAGTGCTTTAATTTTTGTCTCATTAATATTCACCATAATGCTAGGAGATAGGCATTCTTTTGGAGGGAGTTTATTTTTATTTCAAGAAAATATGAGAGTACAAACATTTTGGTTGCATTTTATATCTTTGCCTCTCACTAGCAATGGTTAGAGGTATGCCCTTCCCCTCCACAATGCTCACCACATCTCTCAGATGTGGGTGCACTCCCCACCCCACAAATCCCTGGTGAACACCACCACCATTTGAGTACCATAGTGTTAATCAGTCAGTACCAATTTGATGGCGAGTACATGTGGAGCCCATTCTTCCGATCTTGTGTCACCTCACTTCAGATAATGGGCTCAAGCTCAATCCAGGATAATATAAGTGGTGCTAGCTTGCTGTGGTTTCTTAAAATTGAGTAATATTCCATTGTAAACATATACCACATTTTAATAATCCACTCATGAATTGACAGACACTTGGGTTGTTTCCACATCCTTGCAATAGTGAATTGTGCAACCTTTGTGGACAGAATTTGGAAATACCTCAAAGAGCTAAAAATAGAAATACCATTCAATCCAGCAATAGTATTTTTAGGCATCTACCCAAAGAGCATAAGACATTCTATAATAAAGACATCCAAATGTTTATGGAGATAGGCATTCTTATTGACTCATTTTATGGATAAAGAAACTGAAGCTCCCATAGAGGAATCACTACATGTATTATGATATGTTCCTATACTTAATATTATACACCACTTAAAATAATGTTTTCAAAGGCTTTTCACAGACATGTAATTATAATAGAAAGTATATAAGAATTAAGTTCTCAACCTCCACACATACTAGAAAAAATGCCAAAATTTCAAAAACATAATAAAATTTGAATTATATTTTTTTACTTTTCCATATACAGTTTTTAAATAAAAAAATATTTTTATTGTTTTTTTAGAGAAAAAGTTATGTACAGGAAAGATGTTTTTCTGTCCATTTAGGTTGCTATAACAAAACATCATAGACTGGGTGGCATATAACCAATAGAAATGTATTTCTCACAATTCTGGAGACTGGGAAGTCCAAGATCAAGGTGCTGGCAGTCAGTGTCTGGTGAGGGCCTGCTTCCTGGTTCATAGATGGTACCTACTTGCTGTGTTCTCATGTGGTGGAAGGATGAGCTGCTTCTCTGAGGTCTCTTTGATAAGGGTAATAATTTCAGTCATGAAGGCTCCAGTCCTGTGGCTTAATCTAGGGCCTTACCTCCTAATACTACCATGTTGAAGGTTAGGATCTTAATATATATATCTTAGGGGGAACACTAACATTCAGACTGTAGCAAATGACAACCTAAAAGGTATAGAATTTTAACAATGAGGACATACTTCTGGTGAAAAGATAACACTTGATACAGACCTTGAAAAATAAAAAGGACTTGCACAGGCCAGGACTAGATAAAAAGTGGGAAGAAGCATGCATTCTGGGCAGAGAAGGGCAGAGGAAGATTATTAAAAGTTTGGGGTATGTGAAAGGAGTTGTAAGAGAAAAGACCTAAAGCAGACTGAAGCCATATGAAAATGCCACTGCATGTTTGCTTGGGTTACTTGATAGGCAATGGAAAACTTTTGAAAGTGTTTTGGTAGAGCATTGCCATGGTCAAAGGAACGCTTTAGGACCTTAATTTGCCAGAAATAAGCACAATGAATGAAAGATGAAAAAGGATTCAGACAGGAGAAATAATTATAAGGTCATTGATACAATTTAGGCCTGAAATAATAGAGCTTGAATTCTCATAATGACAGTGGAAATGACAAGGAAGGAACTACAAGGGTAGTTCCTCTGCTGCCTCTCCAACCTCACCTCCATCCCTGCTCCTATTGCTCCATCCATTTCAGCTATACTGGTCTCCTCTCTGTTGCTGGAAAAAGATAATTGCTAGTTGTCCAGTTTCATTACATATTCTACTCCCTCCACCCTCCTCCCTCAAACACCTTTGCTCATTATTTCATCCTTTGGGTCTCTGCTTAAATATTTCTTCTGGTAGTGTTTTCCTGCCCTTCTAAGCAAGTCTAGGCTAGGTCTTCCTGTTTTACTCCCTCATAATACCTTGTACTTTGTCCTCATTGCACTTTTCATAATCAATAGCTAAAAAACTAATACCATGCATTTGTAATGTCAGTTAAATCCCTTATCAGTATTAGCTCATCTTATCCTCAAAATAACTCTATGAAGTAGATGTTAATATTATCCCCTATTTTCCAGAAGTAGAAACTCAAGATCAGAGAGGTTAGTCAACTGCAGTATTTGGGAGATAGGTACTTCTACCTACAAGATGGATGTTCTGGCTCACATAAGGTAGATAGTTTGATTTGGTGATTATTAGTGTGAACATAGAATCTAGAGACAGACTGATTGGGTTACTATCTTGCCTTTGCTACTGACTAGCTGTGAGACCCCTGAAGCAAGTTGTTTAATCTCTCTGAGCCTAAATTTCCTCATTGGTAAAATGGTATGATATTATTGTCTTTTTAAAAGAATTGTTAGGAGGATTAAATGATGTGAAGGCTGAGAATAAGACTGGCGCATAGCAAGTGTAATATATCTGAAAGCTATTACTAGTTGTGTGGTAATTTGTTTAAAACCTGCTTCCTCATCTGTTCTATGAGGGTAGAATCTGTACGAGGCAAAAGATGTGTTTACCACTGCATGGTCAGTGCCTAGCACAGTGTCTGGACACAGAGGGAGCTTAGTAAATATGTGAATGAATGAATGAACAAATGAAAAGCTGAGTGCACAGAGCTTACCACCTAACACCCCCCCACACACAGAGCACTTTAAAATGTGTGATGCTTCATTGTGGTTTTGATTTGCATTTCCCTGATAATTGGAGACATTGAGCATTTTTTCACATGTTTATTGGCCATTAGTCTATCTTGTTTTGGAAAGCTTTATTCATGTCTTTTCACCCAAATCCAGTGAGAATGGCTTTTATTAAAAAGTCCCCAAACAGCAAATGCTTGTGTGGATGCAGAGAAAAAGGGACACTTATACATTGTTGCTGAGACTTCAAATTAGTACAACCTCTATGGAAAACAGTTTGGAAATTCCTCAAAGAACTAAAAGTAGACCTACCATTTAATCCAGCAATCCCACTACTGGGCATTTACACAAAGGGAAAAAAAGCCATTTTACCAAAAAGACACTTGCATTCAAATGTTTGTTGCAGCACAATTCACATTGCAAAGATTTGGAATCAACTCAAGTGCCCATCAATTCATGAGTGGATTAATAAAATATGGTATATTGGTACCATAGAGTACTACTCAGCCATAAGAAAAAATGATGAATTAATACCTTTTGTAACAACCTGGATGGAACTGGAGACCATACTTCTATGTGAACTATCACAAGAATGGAAAAAGAAACACCACATGTACTCACCATTAAATTGGAACCAATTGATCAGCACACATGTGCACATATGTAGTGAAACTCAATGGAAACCAAGCAGCTGGAAGCAGGGAGGAAGGGATGGATGAAATCACACCTAATGGATAGAATGCACAGTATCTGCATGATGGGCATACTTATACTCGGACTCAAGCTGTACAAAGTGATCCATGTAATCAAAACATTTGTACCCCTGTAATATTCTGAAATAAAAATAATAATAATATAATATACTACTGTAATAATAATAATAATAATGTCCCTGTAATAAGTTACAGAAACTACTGTGCTCTTTAATTCAAACAAACAGAACAGAAAAAACAAATTCATATAAAATGTTTAGGTACGAGACAGGAGAAATTTCAAAAAAGAATATTAAAGGTTAACACTCAGCTAAAAAAAAAAAAGTATGGTGTCTGTTGCATTATTATTTTACTTAATTCTAACCACAAACTCAAAGAAGTCAGGGAAGGAACTATTTTCTCCATTTTATCTTTGATAATGTTGAGTCAGAAAGTTGTTTGCTCAAGGTTGTATAGATAATAAATGATAAAACCAAAGGAAGAAAATAACTACCAAACTGCCTGAGGCCAGAGTGACCTTAGAGATAAGCTGGATGAGAGTCAGAGCAGGCTGGGTCGAACCCATCACCATTCCCAGTGTCCTCCTGCGCTGCTCCAGGTCTGAGCCCTGGTCTTGCTGTGATTCCTGAAACCCCCTCCAACTGCTGCCTCAGCTCAGTTCAGCTCAGCTCAGCTCAGCAGCCTCCTGTGTAACATCTGCTGGTCCCTCCTTGTCCAGGCTCCCCTGATGACCCCTCTGCCCACCCCAAATCTGAGTACAGCATCACAGACCAAGCCTGACACAAACCTAAGGTGCTTTAATTGGACCACAGCAAGGTGGGACACTGATTCCTTCTTTGTTGGATATGAGAAGAAAGAGATTAAATGAGTTAACTAAGTTTCAAGCCTAGTTAACCAGGAGAATGACATTAACACAAATAGTCAATACAGGGGGAGTTTATTTGAGGGACAAGGATCCAGTTCAACATCAGACATACCAAGTTTCAGAAGCCAGTAAGGACTCTAAGTGAACAGCAAATATAAATGGGATTAACATTCAAGAGAGAGTTAAAGGCCAACATAAAACTAAAAGAATCATCTATGCAAAAGGAGTGGTTGAAACCACAGAACTCCAATCTGGCACAATAATCATTTGGTGCAAGGCTTTTCAACCTGTTTGGTGATGTGCTGGCATTCCCTAGAGGGGCACTAGGGTGCATCCAAATGCCTGGACTTGGGGCCTCAGACCCTGCTTCAAACAACATAGGGCCACACTGCTGTGATTATGAATCTCAGTGTCAGGGTTTAATTCTAAAAAAATGCAGCTAAGAGAAATACTTGAAGCACTGATTTTGTAAATATTCTCTCTGCCTCTTCTACCACCAAAGCCTCCTATAGTGTGTCTGCCCCTACACAGATACATGGCAGGGAGAAAACGTTAACTTGAATTTCAGTTCTGATAGTGACAAGCACTCAGTACCAGAGACTCTAAATTACCCTCAGGTGACTCACGTGTGATTTAGAAAATATTTTGGTGTTCTAGTCTGGTTCCAGTTAATGGATCAGTTACATGTTCAAACTGGTTCACTAGGGTTTAATTTTTCAAAAAGCTTTGTTTTGTTTCTAAGTTCAGTGGAAAATAAAAATAATAATGTTTGGATTTGATTTAAGGTTCAGCAACTTATATAATTCATTCCAGGTTTTTGCTCATCATTTATCTCTGCATCAACTCCCACTTTGGAAAAATGCCCTGTAGATATCTACAAATCAATACCAGTGGACTGTATTCAAGGCCTCAATTTAAAATGACAAGTCAGAGCCATCCATGATGTCATGGGGTAAACCTCAGCTAACTCTTTCCTTCAGTGCTGGGCAAGACTCACGTGTAATCTCACGGGGAGAAGCTCTCCTAAAAGAAGCTCCCAGAATAAGATACCTTAAAGACAATAGTACCACAGGGATGAGAAATTACATCAGACACAGCTGCCCACTTCAGTGCCTCAAGTTTTATGTGAACTAGCACCTACTGGTTGTTTTGTCTGGGCCCAATTCCCAAAACTGTTAGCTAACATCAGGCCCCTGGTCTGTAAGGAGAGCTGAGCAATGTAAACTGCCACAAGCATTCAAGTAAGGGTAGATCTCAGCTTTCCTTTAATCAAACCTCAGATAATTTAAAAAGACAAAACCAAAAATAAACCAAAAAATCTGCTTACAGAGTATCTACTTCTTTTTTCCTCTTGCTTGGTTGACACCCATCCCATAAACAGCTCAAATTAAAAAAAAAAAAATTCTCATTATTATCTTGGATTTTTGAAATACATTCATTTTTTCCAGCTGCAAAATGTCTATATTAAAATGTCTGTACCAAAGAGCTGAATTCCACTGCAGAAAATGTATAATGTTGCATAGAGTCAAATTTATCCATTTCAAACATGCTCATTGACACAATGCATCATTTATCAGGTGTGATCCATTTGACTCCTTTGTTAATAATTTCCATAATATCTTGAATTTGGGGGCTATTAGAAAGATTCAGTAGCTATTTTCTAACAAATAGCAAAATCTCTATCAGGAAGGTAGAGAACAGAGGTTGCCACAGAGAAAGTGGTAAATTATTGTCTGGCCTAGAATAATGGGAAATAGAGAAGAGAAATTAGATAGCCCTGGGTTCAAAGCCTAACTCTTTACCTACTTGATAGGCAGACTTGGAAAGTCCCTTAACTTTCTTGAACTTGTTTCCTCCTATGTAAAATGGACTGCCATCAGACGTAGCACATGCTCAATAAACATTTGTTTACCTTTCCTACCTTCTCACATAAATCAGGAGTCATCTGCTCATGTCCCTCCAAATCTTTCAACTGCAAAACATAAACATACATAATGAGTGAGATGTGCACCATCTGGGGGATGGTCATGCTGGAAACTCAGACTTCGGGGGTGGGAAAGGGCATTTATTGAAACCTTAAAATCTGTACCCCCATAATATGCCGAAATAAGAAAAAAAAATTTAAAAAATGTTAAAAAAAGATAAAACTTGACATGACTTATCCTATATAGTGAAACTTGATCTTGCCCCAAATATTAGTGTTATAAGGACATTCGCCTGTCTAATTTATTTATTAGACCATGGAATGGGCCTAAAATAAAACACAGATGATTTAAAAAGGAAGGAATGAAGGAACAAAGGGAGGGAGGAAGAAATTGATAAAGGAAACTATTTTGAGGGATGCCCAGATGTTAGGATAGTTTCAGAAGGCTCTGGTGCCCGAGTTCAGCCTAGCAGACCACTGAGGAAAATAGAAAACAGTAGAAAATGCTTCTTTAAACTTCTATCACTGGCATTGTTCACTCTGGCAAATAAGAAATCTTACAAATAAAGCAAAGGGGCCCTGGAATCAGAGAGACTTGAATTTGAATACCAGTTCTGCCACTGATTAACTGTCAGACTCAAGCAAGTTATTTGCTATTTCTGAGCACTGATTCATTTATAAAGTGAAAATCACAATAAAGTCTCCATCACAGGATTGTGGGAAGAATTAAATAAAATAAGTAAAATGCCTTGCAAAGTGCCTGACACATGATAAGCATTCAACAAGTGATCACTATTATTATCATGTTACCTTACCCTGGTGAATAGTGAAATCCTAGATTATAAAAGTAATTTATAAGGGTAAATGCCTATGTCTCCTGTGTAAAATTATTAAGTATGATTAATGCCTTCTTGCTGATTGCCTCATTCAGGCTTAAGGACCTGAGTTGGCTAAATTATTTACAAACTTTGAGACTCAATTCATGTTCTCTCTCCTAAATTTATGGAGTGACCAGAAAGAAAAGTGGAATTTTTTATTTTCATTCATGATCGCCCTTATCTTTTGGTTATCTGGTAATATTTTTCCTTAACTGTACAATTACAAAGAAAATACTAAGACCAATTTATACTGTTATTCCACCAATTTTGCCTTTGAAATGAGAGTTTGATGTCTGTGGTTACTTTGAATATCCATTTAGGGAATTATAGGACAATGTCCTAGGAGGACATTTTTATGTCTGGTCCAGTGCCTCATTACTAGACTGAGGCTGAAACCCAAAACCCTGTGTCCTTTATTAAAAGGAAACTTTCACATTTATTCTCATAAAGGCATCTGAGAAATGATATCTCATTTTGACTTATTTTACTTTTATGATAACAATCTATGTGAAACAACCTCCCCCCCACCGCCCAATGTTCAGACACCTTCTCAACCTTGTCCCTGAAAACCTTTTGTTAATTTTCTTTCATCATGGTGACCATTTGATTTAAGGTCACAGTGGAAAAGAACAGACCCACAGCTGCTGATCATGCTGCTCTATCTCCACCTGTATTTTATGAGCCATTTCAGCCCTGACTATGCTAATCTGTTAACATTGTATTTTAGTAAGCTGTTGCTTCCCAAAGACCAAGAATGGTTATTACTGGGACAGCAACCAGTGCAATCAAATATTCTGCTCTTGTATTTCAGTCACTGATTTTCCAAAGAAGAGCCAAGAATATAAATTTTGATGGAAGTGAAGAGTGAAACTTAAACACCCAGAAAATTCTAAAGAGGCAGCTGTAATTGTGTGAAAGTGACTAGCGTGAATCTGTCAGCTAATGCTGATGAGTACAAACTAGCCACTTAGCCCAGTTTTAATTAAGAAAATGACTTAGCCCTAAATTAACTATATAAGATTTTGCTTCATATTTTTAAAATAACCAGACTTCTAATATGAGTGATCCGACCCCCTGTTTCTACTTGGTGCTCACCTCCCCAAACACTGCTCTCTTAGATCCTGCTGCAATGCTTAATGCTGAAAGGAGGATTGAACAAAAGAAGTCAAGAGCACTTGGTTTTCCTCTGTGAATACGGACTCTATTCCCACTTGATTTTGTAAGTAAATACTTCTTGAAAAGGAATCCTATGAAAGGAAAAATAATGATTCTGGTTTCCGCCAATTAAAGTGCATTTAACTTATTATTTAACTTCCTATGACACACAACATGAATCAGAGAATAAATGTAATCAAAATGCTGAAGAAGGTAGGCTAGCCATCATTTCTGAGATTAGAGAATGAGGTTTAATGATTGAGATCTAGCAATATTCTCAGGGAATTACAGTCTACAACTGTAAATGATGAGGGTTTTTCAAGTACCCAGTTCAGGGTATGATTTAAATGAATTGAAGCATCATTATTGGGAGATGCCGCCACAAAAGACCCTCTGGAAGCACATAAAATAGACTTTACCATGGGAGGACATTTTCTGGCTTTTGAATTAAGAAACTTTATTTAACTTCCTGGGATTTGGGAAAAGGAAATCATTCTAGAAAAAAAGGAGATGCTTAAATGCCTACGTCTTAAAGAATTCTCATCTAGTTGCTCTGGAGAGAATACATCTAACAATATTTATATCATAGCCATATATTCATATCTAAGAAAACACACCCAGTTTTAAATTGTTCATGGCTCAAGAATATGGATTACTTTCACTATAAAATCTCTGTATACCTAAATACCTTCTCTTGATATCTTCTTAACAATACCATAGGTACTTGTTCATTTAATTAATTGAATTTAATGTATATGATGAATACTTTTATTCAGACCACTCCTTTTCTCTAATATCTAAAATGGCTCCTAATCATCTACATTATAAAGTCTCAAGCTCCTTATTTCAGGCTCCAATTAGCTTTCCAAAATTTTGTTCTTTGACTCCTTTCCTGCATTTTTACTTCTAGCCATGTTAAGCTACTCACTGTTCTCTATAAATGGTCCTAAATTTTTCTACATTTGTGTATCTGTTTATATAACTTTCTTCCCCTGGACTTATCATAAATAGTGGGCTCTGTGTATGGAGCAAGCAAAGATGAACCAAAAGCAATTCTGTAGGAAAACCTAACAGGGGTAGAGGGGCTGATCTCTCCTGAATGGAAGAATGCTGAAGGGCAAAGCCCTTATCACAGGTCTGCAGGGCTGGGTCAAGTTCACGAGCAATCAAAGCACCAGCCTACGTGTAGGGTGCGATTTGGCTGGGGCAAGGATGGGAGGGTTGGAAGCATAAGAGACATTGAAATCAGAGAAGACCAAAACAACATAAACATGACGCTTCTCAGGGGAATGAAGCTACCTATATTCCAAGATCACAATCATCCTTATACTGTTATGTAACACTTATTGAGTACCTTCTATATGAAAAGCTTTGTGCCAGACACATACATACACAAAGATCAATAAGACAAACTTCCTGACCTCAAAGAAATATGCAATAAACACAAATAGTTCAAGAAGCAAATGAAAAGTCAAGGAGGAGAGGTGGTGAGTTTGGATTCATGGAAATAGCCAACCTGGAGTTCCCAAGTTGAACTTCCTCATTAAACTTAGGCCAATTGACAGTAAGGCAAAACGCTCTACATACCTCCACACCCTTAAAAGGCAACTCTGCATTAGAAACCAGCACACAGAAACCAGTGCATGTGTGTGATGGTTCTGAGATCTAGAAAGATGACATAATGTCTAACATGCTGCCAGTGTTACCAGACATCACCAGCAGATTCACACTTACTGTTACACTGAGGATAGCTCTGACTCTCCAGTGCTAAGGGAGGATCTCACTCTGTCCCATGTCCATCATTTTGCTTTTCTCCTGCCTTCCATGTAAGAATAATGACAAAGTCCACTTCCCTGAAGCTGCTTTTATGAGACTCTCTGCTACAGTTGAGCCATTTCTATTAATATCAAGACCATGACAAGAAAGGTAGTGTCAAAGGATGACTTGGGTGGGCTGAATCACCTCCCTCCTCCCTCGCCCAGAGTTTCCATCAATACTCTCCTAGAACACACTGCTAAATAAGCACACTACCTGAGTCAAAATGTGTGTTGAACTCAAAATCAGCTTCACAATAAAATTTATCCCATTATTCCTTTCCAAAAAGACTGCTACTCCTAAGCTGTCTTGTAAAAGAATGATGTAGCCTCTGCTATTGCTGAAATCACACACTGTCAAGTTCTGTTGGTGCCAGTCACAGCGAGAATGACCTTTTCCAAACTCTTTGCTACACTTTGTAGCAAAGCCTAAGTGGACCCCAGTTAGGCTTAGGATAGGTCTGGAATATCACAAGTTCTTTCTTGAAAACAGTTGTGCCAGCTTCTGGTCCTTGTAACTGTGCTGACTATGGGCTCCACTGCTGGTTTACAGGGCGTGAGAGGGTAACGACACCATGCCATTCCCTCCCTCCTTCAACTTCCCTTCTCTTTCCTCTCTCTTTCTTCCCAAATACAAAGAGAAACCATTACATGTAACAGTAGATGCAAATAGATGCAGGGAGTGGAGATCTTAGCTGCAGATCTTCCAAAAAAAAAAAAATATTCCATTACATTAGTGGACTCAACTCCTAAGATCAGAAATGCTGGAATGGTTTTTAGAAAAATTTCATCAAAACCTAATCAGCTTTAGTGTCTTAAGAAGCAAATTACAATTAGCTAGAAAAGCGATTTATGTGAAACATCATCCTTTTCAGTAATTCTCAGTATATGAGACATTATTTAGAAGCAAAGAAACAAACCAAAAATCTCAGTAAAAACTGTAACAGCATTTCTAACACAGAGAAGGTGTTTTCACTGTCTCCTAACGGAAGCTTAACTAACTCTCAAAAGGATGCAGATACCTGAACTTCAAGAAAGGTATACACCTTTTCTGTCCTTCTTAGTATGGTCCTTAGGAGTGAAAATTACTTCTCACTCACTACCCAACCCTCTTGGTCATTTTCCCACTTCAGATTTCTTCCTGTCTGTGACTGATAAACCTCTTAGTACCTTCTGAATTTTCTGGTAAAGATGTCATTTACAGTAGTGCTTTCAGCCTAACACAGGCCAGAAAAGGACTGACAGGTTATTAGTGTTGTCAGTCACAGCCTCATAGAAGGAAAAGGATAGGGGACCCAAGCCTCTTAGCTAAAAGGGCATGAATGCAATTTACCCCACAATCCATGAGCTGATGCAACTACCCAGCTTTTGCCTCTCCACCCGGCATTCTTGGATTCCCTTTTGCTGCCCATGTTAAGGTATAAATAACCCATGGTGGACACTGGTTGGTTGGTTGGATGGACAGACAGATAATGTCCCTTGACTAGAGCCAGGATAGATGAAGAGTAAGAAAGAGAAACTCAAATCTTAGGTGTGCTATTTGTTGCAATTGAAATGAAAAGATTTAGTGAGGGAAAGTGGGACTACCGACTAAAATTAAATGCATGAATTTCAGCTTGTTTTGCCACTCTTTTGGCTAACTAATTTGGATTTTACTCAGAGTTAACTGTGCTAATATAATTCTCAAGCCATACAAGCATACCCTACATAATGGATCTAGATGTTAACTCTCATATGGAGAAAACAGCAATTCTAGCCATAGCTTTCATGTCATGCATGATTTCCAACTTCCCTAGAAAATGGTTTCAGTTAAAATAAAAATATGGGCTATTTAATTTCCATTCACTGCAACAGGTTGACAGTGCAACAGGTTTGGAAGCAGTGTAGTTAAAATCATGAATTATTCTGCATCATCTGGGAGGCAAGACCATGTTACTCCAATGCCTTTATTTCCTTTGAAAATGGGAATAGCATGATGCCTCAAGGCAATATACACATCTCAACACAAAGCCCCAAAACACAAGGCCCTGTCTGACTGTTGAGTGTGTCCCTCTGCCTTTATTTCCATAACAAATAATACCCCTGCCACACAAAGAGTGGCTAGATCAAGGGGAAAAGATAGCACACACAGTGTGCTCTTAAAACCCTTGGATCAAATTAAGAACCACATTTTGATCCAACAGCACAAAACCCAATGCTAGACTCCCTCAAAAGCCAAAGTGAACAGGTGCCATGTTTCTGATGTGAAATCCTGGGGAGAAATGCTTAAGAAGGCAAGAGATAGGTTTATGCGTGTCTGTGACCCTGTTGGCCTCTACCCCTTTGAACTGGTTAACTCTGAGGAATGGGGCCTTTGATGTGGAAAGTCTTGGTCCCCCCAGGCCTGGGGTGAAACAGGAGAGATAGAGGCATGGTGGGGAAGGCAGTAGTGCAAGTCTGAGCCCCATGGAGAGGAGATGTTTTTCCTCCCCCTGCCCCTAGTGAGGCTCCTGGACTGTGATGATGGGAAGGAACTGATCTGTTTTGGTGTATGATTTTTCGGCTTTGGGACATAACAGGAGATAGCACCTTAGACAAAGCAGTGGTCCTCTGCAGTGGAACAGCTGGAAGGAGGCCAGCCATGCCTAGTGGACAAGGGCCTGATTGAGTGAGTGTTCGGCAGCCCTGGAGATGAGCCAAAATATCTGCCAAGGGAGGGCACTTTACCAGCCTGTTCCAACCAGGGGGAGCTAAGAGCCAGCAGCATTCAGATACAAAATACTGATTTGTTTCTTCCCTAACAATAGGCTAGTGAGGCCTGGGGACACACAGATTACCAAAACAAGTATCCAACAGACATGGGATTCTGGTTTGCAACATTTATAATATCAGTTATGCAGGCGCTTATGCATATACATATATACAAAAACACAACCCTCCTCACAATGAGCTCAGTTTTCACACCAGGCATAGGGAAAAACAACAGATGATGTTAGATGTAGCAGCAGTGGAATAGTTCTGAGAGGCTCCATGTCACATATGCCTATAAATTAACAGAAGTGTCATTTGGCATCTTGCAACGTTTTCCACACCAGTTTCTCATCACTCACTTCACAACTCTGCCTTCTGTGTCATTCCTTCTTCATCCAGGCTGCATGGTCAAGCCAGAGAACTAAGTTTACATCCAGATAAGCATTCTGTCTCTTTCACACATCAGTCATTCACCCCGAGTCTATATGGCCACCTTTAAAAATTTGTATTTGGGCATAAAATTATCTTTTAGCTTATTATAATTATAAAGATCACTGCCTGGTAAATGATAAATTATTGTAATTATAAAATTTTAATACTTCAATTATTGCTCATTACCTACTAATTCATAGCCATTAGTACCACAAACGTAATTGTTATTAACCAAAAGCTAGAGTTTCATAATTTCATTGACATCACTGTTTTTACAGATGCAAAAGAGATATTCCACCTCTGCAAACCAGTTTGTTCATTTATACCAAACTAATTTTGAACTTCAAACTTTAAATTAGATATAATTTATCTAATTTATTATTTGAGTATTTAATGTGCTTGGAATCTGTCATATGACAATAAGTGAGTGTCTGGGTTCTTCCAAGTTTCCCAACTCCAACCCAGGGAGTTACAGCAAATCATTTCTCACACAAAACATCCCTTTGATTTAGGTGAATTATATTTTTCAGGCATAAGCTTAAAAAATGTAAATAGAGGGACTCCTGTCCTAATTCACTGCTCTGTGATGTCACTATATCTTGAGGACTTAAATATATATAAGTTCAGAAAGAGAAAGTGCATTCCCTCAGCTTCTTGGTGCCTTGAAGCTCCCAGTGTTCTATTCATCTTCATGTGGAACAAATATGCAACACTAGCCTGCAACTTGAGTGTGCCATCTGGGGCCTCTTTCCAAGAACTATTTTTCTGTATCATCAGGGTCTCTTCTGAGCATTGCTTTTTCTTTTCCTGAGGTCAGAGAAATTTTGCAACACAAGGGTGGACCGAGAGGTATCTTGTGACACAGCAGAACTTGGACACTGGCAGAGGAGTGGTGAGCAGATTCTTTATCAATATCTCATAACCTTTAGAGGCTATTTTAATTAGATTGATCTTGGGTTTCCTCATCTATAGGGTGAAATTATAGAACAAGAAATTTTCTGAGGTCCTACACCTATTATTCTAATTCTATGGGTCAGTGAATGTAAATGATCTAACATAACTAAAATGAAGATCACGCAGGGCAAGATGGTTTATGTAGAAACTGCTAACCAATTCATAGGGCAAATCCAGGGACACTGTTCTTCATGGATGTTAGAAGAAACCCAAAGCTCATCATAAACCCTGCTTAGGGATGGTTATTTCTGTCACTGATATACCATTCCCCTTTTCAACATCTTAACTGGGCACGTCTACATGGATGTTTTATAAGATAAACTTCAAACTTATTAAGTCCCATAATGATTTCAGGATTTCTGTCAATCCTGACTCTTCTACTGTTTCTGTTTCTATTAAGAGGTCCCAAAACCATCTTACCCAGGTAACTCTGAAATTTGCTAGACTCCTCTCTGTTCTTGGAAACTCATCCAAACAGAGCTCAACCTACTTATTCTACTTCCACAATTCATTGCAGGTATGTCCTCTTCACCATCAGCACCTTAGTTCAAACCTCATTATGAATTTACACAATATCTAATTCACCCCCTCACCTCTTCTCCCTGTCTTCCAACCCATTCTGTAAGTAGTCACCAGAATTATTTCCCAAAGGGCTAACCAGAGTCTATTATTCTCAACACATTGACTGTCACACTAGAAAAAAATTTATTTCCTTGTGGCCACAGTGTTTTATTACAAAAATGGAATAAAAACTTTAAAAATAAAATAATCCCTTCTAATTTAATGAAAACTTTTTTATTTTTATTGTTTTCTGTGTGTGAGTTATATGAAACTTGAAAAATAGTTCACGTGGCTCTCAAGGTAGAGACATGTGAGTTACATATGCTTCACGAGGCCCCAGGCTCAAAACTAGTGTGAGTTAAATACAACTCACGTCAGTTAATGTGTTAAACGCATTCAATAGTACCCCTTAATCTGAACATAAAAGTTAAACTCCTAGAATGCTTTTTGAGACTCCCATAACCTGATTTCAACCAAACTTTTTTTGTCCATTTCCTTCTAATCTCTTTCACCTACACTTCTAACTTACTGAACTACATTGTCCTTCCTTTGTTATTTTCCTGTTTTTATTCCCCTCTAGATTGCTTTCTCCATTATCTCTACATGTCTGAATGGACTCTTTTATCAAAGCACCAATCAAATAACACCTCTTCTCTAAAGCTTTCCTTCCCATCCTTCCCTGAAAGCAATCTTTACCTCCAAACACCAACAGTATTTAATCTCATCAGAGGAGATAGATATGAAAGAAATCACATTTCATTTTATCCAGGAAGTATTTTCTCTGATAGTGGAAAGAACATATGAATTAGAGGTATGGTTTGGATGAGCTGTTCTGGTGTAGACTAAAAAATTGTTGTAGAAACCCTTTCATACAAGCCTTTAAAAATAGTATTAGTCAACCATTTCTTTATGAGTCCTCCAAGATTCAGGTTCCTAAATAATGTTTTTATATGCCTGTAAATCCAAGTAACATTTTCAAATATGGTTTGCTCTTTATGACATAAGCAAAGTCATGTTAGAATAATTCTAGATGATCTGTATTGATCCTTTGTTACATATCATGTATTAATAATAAATATTAAAAGCTTGACATTTATTATGTCATTTAATTCTCATAGCAATCTGATAAAATTATATGATTATCACTATTTTTCAGATATGAACACTGGAACACTGAGGCACAGATATGTTAAATAAATTACACAGTATTAAATAGCTAATAAATGGAAATCCCAAAAAATGAGCCAAAGTAACTCGTCACTAGAATCTACCTATTTGATCACTGTACTGCACTGTCCTTGGTACAGAAGAAAGAACATTGGCCTTGGAGTTAGACATGAGTTCAGTCCTTCTGCTATTTACTATTAGTTGTGTGACTTTGAGCAAATTATATAACCTCTGTGAGACACATTTTATTATCTATGAAATAGTTAAAATGATACCTGTCTGACAGAGTTCTTAATGCAAATAAATAAAATAATATCTGTACAATCCAGCCCCAGGCTGCTCATCCTCAAGGACAACTTTCTTCTTTGGGAAAAAGGGGCTCTTCTCAACCTGATCCTAAGTTGTCCATTCTCCTATTGTACGTTCCTTTCTATTCTTCTATTCTCCATAAGCTATCACTGGCTTCTAAGTCCTCCTGGGACATTAAAAAAATGGGACTAACTATAGCACATCCACGTATTGTGGATGTCCACCACCTGTTCTATAAAATATCAGAAGGACCTTTTAAGTTAAAGGTTTTCTCCATTTTTTGGTCAAATTCTTGGTTTGCATGTCTTGCAGAATATTCTGTTAGTATGTATGGAGTAAAGGGTGGAATCAGAGAGCAGTGTGAGTATGTATTAATCTCATGGCTAAAAGTGAGAGAGGAAAAGATTTCCTCTTGCAGTTATGTATGTGTCTAGTGCAATGTCTGACACAGAACCAGTGCTCAATAAGTATCAGCTGTCTTCCTTTGCCCCAGAAGGAAAATGATGCCATGTAACATTGAAATATTTAAAAGAAAAAAAACCCCTCACATTCTTGTGGACTTTGTGTATCACAACTTACTACAACCCAATGAAATGGGCATAAGATGCTATTATCTCTATCAGTAAGTCTCAATACCTTTAAATTTTTTTCTTCTTTACTTGTTTGTATAATATCATTCACAACCAAAAATTAATTCCTAACTCATAGAGACAAAGTTCTCATTTTTAAATAAAGACCAACTTACCAATTTTTCTTTCATGGTTTGTACTTTGGGTGTTGTACCTAAAAACTAATCACCAAATCTAAGGTCACTTAGATTTTTCTCCTGTTTTAATCTAGAACTTTTATAGTTTTGCTTTAGGTTTATGACCCATTTTGAATTAATTTTTGTGAAAGCTATAAGGTCTGTGTCTAGGTTCTTTTGTTTTGTTTTTCTATATATGCATGTTCAGTTGATACAGAACCATTTCTTGAAAACACTCCTTTCTTCCATTGAATTGTCTGCTTCTCTGTCAAAGATCAGTTGATTATATTTGTTTGGGCCTACTTGTGGGCTCTCAATTCTGTCACATTGATCTATGTCTCTACTATTTCAGCAGTACCACACTGTCTTGATTACTTTATAGTAAAGTCTTGAAATCAGTTAGTATAAGTTCTCTAACTTTGTTCTTTTTCACTATTGTGTTAGTGATTGTAGGCTTTTTGCCTTTTCATATAAACTTTAGAATTGGTTTGTCAATATCTACAAATAGCTTTCTGGTATTTTGAGATTGCATTAGCTTTATAGATTCAGTTGGGAGGAATTGATATCTTGATATCAAGTCTTTTAATCAATTAATATGGGTTATCTCTTCATTTATTTAGATTTTCTTTGATTTCTTTCATAAAAGAGTTTTGTGATTTTCCACATAAAGACCCTATATGTATTTTGTTAGATTTATACCTAAGTTCTCTTTTTGGTGCAATTGTATATGGTACTTTTTACATTTCAAATTCATTTGTGTATTGCTGGCATATAGATAAGCAATTAACTTTTATATATTAACCTTGTATCCTGTGACCTTGCTGTAATCATTTATTAGCTCTAGTTGTTTTAGTGATTCTTTTGGATTTTCTATATAAACAGTTATATCATCTACAAATAAAAAAAGTTTTATTTCTTCTTTCCCAAACTGTATACATTTTATTTTTTGTTCTTGTCTTACAGCAGTCACTAGGAACTTTTGATACAATGTAGAACAGGAATGGTGACAGAAAATTTTGCCTCATTGTCTATCTTAAGGGGAAGTGTTCAGTTTTTCACCATTAAGTAAAATAGGTCTTCTATACATATTTATTTCCAAGTTGAGGAAGTTCCCCTCTATTCCTAGTCTATTGTGAGTTTTTCTCATGAATGGGAAGATTTCATTTTTAAAGACTCAAACTTTCTTTTTAACTTTTATTTTTCATCTCTGTATGTTTCTAAATTATGCTTATTTATCCGTTTTATTTTTATACTCTTGGTTCCTATAATTAAGCCATCTGGAGATTTTTATAAGTCTTACTAAATAGCTAGGATTTTGCCCCCAGGTAAAATAAATTACTGCAATCATGGGTAATAACATACAGTAGTTTATTCTAAGTATCTCTGAGATTTGTTTGGAGAAAAACAATCAAGATAGAGCTTCTGTTTTTACAAACATGACTTTCAGCAAGTAAATGCTATAGAAATACACATGAGATATTTTGACATTGGCACTGTGAAAGTCAAATGATGAAAATAGTCTCTAAATAAAAAAGCAAAGATTTCTCCTTTTCTAAAAAATATTTGCTTATCCCTGAGAAACAGTAGTCTAATAGGCTGAGTGTAGAATAAAGATCAGAGTTCTAGCCAGGTTCATTCATTAAGTAGTTGTGAAATCTTGTACAAATCAGATGATACCTTCATAGTTCTATTGTCTCATTTGTCAACTGCAATGCCACCACCACCACCACCATGTGCTCCCCACCTAACTCATGGTATTCATTCAGGATGAAACAAAATGATAGGAGGTGAAAAATAAATGCCTTTTATAATTGTCAAGCACAATAGAAATGGAAAGCATTACTATTATTAGAAGTGTAAGTTAGTGACAAGGTGTTCTGAGATCCTCTCATCAGATCTTTTATATGTTAAACTCCACCATTAATGCTATTCATTTCCTGGGATTTCAAGTTTTTAGTTAAGCTCCATTCCATTGCTGGAGTAAAAAACATGTAGGGTGGTCAAGACACTAAAGAAGTTTCTAAATATATCACCAATTTAAAATCTGGCCAGATCATGCCAGCATGTAAATGTAGTTATTGTATTATTTTGTCTTATTTTATCTACTTCTTCATCAGCCAAATGTGATGACTGGTCACTTAGAAGGGCTCATGGGTAGTGGATTTGAATCAGAAGGTCAAAATAATTGCCTGGCATGGCATGGACATAACCAGCCTCAGCCTTCCCTACTCACAGAAGATATTTGACACAGCAAGTTATTTGCAGAGTCATCATCCTCTTATGTAGCCAACACTGAGTTCCAACTATGCACTAGGTACCATGCAGGAAATAGAAAAATAAAAGGACAATGTCCCTGTGGTACACACATATCATACAACTCAGCAACAAAAAGGACTGCACCACTGCAGGATATCCTGGATGAACTTCAAGGAAATTATGCTGAGTGAAAAAAAGTGAATCCCAAAAGGATATATATACTGTGTGATTTAATTTATGGAACATTCATGAAATGACATAGAGATGGGGAATGGCTTGATAGTTACCAGGGGTTAGGGATGTGAGTGGAAGGGATAGAGATGACAATGAAGACATCACATGAGCGAGTCTTGTGATGAGGTACAATTAGGTGTCTTGATGGTGACAGTGGTTACACAAAGCTAAACACATGAGAATGTTGCATATTTATATATAAACACACACACATACACAGGAGTGCATATATAACTGGTGAAATCTGAATAAGCTCTTCAGATTGTAGCAATGCCAATTTCTTGATTTTTATATTGCACTATAATTGTGTAAGGTGCTAATATTGGGAGAGACTGGGGGAAGGGTGCATGAGACTTTCCTTTACATTTCTTTGCAGTGTCCTGTGAATCTGTAATTAGTTCAAAATAAAAAATTCAAAAAAGATAAATTCCTTGCCTACCAGGAGCTAAAAGTCAGGTCTCCTCCATCTCCCCAGCCTATGGAAAACAGTAGGTTCCAGTCACAGAAATGCCTCGAATGTCAGGCCCTCTGGGTAGACCCTCTCGAGGCCTCATCCTGTTATTTCTGGGTATCTTCAGGGATTCCTAACACATACTGTCTTCTCCCTCCACCATCTCCTTTGTCTGCCAAGTCACCACTGCCCAATTCTCAGAGCTGCCTGAAAACGCTTGGTCTTTCTTCAATACCACCAACCCTCAAGAGCTCAGACCTTATCCATGGAGCTACTAGAGGAATAGAAAGCTTTCTTTCTCATCCATCTTCACACCCCACATCTTTAGACATCCAAACAACATCCTTCTCACGGACCATGTCCCTTGATGCAAACTAGCACGTGAAATACACCCTTGAGAATCCACCACATTGTAAACTGTGTCTGGTTGTCAGGAGTCCTCTCAAGGTTAGAAAGAAGTAATAATGCCTTCTGGGCCAGGCAAAAGTAATGTGTTTAACCAGAATACCTAAACCAGGGAGGCTCCCAAGAAGGGCTTGACTGAGAATTTCAGGTGAAGGAGAAACTCTCCAGATAGAACGGAGGCGAGACAGAATTCCAGGCAAAGAGAACCTATGTGCAAAGACACTGAAAGGGAACATGTGGCCAAGAAAAAGAAGTGGTTCATTACGGGAACGTTGCTGGGGAGGGGCAGGTGATGGAGATGAGGACTGGACCCCAGCACCGCTGACTTCCAGGCCCATGGCCCCCATGGCACCATGTACTGAGGAGGCACACGCTCAGACACAGCTATGCAAGAACCACTGCACTCTGTCATGCTTAGGGCTTGCGTCCAGCCTGAGACACCTGTAACCCCACCTGCCTGGATTGCCAGGCCCTCTGCAGTACTGGAGCAATTATGTGATGATGGTGGAAGGCTTAGAAGGGGCTACTTGTGCTCACAGATTTTCCTTAGAGTGGAGGTATATGTAAGTGTGCATCACCAGCTTCTCCTCTAGGCGTTGTGTCAGTTTCTGCTATAGACACATGCTTTCTTTTGCACCCTATCCAAAATTGTAAGGCAGAGTAGCAGACAAGCGTGGTGCTGCAGAAGCAGCAGTGGACTTGAAACCAGATGACCTCAGTATGAACTGAAGTTCTGCTCTTTTATATGCTACATGCATTTAAGCAAGTTCACTGTATTTATCCTTAGTTTACCCACCCATAAAATGGGATAGGAATGTACCACCCAGAACTAGTTTGCATTAAATGAGATTAAGTGAAGAAATATATGTGCGAATGCCTTTCACAGGCCTTAGCACTTAAGAGATAGGTTCTTGTTTTGTTTTGCTTTGTTTTGTTTTTAATTTTTGCTCTCTTTTTCTAATGGTAGTTTCCATCCCTTGTTCAAGATCCAAGATTCTCATGTTTTCTCTCACTGCCTTTCATATTTGCAATCTCCAAAAAGCAAACTCTGAGACAACAATTCCAGTGCCAGTCATTTCTTTGCGAGGGAAAAGAAATGTGTCAGGAGGAAGGAGAATGTTTCCTTGGGAGGGAAAAGAAATGTGTCAGGAGGAAGCACATTAAGACCAAGAAGAAAAGGCAGTCAGTGAAGGGGGCAACATCAAGCCAGATACCTCTATGTGCCATTGATGTGGAATCCCGCCAGGGAAGCCCTGGACACCAGTATAGACCAATGCCTCAAAGAACATGTAAGTATTAATACTTACCCCGTCACTGGTTGGGCATTAATGGCACTTTTATCCTGCTAAGCAGGCAGCAAAACAGACTCTGGGGGCCTGGAAAAGCTCTCAGGCAAGACACACAGTTGCTCACAGCAGGCAGTTGGCAAGTGTGCTCTAACTGAAAGGTAGGGAATATGGGTGAGGCACAAGCAGGAAAGGTCCAAGAAACACATGTGTCTAAAAATTTAATTAGTGTGCCTATTTATTTTTAACAGAAAACATTCCCTAGCAATTTTAATAGAATATCTGGCACCACTAGAGGGGGGACAAGTGTCTTATGGGGTCCTCCTGGAACCACATATATTTTTTTCTAGCTAGGCATAAGGCAGACACCACCACCCCCCCCATCTCCAGTATCCGTCTGCCTGCATTAACCTGTAGCCACAGTTATCAAGAGAAACTTCTGGTCTGAACGCAAGAAAATGTGACTTAGATCACAAGAGGTGACAGTGTCCAGAGAAGTGGGCCCGGGAACATTTATTTCCTGAAGGCATCTGTGTCCCTGCCTAGGTGGTAGTCCTGGAGAGACAATTTCAAGATCACAAGGAAAGCAAACATCTGCAGGGCAGAGCCTCCGGCACATTACCACCTGCGCTAGGCAGTAGACTCTATTAAGGCTCTGAAAGCAGGCGAGCATCTGACAATGGCTCAATATCCGTGACAGAGGTTGTGATGAATAATCAGGCACATTAATTTGTTTCCTCTATACTACAAAACTCGGTTGAACTCCCAACTTCATTTTGGCCCAGACTTAGTATAATTTAGCTATGCCAGCCATAAAGAGCAAACTGAATCTCCCCGGCGGGGGCATCTGTTTCTCTTATTTCAAGGAAGACAAAAAGGGAACAGTTATGGGGCAGTGGGTGTTGATGCTGTAGCGCAGGGAAAACATGACATTCACTGTAAAAGAGCCAGGATTTGCTACTGTAAGTGCTGCAGAAGCCATTCTTTCAGGCCAGCAGAAATGAGGAATAGTCAGTTGGGACTGCAGAAGAGAGGGTGTTGGAAGCACTCCCTGGCATTAAGCTCCCAAACCACGGCTCTGGATAGTAAGTTAATAGTGTGTCGTGCTATTAATGAACTTGGTCTGGCCATGGTGACAGAATTCATTAGAGAACATTTATCCTCCACTCAATAAGGAGAAAAATGACTTCAATAAAAAACTATGCCAACTCCATAGATACATTATCTTTATTAAAAAGGCATTTTCAGTAGTAAAATTCATTATATAGTCACATAATCTCTCACATCAACCTTTCTATATATATTATTGTTGGCTAAATGCTAAAAAAGCTTTAAAGAAAACAAGTACGATCTTATAGCTATGCTGTAATTGAAAATAGATGTAATAAAGAAGACAGCTATAAAGTATGTTTACATTTTGATTCTGCTGCATCAATTTATAATCTATTCAGTTCTAATTTAAGACCCAGTTTGCCTTGTGCTAGAACTCTCTGCAGTCAAAGGCTCTGTCACTGAACTATACCCCCTAGACTTTTTTTTTTTTTTTTTTTTTGACATGAGGTCTCACTCTGTCACCTAGGCTGGAGCATAGTGGCATGATCATAGCTCACTGCAGCCTTGATCTCCTGGGCTCAAGCGAAACTCCCACCTCAGCCTCCCAAAGTGCTGGGATTACAAGCGTGAGACACTGTGCCTGGCCTGGACCTCTCTGGTTTGCGTGTATACTGATGCCAATTGTAAGGATCGATTAAAGGGAGATTACTATCAGGTGGATGAAGTTCATTACCTGTGTGCTTTTTCCATCTTTTCCTTTTTATATTGTAGAAATGTACTCAAAGCAAAATTTGCAGACTAAAATATACAAGAAAAAATGTATAGCTTTCTATCAGGATCTAGCAATATCTGTAGTTAAAAGACTTCTAGAATCAAAACAACCTGAGTTAAAATCCTAATTCCACCAGCTTAGAAAAGTTATTTAAACTCCATGAAGCCAAGTTTTACCATCTACAAAATACAAGCGAGAAAGCCTACATCATAGTGTTTTAGTGATTAAATGAGAATATATGTTCTTCATCTGCAGCACTTTAAATATTTAATAATGGTTAAGTAGCCTTCATATCATGAGTTTTTGTATAATCAAGTCAGTTTTATTTATTTATTCAATAAAACATCTATCATAAGCCAGTAGTTATGTTTTAGGTGCTAGAAATATAGAAATAAACAATATGGAAATGGTCCTGACCACCTTAAAATATAGTAGGGAAGATAGTCATTGAACAAATATTTACTAACAATTCATGAAGAATAAGGGTCTTGTTTTAAGTAAAGTGATTAAAGGCAGTGATTTATTATTATTTTCAAACATAGAAATATCAATAATGTTTTAATAGAACATAAAAATTTCATTTTTACAATACGTACTGTTTTTTCTAATTTTTCATTTTTGACTTCAGGTGTACAACATTAAATTAATCACATTACTTAGCACGTAATGCAATATCATTGTAAGTCCATGTAAAGATCTACTTTTCCCTTTGTCTTTATCAAAAGAGAGGAGAATATCCTCTGCACCATCGGCACCCACTCTAAAGAACTTAATATTTCACTTTCACACACTCACTTAGAGCTATGTGGATTCTTGAAATATTTGCACTCATAGGTGATATACATGGAAGTATTATATTATAATTAAGTTGTTTCTTTGCTCTATTAGCACTGTTCTTGAGTGAAGCATTCTGTTATATAAACCTAGTTTGGTACTTAGTATTCCATAGTATGCAGAGATCACATTTTACTTATCAGCTATCTAGCAATGGACATCCAATCTGCATCCCCTCCTTGCTGCCATTAAACAAATAAAAACCATCACACATATCTCCATATGAATCAGTTAAAAAGTTTTCCGGTTTACATACATATCCAGGCACCATGATTTGCATACTAAATGTCACTGACAGATTGCTGAGTCACTTTCCAATTCCCCATATCCTTGCTAAGGCGTGGCATTGTTTGATGTGCTAATATTTGTCATCTGATGGATGTAGAAGTGGTATTTCATTGTTTTCTAAGTTTGTATTCTCTAAATAATTGTGACATTGCTTGTATCTTAATGGTGTTATTAGACTGATCATGTTCCTCAGTTCATGCGCACATAGGCATCCCATCCTCTAAGTTGCCCTATCATAGCATTATTCATTTTTTCTAGGTTTCCTGCCATTTCTCACCAACTTGTAATTTCCTACATGGTTTAGATGTTAGTATCTTTTGTCTGTTTTACATTTTGCAAGTAACTTCTCTCAGTTTGCCATCTTCTGAATAATTTTTCCTATGCTCACCTTCATTAAACAGAATCTGTGTTTTGATGTAAATCAGTCCAACACCTTTGTTCTTTATGTTTTAAGCTTCTTTGGTCTTGATCAGGGAATTCTTCTAAACCTTCTGTTATATTTATATTTTTACTATTCTTATTAGAACTTATTTCAATTAGAGACCTTTTACATATGATCTCAGGTAGGAATTCAACTTTTTTTTCCTTATGGGCCAAGTCTCCCAACATCATCAAGAAAATAATGTACTTTTTCTCCACTGAGTTGTGAAGCTATTTATAACATACAGCTGTGACATTGTTACCAAGCTTTAAATGTTTAAATTTGTTTAAAATTGGTAAGGTAATTTCTCCTCTTTACTTTCTTTTCTAAATTGTCTTAGCTAATTTGGACTTTTAATTCGCCATATACTTTTTATTTATTTATTTATTTAAATTTCCTAATACACATCATTTTATTTATTTATTTTTTTATTTCAGCATATTATGGGGGTACAAATGTTAAGGTTATGTATATTGCCCATGCCCCCCTGCCCCCTCAAGTCAGAGCTTCAAGTGTGACCAGCCCCCAAACATTGCACATCTCACTCAAAACTTGTTAAGTTTCTCCTCAAAATATTACTGATATTTTAATTGAATTTATATCAATAGATTAATTGATGCAATAATTTAGGAATTACTGACACCTTTACAACAACATTCTATCTGTAAACATAGTACCATCATTTCACTTATTCAGGATTTTTTATATTCTTTAATAGGATTTTATGCTTCCTCTCTAATAGTCCTATGCATTTTTGTTAGGGTAATTTCTATGTAGATGTTTTAAATTCATGAATTACATTAATATATTATTAATATCAAATTATCCTTATGTTTCTAGTATCAAAACATGCTTAATTATGGTTTTGTAAAATACACTGTAATATTTGGCATGCTAATATCTCATTTGCAACTTTCACATCAATTACCATTAGCTAAATTGGCCTATCATATTTATATGTGTGCTGTGCTTATCTGTCTTGTGTCTCAGTATTATACTCAAAAATTGTGAAGACACAATTTTCCCTTTGTTGACTATTTCCTGATACTCTTTCATAAGATGGAAACTATCTGGTTCTGATAAATTTGGTTCCATGAAATGAGCTGAATCTGGAGGCTTTGGGTTATAGATATAGCCAAGTCTCTTTCTCCCTAAGCCAGGTTTAGTACTTTACACATTTCCAGAAATTTATCTATTTCATTTCTTTCAAATTTATTGGCATCCAATGATTCACTAAATTTTTTTATTATATTGTTAACTTATTTTATATATGTGACTATCTCCCTTATTTTATTTTGTATTTCATGTTTTTTCATCTTCTAAAAAAAATTAATCCTGCCATAGGTTGATTTCTCTTGTTTGTCTTTTCAAAGAAGGATTTATTTTCATTTATAAATACTTTAAACTGAAGGGACATAAGAGCATCTCATGTCAACATATGAGAGACATAGCTAAGATAGTACTCACAGAAAAATGTATAGCTTTAAATATGTTTACCACAAAATAAGGAGGACAAACATCCAAACTTAACATTCAACTCAAAGGAGCAATAGAGCAAACTCAAAGAAAGAAAAAGAAAATAATACAATTAATGACAAAAATCAATGAAATAGAGAACCACAATAAAAACCAGACAAAACTGATGATATGTAATTTTTCAAAGAACTTTTACATACATGATATCTCTTAAGGAATGGCTTTAAATTGTATTCCAGTACTTGGACTAAAAAGAAAAAAGCTGGGATTTTTATTTGCTTTTATTGTTTTGGTTTTTTTTAATGTTGAGAATTTTGGTGATGAAAATCAGAGAGGCAAAGACATTTCAACTAGCAAAGTGTAAGGCGGAGCTTTACGGCTGTTCTGATTGATGGACAGTACAGCAAACTTGTCCAGGGGAGTCAGCTCAATCATCAGCCTGAATATGTTCAATTGTGGGCTCATCTGCTTAGTTGCTGTGTCATCCCAGGCCCTCTAGGCCCCAGTTTTCTCATCTGTACCATGGGGATTATAGTGGCTCCTGCCTCAGAGTGCAGTCATGAGAATTAAATGAGATAAATTATATAATGTGCTTAGTGCAACATTCAGTAAATATTAGCTCTTTCTTTCCGTGTGGAGCTTAGCAAAAGGGATCATATTTAAATGCTTCCTTCCACATCCAAGAAAAGAAAATCTTGTGCAAACTAGGAATGCAAGCTTGAGTATTAATTTTAATTCTTTCATAAATGTGGTAACACTGTATAAATAAGAATATACTGAAATCCAAACTTAAATGTCGTAAGGCAGCTTCAAGTCATAGGTGAGAAATTCAGTGACAAAGAACCATTGCATAATGAACTCTGGGATTCATCCACAAGAAGTAGAAAAAGGAAATGAAAATAAAATATCACCCCTGTAGCCTAGATGGAGTGCTGAGAAACTGGAAGAGAAAGCTTTTTAGAGTAACTAGAAAAGAAGTAAACACCTATAAGAACAGTGAAGACCCTCCTCTGGTGATTTTCCTTTGAGCTTTACTAATCTTTTTTAAAGAATATTCTCAGGAAAAAAAACAAAACAAGTTGGAAAGAAAATGCAAGAAGAGAGCTAGCCCCACATAAATGGTGACAGGGCTGTTTACTGGTCTGAGGAGCGAGGTTTCCAGAGGCAGAGTAGGTCCAAGTCCTTGGCTACTGAGAGTGGTGGCTAACAATGCCCCACCTGCCTGGGCGTCTCAGGAAGCCACACTTCCTAAGCAGATGATTTGGTCCTCTGAGAATTTCCCCAAAAGCCCATAACTTTACATACAAGTGGGAGCTTCCCAAACTTCCTGAATTTCAAAACTTGTCCCCAGAATTTACTTTTCTCACAGGGAAAACAGAGGTCTGAATCACAGCAAATGTCAACCCCCTTTCATTAGGCATGGATCAGTCATGAAACCCAGGGGGATTGGTATATTCTTCATAACACAAGAGGCACATTTCTTCCTTTGAAAGTAGCAATAGTTGTCTTATCTCATGTAAATATTATGTAAACGTGATTAAAAAAAAAAACAAGCTTACATATAAACATGACCCAGAAAGTGCTAAAGAAGACCTCAACTATGTTACATTAATATAAATGAACATATATATTTAATTTCTTCTTAGATATCGTCACAGTCTACTAAAGGCAAATAGAACTCTTTCTGACAACTAAACTCCAGCAGGATGGAAGCTAGGAGTTTCCAAAAGTGATTCTCCAGGAAGAGACAAACTCTTTCCTTTCATAGGTTAATAAACATTAATGCTAATGAATGCTGAATTGAAATGATTTTCTTATACAGTGTAAATTATCAGCTGAGAATTCATCTTGAATAATGGTATTACAGCATATGTCAGAAATGTGTTAATCAGTGTAATAGAAAAGGTGACAGTGTCTTCTCTCAACCATCTAAAGGAGTGCTGTATTCATCTCAGCCTGTATTCTAAGTCTTATGTATGAAATTTAAACAGAATATATATGATTAAAATATGCCTTTCTTGGAGTAAAGGAAGCAAGCAGGTGCAGCTAAAGTAACAAAAAAAACAAACAAACAAACAAAAAGGCACTCGTTGAACCCAAATGCAAGGTGTGCCTTCCAGAGTTCTCACAGGTTGAACACCTACTGTGTGCCTGCTAGCTGTGCTCTCTCAGTACTCGGTTGTCACTACACCCCTGCAAGATGAGGAAAACAAGTTTTACAAGGTGGAAGCAACTTGTCCCAGGCTACATAATCAGTAAATGGCAGAGGCAACATTTAACCCCAGTCTGATTCTGGAGTCCATCTGCCTTTCCTTCTGCTATGCTGCCACAGTAAAGGGTCCTGTACCACACAGGACAGCCCTCTGGTTCAGGCTGCTGGCATTCTCTCTTAATTGCTCAACATTCTTTGGAAGATGTCTTCAGGTTGTCTTCATTTGCTGGCTCTTAGTCATTCTAGCCTAGATCTGAGATCTCTTGCTCTCAGCATATGGCTTAGCATTTGGAGGTGGACCAATGTGGGAACAAACTCCACCTCTGCCCCATGTAACCTTGGTCAAGCTATGTCATCTCTCTAAGTCTTGAGCTTTCACTGGTGAAATGGGGAACCTCACAGGAGTTCATTTCAAAATGAAGTAACTTAGCACGCATTGAGCTTTCCATCAATGGAAGAAAGCTATCCTCATGGCTGTGGCCTGTAATCAGTTATGCTTTTGCTCTATAATTAATATTTGTACCACACTGTTTTCACTTGTTTTCTGTTGCTATAGCAGAATACCTGGGACTGGGTAATTCATAAAGAAAAAAGGCCTATTTGGCTCACAGTTCTGAAGGCTGGGAAGATAAAGATCTGGCAGCTGCATCTGCAGAGGGACTCATGCTGTGTCATGACATGACATGGCAGAAAGCATCACATGGTAGGAGCGTGTACAAAAGAGACCAAACGCAAGAGGAGCTTTGCTTTATAACAACCCACTCTCATGTTAACTAATTCAGTGACATGAGAATTAACCCCACAAGAAAGATATCAATCCATCTTAATACCTTAATCATTTCCTAAAGTTACCACCTCCCACCATTTTGGGAACCAAGCCTCAACCTGAGTTTTAGGAAAGGCCAAACCATATTCAAACCACAGCACACGCTGTCCCAAGCTTCCAGCCTTCATCTGGACCCATGTTTTCATTCTCTCCTTCTTGAAACTGGCACTTTAGAATTTCATCCTGCTTAAATGCATGGAACAAGTCCGGGAAAGAGAAATAACAAAAGGAAGAGAGGACAAAAAGAGAGAATGGGAGGCGAGACAGCCATCATTGTCTCTAAAACTTAAGTTCTTGGCAAAATTATGCCATTTTCTCACCTCACTTGCCAAACTTCCAAAGTATGTGCTAAGAAATGGATTTTACTCATAGTAACAAACGGTCAGCACAGTAGGCTGCAGGTCTTTTCATCAGTGAGGAGTTGGAGTCAAAGCTACATGTTCATGAAAGATAAATGAACCTTCATTATTTAATCAAGTTAAAAATACCCCTTCTTAGTAGGGCTTCTTCTCTTTTCTATGGCACCAAAATTTTATATTCTCTGGAAAACCCATCTTACCAATTACTCCAAGAAGCCTTTCCTAGCTCCTACACTGATTGCTCTCTTCCTTTCTTTCCCTTTCCATTGAACTAAGGCTTCTGTGTCACTTTCTCAACTGCATTGGTTTAAAAGCTGAATTTCTTTGCTGATTAATTGATGTATGAGTGGTTGCCTCCCGGTGTAGGTAGAATGCATGTCAGTCAATGGACAGAAAGCCCAGAAGGCCATGCCTTCTGCTTTCTTTGCCTCACCCCAAGCATTCTGGAGGTAGTACAATACCAGGCATACAGTATATTACTCAGTAAATGATGCCCAAAATAATAATCACCTAAAGGATTGCTCAGACAACTACACAAAAGGCTTACAGTATGCCCAGAATGTTATCTTACTGAGTTAGGGTAGATACTCTCACTTAGTCTGGCATGCACAGTGCTGAGAAAGCATGAATGACATACTTGAGCAACAACTCCCACCCCATGAGACCATTAAGAATACCAAGTTGTTTCTTCAGGCAGACGCCTGAGCTTGAGCCTTAACAGAAAGCCAATAGTAAAGTGAAAGGGCTCCCAGAAGACACACGTTTCCTTCTGGCTTCTGCAAAAGGAGCTTTCCCAAAGCAATAGGCAAAAGATGCTTTCAACATTTCAAATAGCAAAGGCAGCTCATCCGTGAAGCAATCGCTCTGGAATTCTGAGCATGTCTCCAGAATGGAGGGCAGATCCAATGTGACAACTGCCAGGTGAAAATCACAGAAGCATAATATTATGCAATTTGATTTTTAAGGCAGAATGTTCTACATCCTCAGGTTGCCAGCCAGATAAAACATCTGTGAAGAACAAATTCACATTTACACATGGAGTTTCCTCACCCTTAAATGTTTGTATAAAAGTTATAAACTTTGAAAGTTAAAGCCCTCAACATGTTCTTTAAAACTATAATTTTCAAGTTAATTGCTTCAGAATACCAAAATAGTCAACTTTGATATCAACTTAACAGAATCTTAAAATATTAGTGTTGAGATACCCATGAGATATTTTCTGGTGCAATTCTCTCTGTTTACAGATGAAAAAAATGGAAACTTAGAGGGATACATGATTTGTCCAAGTTCATTCAGTTAGCTAATATCAGAAACAAGACATGGACTCAGAGTTCATCCGTTGCTGTGCTTTGCAACTCAGCTTTTCTGCACACTCTGATCTATTAATATCCGGAAGCCACATGGGCTTTCTGAGCAAGCTACTCAACTTCTCTTAAAATGAAATGAATAACTCCTATTTCATAGAAAAGTTGTGCTAATTAAATTAGATAGTGTGTGTAGCACATTGCCCATCATAGCCCTTTATATATGGTAGCTGTTGCTATGACCCTTATCTTTACAATTATTATTATTATTACCCAACATACAATCTAAGCCTCACACAGTGTACCAATGGATCACAAGTGAGCCTGGGTATGTTTTAGGAGATCACTTTTTGTCAGCCAATGGAGACTGGAGTTGGATATGTTTTAGAAGATCACTTTCGGTCAGCCAATGGAGACTAGAGTTGGATTTCCCACAGTTGGCTGAGTTCCCAATAAGTCTAGAGTGAGTCCCTGATTATTAGTCCCTATACCAAGCTTCGGCCTTCCCCTCCAGGCTGCAGCAAGACAGCCTCATGGCCAAGTAGAAAGAGCATGAGTTTGGAACCAGACGGTCCTGGATCTGAATCCAGATCTGCCACTCATTACCTGGGTGACCTTGGATTAATTACTTAATTTTACTGAGCATCAGTTTTCCAATATCTTAGATGGCATTAGAAAAAGTATTTACATTGAAGAGTTTTTAGAGATGATTATATAAGATAATGTATGCCGAATACCCAATATAGCACTTGACAATGGTAAGCATTCAACCAAAAGTAGTTATTATTATAATGAATATTCCTTATCTGTGTGATAAGGCTTCTGTCTCAAGTTCTGAAATATACCAACAGGACTGGACCTCTGCCATGAAGCCCAGCCCACTTGGCTGGGACTCAGTTTTCACTGGGACCTTTCCCAAGAAGGACCATCTGGAACCAGGAAACAACTACCCATTTGACCCTGAGCAACACAATAAGTTAGAAACTCCAGCAGCTTTGTCTCTCACAGCTGACAAGACCCTCTTCACTTGGCCCCTGCACTGGTAATAGTTGTTTTATTACCTACTCTGTGGCAGGTAATATATTTAAATATCTTCCATACAAAATGACTAGTACTCCAAAGGAATCCATGAACTCGTTTAATTAATGCCATTTTGCAGATAAGCAAACTGAGGCTCAGAGATGTTAAAATGATTTGCTGAGGGTCACAGAGCTGGTAAAACTCCAAAACCTGCTCACCTGCCACCAGGCTCTGTTGCTTCACATTCACTGAGCTTCACACTCACAGATCAAACCCCACCTATCCCCAGCATCTTCTTGCTATATGGTGGTCCTGTTAGGTTCATCAAAATAACCTCATTCCTTGGACAGATCCTACCATGTCCTTCTAGCAGAATTATTTTACCCCCTCAGGATGTTACAAGCCTTCAGTGTTCTAAATCTACACATTTTTCTATAAAGAACCATACACTAAACACTTTATGCTTTGTGGGCTACACAGTCTCTGTTGCAATCGCTCTACTCTCCCACAACAGTGCACAAGAAGATATAAACAATACATAAACAAATGAACTTGTCTATGTTCCAGTAAAACTTTTTTTTTCACAAAATCAGACAGCTGGCTGTATTTGGCTTGTAATCTATAGTTTGCCACTCCCTTCTCTTTATGCTTGCTAGTGGTCCATGCACCAGCAGCCTTAGCATCACCTGGTCCATCAACAAAGTGTGGTCCATCCACCAGCAGCATTAGCATCATCTGGTCCATCATCAAGATGTGGTCCACCCACCAACAGCATTAGTATCACCTGGTCCATCATCAAAGTGTGGTGCATGCACCAGCAGCATTAGCATCACCTGGAAGCTTATTGGAAATGCAGAATCTTGGATCCCACCCTAAATCTACTGAATCAGAATCTGACTTTTAACAAGATCCCTAAGTAATTCATATGCCCACTGAAGTTTGGGAAGCTCTTCTCTATATGTCTTCAACTTATTGAATGCCTCCTATAGGTCAGGCACTGTTCCGGCACAATACATACTACATGATCTATAATCCTCACAACATGGCAAGGTGGCTGTTATGATCCTATTTCACAAATGAGGGGGGTAAAAAAGCTCAGAGAAATGAAATAAATCAAGAAGATAGCATGTATCATTGAAAATTAACTAGAAATTAAATAATCTGTTATTCATATTCATCTCAGAAATGATATGACCAAGACCACACAGAATATTCCACAGGCATTAACTCTAATGTAAATAAATATTATTTTCATGATTATGAGCACATTTTTATTCTAAAGTATTGAAATTATTACATAGCCATAGAAACAAATTTCCACTCTTTTAGATATCCTAAAAGTTGAATACTGTTTTCGAAACTATTTTCTTCACATTTTCCCTTCACAAGTTGCCATTTATTCAACTTTAACATCATATATTATTCAATACACCATGTCATTACTTAGGATTAATATTTTACACATTTTTATATTCTTTTTCTAATACCACATCAAAGTTTTTAAAAAGGATTTGAGATAACTTAGAAACACACAAAAAATACATGATAAATATGAAATAGACAATAATGCAGACTATTGAGGGCTATTAAATATGGCCAAGGATGAAGGCCATATACAAAATGGGCACCATAATGTCTTGTACCTTTTCTGTGGTATAGAAAGTATAACCAGGGCTTGTATCATCTGTTATGTGAAAATGCTTATTTGTCAAGAATATCATTTGATTTCTACTGTTCATCTATAAAATGCCAATAATAATATCTCACAGAGGAGTTGTAAGTAGGGAATAAGAAATGTTAAAATAATATATTTTACTCCAAATTCAATGATATATAATAATTACTTATATAAAGTAATTATAATAACTAACATTTATTGATCACTTATGCTAAGATCTATAAATGGATTGCCTCATTTAATCTTCACAACAACCCTAAATTATAAAATTAGCTCCATTTATACATCATAAAACAGGGCTAAGAGAAGTATCTTAATTTCATTCAGTGTATTAGGTAGCTCTTGTATACAAAACCTGAAACACAGTGGCTCACAACAATAATCATTCATTTGTTCCCAATTCTTTGGGTAAGCAATGTGGATTGGGCTCAGCTGGGATGGTTGATCTTTGCTCCAGTGTGGTGTTTTCTAGGCTCACTTATTATCTGCAAAGGTTGGGACAGCAGAGCCTCTCTCTCCTTGTGGTCCATTATCTTCAAGGTGTGCCTAGGTTTCTTCACTTGGTAACAAAGGGTCCCCAGTGAACAGCAAGAAAGGGCAAGCCTCAATGAATTAGCACTCTTCCAGCCTCTGCTTGTGTCATACTGCTAACATACCAAGCCTAGGGTTAATATGGACAGAATTAAGCAAAATTATGCATACAATAGGCATGATACCTTGAGAATCACTATTGTAATAAACTATCTTACCCAACATATAAAAGTGTTCCAAGTCTGAAACTAAGAATTGTAAATTCAAGTCTTAATCATCACACTACACTTGACTCAAAGAAAATTTCCCATAATATTTTCTAGATGATGTCAATTTCTCTTTTGTCTCTTAAACTGCCAACTTCTGAAACAGCAAAGACCTTCCTAATCTCACCTCCAAATGACTTCTTTCTGGCTTAGAAAATCCCATGAACCTTATGGTAGGCTCAACAAAGTACAAAATAAGGGCAGATTACTTTTTTATTCCCTAAGTCATTTATATTATTAGAAAGATTGAACTTTACATAATCACTTTCTAGGGACCTAGCTGATACCAAAAGTGGCATCAGTGCATTAAAAGATAACAGTATTAACCTCATTTTTATAACACTTTACTGTCAACATAGGACTTACGGAGTGAATATATTAATAAAACTCATGCATTTTGGCTTTCCCTATGGGAATTAGAAGCCATTGAAGCTTTCTTAGCATGGTGCAAAGGAGTGTTTTAAGGATATTAAATTGGTGGGAAAGATGTCTCAGAGCTGAGACATTGGTGGCAAGAATACTAATTATTAGATTGTGAAACAAGTTTGAAGGGGTGCTGGCAATGGAAAAGATGCAAGCCCTCACAGAAGAAAACTGGTCCTGCTGACCATCTGGAGGGGAGAGAAGAGAGAGGAGGGCTGTTCAAGGTGATACCTGGATTACTTTTAAGTCACTTTTCAGTTTACATAGTGCTTTTACATCAGAACCTCCTGATAAGGTGGGCAGGACAAGGATGCTCACTGCCACTCAGAGAAGTTTCATGTGGCACACTGAGACCTTCAGGAATGAGTTGTGATTGGCTCTGTGAATGCCAGAGATGGGGGAAGAGGGTCAAGACTGTAATATTAATAAAAGTAGAGAACAAATGACATGGCTAGATTAGCATTTTAGAAAGACCTCTCAGGCAACAGAGGAGAAGGTGAATTAGGGGAAGTAGAGATGAGAGGGAGACCCCCTGAGACGTTTATATGGTAATCTGGATGAAAGACTATAAAAATCCAATTTCAAGTGACAGAAGGGATGGCTCTAAAGTCTGACAACCTTGGCATGTACTCCTGTTTGCTACAGGATGCATTTTTCCCTTTCATTAATGATGACCGAATAATAGAATCATGGTAGTGGGGGATTGGAGAGGTATAAAGATTGTCTTGTTTGCTCTGTAAAACCTGTAACTATCAAGTATCCTTTGCACCCAGAGGATTGAGAAAGCCCTCCCTATATCTGAGAGATTTATTTTCTCTACTGCCCGTTTTATAAATTCCCACAGTGGAAGGAAGGAAGGAAGGAAGGAAGGAAGGAAGGAAGGAAGGAAGGAAGGAAGGAAGGAAGGAAGGAAGGAAGGAAGGAAGGAAGGAAGGAACTGCATTGTCATGTAAGCAATTATGGCATCCTTCCTAGATAAAATAATGGAAGAAAATTAATGTAGCATTAGATTAAGCTCTATTGGTATAAACTATACAATAGATATCCTAAAGAGATATAGCATGCAGGTAATCTTTCTTGTCACAAAGGACAATCTATAAAAAAGAACAAAGGAAATAATTTTAATAAAACATTTTGCCCTGAGCATGAAATGTGCTTCATGTATCATACATGAGAAAAGATAGCTGTTTGATATAAAATGGAACTGCGACCTTGCTATAAGAGTGTTCATTATGTGATGCCACTGAAAATAAATTAATGGACTCCCAAAAGGTGTAAAATTCATTCTGCTTTGTGGTATTTGTTTGCTGACAGAAGAGTTTAAGAGGAATCTTTTCATGTGATTATTTAAACAAAGAGCTTCAAGGAATTTTCAGCGACCTTTCAGGTTTCAACAAAGTACATTTCTTATAGAAAGGATTCATATGAGGGGGAAGTCACTTTGAGTTTATTAGCAAAGGAAGAGAGGTTCATTGCTACCTACAAATTTGACAATTTGTGCTTTCAAATATATTTATCTTATTTTAGATTTCTCTAAACAAATTCAACATTTGCTTAAAAAAATAATAAAAATAAGTTGTCAACCCAGCAAATGAGCTGAATTTTTTCAAAAGTTTGTACCAAGTCTGAAGTCCTTATGTAACCTTAAGGATCTTTATTATGCAGTATCTCCTTATTGTGTTTCCTGTCATTCAAAATCACATACTGTATAACTGTTTTCACTTATCTTTACAAGCCACTTTACAATTTACAAACTACCTTTACATCTCTTTAGCTGTTCTCAATGACCTTGATTTAGGCAGAACAAGTATTGGTATTATAATTTGACATATAAGTGATTTTAGCCTCAGAGAATCTAAGTGACTTGATTAATATCAGAAACTGCTCTGATTTGGGGCAATAAAACAGCAAACAAGACAGGCAAAGTTCTTACCCTCATAGAGTTTATCTTATAAAATGAGAAATACTCACAAACATGTGAACAAATATGTAATATAATGCCAAGAGAATAATAAATGGCAAGACTGAGCCATTTATTATGTGAGACACATGTTATGTGTCTGATATAAGACCACACAAGCCACCTGTCTCAAATCTCAGAGCTTTTCCTAACTTCCTTCCATCAGAACAAATACTGGAGTTATCCTAGAACAGTGTCCCCATTAAGACTTTCTATTGTGCCTCCTGTTAATGTTGATAGGTATGTATGATACAGCTTTACTGGCCACAAGGACCAACTATGGAGTCTTCTACATTTTATTTCTACTTCTCTATCCAAGGAAGATGTTTATGTGCCATTGGAGAGCTGCTTACCAGGAAAGTAGGTGTTAATGTTCTGGTAAGTGGTTTGTAGACACTTAAGAAAATGATAATTACTAGGTGCCAGCATGGTTCACAGAGAATAAGACCAACAAATGAACACATTTGCAACAAGGTCACAAAAGAGACAGGTGAAGATTATGCTATAGATATACTGTGTCCACTTTAAGAGCCACCTGAAATCCTTTTCTAGGGATCAGGTTTGTGATAAACGCACAAATAAAAATTTCATGAATATCTTTGGCAAAATAAACGTGTAACAAAACATCTTTATAGGAGAATGTAGCCTACATGGCAATATAGTTAGGTGAACTTAAAATGAGCTAAATAAATCTACCTAAAATTATAGCTACTGCCAACTCACAGGAGGGAAGCACAATGGAAGTCCTCAATCCTTGATCCAGGGCAGTATTTTTAACAATTATTTAAATAAGCATGGCAACAAAATGTTGATAAAACTCACGTAGGAAAAAAAGGCTGAGAGAGAATGCTCACCTGTTGAAAGGACATAAGCAGAATCGTACTTCACTTCTATGTAGAGTCTGCCATACAATTCTAAAACATTTATTAAATGCCCACCACAAACAGGACACTGAGAAAAAAATGCCCAGCCAAGCCATGACTCCTGCCCTCTACGAGTTTCCATGAGCAGCCACTGCCATCCCAATTACCACCATGTGACTGACTAAATTGTGTCCCCCCTAAATTTATAAGTTGAATTCTTAACTCCCAGTACCTTAGAATGTGACAGTACAGAGAATTGGTTTCAGGACATCCCTCAGATACCAAAATCCATGGATGCTCAAGTCTCTTATTACTAATAATATATAAAAGGGCATAGTATTTGCATATAACCTATGCACATCCTCCTGTATACTTTAAATCACCTCTAGATTACTTATAATAATACCTACCTCAATATAAATAGTTGTGTGCCGTATTTTTATTTATATTATTTTTATTGTCATATGGTTCTTTAGTATTATTATTTTTTCCAAATATTTTCAATCCAAGGTTGATTGCATCTGCAGATGCAGAACCAACTGTATGGAGGATCAACTATATTTTGAGACGGGGTCTTTAAAGAGGTAAATAAGTTAAAATGAGGTTACTAGGGTGGATCCTAATCCAATCTAACTGGTGTCCTTATAAAAAGAGGAAATTAGGACATAGACACACACGGAAGGAAGACCATGTGCTATGGTTTGAATGTTTCCCTTCCAAGATTCAGGTGGTGCCAATGTGATAGCATTGGGAAGTCACAGCCTTTAAGGAGTGAGTAAGCCAAAAGGGATCCTTCTTTGTGAATAGGATTAGGGCCCTTATAAAAGAGGCTTCATGCAGCCCTGGGCTCACTTGCCTTTCTGCCTTCTGCCATGTAAGGATGCAGAAAAAGGCCCTCATCAGACACCAAATGCTGGAGCCTTGATCTTGGACTTCTCAGATTCTAGAACTGTGAGAAAATACTTTTATATTTTTAATAAACTGCCCAGTCCCAAGTATTTTGTTGTAGCAGCACAAAACAGACTAAGACACCACATGAAGACACATTGAGGAGACAGCCATCTATAGCCAAAGAAAGAAGCCTTAGAAGAAATCCACTGTGCTTACACTTTGATCTTAGATTTCCAGACTCTGAAATTGTGAAAAAATAAATTTCTGTTCATATTCAAATTTCTGTTTAAGCCACCCAATCTGTGGTGCTTTGTTATAGCAGCCCTAGTAAACTAATACACATCCCTTCAGCACCTCTCCCATCCCAGACCTCTGCTCACCAATGTCCCACTCCTAAGTATCAGCTTTCCTGACCAAATGCACATTCCTTCCCCTACCCCAGGAGAAGGGGTTTCCGGTCCCCCAGGCTGATAGAAAAGCAGCCTGGTGGGGAAATAATAAGATTGTTGAAAAGAAGGGCCTCGTCTTTTCCTGGGGAGTTTTTAAGAAAGGGAAGTATGTATCTATTTTTACATAAAAACAATATTATACTTGGATTAGTCATGCTGGGTTAAACTTACTTATAAACATCCAGAACAGAGCCCACTTATAAGACAGAGATCCTCTTTAAGATTTTCAAACTCAGTTGCCCATTCATGCACAGAACATGAATTCTGAGCCCCTTCCCTGCAGCAAACCCTCTGCTAGTCTCTTTCACACTTATCCCTTCACAGATGGAAGTAAGGGGTATGTTAAGAGGAGATAAAGGGATGGGGCTGAGCAGAGCCTTCCAGGGAATAGAAAGTTTTTATTCAGAAGGTCAAAAGCACAGAAAAGTCTGCAGTATGTTTAAAGAAGAGAAAGAAGTTTGCTGATGCTGAAGTAAAATGTGTATTGAATACAAGAGCCAAGAAATAAATTTGGTGGAGTGTAAGGGCCTTTTCTGTCACACTGAGGAGTTATGGACCCTGTACTATACACAATGGAGAATCTACAGAAGTTTTCAAGGAAGTGAGATGTAGGATCATCTTTAAAATTATACCCTGGCAGAAGTGAGGTTAGATAGAGGTAGAAAAGAAGTGTCAGGGGGCTGAGTTCAGAAATTCTTTAAAGTCCTGAAGTAATGAATCTCATTACTCACTAGGTCCTGAAGTTATGAATCTGTGCACTGATCTAATAATATTTCTACAGTGTGTGAGTATGAATCACAGCTCCCACCTATATACATGTGGACATTGCATACTTGTGAGCAGATCCAAATTTAATTCAGTTCATCAGCTCTAAAAATAAAGCTATTATTACTTCTACTAACTTACAGCAATTCTTCATGTCTTCTGTTCTTCAATAGCAAGTGATTATAATATTAAATGGTTTATATATTGTTACATTTAAAGAAAACACATAAGACTTCATAGAATGGCACATTTCTATTACCAAATCACAGGGGCAGAATGTTCATTTTTCCTCCAGTAATGAAGCTTTCATCTCTAGAGTTCCAATTCATAAAAAGATATTTACATAGCTTAGTCAGTTGTCCTCTCTCTTCTGCTTCTTATGAGAAGAGAAGACTAGGAGAGGAATCCAAATCAAATGTAAAATTAAAGCCAAGGCAAAAATAAAATGAAAATCCTCAATGATTGGTATAGTGAATAGGATTAGTAGTAAAATAAGAAAAAAGTAAATCATGTGAGCTCGTAGGAAACACCTCTCAAACACAAATGAAGATGGATGAGTACGTGACCCACAGGGGAATTCAGGACTGCTTCTTATTTTATAAATAGCAGCTGCCACCTTTTACTGCAGTCCTAAAATAGCTTGCACGTTAATAGAAGAGGACAGACAAATGAAGTGTATCACGGCAGATTTCATCAATGAAAATAATTAACCTTCAACAAAAAAAGAGGTGAGAGAAGGAGAACACAGAGTGTGGAGGATGCCAATGTAATAACTAGGAACATTAAACAGGAATCCTAATGCAGGCCTAGGGATGTCCTAGATGACTGCCTAGGACAGTGGGGGTGGAGTTTGGTCTTGGGAACAATATTAGAATTCAATAAATGTTGGTTGAGCCCTCACTGTATGCAATACATTGTGCTAAATTCTATACATGCTTCAAAGATAAATAAGAGGCAAACCCTGTCTCCAGGAGTTTATCACATAGAAGTGGTAAGTGATACAAATATATCAACACCTATAATCCATGAGATATGTCATGAGACATAGACTCATATAAAAATCCAGAACAGAGCATGGGAGTCAACAGTAAAGCATCATGGAAGGGGTCATATTTGATATGTGTCTTAAAGGATAAGTAGGAGTTTAAGGTAGAGAAGATGAAGGGGTGAACAGTAGAGGGAGGCCCTGTCCCAAGCAGAGTATGAAGCAGCAGCAAACCGCAAGAGACAAAGGAAAGCAAGCAGGAAATGGAGACACAACCAAGAAGAGTTTTATTTATAGGTGGCCAGAGCAGGTTTTTGCTGATTCTTCTAGACCAGAAAAAAAATTATTGATTTGAAGATGACCAACTAGAGACATTGCTTTTTAGATCATCTTGACTGGAAAGTAGAATATTGGACTGAGGAAAGAGCAGTTGCAGCCCAGGTGTGGATCACAGGGAGAGACAACAGAGATGCCTGGAGACCTAGCTGAGAAAAAGTGTGAAGCTGAGGAAGAAGACAGAGAAGAGAAGACAGTGGCATGGTCCAGACCCAGACAGACTCAGAGCCCAGTGAAAGGCTAAGGAGGGCTTCCCCTCCCCCACATAGGTACCTTCAGTGAGCATTAAGACAGAAAACATTTGGAGGCATTTCTACCTTCCATGAGCCCAGGCATAGTGTCTAAATACGAATAGCAGATGAAACAGAGATGACAGGAGTTTGGTTGTTCAAAAGGTACACTTTTCAGGAAAGTACAATGAGAGATCAGCGTGCTGGCTATCTTACACCTAAATGCTTCATCCCTGCACTCCCTCCAATCTTGACATTAGAGAGAGTAATTTTAGCTCTTGGGCTGGCTGGTAGCCATGGCCCTTTCCCCCATTATAACCTTGAGAATAACCTGAACTGAGTAGCACATGAACGGCTGCATCTCCACTGCAGGTGTGCATTCCTGGCTGAGGTTGCCACTGAGAATGGGGCCACCACAATTTGTGAGCTTCCTGCCCACAGGTATTTTGTGGGCACTGGCTGCTTAGACAGGTGGACCAGAATTGGTCCCCACCCCCACCCCAGACAGGGGAAGAGATCTCAGTCCCAGATATGGGTGGTGAGGAAACCCTCAAGGACATATCCAACAGGATAGTGTAGAGAGGCACTGAGGAACAGGGATCTGTGAGCATGCCATCCCCGACTCTGCTGGAGAAACACCATATTGGATAGGGGCACGGCAGTTGGAATGAATTAGCATAGCCCCTGATTCCCATGACATCCAAATGCCTCAGGCACACTGGCTGAGCAGGAGCAATGGCCCCTTCCCCCACTCATTACAATAGGGAGTGCAGCCTGATCTAAGATAATCATCAGTGGACACTTCTCCAAGATGGAAGCGTACCCCTGGCAGAGGCTCCTGCAGATAGATAAACCTACTTCTCTCCCCTTGGGATATTGTTGTGGAAGAATTGTGCACAACAGGAGATCTCCCTACTGGCCAGCATCCCACAGAGACACATGCTAGTGGGTCAAACACATGGATGAGGAGTAGTTTGAGAGCCAGTCTCAGGCGGTGAGAGAAGTCACACAAATTAATCTAATGGGAGAGTGCCATGGAGTCACAGGAAGTGAATAGGGAGGAGGCCCACCCCACCCCACAGAGAAACTACACTAGTGAACAAGATCAGAAAAAGCCTGGCCCAAAGCCTTAACTCTCAAATGATTAGGCCCCTCATTCAGGAGTAGCATACCCAGTTTGGAGAGATTGCCATGAACTTCATACCAGTGGCTCCCCCTAGTGGCTTATAAGCAACCTCTGAGATCCACCAAGGTCTTGAAAAGCCTCTCCAGTTCCCACAAATGAGCCATGATTTGTCTTGCTTCTCCCCCAAACTCAGAGGGAGTAGAGATCAAGCAAACCCCTGAGATTTACAGCATCCTTTCTAAAGCTTAGGGTATTTGTATGCCCCACCTGGGGGACCAGAGCTTACAACAGCACAAAAGACCATCTTGGCAGCTGGCCCTTTGACACAAACATAAATGACAAGGAGAACAATCCCATAGCTAAATGTAGCACCTTCCAATTCAAGAAAACAGGGAGCAACTTATTTGTACTCACAAGTACCACCCACTATCACTGAGATTAATCTGGGGCACCTAACTCACTACACACTGTTGGGAAGAGGTAAAGATACAGGATTAAAGGTAACCTGAAAGGTACACCTAACCAGCTAGAACATAAGCAATTCAGGACAAGTACTCCTCTCCCTGGTATGCTCAGGAATTGACTCTCAGGGACCCAAAAATAGGCCTATAAGCCAGGTACCCCCAAGTCTCAACTGAGAGGCCAGATGAGAAGAAATCAGTGAAAGAACTCCAGAAACATGAAATAATCAGAGTGACAAGACACCCCCAAAAGAAAAAAATAATTCCTTACCAATGGATACCAACCAAAATGAAAAGATTGAAATGACAGATGAAAAATTTTAAATATGGATTGTAAGGAAGATCAACAAAATACAAGAGAAAATGAAACCCAACACAGAACAACCACAAAAACAATGCAGGAAACAAATGAAAAATTTACTAAGGAAATTAAATTATTTCAAAAAATCAAATGCAACTTATGGAAATAAAAAATTCATTCAAAGAAGCACAAAACAGGCCGGGCGCTGTGGCTCACGCCTGTAATCCTAGCTCTTGGGAGGCCGAGGCGGGCGGATTGCTCAAGGTCAGGAGTTCAAAACCAGCCTGAGCAAGAGCGAGACCCCGTCTCTACTATAAATAGAAAGAAATTAATTGGCCAACTGTTATATATATAAAAAAATTAGCCGGGCATGGTGGCACATGCCTGTAGTCCCAGCTACTCGGGAGGCTGAGGCAGAAGGATCACTCAAGCCCAGGAGTTTGAGGTTGCTGTGAGCTAGGCTGATGCCACGGCACTCACTCTAGCCTGGACAACAAAGTGAGACTCTGTCTCAAAAAAAAAAAAAAAAAAAGCACAAAACACAGTGGAAAGCCTTAAGAATAGGCTCAATCAGGCAGAAGAAAGAATCTCAGAGCTTGAAGACATCACCACTAAGATAAACAAGTGTCAAAGAGAAAGAACTGAGAAATAAGAGGAACGAGCAAAACCTACAAGAAATATGGGATTATGTAAAGAGGCCAAACATAAAGTCATAGGCATCCCTCATGGTGAAGAAGAAAATAAACAAGGGCTGAAAAACCTATTTGAGGGAATAATTAAGGAAAATTTCCCTGGTCTTGCTAGAACTCTATATATCCAGGTACAAGCTCATGGGACATTCATCATGAAGAGGCAATCACCACAACACATAGCCATCAGATTGGCTAAAGTAAACACAAAAGAGGCACTCCCACAAGCCATAAGGCAAAAAAAAGTATCAGGTAATTTACAAAGGAAAACCCATCAGACTAATGGCAGACTTCTCCACTGAGACCTTAAAGGCCAGAAGGGATTGGGCCCCATTCTCAGTCTTCTCAAACAGAATAATGGCCAAGCTAGAATTCTGTATCCCACAAAACTAAGTTTCTTATTTGTGGGAGAAATAAAGATATTTTCAGACAAGCAGACACTGAGGGAATTTGTCAAAACCATACCTACCCACAGGAAGTACTCAGAACTGCATTATACACAGATCACATCAAAGACACCCACGGGTGTAAGATCATCTAAAAGCTAAAGGTCAGAGTTCAGATACCAAATGGCTTGAGAAGTAAAAAAAGGAATAAAGTTCTACTCAACAGTATAATCAAAAATTTACCCACCTATCATTCTTTCAATAAATATGAATGGCTGGAACTCCCCACTAAAGAGACATAGCCTGGCTGATTGGATAAAAGAAAAATAAAACCAAGTATCTGCTGTCTCAAGGAAACACATCTAACTCACAAGGACTAATTTGGACTCCATGTGAATGTAGGGAAAACGATGTTCCATGCAAATGGAAACCAAAAGAAAGCTGAGGTAGCCATTCTCATGTCACGTAACATAGACTTCAAATCAGCAAAAGTAAAGAAAGACAAAGATGGTCATTATATATTGATGAAGAGAACAATTCAACAAGAAGACTTAACAGTCCTAAATATTTATATACCTAATAAATATAGTTGCACCCAGATTCATAAAGCAAGCCCACTTGATCTAAACAAAATGACGGATAGCAGCATCATTAGCCAGGGACTTTAGTACTCCACTGACAGAATGGGATAGATCCTCCAAGCAGAAAATAAGCAAAGAAATAATGTAATTAGTCAGAACTCTAGAACAAATGGGCCTAACAGACATTTACAGAACATTCTTTCCAAAAATTATTGAATATATATTTTTCCCATCAGGTCATGAAACATTCTCTAAGGTGGATCACATCCTAAGCCACAAAACATGTCTCAACAAATTTATAAAAATAGAACTTATACTATGTATCTTCTCAGACCACCATGGAATAAAATTAATTAGAAATCAATTCCAACAGAAACACTCAACTCTACACAATGTCATGGATATAAAACATCCTACTGCTGATGATTATTTGGTAAAGGAGGAAATTAAGATGAAAATCAAAAAATTCTTCAAACAAAATGCAAAAAGGGAAACAAGTTGTCAAAATATGTGGGACTGAACAAAAGCAGTGAGAAGAGGAAAATATACAGCCTTAAATGCCTACATCCAAAAGACAGAAAGATCACAAATCAACAATCTAATGAAACATTTTAAGGAATTAGAAAAGGAAGAGCAAACCAATCCCAAACACAGCAGAAGAAATGAAATAACTAAGGTCAGAGCAGAACTAAATAAAATGGATGACAAAAGAATTATACAGAAGATTAATGAAACAAAGAGTTGGTTCTTTGAAAAGATGAGCAAAATAGACAGGCCTCCCACTAGATTAACCAGAAACCAAAAAGAAAGGACCCTAATAAGATTAATCAGAAATGAAAAAGAAGATATTATAACTGAAATACACAATATCACACAGAAATACAAAATGTAATCTCTGAATACTATAAAAATCTCTATGTACATAAACTTGAAAACGTTGAGGAAATAGACAAATTCTTGAAAATATACAAGCTCCCTAGGCTTAATCAGGGAAAAATACAACTCCTGAACAGATGAATATTAAGTAACAAAATTGAAGTAGTAATAAAAAATCTCCGAACAAAAAAGTCCCATACCAGGCGGTTTCCTAGTCAAATTTTACAGATCTACAAAGAAGAACTGGTTCCTATACTACAGGAATTATTTCATAACATAGAGAAGGAAGGAATCCTCTGTAACCTGTTCTATGAAACCAACATCACCTTGATACCAAAACCAGGAAAGGCCACAACAAAAAAAGAAAACTACAGACCAATACCCCTTATAAATATGGATGCAATAATTCTCAATAAAATCCTAGCAAACCAAATTCAGCTGCACAACAAAAACATATTCCATCACGACCAAGTGGGCTTCATCCCAGAGATGTAAAGATGATTCAACATATACAAGCCTATAAATGTAACCCATCTCATAAACAGAAATAAAACCAAAGACCATGTGATGCTTTTAATAGACACAGAAAAACCATTTGACACAATTTAGCACCCTTTTATGATAAGAACTCTTAACAAAATAGGCATAGATGGAACATAGCTCAATATCATAAAAGCCATCTATGACAAACCCACAGTCAATATCATACTGAACAGGGAAAAATTAAAGCATTCCCACTTTGAACTGTAACAAGACAATGTTGCCCATTTTCACCACTTCTGTTCAACATGGTGCTGGAAGTCCTAGGCAGAGCAATCAGACAACAAAAGGAAATCAAGGGTATCTAAAGGTGGAAAGAAGAGGTCAAACTATCACTCTTTGCTGACAATATGATCCTATATCTAGAAAACCCCAAAGATGGTGCCAAGAGACTCCTGAAATAGATAAATAAATTCAGCAAGTCTCAGGTTACAAAATCAATGTACACAAATCAGTAGTATTCCTAAATACCAACAACAGTCAAGCTGAGAATAAAAACAAAGACTAAATATCTTCACAATAGCTACAAAGAAAATAAAATACCTAGGAATATATTTAACCAAAGAGGTCTTTCACCTCCTTGGTTGAGGAGAGAAAGACTTCTGGAGTGACAACTATAAAATTCTGAAGAAGGAAATCACAGAGGATATAAACAAAAGGAAAAACATATCATGCTCATGGATCACCAGAATCATCATTGTTAAAATGTCCATACTACCCAAAGTGATTTACAGGTTCAATGCAATTCCCATTAAAATACCAGTGTCATTTTTTTCAGATCTTGGAAAAACAATTCTATGCTTTGTATGAAACCAGAAAAGACCCTGAATAGCCAAAGCAACCTTAAGCAAAAAGAACAAATCAGACAGCATCTCTTTATCAGACTTCAAGCTATGCTACAGGGCTACAGTAACCAAAACAGCATTGTATTGGCACAAGAACAGAGACGTAAACTAATGGATCAGAACAAAGAACACAGATATAAAACTGTCTTCATACTGCCATCAACATCTTTGACAAAGGAGACAAAAACATACACTGGGGAAAAGAATCCCTATTCAATAAATGGTTCTGGAAAAATTGGATAGCCACATGTACAAGACTAAAACAGAATCCATACCTCTCACCACTCACGAAAATTATTTCACTTAAAGCTAAAGCATGAAACTATAAGAATTCTGAAAGAAGAGGTTGGAAAAACTCTTATAGATGATGGCCTAGGAAAAGAATTTATGAAGACTCCAGAGGCAATCACAACAATAAAAATAATTAAATGGGACCTCATTAAATTAAAAAGCTTCTGCACATCCAAGGAAACAATCAATAGAGTGAATAGATAACCTACAGAATGGGAGAATATATTTGCATGCTATACATCTGATAAAGGGCTAATAACAAGAATCTACAAAGAACTGAAGCAAATCAGCAAGAAAACATCAAACAACCTCATTAAAAAGAGGGCAGAAGACATGAAGAGAAGCTTTTCAAAGAAGATAGACTAATGGCCAATACACATATGGAAAAATTCTCAAGGTCTCTAATCATCAGGGAAATGCAAATCAAAACCACGAGATACCACCTAACTCTAGTGAGAATGACTTTTTATCAAAAAGTCCTAACACAACACATGCTGGTGTGAATGTGGAAAGAAAGGAACACTTATGCATTGTTGATGAGACTGCAAACTAGTACCACCCCTATGGAAAGCAGTATGGAAATATCTCAAAACACTAAAAGTAGAGACCTACCATTCGATTTAGCAATCCCACTACTGGGTGTTTTTCCAAAGAACAAAAGAACATTTCATAAAAAAAGAAACTTGTGCTTAAATGTTTCTAGCAGCCCAATTCACAATTGTAAAGATGTGGAAACAGCCCAAGTGCCCCTCAATACATGAGTGGATTAATAAAATGTGGTATATGTACAGCATGGATTATCACTCAGCCATAAAAAAAAAATGATGAACTAATGTCTCTTGTAACAACCTGGGTAGAACTGGAGACCATCCTTCTAAGTGAAGTATTGCAAGAATGGAAAAACAAACACCACATGTACTCACTATTAAATTGGAACAAATTGATCAACACTCATGTGCCCATATGGTGGTAAAATTCAATGAAATTCAAGCAGATGTGAAGCACAGAAAGAGGGGGTGGGTTAATTCACTTCTAACAAATACAATGCACACTATCTAGGTGATGGACACACTTATAACTTGACTCAAACTGTGCAAAAGCAATTTGTGTAACCAAAACATTTGTACACCTATAATATTCTGAAATATTTTTAAAAATTGAGAGAGGAACTCTCCCACATGAGAGTTAAGGTTATAAAATCCGAATTAGCCTATCCTCTTCTATGTGCACGCATTAGAGGCAGAGGCATCACCAATATGTCAACATGTACTAATTTGGCAAAGAAAAAGAAAAACTCATTACCAAGACTCTCAAAGTAGCCTCTAAATCCCTCCCCCTTAGCAAAACTCAAGGGCAGGGTAATTCTTTGTTGGTGGCGGGAAGAGTTGTCCTGTGCATTATAGAATGTCTAGCAGCATCTCTGGGCTCTACCCACTAGATATTATTAACACCAGTCATGGCAATCAATGTACTTCTGGAAAGAGGTGGGAACTAAAGAAGTGAGCAATATTAAAACAAACAAAAAATTTAAAATTAGAAGAATCCTTATAGGTCTAATAGTAATAACTACAATAACTAACACTTTTAGTGCTATGTGCCCGGTTCTGAGGTCTTTGTTGTACTGTTGTTAGGTGGATTTAAAATTAGCTGAAAAAACCTACCTAATAATCATGGCTCATTGCTCAACTCATGGGAGGGTTGCATAACAGAAGGACTCAATCCTCATTATTATTATTATACAATATACAATTATTATCTCAATTTTACAGGTGGATAAACTAATGCTCAATGTCATTCAGTTCTTAAGTTTTGAATCCAGCATCCGAACCAGGTCATCTGACTCATAGTCAAAAGCCTTAGCCTCTCTGCTATGCTGCTTCTACTGGAAAGCAGCTTAATTTTCCGAGGCTCGGGGAGGTGATGTGATTTTCCCAAGGCCACCGATTTGTTGGTAACTGCTCTGGGGCTTCTAACTCACAATGCAGATATTGCAAAAAGGGGATTGATTCCTCCCACTGGGAGATCTGGATATAGTAAAGGTTAGAGTAAATAACAAGTGAAAATAAAATTGGCTCTGGAATAGAAAGCAGTTACAAATTCAATCTGATTCCTGCCTTAAAAGCTTAACTCCTGAAAGTCAAACACCTACACACACACACACACACACACACACACACACACACACACACTCTCTCTCTCTCTCTCTCTCTCTCTCTTACTCACACATAAAAACACACAGGCTACAAGGAAATGGTTGATGTTAGTTTGAACCTGTAGAGATCTAAAGAGATCTGGAAAGAGTCCAAAATCCCTGATTGTTTCTAAAAACTTCTAGGTCCATTGAAAGAAAACTTTCTTGTGACTAAAATTCCAATCCAATTTGCGACTAAAATTTCAACCTAAAATAAAAGACAAGGCATTTTTCAGTTGCTTTGAGGGTTTGACATGGATGTTTTGGTTCAAACGCTCCCTTAATTGTTAAACCTTGTGGCATTCAGAAAGAGAAAGAGGGTCTAAATACACCACTGCTGCCCAACCTCTAGAGAGGCAGTCTGCCCACACATGACAGGTGCTCCCATCTGCTGGGCAGAGCAAATGAGCAGTCTAGACTCATTATCTCAGCCCCCAGTGTTTCAGAGCAGTGAGCTCTGAGCTTAGGGAGAAGATACAGAACACAGGCAGAAGGTGAAATTGATGATCCACAGCACAGTTTTCTGGTCAGTCAAAAGGCTGAGGGGCTTAACAAAAAGCAGAGAGGCCACATTGCATGAGACAGTGTGCATTTCAGCCAATTTCATCCTGCTCTGTGTCCTTGTTTCCCTGAAAACAAAGAGCCTAGGAACAGTTCTTTAAGTAGGCTTTTATGAAATAGTAGTTTCTGTGCTTATAAATGAGCATTTATCATATCTATGTGCTCTGGCTTAATCAATATGTAATACAATAATGTAATCATTGACAACACAGAAGAAATTAGCAACACTGCTTCAGTTCATTGAGTAACTATGGAGATGGAGACACTGCATTTTCTAGGCTGCATGTACAGAGAGATGCACACCTTTGGCTAAGAGAAATCATCAAGTTTTCTCTACTAATAAAATTCTTTTGTCATCTCCCATCGAGCATGTCATCAGATTACTGGAGACCCTCGGAGAGTCAGCTTCCTCCCAATACCCCTTTTTTCTGAAGGACTGCAGCCTGGAACTGGCTATTGTGAGATTAAACCACTCTGGAAATTACCCAAACATGAAGTCTTATTGCCTTCACGCATCAGTAGTTAAAATTTATATTTTCTATGTACCAGGACTATACTGAGCACTTTACATGCACAGCCTTATCACTTCGATTCCCTACCACATCCCTATGAGAGGAAGGGGGAGAGATATTGTTGCCTCCATCTTACAGATGAGGAAATGTTCCTAAGTGTTTCTTCCAAACGTATATAGCTAGTAAGAGGCAGCTGGGATTAGAACCTAGGTCTGTCAGACTTCAGAATTGGTGTTCCTAACCATTATATGCCACAAGTAACAAATACCTAGTGAGCACTAGTACAGGCACCAGGCCAGCTTTTAAGGTTACTATAACTAATCATATCATTCTTAAAGAGCTTGTAATTGAGTTAGGAAAGCTGATGAGAAAAAAGACAATTGCAGCATAACTGCAGACCTAGAGGAACATAAGGTTGCTTACGGAAGTGCAGAGGACAGGCACCTAACATACACAAGGATCTATGCTGACATTGACTTCGTGATTTTATACTTCCACGGTGAAATGCTATTGTGAACAACGTTTGATTGGAAGAGTTTGATAGTGCATCCTAAACTAATGCCTTCAATATCTTTTCTAGGGGAATTCTTTAAATTCCTAGTGACTTCAATATCTACAGTGATGAGCTTTCTAAAATCCTGGCCTTTCAGTTTCTGAAACTCCTCTCCTCCAATAATATTGTCTGTCTTCCTATCTCAGCCACTCAATGCAGCATCATACCTCCAGGCTTGACCTCCAAACCTGAAACACATCCATAATCTGAATTTGAAGCATCCCATTCTCTGACTACCACCTCCTGTATCTCTGGTTCATTCCCTTACCTGAAACCACCGGTAGCATGGAGATCCACAATTCATTGATCACACTATGCTTTTATTGCCCCCTTTGCTTCCTTCATATCCTTGTTTTACCATCTCTCTTAGCTAGCCTAAAGTCCATAACCAGTTTTTTTTTTTTACTCTTTACATACACCCTCCATCCAGGGGTGGGGAACCTGGGGCCTTGGGACCACATGCAGCCTTCTGGATTCCTGAGTGCGGCCTTGTGACTGAATCCAAATTTTACACAACAAATCCTTTCAATACACCATGTGTGTCTGGCACATGGTAGGAATTTAGTAAATATTTGTTAAATGTTGAATGAAGGATAATATAATTTTAAAATCTAATTTTGATTCATTTTTAATTCAATCAGCATGTACTATTATACAAGTTATTCAGTATTTAAAAGCCTAATGAGCCTTTTAATAAGCATTTGTGAAAAGCCTAGTATATCTAAATTATTGAGTAGTAAACATCAGCCAAGACTTGCAGAACCTGATGAGGTTTAAAATAACAGAGTTTATTCTTCAGCTGAATTGAGCTAAGAACCAGTTACCATGTTTCTGAGGGCACTCCAAGGAGACCAAGGTGATGTTCAGTTTAGAAGGATGAACTGCCAACTTTCCCACAGGGCTTGATTTCTGTAGGTGTCAGAACTTCTGACACACCTGCCTGGGGTGAACTCAGGACACAGCTGAGCCAGGGCAAGCGTGGGTAAGTAAAGAGTGCAAGTTAGCATCTGACCACTTTTTCCAAAGACATAAAACATAATGTTGGCTTTGATAAATACAGGCAATCTCTGATCAGTGTTCACACATTTTCTTGGAAAAGCATATCTAAAAGTGAAACTATCTGCTCTGCTTTAGACCACTTCTGTGGGCAAGAGAACAGACTCAGTTCCAGGAATAGCCGTGAATAACCAAAGCCAGAGAATAAATTAGAGGGTCCATGGCATTATTACAAAACGAGGACTGGTATCTAAAATTTCAGATCCAGTGGAAATAGGAGTCTCTGGCTTCCTGTCAGGCAGACAGGAACATGCTTGTTCTCAGAAGTCTCTCCATGTGCAATAATAACCATAATAATATCAACCATTTATTACCCACGTATTCTGTGTCAGGTCTGTTAGGTACTTTACATACATTATCTCATAATTGTTCAAAAGACTTTTTATGTGCATTCTAAAGATGAAAATAGCGAGGCTTAGGAAGGTTAATCAGCTTGCCTAAAGTCGCCCACCTAGTACGGTATGGGGTCAGTGTTCAAACTCAAGTCTCTGTGACCCCAAGCTCATGTTAATGCTCTTATCTAGGCTGAAGCTGTGGTTTAGAGAAAACAGTCAGGCCTGGGAAGACAAGCAGGTTAGGGTAAGCAGGCTGGCAGTACGACAGGGCTGTAGCCCCAGTAAGGAACTGGAGGCTGCCCAGGGTACAAGCCCAGCCCAAGAGCCTGGACTCACGCGGGGCTATGAGTGACAAGACTAGCTCGGTGGGCACAAATGACAAGGGCTTCACACCAGGCTTAGGGCTTCAGTCCAATTCCTGGCAGACAGAGAGGCGGACTGACCCATAGACACATTGTCACTGCCACACACACAGAGGGGTAGGGCAAACCAGGACTAACAGAAGGGAGCAGTCATCATTCTTCTTTCTCTCTAACATCTGGCTGACCTCACATCCTCCTCATCCATCCTCTTCTCTCCTCTGGCCCCCACCATTCCCTCCACGAACACCCTACTTCTCTGCAAAAGGAGCATCCCGGCATATGGGGTTTGACTGCATCACCTTCCACCTCTCAAGGAGGCCACTCAGTCCTAAGCTTGAGTTTTTCAGTGACACTCAGGTAACAAAAACCCAAAAAGAGGTGGAAAATAAGCCACTTGGAGGTAGAATAACCTATCACAGCAAATGTCCTTAAAGCAGTCTCTGAAGCCTGACTCCCGGTTCCTAGGCAGCAGAGTCAATATACTTATACCCTACACACTTTTCTCGTGTTTTGCCTGAGGCTCACTTATTCCTGACCTTTCCAGCTAGGGAAAGATAATACCTCCCATTTGTTTAGCATTTTACAGGTTTGCAAAACACTTTCAGCTGCATTATCTCACTGAATCTTCACAAGAGTGCTAGAGGTGCAATCCCCTTTGTCAGATGAGGAAAGGGAGATTCAGAGAAGGTGAGTGGTCCACCCCAGCCACAGAAGGGTCAGAGCCTGGAGCCAGCTGTCACCTGTTCTGTGGCTGGCTGCCTCCACCACAGCAAAGGAGAAAATGACTCAACTGTCATAGAAGGGAGGTCTTTGTTAGCCGAACTTTAATTTCCTCGTGTGGTAACCTTTGCCCCAGTTCAGATAAGTAAAACCAATTAAAACAAAAACACTTGCCAGAATGCTGGGTGTGGAAAACTCCCCATGCTGGCATCAGTTCAGAGACGGCCTCCTGACTCAAGGATTTCTCCCCATCCTCTATGTATTTGTAGTTTGGTAAATGGCATCACTTTTCCTGACAAACACACTGGAAGCCATAGAAAAACATTTGCATGGAAGACAACTTTAGACTTTGAACAATGAAAGAAATGAGGATTAAGGACCATGAAAAGGACAGAGATAAGAAGGCATGGGGAGGAACCCACACATACGAGCCTGGGCATGCAGGAAGTCCTGGGCACCACACCAGCCCTCTGTGCCACCCACACAGTCCCCCTTCTCCTTCCTGTCCCCCCAACCCCCCACCCTCAGCCTCATCAGGAGCCTAGGAGCCTGTGTGTCATGTCCCAGCCTCCTCCTGATATGACACCCCCAGCCTGAAGTCTCTATACCACATAAAGAGAACCAGCATTTATAAGAAATTAGCCCAAAAGGCATAGAAATAGGACGAAGGAAAAGAAGGGAGGAAAACCTGGCAAAACCATTTGAGAAAATCAGGATGGAACTTCTTTTTGTTTATCTTCAGCCTTATGGGAATGGCTGATCAAAATGGGGTTGCCTTGGAAAACATTTTGTGTAGGCTGATCACCTCATCTCTGACACAGTCCAGCACCCACAACACTGAGAGTCACCCGTACATGAAGCCTCAGAAGACCTCATGCCTTGGGGATTCTTCTGAGTGCCTGTATCAGAAGGGGACAGGAAAGGACAGAGAGATATGCAAATGTGTTTCGTGTTCTATGTGCCAGGCACTCCAGTGAGCGGGGGAGGGAGACCAAAGCGTCCCGCAATAAGGTGGGGACATGTCGTGTTCTGTGGCCTGCAGGCCTCCCCCAGCCACTGGCATGATTGTGACTCTCTCAGCACCTTACAGGGTTCAGTTTAAAACAGGACAATACACCTTTCCTAATCCCCTTTCTAAAGGAGATCCTTCCATTATTCTCTATACAGAACCGGATTTATATCCTTCTTAACATGTAACAATTGTTTGGTTCACTTATCAGTTTGTTTATTTGTTGACTGGCTCCCCCCAAAAATAATAAGCTACATTAATGTTAGTCACTAATATGTTATATTATTAAATAAGGGCTCAAATTATATTACTGGAATGAATGAATGAGCATAAAAATCTCTAGCACGGTGCCTGACTTTCAGCAGGTATTCCACAAACCCAGGCTTTCCTCTCAGCGCCTGCAGCCTGTTTGGGCGTATGCCCACATGGATATATAATTCTACACAAGGCACAGTGAGTGCCCTGCTGATTTAGATCAGCAAAAGGAAGAGCTGGCAGTAAGGATTATGTTCAAAGGTCTCAGGGACTGGCAGGAGAGGCCACATGCATTTTTAAAGGAACTTTGGAAACAAACAAGTTAAACCCAAGTTCATGACCACCTGCTCTGCCTCCTTTGACCTGTGGGGATGTCAGTTAACATAAAAATGACCAAAGAGCAGAACAATGGCCTCACAAGTCCTTACAAAGAGGTAAGATTTGAAAACTCCCTAGTGCAATACAGCCTGGCTATGGGTACATCATTCCAGAGCTTCTACATTTGATTTTGGTATATATTCCCCTCATTTCTTTCCCAAAGGGTTTGAGACAAGGTGACTCAAAATGCCGCCATTCACAAGGTGCTCTGTCCTTGGAAATGTCCCTAAAAGACACATTGCAGAGTTTCTCCCCAAGCAGTTAGAGTACAGTGTAGAGTCTGACCTTGGCAGGTGACAGTGGGGGAGGGTAGAGAGCATCTTCCTCTGACTTCAGGGTAGCTGGCACACAGCCCTCAGGAGACCCAGGAGCCCTGGAGCACCCCCTGCACACAAATTAGCAGCTGATTGTTTCTGCTTCCCACTCCCTTTTCTTCTGGAATGAGACTGCCCACATCTTCCCTAATCCCAATAAAGTTGCCGCAAAGCCTGCGGGAGAGAGATAAGGCCAGATTGAGCTGGAGAGTGCAGAGGGGCTGTGCCTTTTCCTTATATCTGACTCTGACAGTGTCTGCCTAGTGAGGCCCAGGGGTCCCTTTAAGGCCTGTCTGGCTAGAAGCACACTTTTTCCATGTCCTCCAGCTCCTTTGACAGCTCTACACCTCACAGTGGGGCTATCTGGAGGCTGGCTGTCACCCACGTAGGCCATTCTTTGTCCAAACATTTTCTTTCTTTTTTTTTTTTTTTTTGAAGAGTTTGTATTCTTGTTGTTGTTTGCTTAAATTATTTTGGAAATTGAAAATGCAGGAAAATAGGAACACAAGCATAATACTTTATAGTACAGTTTGCTGGAAAAAGAAATATTAGAACTCAATTTTAGCATGTGAATCTCTAATTTTCCTTCTTGGCTTTTGAAGATACTAAGGTCTCTTCTGTGATCTCTTCCCCCAGGGCCCTCTGGGCATCTGTACACATCTAGTCGAGGCACCCGCAAAGGACACCACACTTCCTGGGTTTTGCTCTCACTTCTCATTCAACAACCTCATTCGGTGATTCATTTTCTAAATCTCACCTTTCTAGTCTCTCAGCAAAAGGTGTCCTAATAAAGAAAGAAATAATAGACTTGGAGTCTGAAGACTTTGCTAGAATATGCCTGTTAAGGAAGGGGCCCCCAGATGCCTTCAACAGATGCCCCTGAAGAATGGCACACCTCATTCCAGATGTGTCTGAAAGGCTGTCACAGAGAGTTTTAGGCTGCCTCTGCGTTCCTGCAGGATGGAATTGGGGCCAATCAGTAGACACTCCTGGAGGCAGATTGGAACTGTTCTTGCAGTCAGAGCTCTCAGGTTGCCTCACAAGACAACCTGTGTCACCAAGATCTTGCAATGATTCCTGAGCCTAGCTGCCTATCGTAATCCCTGTGAAGTTTTAACAAATATACAGGTTACATGAGCCCTACTCCAGACCTAGAGAATCAGACTCTGGGAATTGGAGGCCAGAGCACAGGACCTATGTCAGAGAACATAGATTTAAGGCCTTCATCTTGCACTTATTAATAGAGTAATGCAAACTCAGAGCTTCAGTTTTCTTGTTAGTAAAGTAAGACTAACAATACCAACTTTACAGGATTGTTATAAGAAGTAAGAAGTAGTTAGATATGCTCAATCTCTCTCTTTTTTTTTTTAAGTAGCTAACTCAGTCAATGGGATTCACATTCAAGTTCTAATAGGAATGAGGCAGAAGCTTGACAATATCTGTGGATTTAACACTGCCCTGCCCCTAAATCAATGGCCCTATATCTGTCTAGCCCAATAACATCTAAAGAACAGATTTTCAAATCAAGTATAGCACTTTACAGTTCACAAGATATATTCATATACATTGTCTCATTTGGATTTTGGTTCTCACAACAACCATAAAATGTGGGACAGAGAATGTTATGCCAACTTTACAGACAAGAAAACTGAACATTATAAGGTTTAAGTAATTTGTATAAGGTCACACTGCTTGTTGTCCAAATATCCATAGACCTCCTAACACCTAGACAGTTACCATCATTTCCACTCCCCAAAACTTTGTCACCATTCAATGGTTTCAAAGGCTTGTTTCTTGCTTTCCCAAGTAGACAAAGGACTAGAAAGTATATTTTGTGGTTCTTTTTGTCTCCCATCCTGCTAGAGACACTGTCTGGCATACAGGGGGAGTGTACTAAACATGTATTATTAGAATGCATTCATGGAAGGGGTTTTGGGGAGAGCAGTGCTATTTCATGAGTATAACTCTCAATTTGAGACTTGGGACTTTCTCTCTCCTGGGACTCCCAGCATCCCTGGGGCTTTGGTTCTAAAGTTTGTTTAATCTCTTTTTTCTTAACTGTTTGCACTGGTTTCTTCTCAAAGTCTCCTACGTTTCCTGTTGCAGCATTTTCTAGGTGTTTCACATCCTTATAGTCATGACCCTAACATCCATGCCATTCTTCACTGCCTCCCTGGTCAAGTGGAAGGACATGGAACAGCTCTGAGCTTGAACCTCCAGTCTTATTTCACTGGGTTAAGTGGTTTGGGGCAAATTACTTACCATTGCTAAACTGCAGTTTTCTCATCTGTGGAATAGAAAGAACACTTACTTACCAAGGCTGTTTTGGGCATGAAGAGAGATAACGGACCAGAATGTCTAGCACATAGTGCACAATAATTGTTATTGGTCATCTCTTCCCTCTATCTAACGTTTTCTCTTTGAAAATTTTTCTAAGCTGCAACATCCACAAGAAAACAATCCTCAAGTATATTTTTCATTTTATCATTTATTTAACTGAATCTTTCCCTCAGCATATCCGAAACAATATTCCCCTCAAGTTCAAAATCTATATCAACACTATCCAATAGAAATATAATGTAGGCGATGAATGTGAGCCATATACGTAATTTTAAATTGTCTAATAGGCACATCAAAGCAAAGTAAAAAGAAACAGCTAAGATTAATTTTGATGATTTATTTAGCCCAATGTAACTAAAATATTATCATTTAATATGTAATCCTATAGAAATTATGAGATATTTTACATTCTTCTTTATACTAAATCTTCAAATTTAGTTGTGTATTTTATACTTAACAGCACATCTCATTTCAGACCAGCCACATTTCAAGTGCTCAATGGCCATATGTGCCTAGTGGTTATTGGATTGTACAGAGTAGCCTAAATTTCGCTTTAACCTTCACCCATTGACTGCTCCTCTTTGCTGATGACTCTGATTTTCCATGCTTATCAAATACTTATAAAAAACATTCATCTACCTGGCCATTACCAAAAAGTCAAAAGGTGAATGTTAGTGAGGATATGGAGAAAAGGAACTCTTTGATACTGTTGGTGGGAAGGTAAGTTGGTACAACCATTATAGAAAATGGTATGGAAGTTTCCAAATTAAAAATAAAATGGCCATATGACCCAGCAATCCCTCCTCTGGGCATATACTCAGAGGAAATGACAGGTGGGAATATTCACCACTACACTAACAAGGAGAGTCCAGAGGAAATGAAATTATCACCTCATAAAGATATCTGCTCTCCCATGTTCACTGCAGCATTATTTGCAATAGCCAAGACATTAAAACAACCTAAGTTGTCTCCATGTCTTTCCAACAGTTAAATGGATAAACTGTGGTGCATATATACAATGGAATAGTATTCATCCCTAAAAGAGAATGAGATCTACCCATTTGTCACAACATGGATAAGTCTGGAGGACGTTATGTGAAGTGAAATAAGCCAGACACAGAAAGAAAAAAGTTTCATGATCTCATTTATATGTGGGATTTAAAAAAAAAATCAAATACACAGAGATAGAGAACAAAACAGTGTCTACCAGGGGTGGCAGTGGGGGAGGTGGGGGGAGCAGAAAATGGAGAGATGTAGGTCAAAGGATACAAATTATCAGACATGTAGGATGAAAAAGTCCAGAAATCTATTGCACAACATGAAGGCTATAGGTAATAAAATTGTACCAAATATGGGATTCATGCTAAATGAGTAGATTTTAGCTGCTTTTGCCACAAAAACAATAACAAAAATAACTATGTGAGTTTATGGATATGTTAATTTGCTTCACTATAGTAATCTTTTTACTATCTATATGTATCCTTTAACATCATGCTGTATACCTTAAATATACACAGTTAAATTTATTTTTAAAACATGCATCTGCCATATTCTCCCTTTCCTATCTTAACAAATGCATAAATCCCATATAGAAGGCATTGTCTCCTTCCTCTCATACTCAGCTCCTTCAGAACCCTGAATGTTGGACAGCTCCTCCAGGAACACTGCCTCTGCCTAATTCCACCTGGGCAGGAGGCAACAGACTGAGAAGAGGAGTCTATTGATTGCAAGGTAGCGAGTGATCTGGTGACGAGCAAGAGCTCTGAAGTGAAGCAGGCCTGGGTTTGCGCTGGTGTCTAAGTTCTGCCACTAGCAGATAAATAGAGCCCTTGAAAGATCAGAGTGCAGGTGGGACTGGGACCAGTAGCTGTCAGTATTTTAAAAGCTCATAGAACAAGCCATAATTAGCAATAATGATACTCTAGTTTAACCTAAAGGATCCACATTTAAGAATGCTTCTATTAGTGGATCTGTCATAGATGCCTTGGGGTGCCTGTTGTCTTATGACATCGAGACGTGGGGTGAGAACTACATGTTAGCCTGTGGGTATCGGTACCATCAAAAGGCAGGCAGAGATCAAGAAAGCTATTTTCATCCTTAAATCAGCCAGCTGCATCAATACTGCTTCCATTTTTATATTAAGAAATTAATATTTAATATTTTAGTCACCTTGTTTTTATATAACATCATCCTAATTGCCTTGCAGGGCTATTGATATGCAAGTTAGAGGATTTTTGTTAGGAAGTTATCAACTCCAAACCTGGGCAATTGTTATCTCCTCACCATGAATTTCATTAATAATGTCCCCATAGTCTGTCTCTTGTAAACATTATCAGTCTGAAGGAATAAGCAATGATAGACAGAAACCAAAAGAAGAAAACCTAGTTAAGTATGAATAGTCCAGCTAATATTTTCTGTGTAAATTATCTTTTGCCCTTTTAAATTACAGAGAAGTGCAACCCAAGTTGCGAATTCTGGTTTGTCAACGTAGACCCTAGGCTTTATGAAAATGCACTGACAATCATAACCCATGTTCCTATAAAATTATTATTAAATATTGTTTAGGAACTCTAGTGTTCTGTCATAACCCATTCCCACTTATTGCATTATGTGAGAGAGAGAAAATAAACTTTGCTTGTCCTACATTTCTGCAAATAAGAAACTGTCACTCCTTAGTATGTAGGGGTGAGAAATACCTGTTTCTCACACATTCCGGGTTCATAGCTGAATCTCCTATAACAAAAGACAGATTAACAAGAGAAAAGCAGATAAATGTATTTAATGCAAGTTTTATATGACATGAGAGCCTTCATAAAGAAATGAAGACCCAAAGAAATGAGTAAACCTGTGCCTTTTTTATACGAGGTTTGGTGAAGAAGTGGATGGGTAGACATGAATAAGTATGATTGGCTAGATAACATGATGCAATGGCAATAAACTGGAGGGAACTCAGCAAGGCCTGTTTATTCAGATTCCTCTCTGTCTCTGTGTCTTCAGAGAGAAGGATGTTCCTTTCTTCTGAGTATAGGGAAGGCACCTCTCGAATGAGGGCCTGATGGCCTGCTTCAAGGGAAGTTCAGAAAATTCTTCCATAGGTTGTATGACCTGCTTCACGGGAGAAGGAGGGAAGATGAGAGTGACCTTCCTGATTTTGCCGTTTTCTTGAATTCCAAGGGGCCCTATTTGGGAATAGCATGTCCTAAAGCCCATCAACACCTTTTTGTGAATGTATGTCCGTAGGTCTGTATCTGTATATGGTATACTACGTTTAGGTTTTCATCTTTAATTGAAAAAACTTTCCCAAAACCGAAATAATCAAAGAGAAAAAACTAGTTGCTAAGGAGACTCTCTGATGAATCAGAGAGTGATATCTAGACATACTGTATCTACTTAATTCAGGAAACTCTACATTTAAAAGAGGAGCAAATTATGTCCCAACCAACTGTGGATCATGAATTTCTACTGGCATGAAGTACAGACAGCTTTTGTTTATATTTTTAATCACAGAAGCAAATTAGCAAGTGTCTCTATATTCAATTTGCGAACAGATTTAGATGGATGGGGAACTTCTCTTGAGCATTCCTGATTTAGAAAAACAAATATCATCCAAGGACAAAGTGGTCCAGTGGAGGTGACTAAGGGTAACACAAAAGAGCCTTGCATTTCCATCCAGGAGTCTGCACAAGGGTGTTCTTGGAAATGGAAACTAAGAAAACCTCCATATGTCTGGCTGCAGACATGACATTTTCCAAAATAAAGGCAGTGTAATTTAAAAAGGGCTGACCCTGATTTACTTCCACATGACTAGTATGAAGTGCATGAATAACAATTCGGAAAGTCAGATCAGATTTTTTTGGGAACAGATCCTGACAAAAGGAAGATTAATGCTCGCTTCCAAAACTTTCTTAATTGAGTCTCATCATGTTTTTGTAATAAGCCTCAGCATGCTCATGAGTCTGGAGTTTCTACATTGCTGCCCAATGGGAACCAAGTAGGTTTTGTTAAAGGAGGACTTTTGCAAAGATAGCATGAGAGGTATGTACCCAGTAGAATGCTGAAGTGTCCTGCTGTTTGTGAGAATTAGCATAAAGCCCAGGAATCATGTGAGTAAAACCAGTGGAGGGGGGACGTGCACACAGCATTGCAGAGCAGAAAGAGAGTTTCAAAATTGTGGAAGTAACCAGGGGTTTGTAAAATAAAGTTTGATTCAGAATCTCAATTTTTATTATTTTATGAATTATCACTTCTATGACTGCTGGTTTTGTTCCTGAGAAACCAACAGAAACTATTAGGAAAATTCTATACTTTTGGCACTTTCAGTACTTTCATTATTTTTTTTTCTTCTCTGAAAATATCCTTAAAAATTTGAGTGAAGAAAAAGAAAGGGAAAAATCAAAAACTCCTTGGAAACAGAAGATTTCTATAAACTACTTTTTTAATGGGCTTTCTTCCTAAAGGTGAAACTACAAGTGAGTATAATTGGAAAGAAAAATACCTTTGCCTGACACAACTGAAATCTTCTTACTGGGAACTTCAGGTCTGTTGTTGCTAAGGGTAACTCAATCAATTAAAGTTTGAGTACTAGTCCTGAACTTGTTAATGAGATATGAAGGGAGGAAAGAGATTATTAGGTTTGGGGTGAGAAAAATTGGGAATTAAGAATTAAGTGGGCTACTGACAACTCTATCTTTTGCTTTTACATTTGAAATAAGAATTGATAGAACTTAGCAATTGGAAAAGATAAAGAAACTAATGAGATTCTGAGTGTTCAGGTGAAAGATGTTTTATAGAACAATAATTTGAGGTTGGTCTCATGGCAAATTTTGCTACTTCATCTATAGTATAAATAAAGCAGGTTATAAGAGTTGTAGCCTGAATTTTAGAAATTCAAGTATGTGATCATATTTTTCTGACAACTTTATGAAATTTGTCAACAAATTTTATTGATTGGTGACACCCTGGGCTCTAAATTAAGTGAGAACACAGTAAGTAATTATTCTTTTAATAAAAACCCAAACATAATGATGAATTTATAGTGAGAAGAGTACACAAAAATAGAACTTGTGCAGCATAAGAACAAATGTGCTAACTCTGAGGTGGGAGACCTGATAAGAATGCTTTTTCATTTATAACTTGTTCCGCTATACATAGCAGATACAGATCTCAGAGGTCTGAAATGATTTTGTCCTATCTGCAATTTCAGAAACAATGAAAGGAGAAGCAAAAAAAAATTATCTAAAATTAGAATTTATAATGCTTAAATTTTTTTTACCATTGAACTTCTAGCTCAAATTTCATGTTTTTGTGGTCTTTTTATTTATTTATCTTTGCATATTCTTAAATTCTTGTGGAAGAGTCAGAAGAAAGTTATTGTATATAACAAAAATAAAGTAAAATTTATGTAAAGGTGGTGAATTCCCTCCATATTCCCAACAAAGAATTTGAATACCTATATGTATCAGCTTTGCTGTTAGTACTTATTTTTATTGATATTTAAGCAGCAAAGTTTCAACAAGTTTTTCACATTATGAACAAAAATACTCTAAGAATTAAAACTATAAGAAATAAAAAACAAACTTTAAACTCATAATCTATTTTGGCTTAAATTAAATCAAAATATTCAGCAAAATTGCCATGCATTATAAACTTTTAAAGAAAGTAACATTCAGCAAATCCTAAATCTCAAGAAAATAATAAATGTTGTAAATTATAATGTGAATTTCTATTGTTATAGTGAATTTGTGGTATTCTCTTCTCAAAAAATATTGGGGTAAAAAATAAATATACATTGACTTGGTAATGGTGAGCATCATTATAATCACAGGTTTTTGAGAACATAATTTTTCTCTCATTTTATGGTACTTTGTGTAGTGTTCAAAGAAGATGCATTTTACTAGTAATAATAACCACCTTGTATTTGTGTAGCGCTTTAGAAGTTATAGAAGAAAGTCATCCAAATGATCTCATTTAATACCCAAATAGTCTGGAAAATGTCTCTGTACCCCTTCTTTTGTCTGAAGAAGAAAACAGACTGTGCATGGCTAGGTGTCCTTCCAAGCACAGTTAAGTGTCTTTCCAAGATCCTAAAGCAAGCAAGTAGTGGAACTATGACTTGAACTTGGGTCTTCTTGCTCCTGTCACATGCTCCTACCACTACTCCACAATATCTCCATTGAAAAGATGAAATACAACTAAGAAAACTCACCAAAGGAAAAGAGGATACACTGGGGCTTCAGCAGTGATTGACATTAGCTTATGCATAGCCAGACCTCATTAAAAAGCTCACATGTTGAAAGAAGTTGAGAATATCTATGTATTCAAGTGCTTTCATTCTTCATTGCTTTCTTATATACTGTTGCATCTATCATTTTTACAATATTAAACTTGGCTGAGTTAGGTTTTCACAAATCAATGTTAACAGACAGCAGGAAAAATCAAGAGTCATAAGCACATATTACTTAAAATGTAGTGTAATTGACACTTTGTGCAAATTTAGATCATGCAAATTTGAAATAGTGTGATGTAGAAAATATTAATGGAGTCACTTTGTACACAAAATTCTATATAATAAAAATCTGTGTTTTTTAATAAGTAGGAACCATATAATTTCAAAGTGAGTAAGCCAAGTGAATTATAAATTGTATTATGCTGTCACCAAATGGCATCAATAACTCTTATCCTTTGCCAGAATCATGCTGTATGTATAAAAACTTTGGCAGATAATTCTGGTGATTATTCAGCTGTTATTATAATACTTACTGTTATGATTATATACAGCCTATTTTATATACTATAGTGATGTTTCTAATAATTCATCCAATCATAGTTCTAGTACAAAAACAAACCCCCAAAATAAATAACTTTGGAACAAAGGTCAGGTATGCTAAAACACTTTAAAGAAAGCCAAGTAAATGCCATGAAACAATGAGCTGCTGATTTAGGAGACAGAGTTCTGATAAATAACAGATAATTCTCCATTTAGATATATAAAAGCACCTTTGAAGGAAGAGGAGGAGAAGACAAGAAGGAAAAAGGAAGAAGTGAGGGAAGAATTGCCACCATGAGTGTAGATTTCTGTGCTTCAGCAATGTACCTTTCTTTTGTACATTTAGTAGTTTGGGAAAATTAGCCTTGGATTATTCAAATTATGTCTCCTGTACAGTCATTAAGAACAGCCCAGTCACATAAAATATGATTTCCCTTTTTAAACTAATGTGCTCAGAGATCATCTGCCTCAACCATCTTGTAGACAATATATGCAATCCCCTTTAAAATATACCCTAAAGGTGACCAAAGTGATCCAGAGATGTATTGGTCAATTAAGGTCCTTAAATTTGCAAAGTATTTTATGTGTATAGTCTCACTTAGTCTTCAAAATAATTCTGTACAGATACAATTACATTAAGTTTATAATGAGAAAACTGAAGCCCATATTAACTGCTTATGGATATAAAACTATCTAGAAAAAGCTCAGGTCCTTCCACAACCAATTCAATAGTTATCGCCCATCAACTAAATAATTCCACTGCCCTGACTAAAATATTTAGCACATTGCTTTAAAAAATCCATTTTAAGCCTGAATCCTTAATAAGTACCCAAATATTTTGACCACTGTATGGTTAAAAACTCCCTTCCAGCTTCCCATTCCCTACCTAGGATAGTAAATTAAATCCCTGGACCTCTAGAACAAATTCTTTCAAAAGACTTTTCAGGCCAGACTGTCATACAGAGCTAACCCCATGCCCTTCTTTCTCAAAAAATGCAATAGGCACAACAAGGTGGAGAGATTCAATCTGTGTCATCACATGTCCATTTCCTTACAGAAGGTAAGAATTCTAAATATTCTTCTACATCTAACATGACTAAGATCTAGAAAGATATCTGAGACATGCAAATGGCACTCAAACTACAGAAACAAGAGCTCATTTCTTTTTCCAACTCATCCGCACCCACCAACATTCTCTCAATGAGTAGTGTGAAAAAAAGAAACCCAAGAAACTGTTCATGCTTTTAAATACTCTTAAAACAGAGTCTTAAAGCTGTAGAGAGAGTTTGCCTGGCTGAGTGTGAAACTGAGCCCCACTGAGCTGTATTATAAGAGTCAAAGTTCCTCTCCTATAGGATTTACTGTGACGGCCAGTCTAAACTCACTTACTTAATGCTGCTTACATATTCAGTGGATTTTTTCAAAGCAGAAATAGATTTTTATCTGATTGTTTTCTATTAATTCCAATAGCATTCACTCCTGTATAAGTATCAGTGCTAAAAACTGTTAATTAAGAGATATGAACCCAGTCTGAGATCACCTGTTAAATCTTGGTTCACGGAAGCAGGTGGAGTTAGGGTGCATGCATCAGACATTTCTACCTTACTAACAGCATCTAATCCCAGTGCCTGATACAAAGCAAATGTGTAATAATCTTTTCCTTTTACTCCTTCTTAAGTAGCTTTATCCTACCTTTTCCCTTCAACTTTATCATCATATGTATAGTAATGAGATAACCATGTACTTGCAGACTAAGGAAGGGGACGTAGAAAAGAAGAAAAGGATAAAGATACATTATTTAGTTAATTATATGTATAGCCTTATTTCATTAAAGGCATTATTTTCCTTTATAAACTGATGAACAGCAGGCCCTGGAGAAAGGAATCACTTCAGTTTATTACGCTGTAATTTGAGAAATGTGCTTTTTAGAAGTTGACAAAGTGCTTTTATGTTTAGATAATTTTATTTAAAATCTTCATCTTCCATGGAAAACAATTAAGTTTCAAGTGTCATGGTAAAAAAAATAAATGACATGTAAAATGCCCTATGTTAATTTGCTATGTAAGTCACACTCCCAAACAAATGTTCTCTGATGATTCGAAATAATGGTGGCAGCCCCCAGAAAGGCAGGTCATCTAATAAGAGATGGTCTCTTCCCCCTTTTATGCTAGTTGTTAAATTTTGGGGCATCACCCTTGTATATGCTTCTAACTTAGAAGTATACTATGTGTTTCCAAGCTGTCTAGACCAGAGCTGTCTGGATATGGTAGTCATCTACCACATGAGGCTATATTAATTTAATTAAATAAAAGTCAAAAATTCAGTATCCCAGTCTTCCTGGCCATATTTCAAGTCCTCAATAGCCAAATAAGGCAAGTATCTACAGTGTTGGTCAGCGCAGGGTTATAGAACATCTCCTTTGCTGCAAAAAAAAATTCTCTTGGGCAGCATTGTTCTGGACAAATATCTTCTCCTTGCAAAGATAAAAACCTGTTTTTAAAAGATATCTTGTTGGAAGGGAGAACAAGAAAGTAATCACCTTTCCTCCTCTCTTACAATTTAATAACAAGAGACCCAAGAGGTTAACTGGGTTTATCAAGATCATAGCACCAATTTAATGAGAGAACCACGGCTAAAGTCCACCTTTCTTGCATCACACTCAGTCCCAGCCTACTCACAGGGTCTTTTAAGTTAATGGTAAGAATAAATGGTATATTTGAATGGCCAGAGTATTTTTCCACCACCATCAGTTCCTGGCTCCTATAAAATAAAATTTTCACAAGTCCCCAGCCTCTTCCATTTCTATTTCCACCTCTCTAGGTACCTACCACCACCACTACCATCACCCTTTCCTCCTCTTCAAACTCAAATCCAAATTAGCACAAACTCTTCTATGAGCTCCTTTCTTATGTCCTCTAACCCAAAAAGTCCAGACCCTTTCCCATAAGCCCCAGGCCTCATATGCCCAACCCCAACCCTCTTACTGGGAGCCTAAACCAGCCATATCCTGGGAACCTGCCCACTGACTACCTCTCTATACATCCTCCTGGGGGCTTCGCCCCAGACTCTTGAGCAGAGACCTACTCTGAGTCCCTGAACCTTCCACCCAGCAGTATCCATATAGGGGTGATTCTTTGGACACTTTTTAGGTGATCATTTCCTGTTTCAAGCAGCAAAATCCCAGGCCTGCAAAAATTATGCTGTCACTGTGCTGCAGCTTCTTGGGGGTGGGAGATAGTATTCATGCACTGCAGGGACCTGTCAGCAATCAGGCCTGCCTTGTCTTTCAAGTCATTCCATAAGCTAACACTGGTCTAGCCAAGAGCACATATTAGATACTGTGAAATTGTGGATAGTTACTTCATCGTTTACTTTCAAGTGATAGAAATTAGAGTGGGTTTTATTTTCATATAGTTAATGATTACAGAAATGTTGCTCATTGGAGCTTAATCGCACAGAAAAGAACTTTTGAAAATGAGTTCCCGATATACACAAACCCCAGAGGGTTATGATGCTTATATTTTGGGAAAGACTAAAAAAAGAATGCTTTATATAGTTGTCTATAATAGTCTTCTCTTTACTAACAAAACTTTTTTTTATAATTATTGTTCGTTCCATGCTTTTGAACTGTTATTTAGATTCAGCACATCTGAAATAATTATAGTCAAAAGGAAATAGCAAAGCAAAGTCAAAGTCATCTCCTCCAGGAAATGGACTGCCAAGTACCCTGGAATCCACAATAGGAGGAACACGACCCCACGCCCTTCAACCAAAAATTTTACATAGAAAAATAGACACAGAAGCAAAGTGGAAGGGGTACAAATGGAGAAGACATACTTTGTCTTTAACTTTATCAAGCTCCTGCTTCACCCGTATGTCAGACCCCAGACAAACCTTTAAGTGTTTAGGGACAGAGAGGGAAATCTTGTCCTGTCAGATCTCACAGTCAGGAGTCCAAGGTCAAACATGAACATCCACCCTGAGACACACACTGGCAACCCGTATTTCATGGCCCTCACCCTGCCTTTGGTGTCAGCAACCAGAGGCTGAAGGCATTTGCCTACTTCACAAATTACCAGCTGCCTGATCCTCTGCAAAATACTTAGTCTTAGAGATTCAGTGTTTTTATTTGTAGCAAGGTCATGATAATTCTAAGCTCACAGGAGTTTTATAATAATTAAATGAGATAATGTATGCAAAATGCCTCCCCAAATAACAGCTGTTGTTCCTTTTTTCAATTATATGTCCTTGGTCAGGTAAGGTGATGTTAGCAACTCTCACTGACCCCTACTTTTGAGTGTGCAGAAACAACTACATTGGGAGCACTTAAAAGGTCCCACTGCTTCCAAATGTGTGCAGAAAAATTTGACTAGACACAAGGTCTGGCCTTGTCTCCCTTTTCTTTCTAACCTCACTGCCTTCAACTCCCAACCCAAGCCAACACTACTGAGCCCTCAGGAACTTCAAGAAAGGAGGAAGTCATTTTTTCTTGTCTTGGCGTCCCTATGCCAGGGCCCACCTTTTTCTCTGGATGAATAAAAACAGCTCTCTCTGCACCCCAGACCCTACCCAGCTCTAATGTGACTCGCTCTCCCCATCTCCCCAAACCCCTAGTCCTGTGTGAGTCTATACTACAGTCCACACCAGTGCTCTGTGCCTCCAGGGAGACACCAGGCTCCTCCACCAAAGACGCCTTACAGTTAGCTTGACTTATTTAGCATAGCAACACAAAATACAATTACCAGAATACCCACAGAATGAGCACACTTAGACTTTTCCATTTGCAAGTGGAGACAGAACAAGAAAGGCCTGAGGGAGGATGTGAGTGGTGAGTGGTACTCATTTCCAGGGTCCAGTTTCAGGCCTCTGGTAGGGAATTGATGGCTTTTAGCTGAGTTAAGGCGAGCGGAGACATCTGCCATCTACCAGCTGTGATACACTAGGTAAACCAATCAAAAGTTGTATTGCTGGTTTCCTCATCTGTGTGAAGGAGATAAAAGTACCTATCTCTTACAGTTTGGGGGATGATTAAATGAGACAAAAAATTCCAAATAAATGACAGCAATCACTATTAGTATTAATGCCAGGACTACTACCTGGAAAAATCAAAAGTATTGCTACTATTGCAGTTGCTTCTTTGAAATGCTGCGCTCTTGATAGGAGTTGAGATAATAAGGATAAGGGCCTTGCAACTCCTCTTAGATACTTGTGCCAATTTTACAGTAAAAATGATCAGTATCAAGTGGTGATTACTTTACAGTAATTCTACACTTGGCTGCACATTAAAATCATCTGAGAGCTTTAAAAATTCCTGATGCCACGTTATGCCCTGTTGCAATTTTCAGAATCTCTGGAAGGAGAACCCAGACATAAGCAATTTTTAAAGGTGATTCATATATATAGCCAAGTGTAAGAACTGTTAGCAGCATTAAATGGGAGGCCATTAGGCCAAGGTAGTTCTAACATTCTGGGTTCCTACTTGAGCAAATGGAAACCTAGCTCAGATGCATTTCCTGTGAGTGACTAATTTAAATAAAAACAAAACAAGCTCAGCCAATCACAAGTGGCCAATTAGGCATTAGCTGCATTGTCTTGAACTTCCCCTCAGCATAGTCCAAGTTAAATAATTGTTCAAACTTTAATCAATCAAATAATTTCTTTGCTCTGTTTCCACATTAACCTTATAAAAGCCCTCCCTTTGTGATTTTTGAGCAGAGCCCCAAACCACTTCTAGTATGGATCTGCCCAATTCATGAATCATTATCTGCTGAAATAAACTCTTTAAAATTTTAATGTGCCAAAGTTTACCTTTTAAGAGAACCACAGCTCCAACAGTTGTCTTAGAGGGGTAACACTCTTATTGGGGACTGCTATAGCCTTCTCTTTATAACTCTATTGTCATACCTGTCCCCTTCTAGGTAATTACTTTTAAGTGTGCTCCAGTAAATGCCTGTATATCCATGAAACTGCTCAAGAACAGAGACCATGAATTATTCATCTTTATAACTCCACTGGTGGTCATGTGTTGTAATAATAATGATGATGGTACTGAACTTTTGTGAAGCACTAACTCTATGTGCCTGGCATTGGGCTAAGCTGTTAAAAAATATTGTCTCATTCAATTCTCACAGCAATCTGTAAGGTAAAATGCAATTGTTTGCCTTACTTTACACCTGAAGAAACTGAGGTACCAATAGGTTATGAAATGCCTAAAAATTTATATAGGTGGTCTTATTACAGAGCCTATCCTCTTCCATTAAGTTATAGAAACCTCTATGTCACAGTGTGGGCTTAGAATGGGCATTTACTAACAAAAATAACAACAGCAGCAATAATATCACCTACAATTTATTGAGAGCTCCTCTGCAGCACAAGCTATGTTGATCCTTTTACCTACTTTATTTCATTTAATCCTCACCAAAAAATGTCCCTGAAAAGCAGGTCTTATTATTCTTCTCTATTATAAAGAGGAAATTGAAGCTCAGTAAGAGGTTAAATAACTTCAAAATGTGGTCATTCCGACTGAGAATTTGAATTTGCATTCAAGGATGTCTGATTTCTGGCTCTTGATTACTAAATAATACAGCATTTATTTTTTAATTTATCAATGGATAAATGAAAGAACAAATAAATGAATGAACGAATGAATGAATGAATGATGTTCAAAAGTCTTTTTCTATCCTTGCCTTCTTTATCAACATTCTCAGCAAGTATTCCTGGTTTATAAGAGGCTTAACTCCTCTTATAGGTTAAAAGTGGAAAAAATAGCAGTGTGCTAGTTCTATTTGAGGGAGGAGGAAGGGAAAAGCAACATGAAGGAAATGAGTCTCTGCAAATTCCCAAAGATTTGGACTGAAGCCTATTTGCCAGTTTGCAAATGAAAACGCTCTCTCCACTTTTCACTACTCTGTTTTATGCCTTTTAAAATTCAAACAGGAGGCTTAACATCTGCTATGTGTATTAGAAAATCAAGAGGGCTGCGAACACTAAACAGAAGATGTACTGGATATTTTCAAATGTTTCCAGTTGCCAGGCAACAGTCTTCCTGCTTTCCAGGCACCACGGCTAAGTCACCTGGACTTCAGCTCTGAGGAAGTCTTGAATTAAACTTCCAGCCATAGGCTGTGACAAAGTATTCAAACAGAACTGTAAAAGACAGCATTTCATTTTATTCCGTTTTTTTTTGTTTGTTTGTTTTTTTCTTCAGACTTGTCACTAGCAGCAGTCACTGTCAGTGCTGCGTCTGATAGATTCACACAATGTGGATTTTCTAGAAACTCAGTTCCTTATACAGTGAGACTCCCTAACTCAAACATCATAAATGGCCCTTCTGAAGTAGTAAAAAGTACATAAATTGCAGAATAATTTACAGAATAGAATTTTATTCATTCTGTTAAGGTCAGTGACTTCAAATGAATTTATGGAATTGTCAAGTAGCAATTCTATTTAGTGGAAGTGGAGTTTTTTCTTTTTTAATTAACACATTGACACACCAGTTTAAGCAACTCTGGGATTTGTTTACCAGTCTCCCCAGGATTTTATTTGTACTGTTTCTTTAGGCATTGCATGAACATCTTGTTTCATCTCCATAACAATTCTGGGAGAAAATATTTTCACCATTTTTACAGATTGCAAAAGATAATAAAAATCTCAGAACACCCTCCCCAACTCCTTATGCAAAAGGGAAAGTAAAGGCCAGTGGAAGACTGGCCCACAGATCATCCATTAAGGAAATGCCTTATTGGCCTCCCATTAGTAAGGACATGCAAATTGTAATGTTAGGTCTGCAGGCTAAGTCTAGCGCCTAAAACTAAAGCCTGTTGGATTCCACACAAATAATAAATTACAAGTTTATATTCCCCATTGCAGAACAGAGACAAGAGAGGATCAAATATTCTTCCACCTATCCAGGGACATCTACACAATGGATGGTTCCTTCACTCCCTTTTTCTCTTCTGGCATTCACCTTCTTTTATGTAAAATATAGATTTTTCTGGGTCTCACAATAATGTAATCATTTTGTCTCACTACCCACCCACCCCACTGCTTTTTTATTCCCATTCTATATGCCTTATTTCCACTAAATACTGAAACTTTCAAATTCTCTTTCAAAAAAGCAGCCATGGATTGTTTGTGGTTTGTGTTTTTCCCAGGTGTGTCTTCAGCTTTAGCTTAATAACTCTCCATGGATTGAGATTTTTGCCTCAGTCACTTATTTTGGTTTGTCAAGATAAAGCAGCTGAGATTACGTGGATGAGATCCCTGTGTGTAATTCATAGTTGGGTTCCAAAGGCCTTCAATGGAGCCCAGGATCTAAAGCAGTTTCTACTGAGTGCTTAAATCTCACTTAAGTTATGAACCCTGAATTCTGCCAAAGCCAAGCTGCCCAAACCAGCCACTGCAGCTCCTGTATATGCCTACCCATGCGGATCCCCTCCCTGACACTGGCAGGTGGCCTCCAGGGACCTTTGGTAAGTAATATACTTAACCAAAAATACCACTGGCCGGAGGAATCCCAGGTGTGAACTAAATGCCACCCTCAAGACATACGTCAAGCGGGGCCCCACTTCAGCTCGAAGCCCCACTTGCTTCTCAGAGCAAGGCCCCACTCAGGGCCTGGAAATCCATTAACTTCTGAACTTCCCTCCCTGTTTTTCTTTTCCCCATTGTAATCCCTGAACAACTCACATTTAAACTGGGGAAGGGAATGCAGGGGAGTCTAGGACTTTGGAGAGAACCTTATGTTGTGTGTGTGTATTGTGGGGAGGGAGTGCCAAAGAAAAGCCACCCTGCAGATGAAAGCCATTCAACACATTCAAATTCTCCCTAGCATTTAAGTGGCTTAGGGAACAAAGTTTGAGTTTTCAGTCTTCCCTGAGGCTCCTGCTAATTTTTTTTTTTTTTTTTTTTGAGACAGAGTCTCACTCTGTTGCCCAGACTAGGGTGAGTGCCATGGCATCAGCCTAACTCACAGCAACCTCTAACTCCTGGGCTCAAGCAATCCTGCTGCCTCAGCCTTCCTAGTAGCTGGGACTATAGGCATGCGCCGCCATGCCCGGCTAATTTTTTCTATATATATTAGTTGGCCAATCATTTCTTTCTATTTATAGTAGGATGAGGTCTCCCTCTTGCTCAGGCTGGTTTTGAACTCCTGACCTTGAGCAATCCGCCCGCCTCGGCCTCCCAGAGTGCTAGGATTACAGGCGTGAGCCACCGCGCCTGGTCTATTAATTTTATTTTAATATTAGGCCTCCTTATAGTATTGATATTATAATTCAACCTCCTGGCCTGAGGTCCTGGCCTTCTAATGCCTTCTCCGTTACATCCATTATGCATCCATTTACTTATCCAACCCATAATAATACTTGTTGAGTGCCTACTATGTATAAGGATCTGGGGACACAGTGATGAACTAAATGAACGTGGGTTCTGCCCTTGAAGAGACTGGTGTCAAGGGGACATTAATTGAGCACTTACTATATTCTGGGAACAATATAATCCTTTCCCACCATTAGCTTATTAAGTTTTCATTGAATTCAATTCTCACAACAATGACATTAAGTAGATATTATGATTAAATCCTTTTTCAGTTGAGAAAAACTGCTGTTTGCCAATAATGAGTCAAAATTCACCCCCAGATCTTCCAGAATATAAACATTTAATCACTATTCCATACAGCTTCTATTATAATTGTGTATATTTATAAATATATTAATTGTGAAGATTAAATACCATAAGCCAAGTAAAACCCTTAACATTGTGCCTGGCATGTAGTCTGCCACAATTATTTTGATTCTCCCATCCTACACGCAGAGAACCTAACTAATCCTGAGCTCCCAAAATTTCTACCATATCCAAGACCCTTTGGTAGAGCCCCAGACAGTCTTTCTTCTGGCCTCTCCTTTCAGGACAGATTCCCGCCCATCCTCTAAGAACCAAGAAGCAATAAACAAGACTTGGTCAAAAGACAAAGAATAAGAATGCAGGATAAGAACCAGCTCCTGGATTAGCTTCACTTGAAGCTGGGAACAATCTCTGTGTCAGTAAAGCCTATTTCACCCCAAACAGCCAGCTAGAACTCAGTCTTCAGAACAGTCCAGCAGAATTCCCCCTAAAATTAAAAACAAGCCAAACGTCACATCCACCATTATGTCTGACCTCTGACCAGTCAGAAGAAATAGAGTTAAAATAAAATTTTCTATAATAGTCTCCATTTACTGAGAATTTTCTATGTGTCAGACTTGGTGTAGTGCAGAAAGCATGGGTTTTTGGATAAGATGACCTCCTCTCAAATCATGTTAGTTTCCTTGGAAAAATTATTTAGTTTCTCTGAACTTCTGATAATGGATAGTGTAAAATGCCATGTTGTTAAGGGGATTAACTAAAATCAATTATCTGGTGACATGCAACAAATGTTTTTCCTTCAGTTCCACCCTCTCTCCATCAGACAGAATGTTTGCTGATGTCACTGTGACTAGGGTGTATTCAAATATGTGTTTTCTACTTTGATTTGTGAGTCTAATTTTTCTATTGTGCCACCTAAGTTTTAAAATGTCTGTACCTTAGCATGCCTATTCAAACCAGGAAACTAATAGTGTATCTGCTAGCTCCATGTCATTTTTCCCCAATAGAAAACAACAAAATTAACATATTTATTAGGGGCCTAACCACCTAGATGCTATAATCTATGGATGTTGTATATAATGAGTGGAACTTGCAACTGATTAAAAATTCACCTATTATGTTGGAAACCTATCCCAAGAGATTCTGAATATTGCTCTGCTAATAGTGTATACAGTCTAGTAGAAGGTAGCTGCAGTGATGTGAATAAGTATGGGTATTATATTGACCTTACAAATCTTTATTTGATGTTTCCTGAGGCCAGCCAGTGGTCTGAGTGCCGAAGACATTGAACAAGACAAGCAGGATCCTTGCTCTTGTGGCACTTCAACCTAGTGAAAGAGTTCTACTAATGCTAGCTGACATTTATTACTTGTATACTATATGTGAGGCCCTGCAATATTAGATGTTCTAGGTGCATGGTATTTTCTTAGGAACCCCATAAGCATTAGTTGCTCTTATTATCTTCATTTTATAGAGCAGGAATCTAAATCACTGAAAGGTTAAGCAACTTGCCCAAGGTCACATACACAGTAAATGTCAGAGCCAAGATTCAGACAGACTCCAGAGATTTCTGCCTTAGTTGTGGTGCAAACTGCCTTTCTATATAATCTGGAGTTACAAAAAGATTTTATATTTTATTCTATAAACTCATAGAATTTGTGAATTGGGAATAGCAAATGGTAAACATTACCATTTTAGAAACTAAAACTAAATAGAAACATGAAACAACTGGCAAACTCACAGCTCTAGTCTGTAGGGAGCTGACACAAGAACCCAGGGTTCTGATACTTTCTGTCTTTAGTATTCCTTTTGCTATGTGCACACGCACATTTAGTTGGAAAAAGAAGAAGACGTTCAAATACAGAGCTGAGTGGATCTCAGACCACTTGTAAAATCAGGATAAAATCTATCTTGGATTGGTTATTGCAAGAACTGATAAAGCATTTACAGTGATTAGCATGTACTGATTATTCTGTAAATGTTAGAGCCTCTTCATCTCGTGGTTATAGATTTGTTTTTTATTCTTTCACATTGAATGTGGGCAAATACCCAAAGAAACCACATTTCATTCTTGGGAAATTTCTGAGCAGTCAAATCACTGTTAATTACAATACAAAATCAGCTCTGTAAAGCTGCTCCATGTGAATGTTTAATGGGCAGGCAAAATAAGAAAAATAATATTGTAGCTGAAAATTAAGAAAAGGGTTTACCTATTCCTGAAGCCACCCACTCTTAGAGCAAAAATAGTTCTTATAGATCACTTTAGAGATCTGGCCTAAACCTAGAACCCAAATCTAGAACTCAAAACACAGATAGGAACTGCCTTGTCCAAAGTTCCACTTCCAGTTAGGGCAACATATTTGGACTAGACTCCTACTCCTCTCCCCTACCCCCAGCCCCCACTTGCCAGCCCACCCCCATCCACATGATCTCTGACACAAAGAACAACAGCCTCCATGGCACTCAGTGATGCCCTACAAAGCCACCTAATGAACCATACCGAGACTACTTTTCACAAATCTGCCTTCAGGTGGTCTCCCCTTGGTACAATTTAATCGAAGGAATCCCTTTGATGTGGTCTGAGAATGACCATCATTATAAAAATTTCAGCTCTGTAGGGAAAACATAGATGTGAGTTTTCAATTAATAGAGCCCCAAGAATGCACAAATCTCTCATCATTAACCCTGTGGGAAAAGCATGTGTCTGTGATATCTTGCTAGCATCTTTTTTTAAAAAATATAAAAATTCCTCTCACATATGAAAAATCTTATAACTATCTTGTTAAACTCTCAAGGTTTTCTTTCTGTTGTCCATGAGAAATGGAACCCTTCAGAAAAGTAAATATTAGCTAGCAAAGCTTGGTATTAATTTTCCAAGGAAAAGATTCTTGTTTATGCGTAAATTGCATGTTCAATTCAGTGACACACACAGACACACACACTCACTCTCACACACACAGTTGTTATACCAGACATGCCCTTTCTTCTTCACTGCTTCTACACTTACCCTGTTTCCCATTTCAATATTCTATCAGCAAATGGCACTTCAGACCTGCTGTGTATTCAATCCCATGCTAGACATTAGCTACAGTTCTTGCCCTGGAGGAGTTCACTGGGCAGAGAGATGACCCACAAACAAGTATAATACAAGTGCTCCCCTCGACTACCACATGGTCACGTGGGAGGGCAGCGAAAGAAGCAGCCATCTCTTCCTGAGACATCCCGGGAAGGCTTCACAAAGGAAGAGACTATGAACTGGGCCTTAGAGGACCAGTGCGAATTTGCCAAGTGAAGACTGGGGAGAGCCCTTGGGCAGAGGGGAGAGCATGTGTTAAGGAGATAGACTTTGAAGAAAGCACAGTGTGGTTAGTGAATGATGAGGCATGGTGGGCAGAAGCGAGTGAGCCAAGTTTGGAGAGGTAGGTTGCAATCATAGTGAGAAGGGTCTTTTGTGTTTGGGTCAAGGAAGTTTTGCTCCAGTGAAGGCTTCTAAACAGTAGTGACCAGACTCAGGTTTATTTTAGTGACATCTAATGCTTGTCAGCATTTGGCAAAGTTTTACCCTTGAGGCCAAGTAGGCCCATTCTCTTAGGCTCTGAGGAGATAGTAACCATGGAAATCATGGGCCAACCAGAGTTTTCTCTTTAGAAAAGTCATCTAGACTTCAGTCTAAAAAAAATCATTTAGATGCATCTGCAGCCTTTTGAAGCTCCTAATTCATGAATACGAAATTCAGAATTTTGTATGTCTGTCCTGGCATTTCTATAGCACTGTAAAGAAAAAACATATTTGACCACTTTGTTTATTTTGGAGGAAAATTACAGAGAGATTTTGAAGGTTCCAGCCTACTTTTTCGAGTTTGAGTATTTAGAAAAAAGAGAGAAAAAGGGAGTTTGGGTCTGATTTGAATAACGGCTTGTGTTCCCAAGAGCTTTGTGCTTTGGTAAGCAATGTAGGCTGATTATTGCCTCATGCTTTTCTGAAACAGCTGTCTGTCTGCTTTTAGAGCTCTATTCTAGGGGGATTGCAGGAGCCACAGAAGAGAATTTAACTCCTGAACACTCGCGTCACTTGGGGAGAAGAGATATGAAAGAGCAGTGGTATCATTTGTCTGTTTCTTTGTTTCAGAAAGTTGGTGGTTGTTTGAGGCAAATAGTGAAAGATCCTTTCTGTAGGTTCAAATGGAAGTTTTGCATGAACCAGTCCGTTGAGGGTCACCTTCTCAACATTTTGATGTATGCCTGCCTGTGTCTTTGAGTTAGCTTGGTTTTCACCTAATATTCAGCCTTTATTTTAAGGAGGAACAAGTTAGGACCTGCATCACTGGGCTGTTTTTCTGTTTTCTGAGTCCTACTATAAATCTGGTTTACCTGGAAACCACACTAAGCTACCATAGTTGGATTTATTGTCATACCCAATTGGGACCTGCCTTTTACTCATTTGATGATTATCTATTAAACAGCATGTGCACTTGGCATTGTTTTAGATGCCATGTGTATTTAATTGATGAAGTTTGGCTTCCTGTCACTACTGATTTAACAAAGGGCCCTTGTCTTGGTGAACTTCCCTTTCATGGTAGGATAACAACTAAACAGAACTGACCAGACCAGGGTCCTGGACGAATAGAAGTCAAGTCTGAGACCTACAGTGGTCCCACAGCCCTGATCGAGATCTAAATAAGACTCCAGAACTCCTGGCCCTCTCTCATACTGTGTAAGAGGCCCCTGTCAGAGCTCCCCACCCCAGGAGGGGTCAGTGCATGCTGTCAGTTGTTCTCCACTGAATAAACACATACTTCTACCAAAATTTACCAATTCAACCAAATCCCAAGGGCTCTTCTAAATTAACCAAAGGACAGAGCATTATGTAGTTTGATCACATATCCTCCAGCAGTGACCTTGGCTTTTCTTGCACATTTGATATTTCTTAATTTTCCTGAATGCCCAGATAATGCACATAACACTGATAAACATCAAATCTTTGTTGATCACTTATTATACGTCAGAGTCACGCTAAACATTCACATGTTATCTCATTTATCTTTTTTACAACACCCTTATAAGCTAACTACTATTATTCTCCCCATTTTATTGATGAGAAAAAATGAGTTTTGGAGAGCTAATTTGCTAGTGGTCATAGAACTTGTCAGAGGCAGAGCAGAACTATACCTGCACTTCTTAATACCACAGCCCTTGGGAGCATCTCAGGGATGGAGGTTTTCCATACACCTGCACCTTAGTTACTGTGGGGGTCGGGTGGGAGACAGAGCCCCCTGGACTGGATTGTATTTGACCCCAAGTCAGAGAATGAAGAGCTTCCAGGGACACCCCTTTCTCTGCAGAATATGGTTCACTTAAAGAGAGGAGCTCACACTCACAAATAACAGTGGAGTTCATCTTTCTCTTGAGGTATTGCTTTAAACACATAAAGCACTGCTGTTTTGGAATAAATTACATGATCAGCTTGTCTGGCTTATGTTAGTGTTTTCTGTTTAGGCAAATTTCAGTAACAAAAAGATGAACTAGTCAAGTTCCAACATGTCTAACCTAAAATAGATATATGTCAACATCAAGATGTGTCCATATATAAACGGAAAATTGAAAAGAAGAAAACTAGTGTGTTTCTATTATGCTTTTTTATCCTTCTATCTAGCTTGACCTGGACTTTTAAGCTGGCCACCTGTTCCCAAAGCATGGGCCTCCAGCCCCACTGTGTTCATGAACTGATCACCTTCATCCTGCCTTGCACCATGTTTTTTTCACCCGGTTCTAACTTCCTCAGATCCTGCCTAGAGCTTCACTCTTATACCTTGGGTCCCTTTGATTATGTTTCTCTCAAGCTGACATTGGTTTCCTTCCCTGGCTATAAATTGCCAGAAATTTGCTCCCAGGTCCTCCAGCGAATAACAGAGCCTAGTACAACCTCAGTATAGGACCCTGCCCAAGTGCCAGTCTGCAAGGTCCACACTCCCCTGGGTTTGCTTCAATTCCCCCAAAGAGAATTGGACAATTGAAGTTATCAAACATTTCCTCTTCTCACATTAAGTGTGATAACTGACTTTTATGCCTGGAATTAAAATAGCTCCAGGGAGGCATCTCCTCAACAAATACAGTAATTCTTTAGGTGGCCTTTTAGAGCTTATAAAGTCAATATTGTCAACTTATTCAGTGAGCATTCATTGAGCACCAGCTATATGTCAGGGACTCTAGTAGGCTAATTTAAGAGATACACAGATGAACAAAGACAGCATCAGGACAACCTGAGGAGTAGGTGGACCAAGTGGGTTAGTGGTGGGAACTTAGGAAGGAAAAAGAGAGGAGTGGATGGGGGAGTAAAAAAAAAAATGAAAAAGGAAGGAAAAACAGTCACAAGTTGTGTCAGTTCTGATACGTTTGGCGAGGCATCTTCATCTTTGGTGACTCCTGAAATCCAAAGTGAGATTATAATTCCTAAACTCTCACCCTCTAGAGACTTCACCTATCCTGTTTCAACACGGCCACCATTTCCTTCTCAATAATAAATGGACATGTGTTATGCTTTTTGGAAATAGAGTTTAGCTATGCACATTTCCTTCTGAATAATCTTTATTGTTTCTCATTTGCTGCCCTTCCAATAACAATCTCTGATCTGAGCCTTTCTATATCAGTGTTTCTGCACCTCTTCTGTGAAAGCACTAGAAAAACACCTGACAAATAACAACTCAATAATGTCTTGCTGCTTTGTGCCTGCCAAGGGACATTTTCTTATAATTTCCACTGTAGTGGATGTTAGTCTATTGCATTGTCTTGTGTTACAAACAAACAAAAAAGTCTTACCAAGTACCTGAGATTCTGTCTATCTCTCTATCTATATATCTGTAATATTTTTTCCTCAGGGAAGTAAGCTTTTTCTCTCAGAAGTTAGGTACGGCTGTCAGATCAACATGATTTTCATACCTATTCCATGACTCTGGAATCAGAAGATCCGAGTTAAAGCCAGTATAGCACTAAATGACTGTGCTACCCAAGGCAAGTCATTTCATCTTTCTGGGCCTTGATTTCTGGGCGTGAGATCAGAAGCAACAGAGATTAGGTGAGCTGTAGATTGGAATACAGTGGGAGAACGTTTAAGGCCACACATTGAGTAGGGACAGAGCCGGGGCTTAGAACAATTCCCAGGTTTTTGTCCACAGTCCTACACCTTCTCAGAAAGCTTCATCATGAAGCACTTCAGCATACTTTGGTCTGATTTTTTTTTCTCTGTATCATTTACGAATTTTACTGACCTAACCAAATATGTGGTCCTACCAACGTCATGGGAACACAAATCTTTGTCTCATTCTAAACTTATAGTCGGGGATTTGGAGGCCTGAGTGTTATGCCATCTATGGTGTCAGGAGGCAGGCAGGCCTCCGCGTGGTAGTGAGGTGGGGTTTAACTCGAGCCATGGACATCCAGAGGCAGGGTGGGTCCCAAGGCTGGTGATCTCTCCTGGCCTCCAGCCCAGCCCTGTGACTCTTTTATAAGCATCGTTGCGTCTGGCCTAATCAGTTCTCTCTGGATTAGGACTGTCTACAGAGTGCAGCGTCTTACAGCTTAGCCCAGCTTCTTGCGTCTTCAATCCTTGCTTTATTCTTTCCCATATGATTGCTGAATGTCAACACTCTCTCCTTTCAGCATACCAAATCCTGCACGGGGGCGGCAGGCATAGCTCCAAGTAGGCCAAAGTCATGGGCTTTCCTCTCACAGGAGTCATTTAGCCACAAGGGAGCTGCAGGATCTCTGAACACTCCTGAGGACTCCATTTAAATATCCTTTCTGTAGGTTGTGGCAATGCCACATTTAACCTTGACCCCCCAAGCCAGGTAGAGAGGCCCTGGCTTCATAACCTCTAGGTGACAGCCTGTGTGACTCTGCTCTGAGCCCTCAGCCAATTCAGAAGTGATTAACCCTGCTCTCAGGGGGCAGGGGGCAACATTTGGCCTCACTATATTCCCTCGCTAACTTTGATTCTTTTCTTTTCTTTCTTTGTTTTGTTCTTACAAAATCTGGCTGAAGAATGTTTATGGTTTTCAGTTTTCAAGTGGAACAAACTCATGATTTTTATGTTATTTCCCATTCAGCATCAAAAACACTATTGCCAGTTAGAGATACATAGCAAGCAGATTTTTCAGCTTCTACCCTTTTTGTATACATATATCTTTCTTCTCATTTTAAAAATGAACATACAGTAAAACTGGCCGTTATTATGGTGCTTGGTTTTATGAATTTTAATGCATGTATACAGTCATGTAACTATTACTGCAATCAGTATACAGAGTTCTCTCAACCCCCAAAATTCCTTCCTGCTATACCTTTGTTCTCAAGCTGTCTGGCAACCCCTGGCAACCACTGTCCTGTAGTTTTGCCTTTTACAGAATAACATATTGATGGAATCGTAGAGTATGTAATATCTTGAGTCTGGTTTATATCAGTTAGCATAATGCACTTGAAGTACATTCAAGTTGTGTATATCAAGTTTGTTCCTTTTTATTGCTGAGTACTATTCCATTGTGTGGGTGTAGGACAGTGGTTAATCCATTCATCCCTCGAAGTATATTTGGGTATTTCAGAATTTGGTGATTTTATAGGTAATCTGCTAGAAAAGTTTGTGTGTAGGTTTTTATATGAATGTATGTTTTTTATGAACATAAATTTTTAACTTTTCTATAATAAAGGCAAAGGAATTATAATAGCCAAAATAATTATGAAAATGAAAAACTGAGTTAGAAGAATCAATTTATTTGTGTTCTATAATCCAGAATACAATGATTGGGTTATATGGTAAGTGTGTGCTTAACTTTATAACTTTTTTCATACTGTGGCAGAGTAGTTATTCCACTTTGCATTCCCACCAGTAATGTATGAGAGTTCCAGTTTTTCCACTTTCTTTCAGCACTGAGTATTAGTTTTCAGTGTCTCAATATCAGCCATTTTCATAGATGTGTGATGCTATCTTATATTGGTTTTAATTCACATTTCCCAAATAACTAGTAATGTTATCTTTTCATGAGCTAATTTTCCATCTTTATATCTACTTTGGTGAAATGTCTATTCAAGCCTTTAGCCCATTTTAAAAACTATTTATTTTCTTACTATTGAACTTTAAGATTTCTCACATATTCTGGATATAAGTCCAGAATGTGTTAAATATGTGATTTGCCAATATTTTCTACTAGTCTGTGGCTTGTGTTTTCATTCTCTTTCATTGCTCTTTGGAGAGCAAGAGTATTTCATTTTGATAAAGAACAATTTATCAATTTTTGGTGTCATATCTAGGAACTCTTTGCTTAATTCCAAGTCACAAAGATTTTCTCCTGTCTTTTTCTAAAAGTGAATGTTTTAATGTTGTAAGTTTAGACCTATCATCTATTTTGAGTTAGTTTTTGCATTGGGGATATGAGGTCTAAATTGTGGTTCTTTTTTTTTTTTTCTTTTTTTTTGGGGGGGGGAGTATGTGTGTTGTTTCAACACCTTTGTTGAAAAGACCATTTTAGTTCATTTTGTGTTACTAAAACGTAATATCACAGACTGGGTAATTTATTTTTAAAAAGCAATTTATTTCTCATAGTTCTGGAGTCTGGAAACCCCCATATCAAGGTGCCAGCATCTGCTGAGGGCCTCCTTGCTATGCCATCCAGTGGCAGAAGGCAAGAGGCCGAGATAGGATGAGAGAGCACAGGAGAGGGATGAACTCACTCTGCCCTCGTGAACTAATCACCTCTCAAAGGTCCCACCTCTCAACGCTGTTGTACTGGAGATTAAGTTTCCAACACAGGAATTTCGGGGGACATATTCAAACCATAGAACTGGCCTTTCTCCATTGAATTCTCTTTACGCCTTTGTGAAAAAAAAATTAGTTGACTGTATTTGTGTGGCTCAGTTTCTGAGCTCTCTATTCAGTTCCATTTTTCTATGTATCTATCCCTTCACCAATACCATACTGTCTTGATTACTTTGTAGTAAGTCTTAAAATTGGGAGTATAATTATTCTGACTCAGTTTTTCATTTTCATAATTGTTTTAGCTATTCTAATTCCTTTGCCTTTCTTTATAAAATTTAGAGTGAGGTTGTCCATGTCTTTAAAATATCCTGCAGTAATTTTGGTTGAAATCGTACTAAATCTATGAATTTAGGGATAATTGACATCTTTACCATTCATGAGCATAGTATGTCTCTCCATTTATTGAGGTTTTCTTTGATTTCTTTCATCTACTTTTTATAGTTTTCAGCAAATAAAATAGGTAGATGCTATTTAGAAGAGTGTTTTTAGTTTCTAAGTGCTTGAGGATTTTTTCCTGATATCCTTCAATTAGATTTATTTCTAGCTTAATTCTATTATGGTGAAAGATCATACTTTGTATTATTTCAATTCTTTTTAGCCATTAAAGTTTGGTTTTGCCCAGAATATGATCCATCTTTGTGAATTTCCTATGTGCACTTAAAAAGGAATATTTCATGTGCTATTATTGAATGGAGTGTTCTACAAATGCCAATTATATTGAGTTGATTGATAATGTTGTTTAGGTCTTCTATTTCCTTACTGATTTCCTGTCTATTATTTCTATGGATTACTGAGAGAGAAATTTTGAAATCTCCACTATAATTGTGGATTTGTCTACTTCACCTTTCAGGTTTTTTCTTCATCTATTTTGAAACCTGTTAGTTGCACAAACATTAAGAACTGTTATTTCTTTTTAGTGAATTTTTTATCATGATGTAATGTACCACTCTTTAGCCCTGGTAATATACTTTGCTCAGGTGTCTACTTTGGCAGATATTAATAAAACCACTTCAATTTTCTTTTGACTTGTGTTTCCATGATATATCATTTTCATTCTTTTACTTCTAACTGTACTATTTCATTTGAAATTAATTCCTTGTAAATAGTATGTAGTTGGTTCATTTTTAATCCATAATGACAATTGCTGTTTTTTATTTGGTGCATTTAGAACATTTGCATTTAATGTAATCATTATGAATTTAGGTCAACCATTTTATGGTTTTTTATTTTCTCTATTTCTCATTCCTCTCTTTTCCATTCTCTGGCTTTTTGGGTTATTTACACATTTTTAATGCTTAACTTTAATTTATCTCATGTGTTTTTAACTATATCTCAGTATATAATTTTTTAGTAGCTGTTCTAGGAAATATGATCTATGTATTTAACTTTTTATAGTCCTCATAGAATAAATATTTTTTCACTTCAGTGGAATATAAAAACTTTACCACCATACACATCCCCTTATCTTCCCCCTTTGTATTATAATTATTTTATATATTATATCTGCACATATTGCAAACCTCATATGACAATATTCTAATTTTTGCTTTCAACTATCAAATACACTTAAAGAACTCAGGAGGAGAAGAATAGTCTGCTACATTTACCATTTCTGTTGCTCTTTCCTCATTCCTGATGTTCCAAATTTCCTTCTGGTATTATTTCTCTTTTGCCTCAAGATTTTCTTTACTGCTACAGATCTGCTGGCAATAGATTCTTTTGGATTTTCTTCACTTGAAAATGTTTTCATTTCACCTTTATTTCTGAGGAATATTTTCACTGGATATAGAATTCTCAATGATGGTTTTTTTCTTCAAATATTTCTTTAGATATTCTTTAATAAACACAGAATCTGAAGAACACTGAGATTGCTTTCACAGAACAAAGTCTGTTTCATTTTGTGTTTTATGATAAGAAGATATATTACAAAATGGACATTCAAATATATTATTTATTTGTACTTCTGCATTTGCCCTCAACATTTCAAAGTAGAAAATTTCTAGAGGAAACATAAAATTTTCACTTAAGATAATATGAGATGTTGAGCCACTATAGCTCAAGATCACAGCCTATCATTATTTTAATTAATTTGTCTTCTTCCCACAATTTACTGAAAAGATATATTATCTCTCATTACAGTTCCAATTGCCCTTTCATTTTATTTTTTCATCCTTTTGTGATCATACCTTCATCATTGCCCTGGCTAGAGACCACTAGTTTGAAAGTAAAAACCAAACAAACCACAAACTCTATCTTCATTAATAATATCACCTGCCTCCCTCATTGGGCTGCTAATTAAAGAAGAATTAACAAGTTAATACCAAAACTCTCAGCTACTTAGGTGTTTATTAAAGTAACAGAAAATAACAATATACCTTTTTGAAATATCAAGAAAATATCAATCAATTCTAGCTCTCAGTATGCCTTTAATCTATGTATTGCCTCAATATATTTTACCCCCATCTAATCTGAGGTTCCCATCTGGCCAACAATCCCTTCCCCACATCTTTCCTCTTCCCCTATTTACCTTGAGAATTTCAGCTTAGCCTTTAACACTCAAATCGATTGTCACTCCCCTTTAGGAGATTTTTCTTCATTTCCTCTTTCCCCACTTTGATAGGCAGAATAGTAGGACCTCAAAGATATTCACAGCCTAATCCTTAGAACCTGAGAATATATGTCTCTATTGTGTAAGAGGAATGTTGCAGATGTGATTGAGTTAATGACTGTGAGATTGGAAAATTATCCTGTATTATTATGCTGGTCCTAGTCTAATTAAATTAATCCTTAAAGGTGGAAAGAACCTTTCCTGTCCGTGGCCAGAGGGAGACTTGACTAAGAGAGAAGTGTCAGAGAGATGCAAGGTAGTTGGCCTTGAAGATGGAGGAAGGGAGTCATGAGCCAAAAAAAAAACGTGAGCAACTTCCAATAACTGGAAAAGAAAAGGAAATAGTTTTCCCTTAGAGCCTCCAGAAAAGAATGCATCCCTGATGACACCTGATTTTAGCCCCATGAGACCTGTGTCAGATCTCTGACCTACAGGACCATAAGCTAATAAATTTGTGTTCTTTTAAGCCACTAAGTTTGTGGTAAATTGTTATAGCAGCCATAGAAAACTAATACAACGTCCTCCTGGTCCAGTTAAATGTCATTTTTATAAGCTCCTGCTACCTTCCTCACATATTGCTAACAATATGTTCATAGCACTTACTATACAGTATTGATTTCATCTACTCATTTGTCTGTTCCTTGCAATAGACTTTGAGTGCCTTGAAAGCAGGAATAGGTTTTATGCATAGAACTAGGTATCAGTGAATTCATTCATTTATCATGCAAAACAGTTACTGAGTCATCTCTTCACACCAGGCACTGGGATAGACTCTAACAATGGCAATGTGTATTAGCACTGCCCTTTCATTCCAGTCTACTGCTTGTGATTTTTTTTATTAAAGAAATTGGGCAGGAATCAGACGTAAGAAAAATAGGTGACTTCACCCAGACATAGACCCTAACAGCATTCATATCTTTAGATCTGGCAGTCAGAGGACATTAAAGACATATTTGTCTCCAAAAAATCTTTCCAATGAATCAGTGAGGTTATTTTGGGAAATATCATGGGCCAAGAAGAAGCGGGAGAAACTGCAGAAAGGAAATGCAATTGCTTATTTTTCACACAAAGAGTGTCAGGCAGGAGGCATCAAGCAATGTTGCCCATGACACCATCAGATGAATAGCTATTTCTAAGCCAAGTTATGAATCATGTTAGCACTGTCTGTCCAGGAAGCAAAAGAGATAAGATCAACTTTGGGGTGAATTTGTGTTCTTGTGGGCTCTTTGCAAGAGGCACCTACCAGTCACCTCTGTCAGCATCAGGTCTAGGAGGATTCTGCTCTCTCTCATCCACTTTCTCCCTCTACTTGTGCTGTACTTTTACATACAGATGCCTGCCTCCACCCCCAGTCACAGTTATGCTCCTCAAAGTGACCTTTTCTATAGGGACACACACTACCTTTAACAAAAAGTATTTATACACTGCAGACTTGGTATCTCACCCTCTGTCAAACTGAGAACTTCTCCCCTCCTGGAAAGTTACCTGGGAATGTAATCCTATTTTATCATTTGCACTTACCTCATTTTCCTGCAGGTTTACCTAATCTCTTCTCAGCACTGAGCATCAAGGAATTACGCGTTGGTCTGTAAGTGCATATACAGCCCTAGTTAACTCTTCAGGGGGAAGGTTTGTGTTTTACTCTGGCCTATCACATAACTTTCCAGAAATGAAATGCAGGATAAACAAAAGAACAAAGAAGTTACCTATAGGGTGCTAGGTTAGAAAGCCTTGTACAAACATTGCAAAAGGAAACAAGTGCTAGACAGGTCTGTTCACTAAGAAGACATGGGGCTATAAAGAAGGAAAAAAACAAAACAAAACAATTCCTCAGTGCTATATTTTTACTGAAACTGACCAAAATGTGACACAGAGTCAATAAGTGAGTTGAACCAAATATATTATGGTGTCTAGGTCTCATCAGCTTTTCCTAGGCTGTGTTTCATGTTCCGTACAATCGTCTTGGTCCCAGCTCACAGTATTGATTAGGAAGATGGCTGAAATGATTGTATCTTCCAGAGTCAGGTTCAGCAACTGCAAGCAAACCAAATCCAGTCAAGTATTTCATCCATTCTCTACTTTCTTCTTCTAATTTAAAAAAAAAAAAAAATCTCCAGCACAATCCATGATCCTGCAATCCTAATTCCCTTTGAGCCATTCTCTGTCTAGGTTCTTGCTATCCTGACTTTTAGATTTCATGTGGTAAGATTTCCAATTAGCCCAGTGCTAGACTGAAGTTGGCCAGGTCAAAGGTTCCTTCAGAAAGTTCTTTTTCTAATAAATAAACTAATAAAATCACCACTTATGGCAGATTAAAATTTTATCCCATTTCTAGGCATATTTTATACTTTGTTTCATCTCAGCTTGTTAATTGTGTATATTTCAATGGGCTGTGTAGATTGTCTGTGAATGGTGGTTATTTCCAGATACTTCCTGGAAGATGGCTTGGTTTTTCTGTCTTTAAGATTTTGCCTTTTGTGCCATGCATCGATCATAATGGGCTAGATGATGCTGCAGTGACTCATTGTAGTCACTGAGCTGGGGACCCAGGCTGACAAAGTAGCCAATTATCTCACCATCTCAGTGGAAAACAGACCTCTAGAGAATCTTACATTCACAGTTAAGTGCTCTAGCCCAAGGCTACACATATCACCTCTGTTCACATCTTATTGGTCCCAACCAATCACGAGGAAAACAGGAAGGCAATTATACCATGTTCCAAGAAGTTTGGAACTAAAAATATCTGGTGAACAACACTAATGAAAATCACATGCTGCTATAGAAATTTGTGCTTTGATGTTGTCATATGATCTATAAGTTAACAAATTGTATATCTTGCCCATGATACAGGTGCTTATTGTCATAATAACCTAATAGACATTTAAGGTAATTGCATGTATTAAGTCAGCATACATCTATAGGTTTCAGTTCTTTTGTATTTTGAGCTACTTCTCTTCATCTCTATTGTCACTACCATCCCCTCCAACATGCGCGCACACACACACATACACACACACACACATCCAATCCTCAACTAATGCAATAATTTTCTAACTGGTCTTCTTGTTTCCACCTTTGCCCTCTAAAGGCCATTTCTTCACATGGCACCCAGAGCACTTCCTTTCTGTAAATCTAATCAAGCCTTCGACTTAAAACCTTCCCATTTCTTCCCATCAAACAATATAATACAAATTCTTCACCATGGCTTGTGAGATCTCAACCCTGCCTACCTCTTCAACTTCACCGTGTGCCATTTCTCATTGCTCACTCTGCTCCAGCCACAATGGCTTTCTTTCTGATCTGTGAAGAAGCCAAGCTAATTCCTGCATTGGAATCTTTGCATTAAGTCTTCTTTCTGCCTAGAATGCTCTTTCTTCAAATCTTCACATGGCTGAAATGTCCTTGTCATTCAGGTCTTATGTCAACACACAGTCTGCAAGATGCTGTCCCTAGCCACACAATCTAAAATAGTACCCCTCTAATCACTAGTTATTCATTCATTCAACAAATATTTAAGTGTCAATCAAGTATGTGACACACACTATTTTAGATACTCAAGTATATTCATGAACAAAAGAAACAAGTATTCCTGCTTTAGTGGAAGGAGACATGCAATGTATAATAAACATATCAAGTTACATGTTTTATTAAAAGATGGTAAAAAAGAAAATAGAGAAGAAAACCAAAGCCAAGTGGGAGCATATTTGAATAGGCTCTTGCTGGCCCAGATTAAGACAATATTGAACATCACTGTTTTTAAATCCTACCACTTCTATATGATTTGTAGTTCAGTATACTAGAAGTTTATGATTAAATTTGGGGGGGAAGTTTCTCTATGTAAAAGTAGTTCAGGTAATCAATGGAGCAGGAATGATAAAATTAGAGTATCACCAATTTCCATCGTTTGGAGCTAGATAATTATTTGTATTGTAGGAAATTTAGCAGCATCTCTGGCCTCTATTTACCAGATATTGGTAAATATCTCCAGACATTGCCAAATGTCCCTGCGGGGAGAAGGGGATCGTCCCTGCTTGAGAACAACCAAGCAAGGAAATGAGCATCAGCAATTTACACGACTAAATGAGAAGCAGGCAGACATTATGTGCTTTCTGACGGAAGTACAAAACACAGCCTGTAAAGGAGTCTAGACAAAAAATAAAAATAAATAAAACCTGAATCTGATTAAGCCTTACACCTAATTACCAATATACAGTAAGGACAGGAGACAGAGAACCATATTAGACAATGCTAGAAGGGAATAAGCAAAATTCAGACTGTCGGAAGCAAAAAAATCTATTTCTTCAACCAAGGATTGTAAAGTAAAGAGAAAAAAGAAAAACAGAGAGGAATGGAGAGGAAATTTATAGATCAAAAGATTTAAGAAATATAGCAAAAAATAGGGAAATGCAACAATGACTGGATATTTAGCAATATTAAGTAATTATTAATATTTTAGTGAAATAATAGTATTTTGATTATGCCTTTTAAAATAATCTCTTTCTGTTGGAGATAGATATTAAAATACAGTAGATTTTCATTATTTGCAGATTCTATATTTATGAATTCAACTGTTTGCTAAAATTTACTTATAACCTCAAAATTGACACTCGAAGCACTTTCACAGTCATTCAGAGACATGTTCAGAGAGGTGAAAAACACATTCCCATCTGAGGATGAACAAGGCAACACTCCACCTTGTTGTTTCAGTTCTCACACTGTAAACAAGTGTCCCTTTAAAAATATATTTAGTACCACATTTTTTGCATTTTTGTGGGTTTTGTTGGTGATTTTGCTGTTTAAAATGTCCCCTAAGCATGCTGCTGAAGTGTTTTTGGTGTTCCTAAGTACAAGAAGGCAGTGATGTGCTTAACAGAGGAAATGCATGTGTTGGATAAGCTTGTTTCAAACACAAGTTATGGTGCTTGTTGGCCCCAAATGCAATGTTAATGAATCAACAATATATATTAAATAAGGTGCATTTGAACAGAAACATACATTAAACAAGGTTGTGTATTGATTTATTGATGAAAATGCTGTGACCAGAGGTTCAGAGGAACGAGACCTTCTATTTTCCCTAGGAGTAATGGCTTTGTATTCACTGATTCAGTGTTCACTATGGATTTATAGAACATTATCACAAATAATGATAACACACTGTATTATAAATGTAATTATATGACTCTTGCATTTGCTTCGAAATAATCTCAGATGAGGAGTAGTGGATGGTGATAAATGGCACATTAACCATAGTTGATAACTGTTAAAATTGGGTGATGAATAATTAGGGTTTCATTATAACCTACTCTCATATATGTTTGAAATTTTCCATAAGAAAAAGATAAATATGGAGTAGATGAGTGGAATAAGAATTTCAGGAGGCAGACTGTAGAAGTTTACAATTTCAGTTAAGATGGATAGGCAACATTTCAGGAAGAGATAAGGGAGTTGTCCATATGGATAGTTGGAACAAGAGCAATGTAGGCAGAGGGAACAGTCAGTGCAAAGTCCCTGGGGCGGGGCAGGTCTGCTATATTCAAAGCACAAGGAAACCAATGTAGCTGGAGGAGAGTAAGCCAGATGAGAAAAATAACTGGAAGCCAAATCACATAGGGTACCACAGGCCTTAGTAAGAGATTTGACTTTTACTCTGGGTTGGATAGGTAGCCAATAGAGGGTTTTGAGAAGAGGAGTGTGATATAATCTGTTTAAATTTTTAAGCAATCATCTGGTTTCTATTAATATGTTGAGTCTCAACTCTAGACTATAAAGAATCTGGAATGAAAGCAAAGAGCCCCAGCAGAACATTGTGATAATTCAAGTAAGAAATGCTGATACCTGGGGCCAGGATAGTAGCAGGGGGTAGGGAGGGCAGTGAGAAGTAATTGAATTCTAGATATACTTTGAAAGCAAAGCTAATAATAGAATTTTTTGACCAGTTGGATGTGGGGTAAAGATTAAAGAAGGATCAAATTTTTGTACCTGAGCAACTACAGGTTGAGTTTCCCTTATCTGAAATGCTTGGGACCAGAAGTGTTTTGGATTTCAAACTTTTTCAGATTTTGGACTATTAATATTTACAAATCATAATGTGATATCTTGAGGATGTGCTTACACCCAAGTCTAATCACAAAATTCATTTATGTTTTATATACACCTTATACACATAGCCTGAAAGTAATTTGATGCAATATTTTTTACTAATTTTGTTCATGAAACAAAGATTGTGTTAAGTATCTATATGTGGAATTTTCCACTTGTGGCATCATGTTGGCATTCAAAAAGTTTTAGATTTTGGAGCATTTCGGATTTCAGATTTTCAGATTAGGGATGGTCAACCTGTGTCTTTAATTCTTATGTTTCCCCAGTCTCCCTCCACTGAAATAAAAACACCGTAAGTGAAAAGACCTATCAGGTCCACTGACATACCTGTGGCTCCTGGGATAGAGCCTGGCACATAGTAGATGCTCAGTGATACTTGCTGAAAGAATGAACTGCTCAGCTGCTCTCTGCTTGAAAGTTGGCATTCATGGTCTTAGAATTACCCATCATCTTGTCCAATCCCTTTAAATTTGTGACCCAAGGTATGAAACCACTTGCCTGTATGCAAACAACAGGTAAGTGGCAAAACTGGTTTTTATTTTGTTTTTTAAACTTTTTTTATTTCAGCATAAAATGGGGGTACAAATATTTAGGTTACGTATATTGCCTTTGCCCCACCCAAGTCAGAGTTTCAAGTGTGTCCAGCCCCCAGACAATGCATACCACACCCATTAGTTGTGTATATATCCATCCACTCCTCCCCCCTCCCATCTGACTGACACCTGATGAATGTTATTACTATATGTGCACTTAAGTGTTGGTCAGTTCATGCCAATTTGATGATGAGTACATGTGGTGCTTGTTTATCCATTCTTGTCATACTTCACTTAGTAGAATGAGTTCTAGCTCTATCCAGTATAATACAAGAAGTGCTATATCGCCATTGTTTTTTGTGGCTGAGTAGAACTCCATGGTGTACATATGTCACATTTTATTAATCCACTCAGGTATTGATGGACAGTTAGGTTGTTTCCACATCTTTGCAATTGTGAATTGTGCTGCTGTAAACATTCTAGTGCAGATGTCTTTTTTATAGAATCAACCTCTGTGGAAAGTAATGTGGAGCTCAAAGAGCTACAAGTAGAGCTCCCATTTGATCTGGCAATCCCATTACTGGGCATCTACCCAAAATAACTTGGTTTTAGATCCAAGTCTTCTGATTCCAAATCTGAAGCCAGATTCCAGAGGAATTCTTTATTCTAATACCACCTTCTTCCGACAAGTCACTGAACTGAGTTAACTGGTATCTTCAATCAAATCAATCACAGGACCACTGCTGTATCATTTTTTTATTTCAGAATATTACAAGGGTACAAACATTTTGGTTATATGATTTGCTTTTGTGCAGTGTGAGCCAAAGTTATATGTGTGCCCATCACTAAGATAGCATACATTGTACCCATTAGTTGTGAATTTACCCTTCTCTCTTTCTCTTCCCACCTGCTTAGTTTCTAATGAGTTTTACTACATATGTACACATGGTTTTGATAGGTTAATTCCAGTTTCATAGTGAGTATACATGGCATTTGTTTTCTAAGCAATACTTTGCTTAGAAGCATGGTCTCCAGTTCCATCAGGTTGTTACAAAAGGTATTGGTTCACCATTTTTTATGGCTGAGTAGTATTCCATAGTATACATATACCACATTTTATTAATCCAGTCACGTATTGATGGGCACTTGGGTTGATTCCACATCTTTGCAATTGTGAATTGTGCTGCAATAAACATTCAAGTGCACATGTCTTTTAGATAAAATTAATTCATAGTGGATAATAGACTTAAACCTAAGACATGAAACTGTAAGAATTCTAGAAGAAAACATTGGAAAAACACTTCTAAGTATTGGCCTAGGCAAATAATTTATGAAGAAGACCCCCAAAGCAATCACAGCACCAACAGAAATTAACAAATGGGACTTGATTAAATTCAAAAGCTTCTGCACAGCCAAGGAAACAATCAATAGAGCAAATAGACAACCTACAGAATGGGAGAAAATACTTGCCTGTTATACATCCAATAAAGAGCTAATAACCAGAATCTACAAAGAACTTAAAGAAATCTGCAAGAAAAAAAATCAAACAACCCCATAAAAAAGACATGAACAGAAGCTTTTCTGTTCAGGCAAAAGACACAAACAGAAGCTTTTCAAAAGAAGATAGACTGATGGCCAATAAACATATGAAAAAAAGCTTAACATCTCTAATTATCAGGGAAATGCAAATCAAAACCACAATGAGATATCACCTAACTCCAGTGAGAATGGCTTTTATTAAAAAGTTCCAAAACAATAGATGCTGGCATGAATGCAGAGCAAAAGGAACACTTATACACTGTTGGTGGGACTGCAAACTAGTACTGCCTCTTTGGAAAATAATATGGAGACACCTCGAAGAACTAAAAGTAGACCTACCATTTGATCCAGCAATCCCACTACTGGGTATTTACCAAAAGGAAAAAAAAATTATTTTACTTCTGTATCATTTTTAATGATTTCCAAAGATTCCCACAAACTCCCATTAACTTTTTTTTTTTTAGTGAATCATGGGGGTACAAGTGTTAAGGTTATGTATATTGCCCATGCCCCCCCTCCCCCCTCGAGTCAGAGCTTCAAGTGTGTCCATACCCCAAATGTTGCACATCTTACTTGTTGGGTTTGTATATACCCATCCTTTCCTCCCCCCTCCCACCTGCCCGACACCCGATAAATGTTATTCCTATATGTCCACTTAGGTGTTGATCTGTTAATACCAATTTGCTGGTGAGTACATGTGGTGCTTGTTTTTCCATTCTTGAGATTCTTCACTTAGTAGAATGGGTGCCAGCTCCATCCAGGAATATACAAGAGGTGCTATATCACCATTGTTTCTTAAAGCTGAGTAGTACTCCATGGTATACATATACCACATTTTATTAATCCACTCATGAATTGATGGGCTCTTGGGTTGTTTCCACAGCTTTTCAATTGTGAATTGTGCTGCTATAAACATTTGAGTGCAGGTGTCTTTTTCATAAAGTGACTTTTGATCTTTTGGTAGATGCCCAGTAGTGGAATTGCTGGATCAAATGGTAGATTCACTTGTATCACTTTGAGGTATCTCCATATTGCTTTCCACAGAGGTTGAACTAGTTTGCAGTCCCACCAGCAGAGTAGGAGTGTTCCTACCTCTCCACGTCCACACCAGCATTTATTGTTTGGGGACTTTCCCATTAACTTTTATAGCCAACATTTTTGAAAATCCTAGTTCTGGTATACCAGCTAATATCTTTTCACCTTCAAAGATTCCTCCCACAATTAGCCCATTATCAAATCAATATCCCCTTCAAGATTGGTCTCTATAGCACAGGAGAGTAGTGAATAAGCCTAGGGGTTCAGCTTTACCTTCTTAGATACTATCCTACCTTGAATTAAACAAGATTATGGGCATGTTACCCACCGCCACAAACCTAAGTGGCTATCTGTAAACAAACCCAATAAGGTTGAAAAGCACTTGTTATAAACTAAGATGGCCAGAGAGTGACAAGGGAGCCACATCAGGGAAGGTGAATAGTCTGACTCAGCTCATCAGAGCTAAAGCAAAGCCCCAAAGATCATGGATCATAAAGCTCTCAAAACAACATGACTTTCACTCCAGTTTTCCAAGACCAGCTATGAGGAAAGTTACCAAGAATTAAAGTTAATAACAATTTAAAAACCAATTTCTGTCTGCCAATTGGAGTTTGCTTTCTACCTATAAATTAGAGTAGATTGGCTGCATAAAGTCCATTTTACTCCCTTTTATGTGAGCCAATGCACACTCTGAAAAGTCCTGGCTTAGGGGTTAAGAGCCCAGTTTGGGAGGGTATGTTTAAAACAACTGTGAATTCAAGTTCCAGCTCCTCCCCAACTCACTGTGCAATGGCTTGACCTTTCTAAGCTCAGTTTCAAATCTTTACATGCCTAAATTAGTACATATGTGGAGGTAATATGTATTTCTGAACATGATGTACATTTTAAGTGAGATGATATGCATGCTGGGATTAATACTGGCATATGTATACCCTCAATAAATTATTTTCTTGAATTGTTTTGCGATCATTGTTACATCCTAAAAGACAGAAGCAGAATAAAATCAGAAATGCAAGCAATGAGCTTAAAGATTAATGAAGAAAGAGTTGAAACAAGAGAATCAAGTGCTGAGTTAATTGCTAAAAAAAGGATGGTTAAAAAAAAAAAATCTTTAGGCCATAAGGGCTCCATCTTCCATTTGATGAGAGGGGGATCTATGGTTGATGACAGTAGCACAGAGGGACAGAGGCAACCCCAAGAACACAAAATACAGGTGTCCCCACCATCATGATAATTCAATTATATACAATAAAATATTTCTATGAGTACAAATAAAATCTGCCATTTGTTTGGTGCCTGCTGCATATTTTGCATGTTTCACATATCTCTTTTAACACTCATAACGTACTTGAGGCTCAGATGGGCCAACAGGATTGTCATGGGATACAAGGTTAGTGAGTGACAGAGCTAGGCTGCAAACCCAACACTACTCTGAACACTGAACAGATGTCTTTTCCAAAACAGCACGTTTACTTGAAACTAGTATTTCAAGTAACTCTCAAATAATAACTCTCAAATAATAAAAACAACTAATTAAGCAGAAAAATCTACATCATGCTGCATAAGAGGTTTTGATAATCCTTACTTAAAAAATAACCCATCTAAAAGGGTTAATTAACTATTTAACAGCCAGGGCCATGGTGAATGTTGGATTTGGATCTTAGAAGAGCCTGTTTCTGAATTCTGAACTTGTTTTGCTAGACTGAAAATCCTGCATTCACACCCACTCAGGCTTTCTTGTCTTTCTCATCAAAGAGCAGCCTGTACTCTCCTTCGCAGACCTTGCTGCTCTGCAGCTAAAGAGTATCCAGGACCAAGCCCCACGAGCTGTAGAAACACCTGACACAACGCCAGAGGCGCATTCACCTCTGCCCATGCAGGGACCAGTTTGATGGATGGTTTTGGATGCCTTTCAGAATGGGCCCCAGTGTTCAGAAGAAGGGCTTTAAAGGAGCCTCTTTAGAAACATGGACTACAAGAGCTCCTGATGGACGTACACAGATGCCTACAACTTAGAGTCATCAACCACAAGCCAAAAAGTCAGAGAGAGGAATAATACTAACAAAGTATTAATAAAGCTAACACAGAATGTTTAATATTTCAAATTAATTGGAGTGCTGGTGTCAAACAATGATCTACAGTGCATGAATGTCCCAAGCCAGGTAATTATATAAGAGTCTGCGGTTGAAAGACTATCTACCAGCTTCATTAAAGAACAGCAAAAGCACTCTGGGAGGCCAAAGTGGGCGGATCGCTGAAGATCAGGAGTTCGAAGCCAGCCTGAGCAAGAGTGAGACCCCGTCTCTACTAAAAATAGAAAGAAATTAATTGGCCAACTATAAACATATAGAAAAATATTTAAAAAAAAACAGCAAAAGCTGAAGTAAGACTAGAATCCAGTCTTTTCTGTCCCAAATTCTGTAACCAAATTTTGTTACCATAGCATTATGGCAAACTTCAGTTCAATCTCTTCCCCAAAATTAGGCACCTAATGGTTCAAGGTATGCATTTCAGACTGCAATAATAAAAACAGTTTTTCTTTACTTTTTAACAAACTGCAGCCTAAAGGACTTTAATTTAGGTCTCAAACGTCCTCCTCATTACTTTCTAGGAAATGTTCCTACAGTCGTTATAAGACATTGTCAATAAGATCAAAGTGAGACTAACGAGTACCAAATTTGAAATTTGTCTATGATATCAAACATTCCATAAACAACCATCAGTTGAATAAATTCCAAGTGCTAGGCATATACTAGATACTTAGGAAACAAAGGTGAGTATGACATGGTCCCCGCCTTCAAGAAGTTTCCAAAGTAGTGATGGAAACATGCAAAAAAATTATAATTTAATATGAAAAAAGACTATAATGGCTTTATGCATAGTGGCTTAATGGAACTAAACACAAATGTAAAATGAGAATAATTTCAGGAAAAACAACTAAGAGATGAGAATTCCTCAAAATTAGATTAAAATTCTTCCAAGTGGATCCCTAAAGTCATGACTTTCTCCAGTGAAACCCAAGACACTCACTTTGAAGGGTGCTGCAAAATATCTGCATTTGCTGGCAACACTGATAATTAGTAAATACTCAGGTAGCTATCACCAAGTGTTTATTGACTGAATGGCTATAATATCCCCTATATCAGAGGGTATGGGTGTTTCTGTTGACAAGTGAAAGTCAGTGTGTTTGTTCATCGATTAATCATTTTTATTAATTATTTAGTGTTAATCTGTTCTCCTCCAGAACTTTCCCCCTTCACTGCTCCTTATCTCAATGAATGACACCACCAACAACCAAGACAGAAACCTAGGAGCACCCCTGACGCCCTGTCCGTCTCACCTCCATCCCTAATCCCACACCAAGTCTGCTCTCTGGCCTTGCTCCCTCCCTTGGTCCCAGCCACCAGCATCTCCAACCTTCTGACTTGTGCTCATCTATTGGCCCTCTTTCATCAAGATATTCTACTTTAAAATATCATCAAGATGGATGCTCTCAAAATTCAAATCTGATCATGCCACTCCCTTGCATAAAACTGTTACTAACTCCCCATTGATTTGAGAATACTGTCCAAGATCCTCAACGTGGCCCCAAAGCCCTACATGACCTGGAAGCCTCAGGTTGTACCACTTTTCCTCATTGTTTAAACTCTAACCCACTGGAATTCTCCAAGTTTTTCCAGGAAACCAAACTTGCTCCTGTTTCAGGGCCTTTGCACATTCTCTTTCCTCTGCCTGGAACCCTCCTACCCGACCTCCAGCCCCATTTTAGACCTCAGGCCAAATTTCACTTCCTGAGAGGAGCCTTGTCTGGCTCTGAATAGAAGGTCTACCTCTCCTCCCCCCAGTTCTCCCCACCTCACCGTTCTCCCCACCTCACCTCTCCGGCTCATTATGCCCACTCACAACTCTCAGTACCTTCCCTTCTCTGGAACATAAACTCCTAAAGGCAGAGACTGTGTCTGTCCTGACCAGCAGTTGCAGTTTGTAATTACGTACCTTGTGATTATGTCACCAATGCCTCCCCACCCTCCTCACCAGACTGTAAGTGTAATGAAGTCAGGGATCATATCTAGTCCCTGGATACATTGACAATTACTGAATTAATCTATCTCCCAGCATGTAGAAAATGAAGAAAGTCCATGACAAAGGCATATATTTTTATAAAAGTATACAATTTCCAGTGGTCAATTGATATATAGTTAGGAAAAATGTCCTAAAATGCATAGTGAGTATGTATGAAGAGAGCTTTTAGATTAGAGAAATGTCCCTAGATAACAGAAAACACAGGTGGGCGGGGGTAGAAAGAGCATGCAGGGAAGAGTCTGTGGGCCAATACCACTACCATAACCAACAGGCTGTGTGACTTTAGGCTCTGTCACTTAACCTCTCAGTTGGCTTTCTAAATAACAAAGCTGGAAATAGCTGCCTACCTCAAGTGACATGTTGAAGAGAAACTCCTACGTCAAAGGAAAAGAGCTCTACAAAAGTAACAGGCCATTATCATATACCATGGAAATAATATCTTATTATCCCCACTGTTTAAGTGTTTCAAAGAATCTTCCTCCAGGGACAACTCCAGACTTTTTTATTGCAAAGTTGAAGAGATTCCTCAAAGGTAAATGAATTATCTAGTTCGACAGTCTGAGTCTGACCAAATTTTCCAGCAAATTGTCATGCCTGGTGGAGACTTTCCAGAGGGCAGATAGAACTTAACAGGACATTACCCTTTCCTTGCATTCAAGAATGATTATTGAATATAGTTTCTGAAGGCAGAGAAGCTAAATCTTTCTGGCCTCCAAACTGATGCATCCTTTGAAAAATTGTGCAATTGAAAGACATTCAAGAGGAAGAAGATGCCCTTAAAAAGGGATGGTGCAAAGGCAATATATGTAACCTAAAGAGCTTGTACCCCCATAATATTCTGAAATTTTTTAAAGAGAAGTTTACAAACACAAATACTTACAGGGTCATGCAGATAACATAAGGTGAGAAGCAGCCCAAGTAAGCCCTCCTCTAAGTAAGAGCTGAAGGGAATAAAGAAAATTGCTTCCAAGCCAGAGGGAAAGGGGATGCTATTAATAGTTATGCTAGGTGAATGGGCACAAACCAGGCTGTCCCAGGCAAACCAGGACTATGCTAAATAATCCTGCCTAAATATGACAGCACTTGCTCAGCTCTATTTGATGTGCGAACACCAACCTACTATTGACAAACCTTCCCATTTTTCAAGAGAATGCAGAAATCCAGGCTTTTATGTAAAATTACATGATTTTAAATGTTGCCAACTGATTCTTCTTCCTTTTCTTTTTTAACAATAAGTATGTCACACAAAAGATGTTCTTAGGCAACCAGCTTGTGATCTCTGTCTTTAGGATTTTCTTCATCATTATTCACCATCATCACCATCAGCACAGTTATTGTTCTCCAAGGAGACATTCTCTGTACCACCTTCTGCTACAGAGAGAGAAGCTTTGGGGACTACATTAATGAATATACATGTCGAGCACCTGCCATCTGTCCAGCACTGTGCTTTCACATATATGATATCATTTAAACCACCCACCATCATGAGATAGGGATTCTTACTCTCTCCACTTCACAGGAGAAAAAATCAGAGACTCAAAGCAACAAAATAATTTAATTTCCTGAAAAACAAACCTTGGATACAGAATCATCAATTCTTCACAAGTGACACCTGTAGAAGAACTTAAAAGGATGAGAACCAGAAGGCAAGGAGAAGGGAGAAGCATGAAAGCCTAAAAGGAAGGAGTGGGAGAGAAATACTCTTGACCATATGGCACATCATACAGCTCAATATTTGTTGAATTCATGAATGAACATGTTTGTGAATTTGTGGGTGAGTTCTTTGTATTTGTGTGAAAGGGAGTATAGTTGGCATTAGACTCGCCTGTATTTGAACAACACTTTTACCATGTATTGGAAAGTGAATTTTGGTAGATATCCAACCTTGTTCACTTCATTCCCTCACCTATCAAATGGATGCAGCATCTACTTCCAGGGCTGTTTGAAGAAGTAATTGAAATGATACCTACGAAACACCTCGCACACTATGTGGCACATGGTAGAAGTTCAATGAATAATTATTTCCTCCCACTCCTCTTGGAAGGAAGGGGAGACATCTCTTGTCTTTCTGTTCCCACTGATCTTATTAGTTTTCTACAAAGACCTCTTACTCCCATCAAATTTACCCCTATCCAATTCTTCCTTCTTTACTTTCCTCCTTTAACTTAATCTACCTTGCCCCTAACAGGTTTCCCTCCCTGCCTTCTTTCAGGAAGGCTCTTCTCCCTACAATCCTTTGCCTCTTAGCTGAGGGTGAGAGGAAAGGACGTTAATTGGGCTCCCAATTGTTAATTTCAGACCATGAGTCCACACCCTTCCTTCAGCAGCAATATTGCAAATTCGTCCAGGGCCAGACTTATCCCCTTCATGTTGGTCAGACCCCCGCCTAGTGTGCATCAACCATCAGTAGATGCCTGTAGAGTGTATGAACTTGCCTTACAAACTATTTAAATCCTTCTCTTGTAAATCCCAACTGCATCTAACCACAGCTTATAGGATAGATCTAGAATTTTCCAGTAATTATAGAGAAGTATAACATTAATGGGTAATTAGTAAGCTTATCCAGTTCTTAAGCTTATTATATGGAAGAATAAACTTCAGTTTTAACAAATTCATCTTTATCAATTATTACAGATACACTGATTTATGAGCATAATGGGCAGGTAAAGGGAGTCAAACCAACTGTTAATATCCATAATAAAAATACATTTGACTAAGGAATGGTAGCGTTGAAAGTCATAGAACACCTTATAAAGGCAATTTCACTGTCAGCATGTATTTCATGGAGCACAACCATTAAAACTACTCTGCGGTTAACGGTGAGGGAAATAGGCACATTCATTTAGGAAGATTCAAATGCTGCTCACATCCATAAAACCTCTAATGGAGAAGCACACTCTTCTGGCAAGGCAGGGACCTTTACCAGACATGTTCTGCACCTGAACACCCGGGTCTTGGTTCTAGCAAAACCCCTCTGATCTGATGCTCAGTCCATACTTGTGTGGCCATAACTGTGGCAGAGCAAATGACTCTAATGACATTGGTTACCTCAAATTTTATTCCCATTTGGCCCTTAACACATCATTATGCAATCCATGGGAATAATAATCTTTTTTCGGTCAAGGTGAAAACTAAAGCAAACATTTAAATGACCTTTGTTTAGAGTTCCTGAGATTGAGACAAAGATGCCAATACCGGCTCATTGAGACAGGTCTGACACTGGAATAATTAACATGTCACTTGAAACCCAAGGCTCATCCCTCTCTTCCTCTCTTCCCCGCACAACAGCAAGCAGTCTCTGGGCAGCCTTTAGCAACTGAGCAAACAGGGTTATAATGTGGACTGTCAAAAAAAATTCCCAAAGTGATAGAGGCAGACAAACACAGCTAAAGCACCAAACATATGGCTGGGGACGGGAATTCCCTGAAAGGGTTTGGAGTTGATGGCCTCACACACCTTGAAATATTGTTTCCATACGGCTGTGGGGCATTATTTCCCACCACTGTGCTGTGGTGGGCGCTGGCCCATAAGTATCCAATCCCATGACCTGAGGGGATTGTGGGAGAAGTCAGCGGGGCCTTGTCCATGCATGTCTCAGAGGCCTGTGTAGAGTTCAGGCAAAGTAAATGTCATGAATTTTGGAGTCTAGGGCTGTTACAAGAAACACTGTCTTGAGGAAATGCTAAAACTAAGCCTGCTCAGCAAAATGAGTGGGATTCCTAGAAGGGAAAGTAAAGAGAAGGAAACACCGTAGCAGTGTAGCTCAGTGGGCAAAAAGGGGGCAACCGTGCTCTTGCTCATCACCCGCCCTCTCCCCAAAGTCTGTGTCTCCTAGAGAGAAGCTGTAAGTGTCTGAAATATGTTAGAACAAATCTACTCTAGAAATGGTAGATATAAATTTATATTTCTAGTTTTTATCAAGGCAAAAACAAAGACGATAACCTAACGGCCATATCAAATATCAGATCATATCCATCCCCAAGCCCACCCCAACGGCCCCCCACGCCTCCTCCGTAAAGCACAATCCTCCAAGGTTACGGAGGCTCGGAGACAATCAGAACAGCTGAACTTTCTCATCTTCTGAATTTTCCCTGAGCAAAAGCAAACACAGACTCTCAAGTGCTACTACAAGTGACGTGAATCCCAAGGCTCCTGCTGTGTTGACAAAATTCTGCAGGCACAAATGGACTTGGTCGGAAAGAGCCCTGGTAACTGTAATTCTCTAATAGTGACATTTTCCAATCCCTGCATCGTGTCGATCACAAAGTTCTTCTGACAGGAGAGTGTGTGATGGCAAACGGGTTCAGCCGCCACAGGGGGGAAAACACAAACACAAAAGCCTGCGCAGGGATACGGCCTGAAAGGTTGACTTTTCATTTACTTCTATCTCTGGAGCTCATGGCGCTATAAGCTCCAGCATTAAATTTTAAGCATTTGATGCAAGAGGATCAAGGGAAAGCTGAGAAGTGTTTGGCTTCATCGACCGCTGGCCTCACTCTGAATTTTCAGCAAGAAAAAGAGAGGCATTGCTTGAAGAAAATGTGACATTGGTCAGAATATAAAGCATCTATTTCTGGAGATTTGTGAAATATCATTAACAAATTTTACTTCAGAGTGTATAGGCATGTGACCCTCAGCAAGGTCAATATTCACTAGAATATGATTTGCTATAGTGATAGAAGTTAAATCTTATTTTAACTATTAGCAGAGACGGAAAGAGACTGTGAGCTCTTTGAAATTACTATGATTAGGGTGATATACACTTAATACTGCAAGTTAATCACATAGTATTTCACATTAAATGAAGCTATAATGGGCCTTTTATTGTTCAGCATTGTGCCTGAAAAATTGTTGATGTGATAAATATAGATTAATAATCTGAAATGTTTTTTTGCTCTCTTAGTCCTTCAAGTAATAGGAATTTGAACTGCTCATTTTATGACTATAATACAATGTTTTCTAGAAAAAGGTCCTTTTTTGTAACTGTGGGGATTGGTACATGAGGAATTAGTCTTTGATAAAAAGAGAATAGTGATATCAGTCATTAGAAAGAAGTAATACTTTCATTTGTTTAATTCTTCACAGTTTCACTCATTCACTCCATGGTTACTTCAAGAGCCCCTACTATGTGCTATACTACATGTTAGGTGGATAGTGGTGGCCAAACCAAACCAATCCCTGTTTCCATCAAACAGGAATCTTTGACAAACCTTGTTTCTTCAAGACAAAGCAAGTGTTGATACCCAGTGGCTCAGGCCCATCAATGCCCCTTTTTTGTTGTGTGCTTGCAACAGAGGCTCACTGGAGCCATCTCCTAAAAGGAGAAACTTCCTGGAAGGACAAACTAGGAACCTGAGAGATTCCAAGAACAGGTATTGGCATGGCCATGCTTCCAGGTCCTGTAAGTGAACCCAGGGCAGGCGTACCCTTCCACAGGCAGATTTTGCCCTTCCTTACACTAGTTTTCAGCCACCTCTAGGGGTCATCCACTGTCTGTTTACCTGCTCTGTTCTTGTGTGGCTGATACCCATTCATTACAGAGAAGCAGTAGAAGAAGGTAGTGGTGAACAAGTCAACTGGGGAGACAAAAAGCCCCAGTTTAAATGCCAGCTCTGCCACCTACTAGCTGCTTGATCATGAAGATGGTAATTAACCTCTCTGTGCCTCAGTTTCCTCATCCATAAAGTGGAAACATTAAAGAACCTACCTCAAAAACGTGTGGAAGGATTCACTGACATAAATCATGTAAACACTTAGGTGCATCTCAGGTAATAAAAGTTATGGCAATAAACACTGACATAGGATTTAGCTAAAGTGCCAAGCACTGTTCTAAGGGTTTTTCATGTATTAATTCATATAATCCTCACAACAACCCTATGATGGAAACACAGTTATCTTCATTTTACTGTCAAGAAACCAGAGCCTTAGAGAAGTTAAGTAAATTGCTAAAGTTCACACAGCTAATAAGAATTCACATCCAGTTCATTCCAAAACCTGTAGTCTTAACGACAGTGGTAATATAGTAACTGACTCACTCTTATCTTTGACTCTATAAATCTTTTCTCCACCTCAATGTTGCTTGAGTGAAACACTCATAACTTCAGCTCACCAAGACATCCTTGGCCCTGATTCAACCTCATGGCTTCACTCTAATTTCCCTATGTCAAATCACAGCTTATCTTTTCATGATCAATCCTCTCAAAGTTTGCCAGCCCACCTTACGGCAGGTGTCTACCCTGGGCCAGCTTTCTGTGGCTGTAGGCAGTGAGGTCACTTGGTTCAAAGCAATACTAGATAGAAAGGGCTGTGTGCAAGTTAGGCAATATGATTGACCCTTCTAACGTGCCCATTCTATAGATTCATCAACCAAGCTTTTTAAAAGTCTGCTGACTAACCCAAGTTCATTCTGTTAACTGCTCCCAAAGGTAGGACTCCAATCTGTGATTTTTAGCCCAAGACCAGTGAACTTTCCATATTTTCTCTTTGATATTTCTCCCTGTGTATACAGAGGCCACAGTCTGCCTAGCTCAGAGCCCTTACTTCATTCAAAGTGACTATAGCCAAAATTATATTCAATGTTAGTGAAAAGAAAAGAATTGAGGAAAATTTCATATCCTGGAGCTTAGTCTACTGTAAAAGTGTTTTGTTCATCTAAATACAATAAATTCTAATAAACATTTGTTCATCTTCCCTCTTGATTCCTATATCAGGATTTTCTGCTTCTACGCTAAGGAGAGAGAAACTTTTCACACCTCTGTCAACTCTCAGATCTTACCAGCTCAAACATTGCCAGATGCCATCAGAGCGAGTAGGGGGTGGTTGTGGGATACTAAGACTCCCAGAAAATCTTCAAAAATTCAAAGTTTAGAGAAGAAAATTGATGGCATATGAGTGGGAGTAGGAGAATTGGGCAGCATGTGATACAATCCTCTTTCCCACCCCTTGGTAGGGAGTTTGTATATACTAATTAATTCTCCATAAAGAGATTGGACTTTAGTACATATCTTTTCTGCCAGGACTGCAGGAAATTTTCTTAGCTTTAGGCTTTTAACAGTTTTAGATTAACGTCCACAAATAGAAACTAGCTATTGAAAATCGAGAACACTTGAAGTTACTTTGGAACACAAACTATTTCTTAGCTATCCTCAGGCCTGTGTCTTGGTGACACCATGTCCATTACGTTGAAATATTGACTGAGACATGTCCTCTGCTAGGAGAGGCAAGACAAGTGCTTATACTTAAAAAACTCAAGAAATTTATCTATTGCTGACAGGTAATTATAATTGCAACAAAGCAAGGAGATCTCAGTTTAACAAACAAATGGCTCCTGCTGTTCTCAAGGGGAACACAAAGAACTTTATTAATGACTTTCCTAACAGCTGAATCCTATTTATCAAATGCCTGAGAGGCAGCGTGGTTTAATGGAAACAGTATGGCTGGAGAGTCTGACAGACCTGAGTTCAAATCCTTCCTCTGTCATCTCCTACTTTCCTTTCTGTGATTTAACTCCTTCATCTTTAACAAAAGAGATTGGGTGCAGAATGCACTGTCTCGGGGATGGACACTCTTCAAGCTCTGCCTCAGGCAGGGCAAAGGTAATATATGCAACCTAAACATTTGTACCCCCATAATATGCTGAAATAAAAAAAGCAAAAGAGATACTAATATCTATTACACAGTTGTCATGAAAAATTATATATCAGAATGCACATGTAGTAATAATATTCATTGGGTGTCAGGCAGATGGGAGGGAGGAGGGGATGGGTATATACACACCTAATGGGTGCAGTGCGCACTGTCTGGGGGATGGGCACGGTTGAAGCTCTGACTCAGGTGGGGCAAAGGCAATATATGTAACCTAAACATTTGTACGCCAGTAATATGCTGAAATAAAAAAAATAATAAGTTACTGAGAAAAAAAAAAATATATATATATATATATCAGAATGCCTGCAGAAAAAAAGAAAAAAAGAAAGGTTATTTCTTTCCTTCCTTTACTCATGAGAGACATTTTATAAAACAAATTTCCACTACAACAGGACATTTGGCATCCATGGTAATCATATCTGGTCTCAAATGAGAACACCTACCACAAAGCTGTAAGCCCTTGGTGACCTAAGAGGGGTTATGAAATAACAATTCAAGTCTAACTAATTCAAAAGCTGGTTACAACTTTCCTTTGAATCTTCCCACTTTTTAAATAAAGTCAGTGGGGATGTTTGTGGACACCTGTCTGCTACTGGGAGAGAAAACTTCATCAAGATACTGTTCCGTGCCATCTGCTCATTTTGTACTAGCCACTTCTCGCTCCCCAGAACAGTTCTGTGGAGGGAGGGGGAACAAAAGTCTTTGAAGATCTGATGCTGGCATTCACCAAGAATTTTCATAATTTGCATCTAGGAAATGCTTAAAGCAATACACTTGGATAATTAACTAACTTGGCATTGCTCAGAGTTCTGAGTGCAGAGAATTTAATTAAAGGCAGCATTTCAAGTGTTAGCAAGGGGTAAATTGGGGTGAAATTGTGGTAGCCGAATGGAGCAGATTGGAAGATAGACGTGTCAGGACAGAGGCATCTGAGAAATCTTTCTAACCTCTGGGAAAGCTGATTAAATTTACCACTTCAGCATTTTCTTCCACCTTAATTTAGTGATGACACCCAGAGTAACTATGTAAGACTTCAGACAAGGGCTCTTTCCCACAGGCATGGACATGAAAATCACAGTAGGCTATAGGGGATCTGCCTCTAAATACAATAGGTGTCTTTGAGACACTAAATTTGCAGAGAGAGATACATCCATTAACCACTTTTAGAACTCACAGGTGAGAACTCTTTACTCCTTGCAGAGGAAATCACTTGGAAAGGAATCAAATGGGAATTAACATAAACCATTCACTTTGCCAGTAAAATCTATGGTCTTATTAGTCAATGACTTTGACAAGAAAAGAAAAGAAAAGAAAAGAAAAGAAAAGAAAAGAAAAGAAAAGAGAAAAGAAAAGAAAAGAAAAAAGAAAAGAAAAGAAAAGAAAAGAAAAGAAAAGAAAAGAAAAGAAAAGAAAAGAAAAGAAAAGAAAAGAAAAGAAAAGAAAAGAAAAGAAAAGAAAAGAAAAGAAAAGGTTTGGAAAATAGGACATGGAGACTTAGGGATCTTGGGAAGGAAAGGAAAAGGAGATAGAGTTTTGATGTTGTTTGTAGTAATGTCAAAGTATTATTCCAGTCTGTGCCTGTGGCAGCCATCTACAAAATACCTACTGTTCAGTCAACTCAACTTCAAAACAGTCTCCATTGATTCAGGGGATATAATGGCCAGTCAGCCACTCCACTCCGAATGGAACATCCAGCAGCATCTTATATCAGGGCCTGGGACACGGGGGAGTTTCCTAGCTAATTTTATCTGCCCATGGCTTCATCAAATCTGATCTGGGCTGAAGGAAACACTGAAGGAAACACTCACTTTGTCATTCAGCACACAGTGCCCAGAAGCATCCAGACAGACTTCCATGCCCACACAGACCTTAGGGTCAGGTTTTCCAACAAGAAACCTGATTATACACTGCTCTTAAGACAGCCTCGTTAGGTAATAAGAGAGGGAACTTTTCACCCCAGCAGTCCTAAAGAGATGAATAGCAATTCCCCAGAGTTACTTCCTCATCAACTCCAGCAGGAAAATTAATTTGCTGCTTCATGAAATGCTCATGTTCTTTTAAATTCTACCTGCATACACCATAGCACTTTCTTCTCAATAGACCTACCTGTTATTTGAGGGAGGAGTAGATTAATCTACCCTAGGATAGAAAAACATTCCCAGATATGCTGCCTAGCAATCCAGGCTAGTTTTGCATGACTGATATGGACAACTCACAGAAATAAATAATTGTGCTTTCTTGCCTACCAGAAACATGGAGGCCATTCATTTATTCCCCATTTACAGAGTCCACAAATACTTACTTATTGCCTGCTATACTTCAGGCATTGTATTCTGCAAGACTGAGGATTTCATCTATGTTCCAGGAAGACCAGAGCAAGGAAATAGAAAGAAATAGTTTAGAGACAAATGGATAATAATTAAAAAACAACTCTTCAAAATTAAAAGCATTTGCAAGACACTATTAGATAGACTATCTATTTTAGAGCAAATGGAGACATGGTGGCCATACATGAAGGCACAATGGGGAAGAGAGGAGGAGAAATGTTCTTTTGGAGAGTATGCTAGAATGAAACTGCACACGTGTTTTATTATGGGAAACAATCAATCCCTGAGGCTGGACGGCTCATGCCAAGTCTCTGTAACATAAAATGATGTGCCAACTTCAACCATAATGCAACCAGTCAATGCCTACCTTTATTGAGCTTCTGCTGTGCATCCAGTGCTTTGTGGATGTTATTTTTCTTAGCCTTCACAGCAATCATTGGAAGAAGGTATTAGACTTAATAGCTTTCTTTTGGTCACCTGCACAAGCATGTTAACTGGTTAACATGTTAACTGTTAACTGGTTAAAGCAAATTTAAAGTTAACCAATACCTCAAATACAGAAGTTGACCCATCATATAAGTTGTGACTGCCTGCCAAAGGCCTACAGTCTATATGGGGAGATGAGCCCTGCATATTTAAAGAGCTAAAAAATATAGGACGACGATGCTAGGTGTTGCACAGCTACAATGATGAATATTTTTTTTAAAGTTCAAGGATCTTCCAGTTTATTATAAATATAAAACAAAATAAATGTTAGAAGAGTTGTTAGGAGTAGTAATAAATTCTGGCTCAAGGTAATCAGGAAATGACATTTGAGCTGTGCCTTGAAGAAGATCAAACTTTTTAACAGATGGAGAAGGAAAGGAATTTTTGACAAGAAGGTAGGACATGTCCTGGGAACATGGGAGCAAATGACCCATTCAGGATGATAAGCAGTCTGGTGTGACTATAGTGTATGGGATTAATAAGGAAGTATGATAAGAGATGGTGTTCAAAGAACAGGTTGGGGCCAAATTGTGGACTGAGTTTATGGTCTATCTTGGAGGCAATTGGGAGCCATTAATATCTTTTAACAAGGGATATTATCAGATGCGTATCTCATAAATGTAAATTATGGAATGGAAAATTGGAGGAAAGACTGGAGAAAATACAAATCATAGCCTGGGATGCAAGTTAGGAAGCTATTACAGTGTTGTAATCAGAAATACTGAAGCTAATGGCAATCAGAGTAGAAGAGAAGGAATATCTTTCAGAAACAGTTATAATGAGCAAGATTCAGCCACAAATTGAAGGAAATTAAAGATGACACTATATTATCTAACTTGAGTACTGACAACAGTGTATTTGAGGGTAAAGATAAAGTCAGTGACGAATCAGTTTGAGTACAAAAGATAAACCTCATACATAGTCTTTGGGGGAAGTAATCACTGTGAGCTAAGGCCAGTAATCAAAAGTTACACAGAATTAGCTTAAATACCATGGCGCCAAGATTGATGATAAGAAAGAAGGACTTTATTTTTGTAGCTTTCCTACTGCTGAACTTGCATTTTATGCTAAGTTTGCTTGACTCTCTGATCAGGGGCTTGCTCTCTGTATGTTATTAAGCTCCAACATCAAAAGTAGAATGCTGAGATTTCTTTCCCTCCAAAATGCTATAAAACATCAATTGCAATCACATAGTAATAGTTATGTTTGTAGCAACAATAATGACTTAAACTTATAAACTGCTTTACACTGTTTTAAAAACTCTAACACTCATCAGTGATCCATTCAACAAATCTTTCTGGACCTCACCTACCACAGGACATAACCAGGTGATCACAAGTGTGTTCTGCGGAGTCAGGCTGCCTAGGATGGGGTCCTGGTGTGCCACATATTGGCTGTGTGGCCTGGGACAGACAGGACTCTGAACTCCTCTGTACCATTTTCTCATCCTGTCTATAAAATAGGGGTAATAATAGTATTGGAATTAATTCATATAATGCATTTAGAAATATGTCTGGCACCATAAACTGGTCAATATGCTGTCATTACTTTCTATGGGGAACCCTGGTAAATGTTTTGAGGTAGCCAAGGGGTCTTAAAGGCAAAGGCTCTCTCATGAAAGAGTGGAGAAGTTATTGGGAAAAAATCAATTGGAACATAGATTATTTGTAATTTTTTTTCAGTTGACAACTAAAAATTGTATGTATTTATGGTATAAAATATGGTGTTTTGATATATGTAGAGATTATGGAATGGCTAGATCAATTAATTACCATATCCATTAACTCACTTATCTTTTTTTGCAATTTTCAAGTATACAATACTTTGTTATTATCTCTACTCACCATATATATGATGAATCTCTTGAAACTATTCCTCTTGCCTAACTGAAATTTTGTATCCTTTAACCAACATCTCCCCATTCTCCCTCCTTCCACCACTATTCTACTCTCTGTTTCTATGATTTCAATGTTTTTAGATTTCACATGTAAGTAAGGTCATATGGTGTTTGTCTTTCTGTGCCTGGCTTATTTCTTTTTTTTTTTTTTTTTTTTTTAGACAGAGTCTCACTTTGTTGCCCAGGCTAGCGTGAGTGCCGTGGCGTCAGCCTAGCTCACAGCAACCTCAAACTCCTGGGCTCGAGTGATCCTTCTGCCTCAGCCTCCCGGGTAGCTGGGACTACAGGCATGCGCCACCATGCCCGGCTAATTTTTATATATATATATATATCAGTTGGCCAATTAATTTCTTTCTATTTATAGTAGAGACGGGGTCTCGCTCAGGCTGGTTTTGAACTCCTGACCTCGAGCAATCCGCCCGCCTCGGCCTCCCAAGAGCTAGGATTACAGGCGTGAGCCACAGCGCCCGGCCCTGGCTTATTTCACTCAACATAATGTTCTCTGGGTTCATCCACATTGTCACAAATAACAGTATTTCCTCCTTTTGTGGCTGAATAGTATTCCATTGTTTATATGTACCACATTTTCTTCCTCCATTGATCCATAGATGGACACTTAGGTTGGTTCCAGTCTTGGCTATTGTGAATAATGTTGCAATGAACATGGAAGTGCAGACATCTCTTCAACATACTAATTTCATTTTAATTCATGTTATGTTTAAAAAAAATCATCCAGATTTAGTTTTTTATCTTTGTACCTGATCCCACTATTCCTCTTTTCCCACCACCAATGAAGTATTTAGAATAGTAGCTCAAATAAAGTGGCCACATCTCCTAAATGTTTGTGAATGTGTCTATTATGTGTCCAAAGAGAGATGCTAATAAAATGCCAGCAGAATTCAAAAAGAAAGATCACATCCAGTTCAAGGAGTCAGAGTGCCCTTCAGATGACCGCAGAGGAGGCAGCATTTATGCTGTACTCAGATGAATAAGTGAGATTTGCTGTTATGTCTTGTGTCCCCACAACAGCGAGGCAAGATGGATAAAGGACATTCTCTAATCTGCAGTTTATAGATGACACTTTGCTATAACAAAGCATGAAGGTGAAGGGACTTGCTCAAGGTCATACCACCATGTAGCAACATCAATGGGCTGGAAACTGAGTGCTCCCAGCTCCCAGGCCAGTTCCATCTGGTTGGGACCGCATGGACCCCCACAGCTTCAGGGACAGCCTGTTTAGCACGTTTGGTCCTCATTCTGGGTTATGGGCTATAAACGGACTGACTAAAGTTCCTCTCCCACAGCTTCTGAGTGCTGTTGTGCACTCTGTTTTGGGCATCTGCCTTGCAGTCATCATTGGCAATGAAATTAAAGCCCAGCACAGAGCAGATGGACCATTTCCCCATTCTGGCAGGCACACATTAGGCTCCCCTACCGCATCCCAGAGATGCTAACGCCAGCATCAGAAGAAAGGAAGCATGACCAACAGCCCAGAGAGCACCGTGTCTGCAGCAGGCAGTGTCAGCACCTCCTCCATCTGGGGCTGCAGTGACGGGAGACATGCCTGGGCACCTGCAAAGCAGGGCACCCAACAAATGCTCCAGGAAGAATCTGACATTCTGAAAATAAAAAGGCTGCAAAACAGCCATTATGAGAAAATCATAGTGCAAACTTCCTCGTGTTTATTTTACAGTTTAGCATTATTTTTATTTTCAACTACATATTGGGGGTGGGAAGCACCATCCTATTTTCAGGTTTGATCCTCTAAAACTTATAACTTGTTTGAATTTTTGTTGAAAGCCTATTGTATAGTGGGGAAATGTATATTCATGTATTGCCGTTTGGTTGAGATCATTTTAAGAACAAAAACATCTTTAACACCAATGGGATCATAGCCACCCTTTCATATCAAGCAGGTAAACCAAAATGTCATTGGTATTGCTATGATATTTTCAGTTTTGCCAAAACTATTTCAAACATTAATTTGGGGGCAGGCAATGAGATTATTTGGATAGAAAAATTCTTGATATTCTCTTGGTTACACATAGGAAGCTGTCCGAGTTATTATTCTTTCACTTTTTAAAAAACTCTTAGCTATTCGATATCTGACTTCTGGGCATGGCTATACCAACTACAATACAACCTTCTTCTGAGTTGCACTTAATACTGTTGTCAAAACCAGAGGAACTTGTCAAGATTACCCTCAAGCCTAAAGTATTGTATTTCAGGTAACCCAAGGTTAGAAAGAAATTAAATTAGCCATAGATGGAGAAGCAAAACAGTGAAATGAGGAAGCATTTAAAAATCTGTTCCCAAGACAATACTTTCATTTGCAGCCTGGATCCAGCCACTGATGAAGAGGGTATATGTTATCACAAACTTTCTGGCTGAAAATTTGGTATATTCATAAAATGGAATAAATGGTATGCACCCATTAAAAATTATGTGACAGAAATCAATTCAACTGAAAAGATGGTCATGATGAAATGTTCAAGTAGGAAACAAGCCAATTACAAAATTGTGAAAAGTATGATCTCAACTTTAATAAAATATATGTATATAAAAGTACATATACATATATTTTCCATATATGTATGCATACATATGTGTAGCTAGACAAAGTGTGTATATACACAGTTGATTCTCATTATTTGCATTACTTATATTTTATAAAGTCACATGAATACTGAATTAGTCATTGTTCCTTTAGGAAAAATAGAGTTAGGTTTCTGTGAGCCTCTGATCATGACACTTTTGTCAACCAATTAAGACGAAACCTTGTTTTGTGTGTGTTTCTGTTTAATCACGTGTTATTTAATATATATTTTTCACAAATAATTATATGCATTATTTCTTTATAATAGAACACAAGTCAAAAACAATTTAACATTTCTCTGACCCTGGTAACATGAATATAAATGCCTTTGGCTTCCAGCCTCAAAACAATGCTGTCCACTATGCTTATTTTTGTTAGTCATGATTGCATGAATACATAAATTCAGCCATTTTTCTATCTTTTCAATAGTTTCGTCATGCATCATAGAGGTGAATATATGAATTAATTGTTTCAAAGAGAGACAAATTGAACTCGCTAGAGAACTGCAGGTGGTGGTTGAGTGCCATTTGAAATTTATAGTCATACTTTAATGTGAAACCATTAAATCAGGATTTGTGATTCTATTCAGTGAAGTTTGGCTGCTACTATACAGAAGCAGAAAAGATGGATAGCTGTTTTCATCCAAGGTTGGGGTTTAGTCGGACAAGGACATGAATGGAAAGTAAGGCAGAGGAGTTAAGGGTGACTGCAAGGGAGGGATTATAATGAAAGACTTAGACATAAATTTAAGTGAAAAAAAGAAGCAAAGAGAAGAGGTGAGAGGTAAATAGATAATAAAAAGAGGCAGAGTCATTGGCTTGAAAGATTTGGTAAGATCAAAAAACTGTTACGTAGAAAATCTTAGAAAACATAAGCTTCCAGTGAGTGCTGTTGACCAGAAGTAGGATGCTTGAAATCAAGATTTCTGAGATGGTGTAGACACTGGCAATGACACAATTTAGGCTTCACCTCAGCCAATGGGAGACATTGGCTGAGGTGAAGAGGAAGATTAGACCACATCTTCTAGTACTCAGCCATTTCAAGTAAAAGAATTAAGCCAAACACACCACTGTGGAGTGGTGGAACAAATATTCTATTTGGAAGTAGAAAATTGTGGGTCATATTATAATTCTGTCATTTACTAGTGGTGTGACTTGGAAAATCCCTACGTGTCTCAGTTTCATCATCTGAAAAAATGGGGCTAATAGTGACTACATTAGCATTCAACATTGTTGTCATTATTAAATAGAGTGACATATTTTGAACTTGTTTTAAAGCAGAAAACCACTATAAAATGCAAGCCATGAGCAAGAATATTTTATAGGCAAGGAAACTGAAGCTCAAGAAAACTAAACAATCGAGCTTAGACAGTTAATGAAGAAGCAAGACTTAAACCCCCATTTTTTGATTCATGGTCTAGTGCTTTATCAATCATACCATTTGCCATTTTTCAATCAAACACAAAATCCATATCCCATTTGTTAAAAACAAATGACTTTGCACATTTTGATCTTTGTGCAAATGAACATTATAACAAGGAGCATGGTGACACATTGAAGTATAAATAGATTTTTTGTGAATTATAACCCCAAAAAGCAAAAATACTTAATACCCTACCCTACCATTTCAACATAATATAGTCACGTACCTCATAATGACATTTTGATATATAGGATGTGGTCCCATAAGATTAATACTACTGTATTTTTACTGCACCTTTTCTATGTTTAGATATGTTTAAATACACGGATATTTACCTTTGTGTTACAATCGCCTACAGTATTCAGTGCAGTAGCATGCTGAACAAGTATGTAGCCTAGGAGCAATACATTATACCACAAAACCTGCATATGTAGTAGGCTATAACATCTAGGTTTGTGTAAGTACACTCTATGATGTGATGATAAGATAAAATCACCTAATGGCGCATTTCTCAGAACCTATCCCTGTCATTAAGTAATACATGACTGTACTACCTTGAGTCAAAGAATGAGGCTCAGAATAACTAATTATTTTGAATATTAATGCCCAGTGCAGATCCTCTTAAGACTGGTGCTATTGCAAGAACAATCCACATTATAAGCACTAGAAGTTTTTACACTTGCATTAACCAGAATAACATGCATATGTTGAAACTAAACTTTACCAAAACATAAATAAAACCTGTCTCCTGGCCTGAAGCATTCTGTTAGCCACAGGAGAAAATAGTAGTAGAAGCAAAGCATATTTAAATAGCTACTTAACTCACTCAGATAACTGAACCAATACAAGTGAACTGTAAGACTTCATATGACACTATGAAAATCAATCAATGAGAACAATAAACTAAATTTAGAAAAGCAAAAAAAAAAAAGAAACAGCATATTTATTACTCTTCTTTGATGTCTGGAATGAATAATGTAGTATGGGAAACCTGACTAAATTACAGTGTGAACACGTTCAACCTAAATCGTACCTTTACTGCTCTCAAATTATGCTTCACTAATCATGTAATAGTGGTTGTGTCCTCTTCTAAAGTAGGCACCAATAAATAGTGACCCCAGCATGTGAGACTGGGCATGAGCTCCTAGAGTCCACTCTTTCTTTCCTGAAAGGCACTGTTGTGGCGGTGACATACATGTGGTATCAACCACACACTAGAAAACGATGCCTATCATTGGCCAGCTATTCTGCTCTGCCTCCTTAAGACATGGGGTGAGTGTGTGAGGAGACACTTGTCACAGCCTTGCTCATTTTCTGTTTCATGAAATACAACCACCTCCCATTTCCTGTTGACTTGTCACATTCTACCTTTTCTTCTTTATTTTTCTAAAGGGAGCCTGAGAGGCAATAAGAAAAGGGCATTTATTTCAGTGAACATGATTTGTCTTCCCTCCTACACAACCTGTCACTAATCTTTTCACAACCCCATCCACCTCCTCAACCAATGCCTGACTTGGGCTTCTAGATCAGCTCTGCTAGAATGTGTGTATGTGCGTCTGTGTGCCCCTGTCTGTGAATGTCCACGTATACGTGGAGAGATGGAGATAAAATTGTATTCTTTCAGGTTTTGTACAAGACAATGCTTTTATTAATCGCCTGTCTATTCCCTAGCACTTGGAATTCCTTAAAAACTGCTTTTCCACACCTTCTCCCTGTTCATCAAGCCCTCAACCCCATCTCTGCTCTCTTCACATTTAATTAAATGTCTTTTCTTCTATTTCTATTGGGAAGATGGTGATTGTTAGACATGCACTGTCTTATCTTTCCTACTCTGAATATTCCATTTTAGAGTCTATCTTCCTCTGTCCCTTTCTTCTTAATCTAAGACCTTCTTTCTTCTCCAAAACACCATCTCTACAATATTCCTCATGCTTTTCTACTTCTCCACATCTCTACTTGTCTCTGCCTGTCCAAATCTTATTGAAATATAAATATCCATCTCAAATGCCACCTCCTATGAAAAGACTTCCCTCACCTCCTCAGAAAAAAAGAGACACCCCCCCCTTCCAGGGTTGTATCACAACTAATTTTATACATGTGATTTGGCAGTTAACCTAACTCTCCCTTGTGACATTGCATAATTATCTTGAATTGCTACTTATTTTTATGTTTTATTATTTAACTTTCTGTGTGTTTCTGCCATGTCTCCCTACCTAGATTTTAAGTGTTTAAAGGAAGACAGTATAACAAACATCTCTTTCCATGATTCGTAAAATCAGGGTAAAATTATAGCCTTGGATTGGTTATTATAAGAATTGATAAAGAATTTATAGTGATTAACATGTAATGATTATGCTGCAAATGTTAGAACCTCTTCATCTTGTGGTTCTAGATTTGTTTTAAAAGAGTGTTATGCTACTGGTATAATTTTGGAGAGTAACTTATCAATCTACCCACTCTAAACCCCACAATTCTCCTTCTAGATTTTTACTCTAAGGAAAGTCTTACATATGCACACCAGAAACACAACCATCACCGCTTGTCATGGTGAAAAATTGGGAACAATCTAAAGCAATAGTTCTCAATGTGTGTGTTGCCCTCCAGGGGAAATATCTGGACACATTTTTTGATTGTCACACTTGGTATATTACTAGCATCTAGTGAGCAGAGGCCAGAGATGGTGGTAAACATCCTACAATGCACAGAAGAGCTCACTAAAGCAAAGAGTTATCTGGCTCAAAATGTGAGTAGTGCTAAGGTTGAGGGGCCCTGATCTAAATGTGCATCAGCAAACAAACAGTTAGTTGTAGTATACTCATCCAAAAAAATCGCATTAAAATGAAAGAATCAATATGCATCAAAATGGGTGGATCTTGAAACATAATGTTGAATGAAACAAGAATGTGGTGAAATAATACACATAATAAATGGTATGTATTACACATTTACCAAACAGCCAAAGCTATATTATATAAAGAACATCAGCTGGGAAGATATGAATCAAATTCATGATTTTTGGCTGTTTCAAGGGATGAGAGGGAGAAGAATGGACCTAGAGAAAATAGCAGAGTAGATTTCAACTGTATAATATTCTTTCATATTTAAAAAAGTAATCAATATTTTCTAGAGCCCAAATAAGTCTGGTCCATCTTGTGGCTAGTTTTAGCAAGATGTTGTTGCAAAAAGTAACACAAATCAAACTCTTAAGAAGTAATTATATGTGTAAAACTCTTAAAGAAACACCAACGGCAGGAATTTGTTATACAAGGAACCAATGCTCCAAACCTCCTCTTCATCCCTCTACAGCCTCTGTGCCTGGCACTAGAGATTAGGTCTTGATTTCAGATTTAGGGTCAGATGCCACGGCTGTGACCACTGGTCTCCTTTTATCTTCTCTCTCTCCTCACCTTCGAAGTCTCATTCAAGACCAATTTGACATCTACAACCCAAGGCTGAGGGCTATATGCAGGTTTGTGGCTCTTCAGCCCTGAGACAGGGCACTTCTTAGCCACACACACTTCACACTGGTCCAACCCAGTGGACAAGACTTCCTTGGAGACACTTTTTCCTTTGATCTGGCCATTTGCATCATCATGACTGCCGCATCTTCATTTGGCCATTGCCCAGACTGGCTCTCTAGCCAGAATGATATCTTCCCCACTACTCGCTGCATGTGGATAGGAATTTAAGTACAGAGATTCCCCCAGAACAATTTATTCAAAGATTCTTTTAGCAACTATTTATTAGGCAGTTGCTCTGCTCCTGGACTCCCCACTGGTGCCTGGGCCATCTGTTGCCCCAATCCCTGTGCTGCCTTAATTACTGAGCATCTGCCTGAGCCTACTTCTTCTGGGCCTCCACCCGCTTCCTGAGACAGAGATCATCTTACTCCTCCCAGCCTAGTCCACTCACCATCACAGTTCCCATCTTGCAAATTATGGCACCCTTGAGAGTTTTAAAGCTTCAGAGCAGTTTGAAGACTATATGCTGCACTCTAAACAGTGATCTCAAATCAAACAGATGATTTGAAAAAAAATGTATATTCAGTATGTTTTGGTTTTCTATAATATCTATTACGGAAAGTAAAACTTGACAAAATTTTCTTGGCTGGCAGAAATAGAACAAAAAGCACCACAGGACATATGGGTTTTCAAAGGTCAAGAAGCCTTGCTCTCAGGACACCTGCTTTGCCGGTTCAGGTCCTTAAAGAAGCGCTGCCTTTTCCAGGAAGGGACAACAAGCAATTGCTTCTCAGGCAGCCGGTCTGCATTTTCTCCTCAGGGCTCCTACTGACTTGTGGCTTAGCTCCCCTCACAGAAACAGTAACAGTAATAAAAAGAGCCACATATCTACCTCACAGAGCAAATAAAATCTAAGCCAGATTCATCAATTTGGTTATTCTCACTTTCACACATTTCCCTTATTTTTGCATCAGTGACACCTAAAAAAGAGGATGCCCAATGATGTCCAAACATTGAGCAGTGAAGTGACAGCAATATCCACAGTTACCCAAAGGGGCTGTCTAATGTTCAAAGCAGAACAAACCAAATGAACACCACCCAGCCCCCTTCTGGGAAATAAACTTTCACATGTACACCATCTGTTGAAAGTTAGCCTGCCACTTGCAGTGCAAGATACCTTCAGTTTTCCAAATGTACCTTCCTTCATTGACCTTATCGATTTAGTTTTATACTTCTGGTGCGCATGGTCTCTCATCTACCTTGAATTCACTGGAACCATTTGATATTTGGGCCATTATTTTCCCATTAAAGTATATAAGTGCATTTTTAGGTTCACTGAGAATACAAAAAGCTTGCATTATTTAATGAAAATATAATGTATCATATCTTATGGTTTGTCCCCACATGACTAGTTCTTACACCAGGACAGGGTGAAGTGGGAAAGACCAGCACCCTTCTTCTGGGATGGGATAGGAGTGGGGTCTAATCCAGCTGAACACACCAAAAGATGGTGCAGTTTGTGCAAATGAGATCCAGCAATGGGGTAAAAATAATAACTACCGGAGAGAGGCAATGAATCCTACCAGTGGGTATCCCAAAAGGGATAGATAGAGCATAAGAATTGCAAATTCACAGTAAGCATTAATAATAATTCAGGCAGGAAGTACAGAAGCACCTGATTTGGTGAAAATATTGATTCTCCCCAAGTCATTCCAAAAATTCAGAGAAATTCCTACCAAGACCCTAAGAAGGTTTTTAAAATATAAATGTGACCAATTATTTCTAAAGTTCATGTGGAAGAGTAAGTGCTGAAGAATAGCCAAGAAATTTTTAGCAGGAAAAAAAATACATTGACTAGTCTTACCATATATCAAGACATGTCATAAAGCTATAGCAATCCAAACTCTGTTGATGCCAGAATATGTAAATTATATAACAGACCAGAATACAATTTGGAAACAGATCTATGTACTACATGGGAATTCAATCTCTGATAAAGTTAGCTTTTAACAGAATGACATTTGCCTGTAACTCAGTCAGTAGTTTATACAATTTATTGTTCAACTCATGACAATTTGAGAGTGAAGTGGAATACCAATGAGATACTAGAACAACAGCCAAAAATTGGACTGCCCTGTGCAAACCCTGACATGTGGTTACATAGTTGTAAATAGGGTTGCCACTGCATAATTAATAGCTCCTCATTTCACTCTCACAAGTGTCCAGTTTGGGCACTAAATTCTGTAGTTACCTGAGTTATAGGGACTGGACAACCAAGCAGATATTCAAGAACCAAGTTCCAGGCTCTGAAAGAGCTGTGAAAAGAATAAGGTAGAGCTCAAATTCTCAGGATCATAAGATCATATTTAGGTTACATGTACAGGAATTTGGCAGCAATCAAGACAGAAATCCAGTTTCAATTACTTAGAAACACAAGAGACAGGAACATCAGGTTATCTCAATATTGAGTACCAAACTGCTGATCAAGAGGGGCTGCCTCAAGTCTGGAGTGGACAGAAGGTGAGGACAAATTGTGTCATTGGGCAGGGTCCAGGAACCAGACAGGACCTAGCACAGTTGTCACTTGATTACTTTTACTTACTTCATAAGTGTCACTGATTTTTAGTGAAATTTTTGAGACAGGTTTACTATTATTTTTATCAATGTAAAAAAGCTCCAGAAGTTAAACTCAAATAAAATATGTGAAAGTGCTGTGGAGGGCTGTCAAGAACTCTGATAGTGTCTGTACACATTTTACTATCACTGACATTTACATAAAGCATTTATTGCCAGACACTTTACATGCATTATCTCATTTAACCACAGCCACCACTGCAGGTAGTTTTATTAATATTAGCTTCACCTAACAAAGGCAGCTGAGGCTTCCAGGAGAGATATCCTATACCGCTGCTGAATGGCAATGTCAGAACCCAGGTCTGTTTGACTCTTAACTTTTATGTCTTATGGTGCCAGGATTACTCTTAGGGTAAACTAATAGAGATGCCTGTAAGCACAGGATAAGTCTAACAGACACTCTTAGGAAAACCAATTGCACAAAATCTAGTCAGTTATGCTTTCATCTTAAAGAATATAAGTACTCATTAAATTATATAATAATTATCTGTGTTTACCTGATAACAGCAAAATCACAATATCAACCTTAAAGTCATCCTTGATTCTTCTTTTTCTCACACCCTCTACAATCAACTCTCAGCAAATCCTGTCAACCCTACCTTCAAAATATATTTGGTATCTCTACTGCTACCTACTGCCCCACAAATCTGTCATCGCTTGTCCTGGCTCTTTCTACAACCTCAAAACGGGTCTCCCTGCTCCAATCCTTGCCCTCTGCAGTATATTCTCAACCCATTTGCTAGAGCCACTCCATTAAAATCCATACTGACCATGTCCCCCTGATGCTCAAAGCCCTGCAATGACTGTCTATGTCACTCTGACCAAAAGACAAGTCCTGGCTGTTGCCTACAGCCCTTTTGCTACCTGGCTTCCCACTAACTTCCTAAGGCACTGCCACCACTTCCATGTGACTCACTTGGCTTCAGCCACACTAGTCTCTTTGTCATTTCTCAAAAATAATAACTACATCATCACCTCAGAGATTTTACACTTGCCATTCTCCTGCCTTGAGTCTGTAATCCTTTACTTCTTCACCTCATGGCCAAACCTCTCACCTCCTTACCTCATGGCCAAATCCCTTACCTACTTACCTCTGACTACATCCATTACCCCCTTCCCTTCAGTTCCTCACCAAAATGTCAGCATATTAATGAGGCCACTGATACAGAAACTATCGACCCCTCCTCCCACAGCGCCCTCTCACCCTGAGTACTACACTCCAAGGCATTATCACCAGCCAACATGACATATGTACAGTCCTACTTAGTTATCGTTATTTCCTTTTCCCTACTTGAATGTATTGGTTGAACCATATGAAACTCCCTTTCATGTAGGTAAAAAATGGTCAAATGTCTACAATTTCATTGTGTTTAACTTAGCATTATGAGGATCTATTTTATAGTCTGCTAATTTCTTAATGCAGATAACAGTGCCTTACATATAATAGGTGCTCAATAAATACTTGCTAAAAACGACTTATTTAAGTTTTAAAGAATTAGACCACATAGGAGTAGGTAGGTGTCTTGTCTGCCTGATGGCAGTCACTTTTCTTCTTAGCTTGGTTTAGTCCTTAGTTACTGTGTCTTGTACCAAACCAGGGAATTACCTCCACCTGAACTCCCTCATGGTTTCTTTGGAACACAAAGCCCACAATATACATGCCAATTGCCACTGTCACTTCAAAGGCTTCAAAGCTCTGAGCTCTGTTGACCGTACCAGAAAGAGAAGGCCTCTATTACTTTTTGCTGTGGAACCCCCTTATGTATTCTGCGCTTGGGAAGAGGGCAGCTGGCATGGGCCTGGGAGTCTCGGGGTCCAGGCAGACTGCTTCCAGAGCACCAGTCATGGCTGCTCTTTTCTGAATTAGAAATAGGAACAAGGAGGAAAGTCCTGTAGTCCTCCCTTTGTTCAAGGCTTACAGAGTCCTGATATCTGATCTTAATACATACTATACACATTTTATTTCTCATTCATTCTTCTCTTGCAATTTACTCCTCCTTTACTGCCTTCTTACCAATCAATATGACCTTTATGTATTTGCATGGAAGATTATTTCTTTATAGCAGTAAGTTCTCAGTAATCTCAAGCTTGCTTTTTCCTCCCCCTTTTTGAGTCTGGGTCCAAAATAATCAAACAGGCTTTACCCTCTTTGTTCAGTCAAATGTGTTTTTAACAGAATGGAACACTTTAACTTTCAAAACAGGATCATTACTGGAAAGCAATGAGGAGAATGTGCATGCCTTGGAAATTACCATATATGCATGTTCACCTTGTCCTCCCCCCTCTACCACTAACCCATACGCCAGATCAATGTTCCTTTTGGAGACTCTAGAAATTCAGCAGAGACATTCTCCCAAAGGTTTATGACACCTCATATAGTCTCTTATTGAAATAATTGCCAAACTGCATGAGGTAAGGAGTTGTCCATTCACCAGTTTTCATTTATAGACAGAAAGCCATTACATCTTCATTTCGGCCACAGACCAAGTGTTCAGTGTGTCTTTATTAAAAAATATTAACTCAAAGTTATTTCAGCACAGGGTTTTCTGCTTCAGTTACTGTCTTAGTCTGTGCTATTATAACAAAGTACCACAGTCTGGGTAATTTATAAAAAAAAAAAAAAAAACAGAAATGCATTTTCTCACAGCTCTGGAGGCTGGGAAGTCCAAGATCAAGGCTCCAGCCTTGGTGCCTGGTGAGGGCTTGCTCCACTGATGAAATCATTTCATGGTGGCATCCTCCAGGGCAGAAGGCAGAAGGGCAGAAAAGGGCTGAAGACTGTGAAAGACCTCTTATACAAAGGGCTGAATCCCATTCACTGAGGCTCCACCCTTATGACTTAATAACCTCCTAAAGGCCCACCTCTTAATACTATCTCACTGGTGTGTAAGTTTCAACACGTGACATTGGGGGGACTTTCAGATCAAAGCAGTGACAATCCTAGCTTTCATTACTATACCTCTATTCAGACAGAGCCTTGAAAAGATATAGAGCATGAAAAAAAAAACAGAAAGAGCAAGATAGAAAACATATTTATATAGTACTTTCTGTACCCCAGGTCCCTGCTCCATGTATTACTTCCTTTCCATCTCATAGTCTTGAGGAATCTGTTAAATCTGGAGCAAGTGAATAAGGAAACACTTGGAGTTTAAGGAATCAAATGTTCTAAGACAGTGGCTTTGTGAGAAGTTACACAGAGTTGAGCTCTGATCCATTACGGGGACCGTGAGTCCTCTACTTTCATTTCTATTCCACAAGAGGTGTGGACATTCCAGGCCAGACCTGTGCAACCAAAGTGAGGAAAACTCACACTCAGATGACCCAGTTCTGGACTATAGTGGAGACAAAAGTGATAGGCTTGCCAAGAAATGCTTCTGGAAATGCAGGAACTTCCTTTTCCTCCATTCAAACTTGGAACAACTTTACCATCCTTCTCTCCCCAGTTGTAATTTAAGGTGTCATTCAAAATGAGCAGACAATAGGGACAATATCCCAACACTACACCAACAGTTAAAATATCATTTTAAAACTTAATGCAATTCTAAAGGCAAAATGAGTCATCCTTCTGTCTAGCATCTCAGTAATTTCTTTGTCCTTTTGACCTTAGTTTTGACCAGAAGCTCTTCTGTAAAATAGCAAAAGATTTCAACTTCCAGAGGCCACTGGTACTCCTAGAACCATCTTTACACAAATGGAGGTGTATCACTGCTGTCAGAACCGGGCCCACTTTTCTGTATACCATGTGCTATTAATAGTCTGATTCTACAAATGAATCTAAGATTCAGAGACATATCATAGCATTTTGACTTTCTGGAGCAAGAGCTAATATATAATTCACACAAAAATAAGCAGGCTATTAAAAATTGTCAACAACTTACCAATTAATATTCATTGCCAAATCACCAAGTACATGGTTGTGCTTAAGCACTCAATTTCTTTTAAGACTTCTCATATTCCTGATACTCTTTGAAAGCAGAGAATTAATCCTTCACATCTAGTGTGGTATCTGACACCTACTATGTGTTATATAACAAATGTTTTATAAATGAATGCATCAGTAAATGAAAAGCCCACAGAAACTTTAAAATATTTTTTTAAAAAAAGAGATTAACTTTTTTTAGAGAAAGTGTTGAGGAAGAATGACCTAACATTTATATTCTGGATAAAATAGACTTTTAACTATTATTTTACTGGAATGTAAATTTCCTAGATTTTCACACTAAAAAGATTAGATTCTTAAAATAGAAAAATTCTTTCTCTTGAGAGATAATCACTTACCATTATTGGATATATTGTGCAAGACATGTCCATTTTAAACCAAATGGCCACCCTTCTAGGCTATTTGGGAAATATTTTGATATGATGAATATGGCTTTTGTCAAACATGTTATTCCCTATCTCAATGCAAATTCATTTACAAGTGACAGAGAGATAAAGAAAATTAGAGTCATTTTGCTTGAGTTTTGACACAGGAAGACATCAAGGACAGCTCAGTGACTTTATCCTCTGAAGCTCCCAAGAACAAAAGCCAAACTGTAGCATGCTGTCTACACCTGTAGGAAGATCACCATCCACCAAACTGGTTTAAGTCAATAGACCTTCCTTTCACCTTCTAAACACTGCCTAGATTTCTTCATTTTTTTCACCCCACCTGCTTCAGATCTTGCTTGGATTATTCTCATCGTCATCCAGTTCCCTGCTTATAGTTTCATCCTACTCTAATTTATCCTCAACACTACCTTCAGAGTAATATTTCAAATATTTAAATATGATCTTGTGCTTATCCCTTGCTTAAAAATGTGTGATGAAGTTTAAAATTTAAAAAAAATAATGCTTAATAGGACTCCATCATCTTCAAGATAAAGCCTAACACCTCTGCATGGTCTTCCCGAGGCAAGTGTGGAATTTTAGAATCTGATTCTTGGCTTTCAAATTCCTGTATATATCATGGTCAAACATACCAATCAGAATGTTATTATGACCTCAGGATACATAAATAGAAGGAAGTGACAGTTTTGCCATCCTTAGAAATAATCAGATGACATTAGAAATACTATATTCAGAGAAATAGAGTTGTACAGTGTTCAAGAGGATAGACTATTAATGTAGGCTTCTGGGGTTCAGATCCTGGTCCTCTACTTACCAGCCTCGAGCAAGTTACTTAACTACCCTATGTTTTAGTTTCCTCATCTGTAGGATAGGAATAATAAGAATATCTATCTTATAGGGTGTTGCAGCATTAATTAAAATATATACAGCACCATTAAATAAGAAATGTTAGTACTGTAATGTCCGTTATACTTTAGGAAAGTATGGAGCATGGCCTGAGGAGGTGTCCAAAACAAGAAGAGAAACTGAGATCACACATGCCATGTGAAGAACTGTTGGAGTAGGACAGTAGAGAAGTGTTGGCAAGACCTTACAGCTACACCAAAACATCTGGAGAGCAATCCAGAATATAGAAACAGGGGCAATAGTGGAACTCTAGGGAGACAGATCCCAGCTCGAATTGTGGAAACACTTTCCATCAACTACCAATGTCTATCAATGGGAGGGGTTGCCTTTGGAGAAAGTGGGTTCCCTCCCATGGGAAGTGTTTAATCAACAGCTGAATAACTCCTTGTTTAAAGCATTCCAAAGAGATTGAAGCAAAATATACAGGGAAGAAGAATGACTTGTAAGGGTCTTAGGAGTTTCAGATGACAAAGAGTTTAATATGTCATTTAGCTGCAAATAGGGGTGTATAGTAATTGATGATTTTTGGTAAACTCAATAAAGCATAAAGATTTATGGCACCAATGTAGGTTGACTTGTTATCTAGTTTTCCTCAATAAACCTGTTTAACCAGTAAGAAGTAAATCCTACATCTAGGGATATACCACATCATCTGAATAATTTCCCTGTCCCCATGATTCATAATAGACAATTCTAGCCAAATGGCCTCAAGTGGAAGCTATCCCTGGCTATTGCAGCTGCATTCCCTTTTGTTTCTTACAGAAGTTCCTTGAAATACACAATGACCATTTTCCTCCTCTACAATTGGCTTGCAGTATTTCTTTTCATTCATTCACATGTTTTGAAAGTAACATTGGCAGAAAAGAGTTTGAGAGGAGCTTTCATTTGACCCTCTGTATCAGTTTAAATAAGGTGAGAAAGTTCAGAAACAAAGAAATGGGATCACCTTTTGACCTTGACACAACTGAAGCCTTGGGAAAATTCATTATGATTTCCTCTATTGAGTTCTTACTATGTGTCAATAATAATTTCATTTTAAAAATAAAGAAACAGACTAAGGCAAGCTTAACAGCCAACTCAAAGCCACATGGTCAGTAAGAGGGAAAGCAGAGAGTCAACCATACGAGCCTAACGCCACATTCACTGTGCCTGATTCTTACCCTTTAGGCCACACACACACACACACACACACACACACACACGCTTACTAATAAAGATGGAATGTGTACTGTGTTTACCTCTAAGCCTCAGTTGTGCTATAGCCCCCTTTTCACTTGTTCCCGGCTTACTCCCCGAATCATAGAGCCAACCACGTCTCAAATCTGGAGGATCAGGGAAGCAAGTGTTTCATTCTACAGTCCTGAATCACCTTTCATTCCAGAAAGCATACCAAGGCCAGTCTTTGACTCTAAATACAACCCTCAGTATTAAGAGTCTATGCCTGCACTTCACTCTCTGGGGTAGGTTTGTCCACAAGCTTTGGACTAGCCGGTAGGATGCTCCTCCCTGTAGCTCTAGCACCCTCAAATTCCTAGCACCTGGCACTAGATGCTTCCTCATCACCACCTCAAGAAGAGGGATGTTATAATTTAGTAATTTAAACCATCAGTTTTTAGGTGGAGTGTCAAGACACATTATGCTGTGATTGACTATGAATGGCACAGAATTAGAACTGGTGCATAACTAAAAGTCTGTGCTGTGGCCTGACCTTTAGGATCTGGGAATTTCATGATGCGGAATGCAAAGAAGTATGTGCAATGTGAAAGGACAGGAAGCCTCATCTCTTACTGATTCTTAAGGAGCAAAAGGAATGTGCAGCGATGAATCCCACTGCACCAAGTACCAACTCCTCCCAGACCCAGGTCTGGTCTTTTCACAGCTGGGCATATTCCAGCTGCACAAGATGGACCTTCCATTTTAAGAGGCTCCAATCTCCCACCGAACCCGACACAAAATGCTCACGTCAGTGAGCCTATTCAATTGCCCTTTTCAATAAATCTTTCTAGTATTCTTCATCTTCTTTGGCTATCGATTGCCACCTCCTCCAGGAAGCCTTCCTAAAGTTCACATTTATAACCCCCTCCTTGAAGTAGGGCACTGTGAAATCTTTCCTGGGTTTACTACAGATCATGGAAATCTGTCAATGAATGTAATTAAAAAGTAAACTAACTGGATGTATTCTTTAGAAATAAATAATCCTAAAAGAATTGTACTAGGATAGATAAAAATAAAAAACATGACTTTTGTCTTTATAGTCAGAATCCACATAAAGTTCACACATCATAATTAGTCCATACATCTTTTAAGTAACATTTAATGTATAGATGGTCTCTATTTTATCTTTGTCATTTATTTGTTAAAGACCCAATGTCATCTGTCCTACGGAGTTTCTCACAGTCTCAATTTTGCTGGTTGATCTCCATAGTATTTTATAATACGTTCCTCTGTTCTTTTTACTTTCTATAAATTGGATCTACGGGATTGATTAGATTCAGCTTTGGGGTTTTTGGCAAGACTAATTTTTAATTGATATTTTGGGTTGTTTCTCTTTTTTGATGATAGCAATCACTCATGATCAAAGTCTTGCTCACTACATTCGCTCATTAAAACTTGCAAAAGGATGATAGTTTAATTCTAATATTCCATTATTATTAACTAGGTTAAATCCTTCTGTAAAGAGAAACTTTACTTAACCTACTATTTGGTTTCCCAGTGCTTTAGTTAATATCAGAAATGTAGGGTAAATGATAGATTCTTTCCCTATACTCACCAGTTTCCAATGTGATAAATTGATTTCCTAGCGTCTTCTAATTGTGACCAATTAGTTCTTTAAAAAATAACACTACGATAGGGTATTGGGCAGGGGGGAGGGGGAGGGGGCGGGTATATATATATATACATAATGAGTGAGATGTGCACCATCTGGGGGATGGTCATGCTGGAAACTCAGACTTGTGGGGGGAGGGGGGGAAAGGGCATTTATTGAAACCTTAAAATCTGTACTCCCATAATATGCCGAAATAAAAAAAAGAATAACACTACGAAATCATGGGCTAAATATATCTGCTGTATTTCCACCCATTTTAGTTGTAGTCCTGATTGATACTCAGATTGTCCTATCTTTGTCCCCTCTTCAAGATGGGTCCTGAGTCTTTCTGAAACAATCCTAATACTCTTTGATAAATGTCTGGTATGATTCATCTTCCATATTTCCTGCCACATCTAAATCCAGACTTTTCCCTAAGGAATCTTTATTCCTTTTAGGGACAGTGCTGACATTTTTTCCAACAATCTTAACCCACCCTGAATGCCCATTATGTTCCTGCACTTCACCCCACTCTTAGGTCTCCAGACTGAGAGTCAAGGATGCAATGAGGGATTGGAAGAGTCTCATGATTAGGATAACAGAGAGACTGAGGCCCAAAGAGGCCTGAAGGTCAGGGATGTCTGTGACATAAGTGACTTCTATTATTTTGGTAGAAATAATAAAATAAAGGTATAACCATTTGAAGTGGCTATTTTGACACAGCCAAATGAAAATATCTTGCTGCAATGCAAGCCAACTAGTTAGGAAGCTATTCAAGTAATTCAGGAGAAGCACCATAATTGACATTAGAGTTGAACTGACTTGGGTTTGAATCCCAGATTTACCTCTTAAAAAGTGCATGACCTTTTGAAAATTACTTAACCTCTCTAAGCGTCAGCATCCTCATGTATAAAATGGGATAGTACTAAGACAAACCTGATAGGGTCATCAAAGTAATACATATAAAACATGGGGCCCATTACACAGCAAGTACTAAATAAGTGAAAATAGCAATTATATTTGATATTTTATTATTGTTGCTAAAAATGATATGGTGACAGAGGGCAAATTCTGTTAATAAAATGGTTCAAAATAGTAGCCACTAGCCACCTGTGGCTATTAAGCACTCCAAATGTGGTCAGTCTGCATTGCAATGTGCTATAAGTATAAAATATGCACTGAATTTCAAAGCCTTAGTAAAAAATAATGTAAATTATATCAATATTTTTTATTTTTATTATATGTTCAAATGATAATATTTGGGGCATATTAGGTTAAATAAAATATTATTTGAACTAATCTCTCCTGTTTCTTTTTATTCTTTTTAATGTGACTACTAGAAAATTTTAAATTACATATGTGGCTTACATTGTACTTCTACTGAACAGTGCTTCTCTAGGGATATTAATATTAAGAAGATATTATATACAAGAGTTTGGTGACTGTTTGGATGAGGCTTAGGAACAGGAAGGGGTAACAGACACCTCCAGGTTTGAAGTAAATCACTCCTTTCATGGAGCCTGTGCACCTAATGCCTTCTAACATGAAGCCACTTTTCATAATTGTTTCTTAATGGATTGATGTCCATTTTCTCAAGAAAACAGCTATATGTACTGGCTTCTTTCTCCTATAGGAAAAGAGGTAGTTCTGGGTCTTGATAGCAGATGTTGGACAAGGTAACCAAGCCAGTTCCTTTGGGGAAAAGAATTGTCATTTATTCATACCTATCATGTTCCAGACACCTAACATGTCTTCTTGCTTAGTAGCAAAACAATTGTTGGAGGAACATATTACAACCTTCATTTTTACAGATAAGGAAATTGAGATTCATTAGGAGAGGTTAATTAACTCACCCCATACCACATAGCAAAGAAGGAATGGAAGTGAGAGGTAAAAGCAATTTCATTTGCCTTCTTTATCCATACTGCCTCTTTGTAAATTGGGAGCCCTTTTAGGGTTATATGTGTGGATTGAAAAATTCAGGTTCCCAAATTCTGTCAGTCACTCATCTTCTTAGATGGTTTCTCCTTGACCCTTGAGTTCTAAGTCACTAATTTAGAACCTGAGAACATATACTACAAAGTAAGAGATGTAAGCTCTTTAAGAAAACGATTCCAAAGTATTTGGATTATTTATAGGGCTTCCTCAGCAACTGAGTCATCACCACATCAAACATTTTCCAGACAATTGTGAAAACAGTTTTTTTTAAAAGGACTAAATTAATATCTCATTTAGTATTTCTCAATAATCTTTCACCATAGAATCCAAGCAGTTTGAATAGGTTTTCCTTTGACCTGTAACCAACAAAAAAGAATTATTTTTATTTCTATTAACTGTTTTTTCCTGATATCTTTAAGTACAGCCTTCCAGTGAAACAAAGTAGGATTTAAAATTTAAAATATATTTTCCTTTGCCTGTTTAGTACCTGTTACATTGTAAAAGGCTGTTTTCACAATTGGACCATTTGCTTCTAATTCCTTTTTATCTGTGGCCTTAAAAAACAGTATCCAAGAAAACCAAAAAATACCTAATCTGGGCATCTGGCCCAAAATATCTCTGACTTATCTTCCAGCATCAAAATGCTACATTGATTTCTCTGACTTCTGTCTCAAATCCCTTCAGTCAGTAAATGGCCTTAATTTGGCATGTTAGGTCTATTAGGATATATAAACAATTAAACTTGTTATGTATAACATATTTAAATAAGCATATTCATATAAATAAATAGCTATATATATATATATAAATAGCTGCCAATGTCAGGCCTATTATTTTAATTAATCCTTACAACAAATTTCAAAGGTTGCATTAATATTTTCATTTTATAGATAAGAGTATTGAGACTCAGAGAAGTTAATTAGCTTGTATCCAACGTAATACCGAGGACAAAGGGGTGGACACGAAGCTGAAACATAGTTGTGTTCACCTCTAGAGCTCATGGTTTCTTATCGCTATTGCACTTGGCAATAAAAGACATGGATAAATCAAATGAATCTTCGTCCTGTTGGCAAAAAGAAAGGGCTGGATGACTCAGTGTGAGGCTGAGAACACTGAGTTCAAAATGCTGGTTTCCTCCAGAAATAGAATTTTACACATATTATCAGTAGTCAGTTCAGAGAGACTACCGGAAGAAGTTGTGGACAAATTTAATTATGGTTTACCCAATGATTGCTGTGATTAGATAGAAGAAGACCTGTGAACCCTATTTTTTTGCTCCTAAAATGTTTACCTTACCATAACACCTAAAACTTCCACAATCAGATCATTAGCTCCCAAACACATCATTTAAAAAATCAACAAAATATAAAATAGAAGTTATATTCAACTAAAGACAGGTTAGAAGTCAAATACATTGCAGGAACAGACTTGATTGCAATTTTCCAAGGCAGAACAAAACAAAATTTTGTGAATGAAAAGAACCTTAGACTCATCTCTTTCAATTTCTTCATGTTACTATGAGAAATAGGAGGCCAGGAGGCAAAAGGGCCCTAATTATAGATGTCTTAATAGCAGAGCTAATGCACTTCCATGCTAACTCTTTTCTTCATTCCTCTCTCCATGAAAAATTAGAGATTTCATTTATGAATGTCTATGGAATATATTTAACTATGCGAATCTTTACATAGATTTTTATCTCCCAAATATAATGTCTGTTTAACCCACTCTTAAATTATAATAGTGTATACTTAACAATTCCCATGTTGCAGGCATTTTTCACACCTCAATTCATATACAATATCATATGCATTCATATATTAACATAAATATATGTTAGTTCACATTTATTCATGTTACATATACTATGTATTATTGCATATGTACACATATAGTATAACATTATTACATTGTAACATCACAAAGTACATCACATAAATTAACTCAATTTTCACAAGAATTTTATGAGTTGTATACTATTATTATTATTATCATCATCATCCTCATTTTACATAATAGAAGACAGAGGTAGAAAAGTATTACAAATTTTCCCGAGGCCACACAGAGAGTAAAAACCAAAAACCTGGGTTTGGTTCCCCCAGTCCACATTCTTACCTCAGTGCTTTACTTTCCTGCCTTTTTCTCACTCCTGCCACCTCTTTGCCCATCCTTCATTTCCTTCTCTCTCTTTGATGTGATGAAGAATGCAGTACTCAAGGAAGAAATAAGCTGAATGTTGCCGCCATCATTCAACAATCATTATTCTTTGATGTGGATTTTGATATTCAGCTTGCCTAGCAAGAGTTGAGAGAGTGTTGGTTTTGAAGTTGGACAGGCTTGGATCGAAATTCTATCTTCACCACTTCATAGCTATGTGACCTGAGAAAATTTACCTACTTTTCTGAATATTAGATTCCTCTTCTGGTAAATAGAGACAGCTCTCATAAGGGTTATTCAGAATTAAATGAAATAATGCATGCAAATGTTTTATTTATATAGGTCTACAGAAGTACCTCATATCTTTATGCCTATATTGTCATTTATAGATCTTCTCCATAAAGGGGTCGTACTATAGTTTGACTCCCTTGATTCTCAACTGAGATAGAAGCAAGGGTTGAACAACATTTACCAAGAAGGAATGCATGGTTTCAGCATAAATCTGTCATCTCTATCAATCTAGGAGGCACCCGGGAGTTCTGAGCAGCTTTTCTCACACCATTTTGTATGTGTGATGCCCAATAGAGGGAATGTTTAACAATTAAACTGGTTTTAAATATGTAGCATGAAAGGAATCAAACTGTACACTAGTTGTAATTATCCACTTGAAAAGCTCACTAAGAAATGAGTTATCAAATAGCATAATAATTATGACCATGTAAAAATGTGTTTTCCATTTCTGCATAGAACTTTTTGGATTTTTTGAAAAGTAAATCTAACAGAAGAGCTTGATGTATAAGCACAGCTGATCTGGAGGAAAATAATTCAACCATTCCCTCCAAATGCAAAAAAACTGACATTCATTGAGATTCTACTTAATACCATATGTTATTTCAAATAATTCACATGGCAATTTTATGTGATATCTGCTATTACTTCAGTTTTCTTGATGAGGGAAATGAGGCTCAAGGGAATTTAACAAAGTATTTAGGGTACATAATTACTATATCATGGAGCTGAGATTTCTACCTGAAATTAACTTAAAAGCTCTTTCAACTAAATCCTGAGATGGTCATTTCTGATCCTGCTATGACTGTGGATGTGATGTAATGCAGAACTTATTTTATTATTGATGAATATGCATAACATTCTTATATTACAGACACCCATCCACATTTGTCTGGCCAGTCTGTCTCTTCCTCTAGACTTTAAGTTCTATAAGAGAAGGAACATTGTCCTCAGTGTTCATCAATATGTACCTAGCACCCAACTTCATGCCTGCCACCCACTTACATCTTCAATAAATATTTGTTCAGTGAAAAAATTAATGCTGAATTGACTAAAAAAATAGAGTTCCACAGTCATATTTTCACAGATGGTGAAAGTGGAGGAAGAGAAAGTGTTTTGTCTGCAATTATGCAATTACTCAGTGACGGTGAAGATTAAAAATCCGTAGCCTCTAAATAACCATCAGTGTTGAGCTCAATGAGTCAAGTCACTAGCAGGCTAAAGGACACGTACCTTATTTAACTTGACCTACTGTCCTCCTGAAACAGAAGTCAAACACATGATTACATGAACAACAGTTGTTCTACCTTACACTAGACAGAGGCCACAAGGGACCACCACACCATTTCCAGCCAGAGGATGCCATACGAGGTTGTCTGAGATATTAAAAAGCAGCCTGCAATAAGAAGTCAGAGAATCCACTCTCTCTTATTTGATTCTTCTCAAAGGGACAATAGTGTTCTGCAATACACTTCTTTTCCTCTACAACTGGCAGCAAACAAGGCTATTCACTTAATGTTCCAAATTGGTAAAGAAAGGTCTTTTTCATTCCTGTTATGAAGAATCATCAAGACTCTTTAGTAGTATTTGCTAGTCCCCCAAATGATATTGACATTTAGGGGAGGGTGAAAAAATAAGAACCCACAAAAGAAATGGAAGGAACAGCTAGAGAGCAAGGAGCATGGAGAGAGCATTGTCCTCTAAATCAAGGTTGCAAAGTATTTACAACATTTTCCTTTTTAGAAGAAAGAAATGATCAACAATAGCAAATTCAACAAGCTGAGAGTGTAAATAAGATATGAAGACAGTAACTAAATAAGATATGAAGACAGAAACTATATTCACTGGGGAGTCACAGCAACCTTAGAAAGAGTGGGTCCAGTAGGGCACAAATGTTGACTTGTTATTCTGACTCCTCCACGGACTGTGCAGTCCTCAGAAGCAGGTCTGAATGTCTTGGTGCCTGCAGCACCCAGTACAGTGCCTGACATATAGAAGGCACCTAATAAATGTTTGGCAAATGAATGTACAAATGAATGAACTAAAACAAAATAAAGTATATAGCTGATTTTGGAGGAAAACATACCAACAACATTTAAAACTGCTCTTAATAGGAAGTCCCAATGTTTTCTAAATTAAATCACTAGGTCTAAAATTATCACCATACATTAGGCTTCTCCCCCAAACACCCTGAAGCCAAAACAATTCAATTCCTGTGAAGAACATATAATTTGCCGTCTGCAAAGATAAAGTCTCACACATTAGAAGCAACCCTAAATTTCTGTGCTTAGAGTGACCTTTTGAGTTGCCAGGATGATGCCATTAGTGTTACAATTTTATGCAAGATTAGGCATGTAATTATGTGTTAAATAGTTCTGTTGGCTCCTGCTTGCTCATTTAATAAAGCAGAGTGCATTAAGAGTACCCCATATGTGTAGCCCAAGGCCACTGACGTGAAGAAACTGCATCCACTTTGCTCTTTCCCTGCTCCGTGTCTCACTCATCCTTGCAGCTGTCACCTTGAGGCCTTAGGGTTAGTAGGAAGAGAGAAGCCACTGCACAGAGTGGCACTTGTAAAACCACCACTCTCCAGCTGAATCTTCTAGAGACAGGGAGAGTATCCACAAAGAATTCAACTTAAATGCAATCAGAACCCGAGAGGCTGTAGCCGTGTTCCTCACCTTAGCTGCACATCAGAATTACCTGAACAGTGTTTAAAAATATATTTTGACACCGGGACTTGGCCCCAGAGGTTCTCATGGGTCAGGGGTGAGACCCAGGCACCATTAATTTTTAAAAATTCCCCTAGATGATTCTAATGTATGGCCAGCATTCACAGGCACTGTCTTTATGTTTTCCTTGCTCATAATGTGTATCAGAATGTAATGCCAATCGTGAGGTACTTCAGATTTTATCATCTCAGAAAACTGCTTTTCATCTATGGAGAACCACCGACCCGTTAAAAATTATCAATGGTCTCAATGTAGAAGTACAAAGCAACTTAACAGCATTTTTTTTCTTTTTTTTTTTTTTTGCAGAAAGAGAAAATCCAATCCATTTTCTTTTAGATTTAATAATGGAGGTGGGGAGGTAAACTACTGTTTAGTGTGTGCCTGTTATGTGCCATGATTTACTTTAGGTACTTTTGCATCTATTGTCTCATTTAATCTTCTAAGCAGCCCAGAAAGGCAAGTGTTGTTATTCCCATTTTTATAGTTGAGGAAACTAAAACTCAGAGATGTTAAGTTGACTTGTCCAAAGTCTCACAGTTGGTCGGTGGTGATGCCAGGTGGCATCAAGGAGCCCCAGCTCGTGCTTTTGCTCAGCTTCTTCACATTGGGCCATGCTGCCCTGTCTAAGGAAAACCTTACTGCATGATAACTCAGCAATAGAAAGTTTCTGCCCAAGTCAATGAAAGGCACAGAGGGAGTAGGACAGTCAGGAGAAGGACGGAGAAGGAGTGGGGAGTGGGAAGAAGCAAAGTGGGAAGATGCTAAGGAAGAGTCAGTGGCAACCAGCTATGACACGAGCCACAGCACATGAGGCCAAGTCATACCAGTGGCCACATTTCCCAGTGCATACTGAGATGCTTAAGGCAGCAAACACAGCCGGTGCATTACTCTGTGTTCTGCACTGTGCCATTAGGGTGCCTAAGACACAGTTCCACCCTAGAGATGCTTGCGACCTAGCAGGGAGGCAGATTTTCATACAAGCAGCATAAATTGTGCTTTGTCTTAACAGAGCTAAGTACCAAGAACTGAAAGCAGAGGTGAGGAAGCTGCTCAGGTGGGTCTGAGAAGGCTTCACACAAGAGGGAACATCCCAGGTAGCTTTGAAACAGGATAACTCATTCACTAGGCATGGAGGGAAGGAGAAAGAATGGCTAGAACCAAGTCAGGGAGGCAGAAATTATCAAGGCGTGTGCTTAAGACATGGAAAGGGGCAGTTTATAAATTCCTGAGACAAGAAATTGTCACATTCTTACTGACTCCCTGCTTTCATTCAAGGCTGAAGTTACTGACATCTTTTGGGGCTTTTGGTTTTCAGACTGTACTCATCTGCAGTCATATACAATGGCTCTGCCAGGTTCTCCCCAGTTCCTACATCATTCAATGATGGAATTAGATCCAGGTTTTCTCCCCTTTGCCCACAGCCCTGTGCAGCTGCTACTGCAACAAAGATCTCTGTTTCATGTTAGAATTACAAATTACAAAATTTTATAAAGTATTTTTTTTGTCTCTGTGTCTCTTCCTAATCACAATTCAAATGAAATCTCCTTGCCTTATAAAATGAGCAAAGCTGAGTCAATTACTTAAGGAGTTTAGGGGGGGGCTGTCTTTGAGCTAGAAGAGAACCTCCAAACCAGCTTCCATTAAAATATTTTGAATTCTAGGTGTTTGTTTGAAGCTTTGAATTTTTTTCAACCTCCACAAAACCTTTATACTATTGTCATTAAGCAGCTACTCCTTTTCATTTTAATTAAAAACAAACTTAGCAGGTTTTAAATAACAGTTTATGAAAGAAAATTGGAGTAGAGAAGCTCCAAATCCACTTATTGGAATAACTCAAGGAGTCATTAAGTCCTTTCCAGCAAGATTTAGACAGTTCACTAGAATAAATGTAACTTTCATCTCCCTCTTTCAGTATCATCTGTAAACAACAGAGCAAAGATGGAATGCTAGAATAATGACACATAGTCTGACAAGTATTCTAAATTTATTGAAATCACTGCAGCCTCTTCACTTTGAGTAATTTCAAAGCATTTATAATTTATATGGTGTGTTTATTAAATGCTGGCTAACAGCCAGTGACAGGATAACACTCAGTAATTTATTGGTTTACCTAGACTCAAATTGTGCCACTTTTCTTCAGCTATCCCATACCATAAACCCTTTGAAGAAATCGCTAAAGCCATCAGAGGATTCTACCAGAGTCCATGTGAAAATAACTTCCCAAAAGTTTAAACCAATCCTCATTCTTATAAAGTAATTCATTCAATTTAGATTAAAATCATTCTTATCTCCTGAAGGATAACTGGTTTTAATAATGGATTTAATTCTATTCTACCTGATGTTTTAAAGATGTTCAAAACAGAACATAAATAACTTTATCCCAGATCCAATTCATTTAAAGAGCTAGTAGATTCAGTTCCTAAATCTCTCTAAAACTATCTAGGGCATCCTTTCAGGTGGATCCTCTCATTCCTGCCTTTATCCTAGGAGACCAAGTATAGATGTATGACTTCTTTCATCCATACTGGTTACTAAGCCAAACCCCTACTACCTCCTACAGCCTCCGTTCTTTGTATCTCTGATACTGACCCAAGTGTTATAGAATATCTATTCCCAGACCTATTCCCAGAAAGTCAGTATACAATGACTTAGTATAGTATATGCTTACATTCATTCTTCAATTTATTGAATCATAAAATAGTGGAGCTGAGAGAGATCTTAGAGGTTATCAATTTTGAACTCTCCATAGTACAGATTAAGCCCAAGAGAGGTTAAGTTACTTTCTCAAGGTCACACAGCTTGTTAGTGACAAAATTGGGGCTATAACCAACTACTTACTTTGAGTACCTGCGCTGAGTCCTTGCTACGCACTGCTGTCTGTAGACCAGCAATATAGACATCACCTAAGAGCTCATCAGAAAGGCAGGATCATGGGCCCCACCCCAGACCCAGTGAATCAGAATCTGTATTGTAACAAATCCTTGGTAATCTGTATGCATTTTACAGTTGAAGAAGCACTGGGCTAGACCATAATGTGTCTTCTCTAGAGAAAACAAGAGTGGGAAGCAAGCTAGGCACATTGGCATGCACCTGTAGTCCCAGCTACATGGAGGCCAAGGTGGAAGATCACTTGAAGGCAGGAGTTTGAGGCTACTGTGCACTAAAATGACGCCTGTGAATAGTCACTACACTCTGGCCTGGGCAACATAGTAAGAACTCATCTCTAAAAATAATAAAATAAATTAATTAAATTTTAAAAATTTTTAATGAAGAAAAAGAATCAGAAGCAAGCAGACAGTTTGAAGCATAGCTTCACCTTTTCTAAATGTAAGCAAATATCTCACTCTTCTGAAAGCATCATTTATAATCTGGAAATAGTATCACTATTCACCTTGTGGGTTTTTCATGCTATAAGAATAAAATATATATATATATATATATATACATTCTATATGCATAGATAATATATGCAGAATGCCTGGCATATAGTAGATAATATGGTATATAGTGGCTAATATTATTTCTAGTCTCATACTTATCATTAATATTGTGCTTAACCAAAATAAAAGCCTCTACTGATTGTGTATCCATGAAGAAATCACCTTTCTTCCTTTCTTCGTTCTAATGTGTTAATATCATTTTAGCTTTTATGTGTGCTTCAGATTTCTATATGTCATGTTTCTAACTCCTTAGAAAATTATTATTGTATAGAAAATATAACAAAAGCTAACTGTTTTTAATGCTGAGTTTGGAAATGGAAGAACGTCTCCCAAAGCCAAGTCATAACCACAAGAACACAACATTCCTGAAATATCTTGACTATGGATCCTATAAACCTGGTCTCTAGCAGCCAGTGAGTATCTGCTGCCACTGCTGCTATACTTTTCTTAGGCAGAGACTCAACTGCTAAGGGCAGAACCCACAACACCAGCAAAAGTAGAACACATTTAAAAAGTGATGTTTCATCATCAACATGTCACATCTGTCAGCATTTAAAAAAAAAAAAACAGTTTGAAAAGGAAAGGAGCAGAAGTTTAGTATCCATATCTGAACCAAATTTTGGAAAAATGTAGCATACTGCAGAGTATGACCCATATCAAAGTTGTATTTTGAAAAACACATTACAGGGAAAATGATTTAAATATCAATTAGAAAACTGCGCCTTCCTAAGGCAGTGGCTCTCAACCCCGGCAGTGCATTAGAAACAACTAGGGAGCTTTAAAAAATTGAACGCAAATTGCTGAGGGGCGGACCAGGCTTCAGTGGTTTTTAAAAGATTCCTGGTCATTTTTAATGTGCATCCAGGATGGAGACGCACTGCCTCCAAGGCATCAAAACCTACTGTCAATCCAGTGAGAGCTATTGGTTGCCGTGAATATGGAATTCCCAAAACTTCAAGTAATGGATTTAACTCCAGTGTGTACTTCTTCTAGGTCTTTTCGCCATTCCTCCAGGACTTCCACTGTAAGGAAAGGAGCCCCTGGACCAACATCCCCTAAGATGTTTATATGGACCAGTGGCCGGACCTCTTCATCTTACAGACACGATGAGAAAAGGTAAGTGAACTGGGACTCTGGGCACTTTTCAGAAGCATTTAGCATGGCACTCCAGAGAGGATGGCAAGAGGAAAGCATTACGCACCTGAGCGTCATGCTTTTCAATGTGGGGATGGACTCCACACTAAAGGAGAAGCGTCTCAGATGCTTTGGTTTTCCTCCTCCTTGCATTTTACATGCTTACTCCCCACACGGTTTTGCAAAGGCTGTCCCCTGTCAGAACTGCCTTTTGTACATGCTCTTCTCTTAGCTAACTCCAGCTCTGCCTTCAGATATCCAGTCAGAGCCTCCACCCCCATCATGCTCTTTACCCAAACTGTTTTATTTGAAGCACTTGCTGGCTTTTCAGCACCTAACACTGTGCCTGGCGCACAGTAGATGCTCAACAAGTACTGACCAAAGTGATGAAAATTACATTTCTGGGCACTGGATGTGTGTCAGGGAAGAAAAACAGAAACAATAAGAGGACGAAAAGAGGGTCAACAAATCCATTGAGCCCTCAAAATCCTTGGAAGAATAGCCTGCGGGGAGGAGAGAAATGAGGGAATAAGAAGAAAGATCAAAAGCAAAAGTAGTGTTAATGAAAGATAAAATGACAATTATGCAGCTCAATCCAGTCCTCTCACTTGGGCTTAGGGAGTAAATGTATCCATAAAACTCTCTAGCCATTTTTAAATAGTCTCTCTCTTTCTCATTGACCTTGTACTATTATTTGGGTTAGGTGAAGCTAAATTGTAAATATAACTGCTTTTAACAGCATATTGCAACCTAAGCAAGTTGCACATCAGGCAGAATCTGATAGAAATCAGGATTGATAAATGGTACTGGGTATAATGAGAAGGACTTGAAGGAGGTTTACTTGAATAATATTTTGAGAACTGGTACTTTTAGCTTTTCTTTTAAAACCTGAATTGTCTTGCAGATAAAAATCCTTTGAAAAATTCCAAAAGCAAAGTTGTTCTTCACAATAATTATATATTACTGCAAAAATTTAGAAGCAACTTGAATATTCACAATAGAAAATCTGTTAAATAAATCATTGGATGTAATATATCACTCAGCACTCTAAAATGTTTTGACATAATAGTAACTGAAAAAAGCAAATTGAAAAATTACATACAAACTATGATTGCAGCCACACAAAAAAGATACATAGGCTAAAATCTGGGAGGAGAAGCACAGTTTTCACTTCTCTATTTTTCGAATGCTTTGTAACATGTTATATTACCTTAATTATGGAAAAGAATGATTCAAGTAAATTCAAGTAATTTACTTGATATTCAAGTAAAATTACAACCCAGAAGGCAGCTAGTATTCATCTCTAGGTTGTCACTGCTTTTTCATTTGCTTTCAAGTTGAATCATCTTTCAGCGAGATCTCTACTATAACACTATAAAATTTCATGTGTCATTTCAAAATTCCATACTTTATATGTAATTTTCTCATTTTCTTTAAAAAAAAAAAAAAAAAAAAAAAAAAACAGGCCACTACCAGTGAAGGTATAGAAGGGCAAAGGATTTGACCCTGCAACTCAAGTGTCAGAACCAAATCCCAGAGTTTTGCTGCCCTACAAGAACATTGTGACTGTCAATGGCCAGCCTTTCCAAACTTCTGAAGGCTTTATTAGAGCAAGCAAAGTATAATATATTTCTTTTGCCTTCTATTTAGTCTCATCAAATAATTTAATACATATATTGTTATCTTTTATGAACAAAGGAATTAACATTTGAGACGTAATTACCATATACTGCACATTTTAATTAAAATATTCTCTTTATAAGTTATAGATTATTATGCCCATTTTATAGATGAGGAAGCTGAGGCTCAGAGATTTTAAATAATTTCCAAGGATCCAACAACTAGCCAGTGATGGAATCAGGATTTGAACCCAAGCTCATGCTTTCTCCCCTGAAGCCCAGGGCCTATACAGTCTCTTATCAAATATGAAATATTTGGAGTGACGGTGAACAGCCAAACCCACATGGGGAAAATTGTGTTAAAACAGAATTGAATATTGTATATCAAACAAGATAATAAACATGTGGCTATAGCATATTGGCAATATTTGTGGAGTTTAAAGGAATAAATAAATAGCTTAATATTCTACATGGATAAGATTCTATGAAACTTAAATTACTATAATATTTTTATTTTCAAAGTATGATTTCAGTAACTATGAGATTTATAATAATTAAAATATTGACTATGAAAAAATCATTTGCAGCAAGCGTTATTTATGGGATAGAGGCGCAAAAGCTTATGAAACCAATCTGCATGGCTTTAGACTATAAAGTTAAAGGAACAAGTGAAAAACAGCCAGTCAATACAAACAATATCCTTAGTCTAATGTCAGTTCACTTGTCTATGCCTCTTTCTTGACCACATCTTCATCTTTACTGCCTAATTCACAAACTCTTGGAATATAAAGACTCAGATTTTAAAACTGACTTTGAGCAGGATCTGCAGCTGTATTTAAGATGCTCTTGGTGGCAGGAATCACGGTGATAATGAAGATGATGATGGTTGATAATGGAACTAGATAATTAAGGTTCTCAAGTTAATTATTTGGAAATAAATTAAGTAGATTGTCTGGCACCACTCTCCAGAAGTGCTGGTAATTATTCCACCTTCAGCTTCTTCCCACTCTGCAAGTCTGGCCTCTTCCTCTACCCAGCTTCTCTTCTCCCGCTGGGTCTCTGCAGCAATCCCAGAGGCCAGGCGTGCCTGAATGCTCAGCTCCACTCCACACACCTCTTCCTGAGACCAGAGCCAACTTGTCAGGATATTGGATTCCCTGGGATTCCTCAAACAGTAGAATGCCAGGAAACCAGATTAAGCATGCACACAGCAACTAAGTAGAATGAAAAGTTCACTACAAACTCTGAAACCAAATGTTTTATTGCTCAGAAGAAGTTGAAACGAAATTTTTGTCATTATTTTGATCCAAAGCTAGTCCTCTTTCTGATCATGAGCTAACTGCAAAACACTGATTTCTCTCCTCATACTCCATTCTACAAGCCCCACAATAATAAGAAATATATTTTCCTCTCTGAACAAACTTCTTTGTTAGGTTAATTTACTGTAACCTCTAAATTGCAGGCGGCAAAATAAAACAAGAGAATAACCAATCTAGAAATTTAAGAGAGGTTATTCAGCTAAAGACGTTACAGACAATTTATCAAATATCCTTAATTGTTTTTATTGTATATTGAAGTGATACAAAGGGATGTTTATTGCATACGCCAACATACAAAGAATGATGATATTATGAACATCTGGGTACCCGTCACTTGGCTTGCAAAATAAAACAACCAGAATTTTTGAAGCTCTTGAGAATGCTTTCCTAACACCATCCTACTCCCTGTCCCACCCATCCCCTCCTGGAGATAATCAACATCATGAATTTCGTGTTTATTATTCCCTTGCTTTTCTTCATGAGTTTATCACATTTGAATCCTTAGATTCAAATTGTGTACTTTGGAATGTTTAGAGACTTTATCTATGTGGAATCATGCCATATTTATTGTTCTGCAACTTACTGTTTTTTACTAAACATTGTGTTGCTATGATTTATCAGTGCTGGTGTGCATAGCTGTAGTGCATTTTCTCTGCTAGGTTATATGCCATTACCCAAAGTACACCCATTTATTTATTCATCTGGCCTGCCGCTAATGGACATTTGCATTACTTCCAGTTCTTTCATCATTACCAACACTGCAGCTATAATACTTTTTGTGCATGTCTGTCTCCTTGTGCACATGTATGAACACTTCTTAGGATTTATACCTAACCTGGGAATTGTTGGTTCAAAAGTATACACAGCTTCAACTTTAGCAGGTAATTCCATGGCTTTCCAAAGCAGCCATACATGTGATTCCCATTGCTCTTCAGCCTCACGTAGAGTTTTTGGATTTCTAATTTTCATCAATCCAGAGGGTTTTAGGAGCTTAATTCTCATTTCTCAGATTAGTAATGAGATTGAACCTATTTCTTCAGTCTTTTAGTGTAATGTGACTGTTTAAATATTTGGCCCAATTTTCTACTGGATTGTCTTTTTTTTATTGATTTGTAGGAATTCTTTTTAAAAGTCTTTATTAATCCTTTATCTGCTTTACATATACAAATAGCTTCTCCAAGTTTTTGGCTTGTCTTTTCACTTTTTTTTATGATGTCTTTTAATGAATATATGTTTTTCATTTTAATACATTCTAAAATAAAAAATTTTGAAATACTTTCCTACTCCAGGTTCGGAAGGATATTCTCCTGTACAGTTTCTAAACATTTTGTAGCTTTACCTTTTACAATTAAGTCTTCAATCATCTGGGATTGACTTTTATGTGGGGTGTGAAGTAGGAGTGCAATTTTTTAAATATGGATAACCAGTTGTTCCCACACCACTCATTGGAAATTTTATCCTTTCCCCATTGTTCTAAAACCACATAAGTCATATATTGCACTTCCATTTGTGCATGGAAATGTTTCTGGATCTCTAGCCTGTTCTACTGCTCCGTTTTGTCTACCTTCGACAAACACCACACTTGAGTTTACAAACTGTAGTGTCACACCTCCAATATGTCTTGATATCTGAAAGGAGAAGTCACTCATCTTGTTCTTTTATAATCAGAAGTGCATTTACTATTCTTAGCCACTTACACTTCCATGTAGATTTTAGAATTACCTTGTCCAGTCACACCTACTACACTTCCCAAAAAAGTTCTTGGGATTTTTATTGGAATTTTGTGAATCTATCAATTAATTTGTGGTAAATTTACATCCTCATGTTATCAATTGTTTCTCTGAATAAGGTTAATCTCTTTATTGATTTGTCTTTCCTAATATCTCCTAATAAAGTTTTATAATTTCTCCCAAAAGAACTTAAACATAGTTTATTAAATTTAATCTTAAGTATTCTTTTTCTAATTTTTAAATTACATTTTCTATTTTTGCTGATATATGGAAAGGCAAGTGACTATTGCATATCAATTTTTGTTTCAACAACTATGCTAAATTTTCTCTTTAATAGTTTATCTGTCCCTTCTTTTGTATTTTCTTCATCATTGTGTCATTAGTGAATAATAACTTTTTATTTCTTCAGTAAATATACCACTCATTTATTTTCCTTGCCTTATTAATACTAACTTGTAAATCAGTAAATCATGAATAAAATAGGTGATAGTGAATGTCTTTGCTTTGTTCTTGCTCATAAAGTGGATTTTTACAACAATTCACCTTTAAGTACCAAGTTTATTATCAAGCATTTCCTGTATACCATTTATTACATTAAGGATGTTCTTATCTATTTCTAATTTGATGAGTTTTTATCATTAATGGATGTTAAATTTTATCAAATATGTTTCTCTATATTAATTACATTGTCATATTATTGTAACCCTTTACTATGTTTATGGAATATATTAATAATCAAATGATGATCAACATTATATTTTTATGATAGTCCCAACTTGATCATGATATGTTTTCAGTTTTATATATTGCTAGACTTATTTTTAAAATTTTACATTTACATATATGAGTGAGATTGGCCCTGTAATTTATTTTATGATGCTCTGATTTGGTTTTGGTATCAAAGTTTGCTAATCTCATAAATAGGTTGTATAACATTCCATCTTTTTCAATACTCTGAAATGATTTCTATAACACAGGTAGAGTTCAGCTATAAATCATCAGAGCCTGGTGTTTCCATTATGCTGATATTTTTAACTACTAATTCAATTTTTTAATGATTTAGAACTATTTGGTTTTCTAGTTATTTCTAAATCAGTTTCAGTAAATTATATATTTGTACAACTTTGCTATATATTTCAGTAAGTTACGTACTTCAAAGTTTTCAAATGTCTCATTATAAAGTTGTTTTAAAAATCTTCTTTCTAATCCATATTATATCTGTAGTTATAGTTTTAAATTCCTGATTTTTATTTGGCTCTTTTCTATTTTTTGCTTAATCAGTCTTGTCAGAGATTTGTCTATTTCAGCAGTCTTTTCAAAAATTACCCTTTGAATTTGATGGTCCTTGATGATAGTTTATCTTCTATTTCATTTATTTCTGCCTGTTTATTATTTTCTTCCTATACTTTCTTTTAGTAAATTCTGTTAATCTTTTCATAACTTCCTAATTTGGATGCCTATCACATTAATTTTCAGATTTTTTTCTTATCTAATATAGGCATTTAAATCTATATATTTCTATGTAGTATTTTAGCTGCATCCCACTAGTTGCTCTACGGTTTTTCATACCATTCAATTCTAAATACTTCTTAATTTTTTTCATATTCTTTTCTATAATCCACAAATTCTTTGTACCATGTTTTTATTTCCATATATAGATGCCATTCTAATTATTTTTTGTTATTTATTTCTACCATTATTACATTAGAGCCAAATAATGTGGTCAAGGCAACACTTCTCAAAGGCTCTTTGGATTATAGGGATATCCTAACTCAGCAGTCCCCAACCTTTTTGGTACCAGGGACAGTTTTCATGGAAGACAATTTTTCCATGGGCCAGGGGAGTGAGGATGGTTTCAGGATGATTCAGGTGCATTACATTTATTGTGCAGCAAACCTCTCTGCTAATGATAATCTGTATTTGCAACCACTCCCCAGCACTAGCATCACCACCTCAGCTCCACCTCAGACCATCAGGCCTCACAAGGAGCATGCAACCTAGATCCCTCACACGTGCAGTTTACAATAGTGTTAGCTCTCCTATGAGAATCTAATGCCTCCACTAATCTGACAGGAGGTGGAGCTCAGGCAGTGATGTAGCAATGGGGAGCAGTTGTAAATACAGATGAGGCTTCACTTGCTCACCCACCGTTCGCCTCCTGCTGTGTGGCCAGGTTTCTAACAGGGGTTGGAGACCACGGCCTTAGTTTATCTGGAAAACTCACATAATTTTCTGTTTTTTCCTATATATTGCATTAAAGCCTTTTATAAAATTTAAATGCTAATGAATCAGATAAAAATAAATAAGAATTAAAATAATAAAGATATAATTGGGAGAGTGTATGATCTGATAAGCTTTATAATGGCAGGACTAAAAAGAAAAAATTCCTACTTTTGTTTCCATAATCTTTCTCTCACCTATCATGTCTTATTCATGGGTCACACAATTACAAGATTTCCTAGGAATTCTCATGGATTAATAAATTGGCAATAATAACATTAGCTTTATGGACAAAACCCCTCATGTCAATGACATGCATACATATCTTAAGTATGATTGTCATTCGTTTCCAAATTAAAAAACATGTTGCTTAATGGAATGCACATATTAAAAGATTGAAAAAAGAATAATAATTAAACTAATCAAATGGGACTGTAAAATATATACTTGTTAGCCCAAAAAATATCCATGAAATCTGGAACTAATAGAAGATGAGGGTATGCATACAAAGAAACACATCTCAAAAATGTGGAAGGTTTTGGTGGACAGAAGGCAGAAAAATGGCTGTATTTATCCATGTCATGCTCTCTCTGCCATATGAGATAACAAGTTGGGTTCTCCTAGGGCAGAAACATATAGCAGCTCTGCTCATTTCAGCTCAGAAGGCACCCAGCAATCCATTGTCTCACAGGTTCACCTTCATGGGACTTAACAGAAGGGCACTTTTCTCTGTAGTCTGGAAACTAGAGCTCTCAGTGGCTAGAAGGTTTGATTTGTTTTTCTGGAAGGACTACTAAATTTGTTGGTGGTAGAGTCCAACAGAGAGAGAAGGCAGGTGCATGTTCTAGCCATGGTTCTTTGATTTATCTGGTTCTAATTGGCTATTCAGCCTCTTTATGCTGACAACCTCACAACCTATGCTTATTATTGCCATTTCTAGTCCATATAAAAGGAACATGTTTTGTCAGCCTAATATATGCAAGAGCCCGAGGCTACAGAAATGAATGTGGTCTGACTCTAACTCTTGAGCAGCTCAATACTCCCTAGGACAGAGAGGCACAAACGTAAATATTTATTCAGTATGTGTGAGTTCCTGAAAAGCTCTCAGCCAGGTAATTTCAGATGTATTCTTAACTTCTAATTCAGGGCCAGGAGTAGTGGCTCACGCCTGTAATCCTAGAACTCTGGGAGGCCGAGGAGGGAGGATGGCTTGAGATCAGGAGTTCGAAACCAGCCTGAGCAAGAGCGAGACCCCCATCTCTACTAAAAATAGAAAAAAATTAGCCGGGTGTGGTGGCTTGTGCCTGTAGTCTCAGACACTCGGGAGGCTAAGGCAGGAGGATCTCTTGAGCCCAGGAGTTTGCAGTTGCTGTGAGCTAGGCTGATGCCACAGCACTCACTCTAGCCTGGGCAACAGAGGGAGACTCTGCCTCAAAAAAATAATAATATCAATGATATTAAAATATTAGTGAAACAGCAAAGGACTCTAAAAAGAATTTGAAAACAAAATTATAAACTGAAAGGCTCCCTCATGAAATGCTAAATTTTGTTATGTTTATTAGAAGCATATATTCACACACCTATTTAAGAAAGATATATCTATGAATATATTCACAAAAGTACATTTATAAAGAGACAGCCTCCCTAGGAAACTTAGCTTTTAAAAATATTGAACCAATCTTAAAATAGTGCTAACAATATATTCATAAGAAATATATACTGTACTTAAGTGCACGTATAGTAATAACATTCATCCGGTGTCAGGCAGATGGGAGGGGGAGGAGAGGAATGGGTATATAGACATTTAATGGGTGCAGTGTGCAGCATCTGGGGGATGGACATGCTTGAAACTCTGATTCAGGTGGGGCAAAGGCAATATATGTAACCTAATCATTTATACCCCTGTAATATGCTAAAGTAAAAAAAAATTTAAAAAACAAAATATTCTTTATAAAAAAATAAAATAAAATAAAATAAAGAAATAAATACTTTATAAAATTAAATATATTTTTGAAATAGAGTCTTAAAATAGTCATGAAAATGTATTCATATTCATTTACTATATTTAAAACAATACTCCTTGAAATAAGTTTTTGTTAAATCTTTAAGTGTGCAAATTATGCATTTAGTTAACTGATCCTTCAATAAATTGGCTTTTGGTGAATTAGCCATTCAGTAATTGATTCTTTGGCAAATCGGCACTCAGTGTATTGGCTTACTTCCCTTGTGCACCTCTCTGATCATTCTCATTGCAATCATGCATTGCAATGATTAATATTTTACTGGGTTCCCTCAGGACACCATGTCTTATTCACTTTTATCACCAAAATTTAGCACATTGTGTTTCCTTTTATGAAGGCTTAGAAATGTTTAGTAGTGATAAGCATAAATGGCCTTTACTATGCCTTACCCTAAATACTTTTCTTCCTATTAGACAGATACCAAGAGATTTTGAATTTAAATGGATGTTAGCCAAGGAGAAAAATTTTCTTACACTTTTTACTCTTTATATCCATATTTGTATACACAAAGCTTTGTAAATAATTTGCTTATGAATTATAGTCTGAGTCCTCATATCAAACTTTCAGAAATTACCCAAATATGAAGTTTGAAATAAAATTGTACCATTTTGACTATTGTTTGGGGTAAAAATGACAATTATTGGACAATTGAAAATTTTTTGTTTACAAGCTATTTATCATAAAGACCTTTGTTATACTTGGATTTGCCTTGTATAGGTATTAATAAGTTCCATTCCTCAAAAGGATTTGGGCAGAATGCTTCCCATATATGTAGTAAAGACTGCACGTCTATTATTTGTTATTATCAACATGTATAAATGTTGACTTTTATCTGTCATATTAATTCACGGTTCACCACAAAGCCCAGACTACCTCAATAGCACTTAAAACATACTGCCTTGCCAAGGCACACTAAGGCTAGATCTGCTTCAAACTTACAGAGTCAAATTCCCACTCTACACCTACTGTTGTATAACATACCAATCCAAAACTGAATTTGTAGTCATGCCCCAGACTCATTCTTCCTCCTCAGCCCTCTTACTTCAGTGAATTGTCCTGACCTTCATTCCCATATTTCTCATTGCCACCACTCCCCATCCCCAAATCTTCTCAGGTAGATACATAAGGAAAAGACACAAAGAACAAAAGGGAGATGAAATATCAGCTTTGGTAGTAGTGACACCATAAACCCCAAAGAACAAGTCTTCCTAGTATCAAGGATGATGCTTAGGACTGAGGCCCAAAGTATAGCATCATGCTTCTTCCATTTAACACTGAAGTCAACTTGGTATGGAGGGACCCCCCCCCCAAATAACCCACTCAGTCTCAGGCCTATGGACATGCTCTTTCCCAAGGGAGGCTTACTATCTGGACATGGGAAAAACCAAGACATGCCAGACCCGAAAAAAGGCAAGTCCAAAATGATTCTTAAAAAACAAAAAGTTGTGCCATATAAGCAGTGAATTTCAAACTCACTCAAAAGATAGACCTGCCCCAACCAGACTGTCAGATTCTGGCCTATCTCACCAATAAGGTTAGTCATTCCTCTGCCTGAGTTTAGGACACTAAGCCTTTGGGCAGAGAATCTATACGTGTACTATTCCCTCTCCCTCCTTGGAAAGGACACCAAAGGCCCCCTCTTTGGATCCTGAAAGAGCTGGGAAATAAGAATCCCACCTTACCACTCAACCATGTTCCCAGTCGTCGTTCCTCAGCATTCCCTATATTCTAATAATTACCAAATTCTGAAATTATATCCTAGATATTTTTTCATATATCCTTTTCTATCTACCTCACTTGATCCTAGACCCAGGCCTCATCATCCTTTGCCAACACTACAGTAACAATCTCCCAATTCCTCTCTCTAGTTTGTCTTGTCCTATCTCTAATCTCCACATGGCATCCATGGTGGTTATTCTGAAACTCAATTCGGATCATGTCACGCTCTGACAGCTTCCCCTTAACTACAGAATAAAGGCCAAGCTCTTTAAAATGACTTACAAAGCCCTTAATGACCTACCTACCTTTCCAAACTCATCTGCCCACTCCCCCATCCCATACTCATCCCAATGGTGTAAAAACACAGTAGTTTCTGATACTCACCATCCAGCTGCAAGTCTCCATGCCTTTGCTCATGTGAGTCCATCTGTCTGAAATACCCTTAACTCATTGTGTCATTTGGCTAACTCTGATTCAACCTTAAAGATTTGTTTAAGGCATTACTCCTCCAGTAAGCCTTCCCTAACCTTAACCTCGATTCTCTATCCTGCCCCCTCAAGCTGGGAAAGTTGCCCCTCTTCTGTGCTCTCATAACACTCTGTGAATAGCTCCATGATTACATTTACTGCCCTGTGCTGATATTTATTTCTGTCTGTCTTCCTATTGGGCAGGGCCATATCCCCAGTAACAAGAGGTTACCAGCACTCAATATAGATGTATGGATCTAAACTGAACCCTTTGCTCTTCCAAATTATTTATTTCTTCATTTATCCATTAATTCAATAATCACTTATTAATGAATCCCATGGGTATAGCCACTTCACTCACCCACTTTCATTTTGCTGGGCAGTATCCTGATTTCCCAGATGCCTTTGGGCCGTGTGGGAAACAATCGTTTCCCCCTACACATTCCATAGCATACAAAGAACATTTGTTAACCACGTTCAAACTGTCATTTGTTTTTAAATTACCCATTTGAATCATTTTTATGTGCTTCTTATTCTGGTAACATAAATGACTGATTACACGCCATCTCTTTTATGGGTATAGGCTGACATAAGTGATGCTGTGTGACAGCCTAATACCCTGGCATTGGGAGACTGTTGCTCCCTCCTTGCTGGCTTCCGTCTGTGGGAAATGCAAATCCCAATGGCAGCCATCAGAATTAAATACATGTTGATAAATAATATTAGCTAACTAGCAGCAGATTATTATTTTACAGCAGGTCTTTGAAACCACTCAGACTCAGCCTGTCTCCTCCTGGTTCAGAAGGCTTCCTGCTCACGGGCTTTAGCTGCTAATGGGCACTGATTTTTTTTATTCAAGTTCATAAGGGATCAAGTCTAAAGAGCTTTAATGTAAATCTTATAGTTTCCAAAGAAAAGCTCAGAATAGAATAGGGAAAACTTTAAAGTGTGGTTGATTGCCAGTCTGTGGAAGTCAAAAGCAGGGCAGGCCAGCTAATGCAGGGGCACTGGGCTTGGGAGCTGAAGAATAAGGAAAGATGTGGGCTCTCTGGGCCTCTGGCAATGAGAATGCTCCGTCAAGAGCAGTGAGGGTGGGAAAAACCAGCCATGCAAAAACGAGCCATGCAAAAAGATGATGAACAAAGACCTCTATTTAGCTCTGTCTTCCTATACAATGAACCCATTCCTCAAAAAAAGAGTAAGATTTGTATAAACAACCTCATGAAGAGAACTTTAAAATAACAATAATAGCAATAAGCTAATTGGTTAATTTTGCATGCTGGTACCTGGATTAATAAGTACTCTACCCTAAAACCTTATGGAAATACATTAAGTACATACACATTATCATACCTCTATAAGGAATTAAAATGTTAAACAACCAGCCCAGAATGGACCATCCATCCAGAATAGGCACCAGCCATAAACACCAGTCAGGCCATCCTGGAGCACCAAGCTAAATATAAGCCCTGAATAAACACACAGTTGTACAAATAACAGGCATCTCTTCCGTCCCCTGTAAAGTTCCACACTAGATTCTGCTCTGGTTCCCTTCCCAAGCAACAAGAGTGATTAGTTGATAAAAATGTTAAAGGAAAATTTGAAGTTATTCTTGTGCATATTGGCTTTTTGCCTGAAGTTTAAAAAAATCACTTAAGCATTTCTTTTTTCCATTTTTAGCATCCTGTTTGTCCTCCCCTCTGTTTCCAGGCTCTGAAGGCCAGTGACTTCTCCACTCCCACTGCCCTGCAATCCAAAGGTCCCTCCTCAAAATAGAAACTGAGAGATCCCGAGTTGTGTCCTGGTCCCCGGCCTGAACATTCCTGTATTTCTCAGCCACCTCCCAGGCAGCTGGCACCCCAACATTTTCTCATTTCTTCCCCTCCAGACCTTGTTTCAAATCCAGCATTCCATTCCTAAGCTTTATACACTATTTGTTTCCTCACCATTCTGTCCTTTAGAAATTCTCCAGGGGGTGGTAGCAATTTTAGTATGTTCTGTTGCTGGTGACATTGAGCTGCAGCTCCTCACCCCGCTTTTGAATGGGAGCATTTATTACTTATCTCACATCAGTCATTCTCCTGGATGGTTTACTTATGTAGTCGCATTTAAACATTACAAGGCATTTTAACATTATTTTCACCTCTCAGGAAGCTAGGGGTCAGAAAAGCTAAGGAACTTAGCACCGATCACACAGCAAGTAAGCAGTAAAATCAGGGGTTGAACTCAGGAGACGGCTGACTCCAATCTTATATTCTTTCCTACTTTATGATGTGCTCTAAGATAAAAAAGAAAAAGTACTAATAAAACTGTCCAAAGTTAGGGGCCTTGGCCTTGATTTGACTGACACTTTTTTGACTCACAAAAATGTTTATGCATAGAAGAAGGCTGTGTCACCACTCTACGTCTTTACATTGCTTATAACCTCAAGACAACAGAGGCCCAAGCAGTCCTAAACTTTAGAAAAATTTTAACCAAAATAACTCTATTACTACTGGGGGGAAATAAGAGATTAATGTGACAGACTTCTAATGTATGTTGCCATTTATTCTAATCAATATTCCATTAGATATTCGGGTAAAATGGTAAGGTTAACAAACCCAAAGCATTATTTTGGGGGTTGAGGGGATTGTTTTCTTTAGAATTGGAGAGAAAGAAAATTAATTTACAGTCAGACATGGACCCCAGGGTAAAAAAGGGGGGTCTTGTTTTTGCTCAGGGTTGGTGCACCTGGGTGTGTTCATGTGCTTGTGCGTGTGCATGCATGTGTATGCACGTGTTGTGTTGAGAGGCAGTGGTGACATACTGGGATCCAGCTGCACCCAGGTTGGGAGGGCTCCTCCAGGCCTCTCAGCCCAAGGAAGGCATGGGCAAAGACTGACCTACTATCTGGAAGCCTGCCGATTAACTCTGAATTTTATATACTACTATGTTGTTTTCCACCTCAGAAATATTTACCAAAAAATCAGGGACCACGACCTCTTGGACAAAAGGAAAACAGTCACAGCACTGAAAGCAGGAGAAGACCGGGCCATTCTCCTGGGACTGGCCATGATGGTGTGCTCCATCATGATGTACTTTCTGCTGGGAATCACACTCCTGCGCTCATACATGCAGAGGTAATACCACTGGGTGGTTGGAACACTGCTGTGTCTGTCCTCCTCCCACTCCTACCCCTTCATTTAATCAACCCTAAGGTCATCTTCCTCACCTGATTTCCTAATAAGAACTTTGAGAAGAATCGGGTACATAATATTTTTTAATAACATTATCTAATAACAATAAATATAGCTGTATGTATAACCTGCCTACCATATGCCAGGGACTTTTCATACATTCCTTGTTTAACTCTCACAACTACTTTCTCAGGTAAGTGTGAATATGCTCATTATAAAAATGCCAAAACTGGGGCTTAAGAGAGAGATAATTTGCCCAGTGTCAGAGCTCTTTCATGGGCCACAGCTAAGATTCAAACCCACATCCTGCTAATTCCAGAGTCCCGATTGCTGCCACTGCATACCTCTGTCCATTCTCCATCCTCATCACTTTTCCTGTCCACCCCACCCTCCATCACCCTCCACATTAGTGGTTCTCAACTGCTCATTCCAGCTTCCTCAGAGATTAAAATGCTGATTCCCAGGCCCCACCAAGGTCAGGTTTAGTTGGTCCAGAATGGGACCCAGTCACCAGTATCTGTTAAAGTTCCCCAGGTGGTTCTAATATGCTGTCAAGGTTGGGAAACATTGCATCAACTTTTAAAAATAACAGATTCTGAACCCTTTTCATTTTAATATTTGTCCTAGGTTTACTGAATAGAAGGGAAGGCAAATAAATAGTGGGATAGCAGGTGTATTCCTCCCCCACCGCCCTCCCCTAGAAAGCCCTGTGATACATCCCATCTCCAGCATCTCTAGCTAACTGTCGTCTGTAAGTCGGGCTCTTTAAGCACAAGCGAGCCCCACCCTGCTACAACTAATGGGGGAATGTCTCACAGTGGTTCCGCTTAAAAAAAAAGAACACCCTTTCAGATGAAAAATTGAAGTTTCAATCCAAAAGCAAATCAAACCACTTTGTGGCAGTTGTTTCTCCATCTAAATTAATACTTTCATTTTAGAAGCAAAATCTGGCTGAAATACAGTAATTTGCTGAAATTAAGGCATCATCTTTCACATTTGTGGCTGCCCTGCTCTGTTTCTCTGATGGCCTTCAGCTGTTCTCACTCTCAATGAAAGCGCTGATGCCTCGGGCCCTGAGTGTTCGCTGATTCCAAACCTGCTTTCAGATCCTCACATCTGCTTAGAACCATCAAAGACTTTTTTCCTCACTATATAATCAAAATCTGACCATTCATGTTCCAGGAAAATACAAGTTGCCACACCAGAGGGGGTCAGGTCTAGTATCCTGCCTCTGAAATAAAACTTCAGGCATGTAAACAGGCACAGAGCTGTTAATACATGTCCAACAACAGAGGAAAGGGTATTTACCTGCAAAGAAAACATGTTGTTTTCTCATTACTATGGTAATCAGCTTACACCCAGAAGCAAACAATTGATTGCTAGTGTGTTACTTCCTAATTACAAATGTTAACCTTGATCATTATATTAAATGTATTTTAAAATGAAAAGTTGATCATCAAGCAGCTGGAACCTTTCCAAGTGAGAGGTCTCAGGGCACCCTTATTAACACATTGGTCTGCTTAGAAGGATTTCTTTTCCATTGTGTTCATGGGGAGGTGGCATGGCACAGCAGAATGAGCCTGGGCCTCAGAGAAACACAAGATTAGATGAGATAACGATTCCTATCACTTACTAGCTATGTGCCCTTGCATATCTCACCAGATTTCTCGGTTCACTCATCTTTAAAAGGAATTAATTCTCAACTTACAGGGTTGTTGGGAGGACAAAGGAAGATAATTTATGTAAAGCATCAATCAGGGTGAAAGGGATGCACTAAGTGATTAGTCTTGGTATGGTTAAAGGGTTGAGTTATCTTTTATCCCTTACTAGAAAGACCTTAAGGTATTATGTCACTGTCCTTCCACCTGTCCAGTTGAACCCCAAGCCTCTCTACTCCTTGCCCTCTTCCCTCCCCTTCTCCCTTTTACCCTGTTCACCTACAAACTGAGCTGGGGTGGGGGTGGGATGAAGAAAGCACAGAGTAGAGGTAAGGACTAGGGTGTGGAAAGAAGCTGCTTATGGTGTAGAAACACAGGTGGGTACAGGTTATGATTTTAATGCACGCCTTATGCTCACTAGTGAATTCAGTAGACAAAAAAAAAATTAACTTAAATCAAGCACTGGAGAATACCATATCCAATAGAATTCATTGAAAAAGTTCTCCCACGCCATAGTTTGTCTACATTATGTTGTAGTTTGTCTAGAGATGCTCTATTCAAAGGCATAAACGTTACACAGATAGATTGTATTATAGATTTGGGAAAGGCTCCTCAGATTCAGGGGCTGAAAAATGATCCCCTCTGATCACGCCTTCCTCTCCGTCAGCTGTTGGGCCTGTGTTTATTCCTGCCCCTTCTCTGTAGTGTGTGGACTGAAGAGTCTCAGTGCATCTTGCTGAATGCATCCATCACGGAGACATTTAACTGCTCCTTCAGCTGTGGTCCAGACTGCTGGAAACTCTCGCAGTACCCTTGTCTCCAGGTGTACGTAAACCTGACTTCTTCCGGGGAAAAGCTCCTTCTCTACCACACTGAAGAGACGATGAAAATCAATCAGAAGGTAGGAGCTTGGCGCACTGCATTTCACTGCATTTCAGTCACCCAGCTCATCTCTCTCTGAATCTCCCCTTTGCCAGCATCTCAGAGGAAAATACTGCCAGAAAGCAGGCCCTGGCTCTTTCATTCACAGAACTCACTATTTGCTTCTTGCCTAGGAAATTTTATTTTCTGTGCAAGTTGTGAACAAACCATTCTCCCAAATTGTGGTAGTGCAGATTTATCTTGACTTCCATTTGGAAGGGTAAATATATACTTATTTATACACAAATAGGCTGAGTCTTTCAAAGCAAGTATACAGTTTAGCGGTATATAAGCCAAAAACCAGGTATTTGACATGTACCTGGGAGCCATGGGGTAAAATGACTCTGCTTTTCCATGGTCATTGTCACTTAGTTCTGGGACCTCGGGGATGTCATTTAACTTCTCTGAGCTTCAGGGTTCCTTTTCTCTAAAAAGATAATAATAAGTGGTCACCTTGCAAGGTCATTGTAAATATTAGAACTCAGTATGTAAAGTGTTGAGCAGAGCACAACACCTGGCACAGAAGAGACCTTCAACCCATGACCACAGTGTGTATGTGTGTCTTTCTTCATATATATTAGGTTCCTAGAGGCTGAATATGCCAGCACTGCTCTATTCAAGTCCACATGGTAGATGTTCAACAAATGTGTATTATATTAAAGTTTTATATCAAATATACACTTATAAGGTCAGGGATGACCAGTAAAGTGTCAGCAGAACCAAACTGCCATCATCAATTTTAAGTTAAATATATTGAGTTTTGGATTTATGTCCAGAATACTCTCATATGACAAGACAACTTGATGCCATTCTTCAATAGAACACTTGGCTCCCTACTAGGATATGTAGTGAGCCATCATGAACTCTAATCTGTCCTGCAAAAGCTTTTCTTTTCATTACAATTGTCAGCACTTAAGTGATATAGCTTATAGTTATTTTTTAAAATGCAGTAGCTTAGAGGTTCAATACTAGAACATAGATAATGAGTAGTATTTGTTTCTAATAAATTGACAAAAAGTAGAGAAATCCACCTTGCATTTTGGTCACAATAACTTAAAACAATTCTGGCAAATATCTCTGAGAACTCAACATAATGTATATTTCAGAGAATGTTGTTTGAAAATCTTTGCTCTTATTTCTTTCTTTTATAGTAGTTACAAATAATACCAGTAACCCTGTGCTGCAGATATAGAAAGCTTAACTCCCTCACAGTGTTTGTCTTTCAAGGTCTTCCCTCAAGTCAGATTTTTAAATCAAAATTGACCTGTACTGACGAATGCCTATAAAACTCTCAAATCTCCAAGAAATTGGAAAGTGGCCAACTTAAATAGGCATCAAAAAGTGAAACATATTTCCATTTCCTCGTTTTGACATTTATCACTACATCCCTGTGAATGCATTATTTAGGTTATAAACAGGGAGTCAAGTTACCAATAAAAGTTCCAGTTATGTATTCAGAACCAGTAGCTTGTCTGCTTTCAGCATGGTAGTAGGTCATCATTTGGTTTATTTGCCTCACTACCTTGTTTTTAAATGTAAATTATGACACACATACAGAAGCATGCATGAAATGAAAAAGTACAGCTCAAGTATATGTTACAAAGAGATTCTGTCATGTAACCACCACACAGGTAAAGAAAGAAAACATTTCCTGCACCCCAAAAACTCCCTTCATGCCCACTTCCAATGATTCTGCTCCTTGCCAAAGATAACAACCATTCTGACTGTTGTGGCAATTACTTTCTTATTTTTCTTTGTAGTTTTGTCACCTAAGCATATATCCCTAAACATTATATTTTAGTTTTGCCTCATTTTTAAACATTATATAAGTGGAATCAAACAAAATATTTTCCTTTCTTTCTAGCTTCCTTCACACAACAATAGTATGTTTGTTGGATTCATTCCATTTGGTTGTAGTTCATTCATTTTCATTACTGTATTATATTCCATTGTATGACTATACCAGTTTACTTATTCATTTTAGTGGTGATGGACATTTTGAGTTATCTATAGTTTGGAGCTATTATAAATAATTCTGCCATGGTCATTCCCAGATATATCTCTTGGTGCACAAGCACACACACAGCTGTCAAGTATAAGTCTGAGAATGGAATATCTAGATCATAAGATATTCATATCTTGAAGCTTAGTAGATAATGCCAAATGATTTGCCAAAGTGCCTATTCTAATTTATATTATCACACCCTATGGGTATGAGAGTTCTTCTTGCTTAAATCTTCAACACTTGGTAACATCTATAATTTTAATTTTAGCTAATAAAATGAGATTTCCTGGTGGTTCTGATGGCTAATGTTGCCAAGTATCTTTTCCTTTATTTATTTGGCCATTTGGATATCCTCTTTTGTGCAATGTCTGTTCAAGTGCCTTGCCCACTTCTATATTGAATTATTTCATCTTTATATTCATCATAGGAATTCTTTGAATACAAACCTTTGTTGGCTATATGTGTTCCAAGTATCATCTTTTGTTAGATGGCCTTTTTACTCTCTGAGTGAAGCCTTTCAATAAAAGAAATTTCAAATTTCTATGCAGCCAAATTTTGTTAATCTTTTCCTTTGTGTTAGTGCTTTTGTTGTTCTGTTTAAAAAGTCTTTACCTACGCCAATGTCATAAAATTTTTGTTCTAAATTATCTTCTAGATACATTATTTCACATATAGAATACAATCTGGAGGATACTTGAGGTCAGGAATTTGAGACCAGCCTGAGCAAGAGTGAGACCCCGTCTCTACTAAAAATAGAAAGAAATTAGCTGGACAACTAAAAATATATAGAAAAAATTAGCCGGGCATGGTGGCACATGCCTATAGTCCCAGCTACTTGGGAGGCTGAGGCAGGAAGATCGCTTGAGCCCAGGAGTTCGAGGTTGCTGTGATCTAGGCTAATGCCACAGCACTCTAGCCCGGGCAACAGAGTGAGATTCTGTCTCAAGAAAAAAAGGAGGGGGGCCATGAGCAAGGAATAGAATGATCTGTGACCCATAGGAAAGGTCAGGGTTGTATATTCAGCACTAGTTTACCCAAAATGGACTTTAAGCAAGTAAAAGTTCACCCTGAAAAGAGTAAAGAAAAAAACAGGAGAGGGACATGTCCTGAAATTTAATACTTAACATCCTCATAATTAGCATTTTAAATTTGGAGATATTTATTAGACATTTGCTGAAACTGCCTATGAACCATAGATGCAGAAATGCTTTGTGACTGGCAAAGTTTAGTCACTCCTCACCAAGGCTGAATTCTGGGACAACTGAGGGCACCCTTTTACAGAAGTGAAAGGAAGAATGTGCCCAAAAGAAGCTTACACTGAGCATCAAGACAAAAAGCAGGGAGAAGGAGCCTATTCCTCTCCAGCAGGGGAGAAAGAGGACCGTGGCGAGGGCTCCAGATCAGATTACCTGACTCACTGTAAGACTAACTGGATACAACAGAAAACTTGTGGCTGCATGGTTTAAGCTACTCTGGGTATTGACTAATTCCAAGGCTCTAGAAAGCTTCTATCTCCATAGTGGTTTTCCTAGATCTTTTAAGTTCCTTCTCTATTCCAAATCAAGCAGAAATGCCATAATAGATGTGAGAGCTCTGGGCAAATACAGGAAAGGAAAATCTCACTCTAGACAGACCTTTGTCTCAACACTGTAAGAAATGGTCATGTGTAGCAGAGTGTGAATTCTGTTTTCCTACTCCTCTACTAAATATTAATACTTCAAACAGTCCACTTGCCAAAATCAAGCAGATACTAGAAATGCAAACTAAACAAATCTAAACTAAGTTTTGTGAGATTCACGTTTTTAAAAATGATAGTAAGGAGCAGGAAACCTCAAAAGGAGAAAGAAACAATGAATTTACCCTCTCAACTCCTTTGTTCATCACTAATGTTTAAAAAACTCAAAAAGTTCAAAATATACTTATGAGCCAGAGTAATTCAAGGCTACCAGCTGGTGATCTCTATATTCTTTGAACTTGGGAATTATGTCTTATGCTCCAGCACAAAACACAAAATCTGGCATATTGTATATGGTTAATAAATATTTACTGTTTGAGAACACCAGAAAAAGTTCCATCTAACTTTGGAACTAAGAATATTTATGTTTCACATGAGCAGTGTTTTTTGTTTGTTTGTTTGTTGTTTGTTTGTTTACCTCAGGGGCATTGTGGAATAGGATGCCCAAGCTACTAAAAAGTTCTTACGGCAAATTTGTGCCCTACCTTTGTGGTGGAACAGTCTTTACTGAAAGCCTTTTTAGCTACATTTCTATCCCATTTTATCACCCACATTTGTTTTCTATTCTCTTTGTGTTTCTCTCTATCATATATTGTTTATGTTTTTGACACCTATATCTAACATGCTATCTGGCATACTGGAGATAATAAATATTGATTGTATTTCATTAAACCTTTAGCCTCTTTCTGAAATAAGACACTTCCCTTTGTTATAAAAGAGCAAATAAAGAACAAATCCTTCCCTTGAAGTGATCTTGAAAAATTGATAGCTCCCTTCCTGCCATCGCAAGAAAAAGAGGCTGGCAGTGAGGTTATTCAGCCAAACATCCTCCTACTGTCCCCTCTCCTCCCTATGCTTTTATTTTTAGGATGAAGGCATGTCACTCTGCTTCACACATGCATAGCAAAGCATGTCTAAATAAAGCCCAACAGGTAGTTTCTCAAAACTTCTGTCCATCATGAGAATAAAAATAACTCTGTTGAAAAAGATTTTGGAAGTTAGGCTAAGAAAAGATTTCCAGTGAATTCCCAAAGAATTGGAGAGAAGATGCAGTTTCTGGACCTTCATTGTTCAAATAAGGGAAAAGATGGTGAGGAGACATTGACAGGACCCAGGTTGCTTCAGCTGGGAGAGCAAAGGGCGTGTCCCTGGGTCTGTCTCTATGATTTTCGATACTAAAAAGAAGTGTCCTTCCTTCAAGAATTTAAGCAATAGGTTTATGAACAAAACCCAGAATTAAGAAGAGAGATATGAGTCAAATCTTCCATTGAATGTCTGCCTTAGAGAGTTGGTAGGTTTATATACTTGTAAATTAAGGCACAAAAGAAAGAGAATGACCTATAGCCATGGTAAAAATATTAGCAGTTTGAGCATTGCTTAAGTGTATTGTGTATATAAAATTATCATTCATAGTTTCCTTTGTGTTATGTATCACGCAAAACCTAAAAGTTAAATCTTCCCTATCCCATACCTCTTACTAAAAAAAAAAAGAAATTATCTAAAAGTGCTTGCATCTTTGTCTTTTCAATCTACATTACATTATTCCAACTAAGTATAGAGCCCACTTAGTAAAGTTTTATTTGTTGCAATGCATCTATGTATTCTAATCACATAAAATTGTCTTCCAAAAACATGATAAAATCATAAAATAACTAAATCTTCACTCCAAATTCATACCAGCTTCAGGAACATGCACATGGCCATAGTTTGAGCTCCAGAAACAGGTACGTAGAATCCTAATGTAGATTCAACATAATGCAAATCCCCTAGGACAAAAAGGCAAGGAACATGAGATAAAATGCATTGAATAGGGCTGCCCCTGTGAAACCTATATAGCTAGTAATTTTGCCTTTCTTAGAGATTTCATAGTTTAGTATGTGGCACTTGATTAAAGACTTTAGAGGATAAAGTGGACAAATGTGATACTCAATAAAAAACCATGTTAATGAAACTTTATTGAGGCTTTATGCAAATTCATCATTTAATCCCCTCAAAAACCCTGCCAGGAAGGCTCTATTAACCCAATTATATAGATAAGGAAATTGATTCTAAGGGTACAGGTAACTTGACTACACAGTAACCAGATTTCCTACACATAAGTCAAGCAGGAGCTTGCTATACATACTGCCTCATACCTTCATTAGCACAAAAAGACCCACCATAAAAGTGTGACAAAAGTGGATGATTGGTTGACATCTGGTAGAATTTTCAAGAGCAGTAACAGTCTAGTAGATGACTGATTGATATTTGGTAGAATTTTCAGGAGCAGTAACAGTCTAGTGAGAGTAACAGTTTGCACGTATATTAGAAAGTGACAGGTGACAAGATCAGGAAGAGCTAAAAACACCAGAGCAAAGGATCTTTCTCCACTGGCATCTACCTGTGCCACTGGCCCTAAGTACCCAAGTCCAATCATGTATGGAATATGCCTCATCTGGCCAACCCATATGCACACATTTCAGACACTGATGAGTACAGCAAGGTATTACAACCTTGCTAGATGGTCTCAAAGGTAGTTTATATCTTGGGGGTTTATTTTTGCAAGAATCGTGGCTATTAAAAGAATTATTACCATTTGGCTGACAAATTTTTCTTCAAAAGAAATTTTAAAAGCTGAATCAATTGACAAGAACATAAGAAAAGAAAAAACTCCATTTTTAATGAAATGCCATTTTTACTGAGATCATTTCAATAACAGTACTGCTTAGCCACTGAAACTGCTACTGAAACTATCTTTGCACAAAAACATACAGATACCTGATGCATTTGTAATCTAAATTTGCTTAGCTTGAATTCAACCACAAATGTCTTGTTTGTGATTTAGTTTAATGCTTTGCTTCAAAAAAGTTTTTATAAAAATGTAAAGACATGATCTGAGCATCTTTGAAGAAGGACAAAAACAAAGATATTCCTTACTGCCTTGCACCTTTTTGATCCAGAGGAATACAACTGGTAAGAAATTTGCTTCATGGCAGTCAGTGGCCAAACTTCACACTAAGTTGTAACTCACTGAGAAATTCTGCTTTCTTGGAAATACTTAAGACTGTTAAGGCTATACTAGTACCAACTGTCTGCTGTACTCATATATATATAAATGTATTCACATTTATTCTTACCTTCTTAAATTTCAAGGTGCCAACCATACCTTACTTGAAGAACATCATTTTAAGCATGGTTTACAATAAATTCTAGCATGTTCATCCTCTATCTTTGACTAATCAAAAAACCTCCTGTGTTTATAGTCAATTAACTCAATAATTACAGCTAGACAAAAAAAAAAAAAAAACAAGGTGCCTATATGCCCATTAATAAAGTCAGAGGAAAGAATAATCCAAATATACTCCATTAGCTAAAACTCATTTAAAAATATTTTCTTCCTGTGAAATCTGCAGGTCTAAACTTTTCTGAAATTCCAGGATGTATTACCCCATAACTCATATCAGTGTACCTCAGAGTTCACCCGTAGCCCACCTCATCTGTGTCTCATGTTGGTTGTGTACTGCATAAGCCTAAGGGTACCAGTCACCTTATAAAAGTCATAGATGTAAATATTTATAATCACAATTTATAAATTGGTAAAGGACAGTAAGTTACAGGGTTTTTTTCATAAAATTAGTTTATTAGGATAATTTTCCAACCAAAAATAACAGTGTTTTGAAGAGGGGGCACAGTTTTCTAATTCATACTAAAACACTGCACAGATTAGTGATCCTGTCAGAAACCTACTTAATTCAGATAAATAAGTTAAATTCATAATTTGATAATATATATATAATAAAGAGAAGGGAACCATTGTTTTTCTGTTGGGGGGTTCTTACCATAGAGAGGGAAAAGAGTTGAGCAAGAACTCTCATCTCCCAGAAAAATGACATAAACCACTTTTTTCCCAACTTTTTAAAAAATTAGACTCATTGTTATATCAGTTTTGTCACTGCACATTTATAGACCAAGGAAAAAGGGTCATAGAGATTTCCTCAGAGAACACTTTTTAAATTAGAAAAAATGTAGTCAAATATATCTAATACATAATAAAAAGAAAAACTACACAGAAGTTATTTAATTTCATCCATATCCAGAGAAGAGAGAAAGAGAAGGGGAAAGAGGACAGAAAGAGGGAACAGAGAGGAAAATATAAACAGGTGGGGCTGGAGGAAGAGCAAGGAAAATAAAGAGAGATATAAAGGGAAAAAGTCAAAAGATGTAAATGTGTAGAAAGACAGAGAGGAGAGACATGTAGAAGAAACAGCAAGAAAGAAAGGAGAGGTGAAAAGATCAAAGGAAAGTATTGTTACCTTCTCAGGTGAGTGGCAATTGAAGAATAAATTGATTTGATTCTGTTTTATTTTTCCTTGGTTTATAGGAAAAGTTACTTTGGCATGCTAAATGACCCACTCATTACAGCTCTTAAACTATTCAATATCCTTACTCTTCCCAAGTTTCCTTTTTCAGGAATTCACCAGAGAAGTAGCTATTTTCTTGAATGCAGTAAAAAAGTAACCAATTAAAAAGAAGCCAAGCCAATAAAAGATAAGAGTTACCTTGGGAGAACTGGTAACTTTTGATATCACATGGACAGATGGGGACAGACAAAAGATGGAAAAGTTGACACTCTGATTCCCTAAACAATTGTGTTCAACAGGGAATAATTCAAACCCACCACATATAGCAACGGCAAAAAGAATTCACTGGGAGTCATTAAATTTTTTTATGTGTACAATGTGGAATGAGTAAATCAATCTAATTAACATATCCATCATTTGATTTTAATCAATATTTAAATAATGTATGGGTGAGCTATCAGTGAACACAAATATCATGGTTATTTCATAGATCACTGAATTGGCCACAATACCCCGCCCCTTCTAGTGTCAGACGCACACGCAGAGTATCTCTACCAACAGTTTGTCTCATTCTCCACAGTGCTCCTATATACCTAAATGTGGAAAAAACTTCGAAGAATCTATGTCCATGGTGAATGTTGTCATGGAAAACTTCAGGAAGTACCAACACTTCTCCTGCTATTCTGACCCGGAAGGAAACCAGAAGAGCGTCATCCTAACCAAACTCTACAGTTCCAACGTGCTGTTCCATTCACTCTTCTGGCCAACATGTATGATGGCTGGGGGCGTGGCAATCGTTGCCATGGTGAAACTCACACAGTACCTCTCCCTGCTCTGTGAGAGAATCCAACGGATCAATAGATAAAAACAAAAGTGGATGAAATAATTTTCTTTAAAGCTCAAATACTGTTTTCTTTCATTCTTCACCAAAGAACCTTAAGTTTGTAATGTGCAGTCTATTGTCAGTTCCTTAATATATTCTTATACATAGAGCAATAACGCAAAAGCTGTTCTATATGCAAACATGATGTCTTTATCATTCAGGAGAAGAAGTAACCGTTTTGTGTTGGTTGGCTGTTTTCATAATCTTATTTCAATGCTGGAACTAGTACTTCCTTCTCTCATTCCGCCAAAATAGGGCTCAGTTATTCATTTGCCAAGCTTTGTGGAAGAATGTAGATAATATTAATGTGATAAAGTCTGTATTCTAAGTTGTCAGATCTCTTGAAGACAATATTTTTTATCATTCATTGTTTACTAAAGCTACAGCCAAAAATATTTTTTCTTTTCCTATTCTGAACTGAGCCCTATAGCAAGTGAAGGGACCAGATTTCCTAATTAAAGGGTGTTAAGCATTTTCCTTGTATTTTTACCACATTACTGTAAAAAAAAAAAAAATAGAGGAAACCCAGCCAGCTACTTTTCTTTCATTACTTTTTATTCATAACTTTAGATTTTTTAACTAATTTCCAAAAAAAAAAAGCTGTTTTCATTAGCCAATTCTATATTTTCTTCATGTGATTTAAGTAGAAAATGAACAGAGCCCCTTTTCCGTTTAAGACCCTGCTACTGTGTAAAGAAATGATATTTATAAGGAGTTTCATTACCTATGAACTGACTGAATGTTGGTAGGTGCTCCATCACAACCCAGGATTTCCTGCGTTACTAAGATATTTGTGTGGAAATCTTTATTTCATTTCAGCTGAACTGTTAGATGGCAAAATTAAGATGCTCCTTGCTGGTAAAAGCTGGTGGACTTGTTTCAATGGGTAAATCTGTTGTGGCAAATTAACATATTGAAATATTGCTCTTTGGGAATTTATGTTTAAGTTAATGAATGTGTAGTCTCTCCTTCTGACAAGTGTTCCCTATTGAGATCTTAAAGCTACGTGCATAGAATATTTGTCTCCTCTACATGTTTTATTTTTCTATTTACAATTCCCTTTTTTGTTGTTATATTTTATACACAAAATAGACCTTTTTTCTAACACACATTTGAAATGAATAACAGATTTAAAGGAAGACTTTGTTCACATTGCTATTTACTTATTGTGCTTAGGGGGAAAATGAGGGATTGGTTTTAAATATAAACATTCCATCTTTTATTTAATATCAATATCAAGAGAAGACAAACATCTATCTTTCTCATATATATTTAAGTACCTTTTTGTAATGTAGTATCAAAGTTTTTTAGGTATTGCAAAATTTTACAAATCACTTGTGGAATGAATGGCAAAACTAATCTGATGAAGTGGAAATTATCCTGCAATATTGTAATTCATTGTTTGAATTTTCATAAGCAAATAAATCCATAGGGTGTCAGGACTTCAAATGTGTAATTACGTTTTTAAAAAAAAAAATTATTAAATCACAAAATTTGAATACTTCTTGCATTCTGAGCTGACAAGCCCAGGGTAGTCTTAAACCTTGTAATTCACTATCTTTAAAGGTATTTTAAGTGTGATTATAAAGCAAGTTCCTTTTTAAAAAACAAATACATACATACAATGTTGTGAACATTTGAAAAATGTTATAGAAAACTTTATTTCTATTTCACCTTAAAAACATAAATTCTGAAAATAATACAGAAATCTTCTGGACTATGGAGCTGAAAATTTATAATCTTTAATGTTCCTTGAGCTTCCCTTCAAGTGATCCAAGAGCAAAGTATATATGAGTGAAACTATTAGATGAGTTATTCTTTAAATTTTCCTCTGGATTTGTATTAAGAATTCCCAAATTATGTTTTAGATAAGAATCTAGAAATTTCAAAATAATGACATGAAAAAGTGATTAGTGCCTTCTTGAATCCTAATATGCAACAGTCATTTCAAGTAATTTAGATTGTATACACAATTAATGCTTATTAATAAAAAAGAAAGATTTGGGACTAATAATAATGTTTTAAATGCTTTCACTCATTAGCTAATTTAATGTTTACAGCAACCCTACTGGAGGAAGCACTATTATTATCTATCTTATCCTACAGATAAGAATGTTGAAGCTCAGAGATGTTAAATAACTTCCCTGAGGTAACACAGATGGATGGTGGTAAGCTAGAGCTGAGAAAATAGTCTGTAGAGTTCCTGTTATGGTAACCATTTCCATGACTTTGGGATCTTTTAGGTAACACTGGGAGGTTCTGAGGTTTGGAAAAAATTGTGTGGGTAAAGGTGAAAGAGCATTGACCTGGAAGTCAAAAGACTTTGATGGAGATATGGTGATTGGTGGCTTTAAGCCTCCTAATTAGTCTCGTGTCTTCTTTACCTGTAAAATTAGTGGGTAAGGCCAGCTGATGACCAAAGTCTCTTTTAACACTAACATTCCATCCTAGATGTGTGGAAAGAAGAATGAATACCATTCTCCAATCTTCAGAGCACAGGTCTGATTTTTAAATAGGATCTGTATGTATTAATCTATGGATTAACAAACAACCCCCCTGCTGATATTCCCAATAAGGCACTTGCCTTTTTAGAGCCCAAAGCTTTATTTACATCTGCCAGAAACAGAGCTCTGAATCGCCACATTCTTCAACATGAATGACTTCCCCAAATGATATAAATGTCTGTATTTCCAAATCACTTTCATTATCCAATTGGCACATCCTATCTAAAACTTTATTGATTTCAGATTCCCTAAGTTGCAATTGTATTAAAACCCAGAAATGGTAAATGCACCAATGATTGCTTGCAAATAGCTATAATAAAATACATGATTCTGTTGAAAGCCACTGTCAAAATGCCAGCTGATGGTATAGGCAATCATAAAATCCCTCCTATGTAGATCACATGACATTTAGAGTTCCAGCAGGTTACCCTTTTCCTATTGCTGTGAATGACCAAAAAATGATTATACATGGCATTTATAAAACAAATATTATTATCAGTATTGCAAGCCATAAACATCTTACCACATTTCTGCAGGTGAAACATCTTGACACCATAATCATTACATTGGCATTAACAGAGAGGCCTATGGAATAGCAAAATAATATGAGTAATAAACTGAAATGAGTTTAAACAATAATTTCAAAGGAATGATTAGCTATAACAGAATCATAGTTAAATTTGCCCCTTCCTCCACCAAAATACTGAAATGAACAATGTTCAAGCAAGTAGGGGAGTTCTCTTTGTCCTAGTGGGGAAATGGGAATGATTAAAGGTTAGACACATTATTCCTTCTCTTCTGAACTTCTACTTTTTTACCTCTCCCCTTGTAAAACAATTTGGGAAGAACAATCTTACAGTTCTACAATAACTACTCCAAAGTATGTACTATGTGGGAAATTTGACTCAAGGAACAATGCTTCAGGACTCATCTGAAAAACTGGTCAGCATGATGTGAACAGCAGGATTGAACAAACAACTAAGCTGAATCTATTCCATCTTTTCACATTCAAAACAACTGTAAGGAATAATACAAATTACACATCACTGCCTTTTTTCTCAAGAATGACTTGATGATGTAACAGAAGGACTGAAACAACACATGTGAAAAAAATAGAGAACAACAATTAGGTCTCTAATCTGCACAGATGGGGATAATATCTACAAAGAGTTTGTATGAGGCTTAACTGGGATATGCATGTAAAATGTCTAGCACTTTATATAGCATATACTAGATGCTTTCCCAATGGTAATTATCACTATTAATAATAAAATGTATAAGTAGTATAACCACTATTAATATATAATCTCTTGGAACTAGAATAGCTCTAAAATGTCATTTTACCCAAAACTCACACCAACGCATAAATCCCTTTTACAAAATCCTTAGCAGAGATCATCTATTGATAGGTATGGTTACTACGTGAACCCTACCGGTGATAGAATAGGTCACCATTTAATGCTAGAAAACTTTCCTGATAACAAGTTGAAATCTGCCTCCCTGTTATATCTACCCATCAAATCTATACCAAATAAAAACAATCCTCCTGTCCTGACTTATTTTACTAGTGTTATTTTACCGAAATGGAGGAGGGAATAGGGAAAGAGCAACTTCCATTTGTTTAGAATATAAGACCATGGAAAATAACCCATTCAACCAGAATTATGACATAAAGAGAAATTTGTAAAGGTAGCACACATGACATCAACTTTAAAACGTAGGAATATATCCCTTAGAACTGAATGTTCATGTATGTATTAAATCAATGAGCTAGCTAAATCCTTCAGGATGCCCATGTTAATTTTAATCCTGCACCACCTCTCAAGTATGATTTGGCCTTCTGAAAAGTAACACTGCCTGAAACTCTACATTATGTTCTTATGCCACTTTATGACAACCAAATGACCATTACTTAAGAACATTGCTGTGTTCCTAACAAAATGTTGCTACAATTGTCATGGGTTTGTCTCAGCTGAGGTACCATTCATTCTCCAGTGCAATGCCAAGGAATTGGAAGAAAATGTCAATCTGTGAATTCCAATTGTAACTTTGTGAATAAGAGTTGCATTTAGGTAGGGGGAAAAATTGTTCTCTCGAACAATGTAATCACTTAATTAGGGCCTCCAGAACGATTCTTTAACCTAGTTCTTCTAAAACAAATGTAATTCCCAATCCCTTGCAAGTTATAATATCAGGACCATGGAGAAGGCTTCAAAGTCCTCTCTATACAATTCCATCAACTACTACATTAGCATTACCAGCAATTTCTTTAGATAAAAGTCACAACTTCTCTTCATAAAAACTTCTTTCTCTCTCTCTCCCTCTCTCTCCCTGTCCCCTTTAGCTCTTTTTCTTCTTTTGATTGCATTCTTAATTCTCCACATACCAGCAAAGATGATGCCTAGCACCTATATGTTCAAAAAACTCCTATGTTTATCATCACAGAAAAAAAAAAAAAAAAAGCCCAGTGTTAATATCAGACCTCGAAAAAGCAAGTTCTCTTTGTATCACTTGTCCACTACTGAGCCTACCAGTATGGCCCAAGGGAATGGTAAACTCCTATGCTGTATAGCAACTCCATGCTGTATAGCGTGGCACTACATACCCACCTCTGTAACGGCAGAGGCAGGGCATGTGATTTGCAGCCCCACTAGGTGGGAGTCAGATAATTCCCCAAAGGAAAATTGGTATACGGTAAAGAACAGAGGAAGAGGTACTGGGAAGGTGAAAACAGCAGATGTCCACTACAGGCAACTTGGACAAGCTCAGCACAGATTTTAACTGAAGGATAAAAAAAGTACCACATATATGTGGAGGAAAACAAGTGTTATTTGTGAGGGTAAATGAGTAAAAAGAGCCAGTGCTCAGAATTTACTTTGCATTTTTCTAAGACTCCCATAGTAATTTTGTTCAATTTAAAAGGGGAGAAAAAGCACTTCTGAACTTCACTAAATAAGAGATACATAAATGTTACCAAAATTAGAAATATTTAGCAAAAGACAAGAAGTTTCCTTAGAGAAAGGTGGTAGAAACAACTGATATCACAATTAAAAGAAAGAGTTGATAGAAAACAGAAACTAGTTAAAAAGAAGGGAAAGAAGTGATAATATATGTGGAAAGAAGATTGGGAATTTTAAAAATCTAATGTAAGGAACTATTGCTATTCATCAGATACTATGGAGTTCTTTGTATTAAGGCCCTTACCCTGTGGGGTGGAGGAATACCTAATGGATCTAGCACAGACTAAATCGCCCCCATTCCCTGCTGATTTTTTAGTAGATTAACTTTAAAAGTATGTGAAAGAATGAGTTCTCCTTCTCCTGACTGCCCAGGTTCTTCACGTTTCATAATCTTTAAGAAAGTGACTCCTCCTTGGATCATCCAGTTAGATTTCTTGTCACAGATAAATCAACAGGAAGCATTACTCACCATCTGCAACCTCACCTACCATCTGCCACACCATGGTTACTTCAACACCTAAAAATCCATATGACACTCTTAACTCAGGTCTGTCCAAAATTATCAGCCTCCTGTAGTTGGAGAGTCATCAAATCTCAGCTCTTTTATTTGTTGCATTAAAATTCCAGCAGTTGCTGTCAGGCAGCTGCAAACCCTGACACTTAGTTCCTTCTCCTGGTGAGCAAACACAATAGGCCCTCCTTGTGCCATCTTGAACATGACAGCAGTATCATTTTGGAACAATTAACAGTGTCTGTCTCTAACCAGAAGCATTCAGCTGCTGTAGCTAACATCTAGCAATACTGAGAAGAAAGCAGGGAGTTGAGACTGGGGACTCATAATGTATGTAAAATATATCCCTTCCTTTCCAACAGTTGTGACAGATGCAGAATTTGGTGCCAATGCTACATTTAGGTCCATCTCCAGAAACTCATAATCAGCTGGGAAATTTCAGTTTTCCTAGAAAAAGAGTATTCTAAATATAGCTCAGGCATCTGCCAACAGAAATCCCAGGAGCCAGGTCTAGCTTGGCCAATTGAGCCCACTGGTAGCAGACTGATTTTGTGTAACACTAGCAAAGAGCTTTCCCTTTTCCTACTGTTTCTTTGAAAATGTCACACTATCTGGCTGAATAAATAATCCTTTGAACACTAACAATCCTGAAGTTAGCCTGGCAAACATCCAAGACTGTTTAGAAGATTCAGCTTGGTAAGTTTGAGAAGCCACATGTCCAAATCATCCAACAGTGGAAATCAGCAACTGTCTCCTCCTTTAAGAGGAAGTGTTTTAATAGTTAAATAGGCTAAAAACTGCCAACATTTACCACTAAGCTCACTTCAGAAAAACCCCACTGAGAACTGGAACAAAGAGGCACTCTGAGCCAGGTGCAGTGGCTTATGCCTATAATCCTAGCAACTGGGAAGGCTGAGATGGGAGGATTACTTGAGGCTAGGAGTTCAAGACCAGCCTGAGCAACATAGCAAGACCCCCGTCTCTAAAAATAAATAGGAAAAATTAGCCAGATATAGCACATGGCTATAGTCCAGGAGAGGCTGACGTAGGAGGATCACTTGCCTGGGCAACAGAGAGAGACCCTAAGTGTTTACAAAGAAAAGGAAAAGCCATCTTCACATGATCACACCACCCTCCCCACCTCCGCATTTCCACTTCTGTTTTGTGGAAAGCCCCATAGAGAAATGGAACAAAGAGGCTCTTTGAGCCAGTCGCATTGGCTTATGCCTGTGATCCTGGCAACTGGGGAGGCTGAGGTGGGAGGATCATTTGCCCGGTCAACAGAGACTCTGTGTTTTAAAAAAAGCCATCTTCATGTTGTCATGCCCCCCGTTTCCACTTCTGTTCTGTGGAAAGCAGTAAGTCAAACCCAGCCCAAACCTTGCATTTGCAGGCATTGAGGGAAGCTACAAGAAGGAGATTTTGATTCAACAAGGAACTGCAGATCAGCCTTTATTAGGGAAGACTTATGCCTCAAGAAAAACTAGTAACATTTTGCTGCTGCAGAATGCTTGGATCATGGAATGAACTGGCCCTGCAGTTCTCTTTCCCACCCTCACCCCCACACCTCCTATGCTCAGCCATTCCACTCAAAGCTCATCCCCAATGTTCCAAATTTTTCCCCACCTCTTGGCTTTTGCAGTACTGTTTCTTCTGCCCCAGACTCCCTTCTCTGATGTCCTGGCTAATTCATACTCATCCTTTAAGACTCAGCTCGAACCTCATCTGCATCAGGAGGTGATTCCTGACTGCCTCAGGCCTAGGCTAGTTACTAGTCTTCTATGCTTCAGTAACACCTTGTTGTACTCCTCTGCAGAAACACTTATCAAATCACATTATAGTTTTGTTTTACTTCTGTGGTACCCCTACAAGATTCTTGAGGACATGGATTTATTTACTCACCTTTGTTTTGTTTTTATATTCCCATCCCCTAGTCTAGTATAATTCCTGGCACATAGAAGGAGCTCAATAAACGTTACTTAGATAAATAAATGAATGATTGAATTATTAATAAAAGGTAGGCAAATTTAGTAGATTTCTTTGTATTATAACCTGAAGATCTTTCCAAGGACAAAATATCCGAAAAGCCACCATTAGAGATCTGTTCCTTTTACTTCAGACTCTTGTGGCCTCACAGTCACAGATAGGCCAGGAAAGTGCTGTCTTTCTCAGTGGATAATTCCTCAGCACTCTAATGTCCCCTAGAGTTATCTATTACCCCAGATACCTAAGAGCAGCCTACAAGGGAACATAAAAAGAATAGATTCTGATGGAATCTTAAACTTACAGAAACAATATCCAAGAAGGGTAAAGTAGTCAAAATAAGTGATTGAGCATACAAGCTTTAGAATCATTCAGACTTGAGTTTGAATCCTGGTTCTGCTACTCACTAGGTGTTACATTTAGGGACATATACTTAACTTGTACGTCAGTTTTTTCATCTGGAAAATGGGAATTGTAATATCCAAATCACAAGATTAAATGAGAAAATATATACAATGCGTAGCAAAATGTCTAGCATATAATAAACACTCATGAAATGATAGTAATTGTTTTATGGTGATTAATTTAACAAGACAGAAACTTAATTATTTTTAAGGTTGGGCACTGAGAGTTTTGAGGCAAAGGTAGAAAGATGCACACAGTGTGGGCAATAAAAGCTTCTAAAGACAAGCCACATATCTCCCACAGTTTTTCCTAGAACAGGCCCCAGCCTTAAGAGAAATCTCGTAACTAAGGTCAGTGCTAGGGAGATTTGAAAGCATCCCTCTCACTAAAGGAATGTGGATGGGAGTCGAGAGACCGTGGGATATTATCACATGCTCCCAGTTTCTTTGGGGGAGAAACTTCTGAGGAGGATTCCAATCCACTGCCCCAAGTGTTGAAAGAAGGGATTCAGTCCCTGTCTTGAACCTCATCTGGCGTGTTTGAATGCCTTAGACACTCTTTTAAAATAGAGTCAAAGGAGGCCAGGCTGAGCACGCAAGCATGTGAGTTCAGAGGCTTCCGACAGCCAACCAAAAGGAAAATGAGGGGTGCAAATAGAGACACAGATGAGGACTGAGCGAACATATTTACTTGAGCCAGAATCATTAACTACAAGGCGACATTCAAGAATGCCAGAGACTGGACCCAGGTTCCTCTATTTTTCCCTGAAAAGGAGTCAAGAAACTGAGCTCTGATTAACCACACACCTTATCTCAGTATGATCAGACTTTTATGGAGGGATTACTCAGCATTTATTTTAACTTCAGGTTAAGCACATAAACATGAATTACCAAGTCAGAAATGGAAATATTGTTTATCCTTTACTATCTCCAGTTTCCAGCAAACTGAAAAGAATAAGAAGAAAATTACCAAATATTTGGCAAAATGTCATCACACTGAAAACATCATGCTGAGAAAGAAAGGGTGGCTATAGATAACCAACATTTTTACCATATGATGGAACACTTCCAGCTCTCACAAAAATAATTCGGATACTCAGAAAGTCTGATGTGGCGGGAAAAGGGCCACAGTGCTTCAAAAATCTACCTGCACACAACCTCTGAAAGAAATGGCTCATTCAAGTTTTGCTCCAGGCAGAGCTCATCAACTTCCTAAGTGAGTCATTATGTAGTTGCTCCGTGCCAGACACTTAAACGACGAGAGACAGAAGTCTCAGAAACTGTCCCTTCTCATATATAAGTCATAATTGATTACTGTCATAATTAAAACATAGAATAAGCAAACTCTGATGATCAAAGGAAAAGATCAGATGGTGATATTTCTCTGCATAAAACAAAATCACTAATATACCCAGATATAAGTATAATTGACTAGAAATTAGTTAAAACAGCATGAAACCGAAAAACACAACACAGAGGGTGCCATGCCATAATCTGAGACCATTTTTCCCACCACCACTTGCCATATGTTTAAAGAAGTGGAAAGCAAATGGCCAGCCACAGCCAAATATAACAAGCCCCCTTCTGCTTTCTGTGTGATCGAATTCCTTCAGTCTAATCAACCGAATTCTGGCTGTGGCTGCTCCAGGGATAGGACAATGGCCTGACTCGCTTATATCTGTGTGTGATAGTGTCTGTTTTTTTCCCAAAATAAATAAAATGTGACACAAATCATGTGATAAAATAGTCACAATTCGTCATATGCAAGACCTCTCCTGCAACATTTTTCAAATGTCAATGTCATCTCATGAACAAATAAGAGAGGGAAGTAGTTTTTAAAAATCTTTGCCAAAAATTGGTGTGCTCTCAGAATTCCAAGGTGGCTCTGTGTCAGGGTCCTTTCCTAATATGACCTATGTTTGGGGAGTGCTTTCCCCAGATCATAAAAGGTGGAAGAGAAAAACCTCAGAAATATTTGCTGTAGGCATTCAGGAGGTCCACTGAATAAATGTGAATTATTACAGCCTAAAACTTAATTCCATAGAGTAAGGTTGGATGCTCAGCACATAGTCAAGATAATGAAAAGGGAGACAGCCATGGTAAGAGGCCATGCAGAAATGAATGGACCAAAAAATACAACCCAGCACTGGTTGAACCTCTGAGAATTCAACTGCAAAGCAAGCCCTGCCTTGAAAAGTGGGATTCGGTGCCATCTATGCCTATGTCCAATCATTAGGTTAAATGTCTGTCCAGTTACCAGTAAACAAGTATAAATTAGAGGAAAGAACATGATACATCACAGTTTGACATATGCCAGATTTCTACAACATAACAGAGACATATATATAACATAAGGAAAGATATAATGCCATCTCTTAAAAAATTTTTTTTTGGATAGGAGAGCTAAATCACTCAATATGAGCATGCAATCATATTTTAGGAGGGCCATTGTGGAGTGATGGAAAGAGCATTGGATAGCGAGTCAGTAGACCTAGTTCTTGTCTCTGCTCTTCTGCCTTTCTAGCTTAGAGAGTAAGCTCCCTAACTTCTCTGTTTCCCAGTTCTCTCCCTTACAAGATGATTGTGAAAATAGTAGTTTTCCTCCTTACTTTAGGTGTTTATTATGAAGAGTAAATGAGATAGCATATGTGAAAATATATACTATCCATAACATTTTCCCCCTTTTCCCAAGGAATTATACCCATGCCCAGGGATTTAAGATCTTTAAAAAGCAACTGATGTCCCCAAATTTGTACATCCAGTTGTGGTCTCTTTTCTAAATCTCAGAGCTCTATATCTGCCTCTGGACATCTCCACCTGGGTAACCTTTGCACACTACAACTTAATACATCCAGTTGAAATGATCCTCTTTCTAAACCCACACAAACACACTATTCACACATGCACCAATCCTCCCTGCCATGTTCCCACCTCAATCAAAGTCACTACCCTCCACCTAAATTCTCAGATTTGCCCTACATCTCTCTCTCTCCTTCAAGCATGCACCCAACCACACCCAGTCACTATGAGTGAAGCAGGTTCATGGCACTGGTTACCAACTTGTGTTTTTCTGGTGATATAGAACACACATATAAGTTACATAGGCAGGTTTATTACCCATAGGTAAGTAGCAAAGAACAACAGAAGGCTAGGATTCATTGGGAACTGGTCCCCCGAGGCTCAGGAAAGCTGTCTGGGGAAAATAGAATCTTGACTGCATATGCCCCACTTGCATCGCAACTGAGGAACCTCAGAAAGCAGCCTGGGCTGTGTTTTATACCTTGTGATCACACGATTCCCTCAGCTGAAGCATTGAAAGACATCTTGTTTCTAGCAGGGAATGGAACAGAGCCTGAGTTATTCCAGCCAGTCACTACTTATCTCAGGATGTTGCATTCCCAGCACATTCTACAGTTATTCTTAGAACCATAAGTGGGAAAGAGGGGAGAACTGAGTTGTTCCGAGGTTATCATGTGTGTGTGTATACACACCACATTTTCTTTATCCATTTATCCATTGATGGACCCTTAGGTGGATTCCAAAGCTTTCCTATTGTGAGCAGAGCTGAGGTTTGCATGAAAAAGAAGTTCTTCCTGTAGCCTGAGAGTTCCAGCCTGCCCTTCCTGACAGCCTGCCCTACAGTGTATAAACACACACACACACACACACATACACACATATATATTTACTTGCAGATGACCATCTTTGCAAAATGCACAGGAACCGGTATTGTTGTTTTCCTTCTGGGAAGGAACTTAGTGGCTGGAAGATAGAGGATGGAGAATTACTTCTTGCTACATATCCTTTAGTAACTTTGAATTTTGAATTATTTCAATATATCACCTATTCAAAGAGATTTAATGTTTTTATTTTTAAAATACACAATTCTCCAAGAGTTTTATTCTAATTCTTAGATTTTTTTCTTCCATTTGCCATATATTCAGTTCTCATCTTTGTTCACATAGGTAGATTGGCCAAAACAACTTTCAAAATGTAGACTCCTTAAAAACTACTGATGCCTTGAAAAATTCAATAATCAACATAATTTTAAAAGATTTTGAAATTGTTGAAAATATCTATCTTTGCCAAACTCTCAGGCTAAAAGCAGCATGAGGGAAGGGAGAATTTTCTAGCTGCCTTGATGTCATGTATAAAAATATTGTTGCCACTCACTTTGAAATGGGCAAAACATCAAAGAAACAAGTGAGTGCTCAATTACAGCCAACAAGAAGCCCCATTATGCTATGGTACATAAGTAATGTTTACTGGTATTTGGGTATGTCATTTAAAGACATGTAACTTATGGTGATGCATTGGCCAGAAGCAACTTCTGCTGTGTGAAAAGGCAGTTGTTGTTATTTTTAAAAATGCACAATTTCCATATCAGACTTCATCTTCAATTTGTATCTTTACTATGATAGATGAAGCTGGAGGGAACTAACTATCAATCAATATTAATGGCAGGAAATGAAAAGCAACATACAAACTAACAGAGGGAGACTAAGAAATAGCCCATCACCAGCATGATACTGGAAGTTAGACTGTTTGTCCACTGACTTCTTGCTTCCTTTGGAATTGATTTTATTGTAAGCAAAAATGCCGTATCTGTGAATTATGGGATAAAAAATAAGGCACTAAATAAACTTGCTTCTGATGCTTCCATAAAAAAAAAATAACAGTACTTGATTAATAAGTACACACACACACAAAAAAAGAAAAAGCCAGGTATGGTGGTGCTCACCTGTATTCCGAACAACTCAGAAGGCTGAGGCAGGAGGATTGTTTGAGCCCAGGTGTTTGAGGTTGCAGTGAGCTATGTTCACACCGGTGAATAGTCACTCCACTTCAGCCTGGGCAACATAAGGAGACCTGTCTCTAAAAATACATATTTTTTTAACCTAGAGAACTCAGTTCTGTCAAAGTTCATTGAGAACACACAGTCTGTGGAAAATCATGACAACTGTAGCCAACTATCAGGCCACTGCACGGTGATCTGTGCTTGCTACATTATGGCAATCAAATATAAACTCTGCTAAAAAAATTAAATCAGTAGGTTTTCCATTCACTGCCCAGTAAAAAGTAGGTAAGACTTCCCTAAGCAAGGCACAAAACCAAGAAGTCAAAGAGGAAAATATTAACATATTCAACTCCATCAAAATATTGACAGACTCAAAAACATTCATAAACACAACAAAAATAAAGTTCACAAGTAAGTGAAAACACAAGTAAAATATTTGCAATTTAGGCTAGGCACGATGGCTCACGCCTGTAATCCTAGCACTCTGGGAGGCTGAAGAGGGTGGATTGTTCAAGGTCAGGAGTTCAAAACCAGCCTGACCAAGAGCGAGATCCCCTTTCTACTAAAAATAGAAAGAAATTAATTGGCCAACTAAAGACATATAGAAAAAAAAATTAGCTGGGCATGGTGGCACATGTCTGTAGTCCCAGCTATTTGGGAGGCTGAGGCAGAAGAATCACCTGAGCCCAGGAGTTTGAGGTTCCTATGAGCTAGGCTGACACCACGGCACTCACTCTAACCTGAGCAACAAAGTGAGACTCTGTCTCAAAAAAAAAAAAAAATTTGCATTTCATATAGCAAATTAACTATATATAAAATAAATAAAGAGCTCCTAAAAATCAATAAAGAAAAGACACACCAAGGCAGAATCAGCAAAACACAAGCACAGGCAATTCATAGAGAAGGGAATAGAAATGGTCAATAAATGCATAAAAGATGTTTAATAACTTTAGTAATCAAGAAAAAATAAACCAAAACAACAACAATATATCATTCCTCTCCTATCAGACTGAAAAAGTAGTAAAACATTATGATTCTCAGCATTGGCAAGGGTGAGGAAAATTGAGTACTGTCTGCTCTGTTTGTGTGAGTGTAAATTAGTATAGCCCTGATGGAGAACAATTTAGCAGTATTATCAAATTTTACAATGTGAATTCCGTTTGACCTAGCAATGCCACTTCTAAGAATCTCTCCTACAGACATAATCATACTTAGATATATGACCAAGGATTATGCACTGTAATAGTGTTATTCACAGTTTAAGGAAATGAAAACAATTGTCTATCACTAAGAAAAGTAGTTCAATGTATTATGACACATCCATACCTTGGACATCTATGCAGATGCTAAAAAATTAAAATAGACCCATATGCACAGATAGAAAAAGATCTTAAGACAATATTTTAAAAGCAAGTCAAATTTATAATACAAATAAAATGGATATGTGCACATATATGTATATGAGTCTATAAATACATATGGGAAAGTTTGAAATTATAGACACCAAACAGTGTTTTTTTTCTGGGAAGGAGAATAGGATGAAAGAAAATGAAAAAGGGGCTTTCACTTTTCACTCTTTATTCTTTTATGCTATCCAAATCTTAATTTGTATAATATGTTGTAGTATGCTGAATATGCCCCCCAAAGATGCATAACACATGTGTCAACGTGGGTAGACTATAGCACACCACTATTTAATCAAATAATAATCTAGGTGTGGCTGTGAAAGTGTTTTGTAACATCTACAGGTGGTTGACTTTAAATAAATTATCCTCAATGATGTGGATGAGCCTTGTCCCATTAGTTGAAGGCTTAAGAGCAAAAACTGTGGTTTCCTAGAGAAGAAGAGATTCTGCTTCAAGACTGAAGCACCATTTCCTCCCTGAGTTTCCAGCCTACTGGCCTGTCCTACAGATTTTGGACTTGCCAGTCCCCCACAGTCATATGAGCCGATTCTTTAAAAAATATACACATACAGACACACACATATTAGTATATATACACACACATATTTGTATATATATATATACACTTCCCATTGATTCAATTCTTCTGGAAAACCCTGATTGATACAAGTAAATTTCATTTTGAGCTGAGATCACCGTGTATTCTCTAGAGGGCCCTAAATGCTATTACAAGTATCCTTATAAGAGGAAGGCAGAGGGAAATTGGACAAAAACGCAGAGCAGAAGATATCGTGAAGACAGAAGCAGAGGTTGGAATGATGTGGCCACAAGCCCAGTAAGGCCAGCAGCCACCAGAAGCTGAAGCTGAAGGGATGTTTTCTCTTCAGCCTCTGGTAGAATTATGGCCCTGCTGACACTCTGATTTTGGCCCGGTGAAACTGATTTTAAATTTCTGGCCTCCCAAACTGTGAGAGAATAAATTTCTGCTATTTTGAGACATCAAGTTTGTGATCATTTTTTACAGTGGCTACAGGAAACTAATATACCTGTACATATTCATGTACCATTGGATAAAAATATAAAAATCAAAAAATTTGTTATGACCAGTGAAGCAACTATGATCTCATAAAAAGAATAGGATCTTTAGATTCAGAGAGACTTGACTTCTAATTCATGCTCTATCATTAGCTACATAGCTTCAGGAAAATCAAACACTGAGTCTCAATTTCTTCATCCATGAAATGGGGTAATACCTACTATGGTGGGCAAAGCAACAACCCCCAAAGGTGTCTCCCAAACCTGTCAATATGTTACTTACATGCTACAGCAGACTTTGCAGGTGTGATTAAGTTAAGGCTCTGAAAATGGAGAGATTGTCCTGAATTATCACAGTGGACCCCGTGCAATCACAAGAGTCAGAGATGTGACAATGGAAGCAGAGGTCAGAGAGAGAGGTTTGAAAGAGCTATATTGCTAGCTTTAAAATCAGAGGAAGGGCCCAGGAGCCGAGGAATCCAGGCAGCCCCTAGAACCTGAAAGAGGCAGAGAAATGGATTCTTCACTGGAGCCTCCAGAAGCAATGCAGCCTCTGCCAAAACCTTGATTTTAGGCTGGGCGTGATGGCTCACACCTATAATTCTAGCACTCTGGGAGGCCAAGGAGGGAGGATCACTTGAGCTCAGGAGTTTGAGACCAGCCTGAGCAAGAACAAGACCTCATCTCTATTTATTTTAAAAAGAAAAAAAAATTTAAAACCTTGATTTTAGCCCAGTGAAACCCATTTCAGACTTCTGACCTCCAAAGATATGCAACAATAAATTCCTGCTGTTCTAGGCCATTAAATCTGTGGTTGTTTGTTATAGCAGCAATAGGAAACTAATATACTTACCTATCCAAGTTATTAGGAGGATTAAAAGTATTGTTTTAATTGTGACAATATTTATTATTAGCAAAGGCTATTTTAAAAAATGATTCTGAGAAGTAACTTATCTGTACAGGAACTATTTCTGTAAGCCAAAAATGCTCATATTCAATAGTTCAGATTTTCAAACTGTCTTCACTATAGGGTTCATTTTTGTGTACCTACTTCTCCAGATGTGGAGCAGATTTATTTCCCCTGTGTCCCCATAGGGTTAAATAGACTTTTTGCATATTTTATTTCCTGACTTTGACCTTGAAGTCTATCTTCAAGAAAGGCATTTGGCCAAGAAAAAAAAAAAAAAACACTTAAATGACTTCTGTGCATTCTTTAGTCTTCATCAGAAGGAGACAGACCTAAAACTTATTTCTTTTTCTAGTGAAAGTTTGCCAAGTTTTCTTTGAAAAATTACCTTAGTTTTATTCAAGAAGCCAGTGTCTCTTAAACTTCAGGTGAGTCGATGTGTACTCTAGGAAGATGCAGTAAGATATCCATTATAACCTCTGCCTATACCTAACCTTCCATGCCCTAGTCTCTTTGACCAGCACCTTATTTGAAGCATCACTTGGCTCGTTTCCCATCTGGACTTCACGGTCAGTTATCAACGATGCCCTCACTTGCCCAAGACTGGTCTTCTCTAGACCCCCTCCTGTACCTTAATGGCCAGTCCCAGCTGTGAGTAGACTCCCCTGCCTACCCTCTGTGCACCTTCTCTCAGCCCAGGGAGCTATGTCGATGTTAGCCTCATAACTGACCATTTGGATGCACGGCCCACCATGAAATCAGACTGTCAACAGCCAGACCCACAGTACTTAGCTGTTTATCTTGTCTCATGCTTATCTTTTATTAATTTTCCACAGCACTTGCCATGGCAACTGTTCAAAATCTTTTCTCCTCCTCTAAGCCCTTAAACATTCACCCCATTCCCACTCTCTCAGCAAATTAATTCACCTCTGAGTTTTCATTCTGTAGAATAGGGTAATCTAGCTAGTGCTTTCCCTTGCTTGTACTCTGCCTGAAAAGGCATACCTGGCCAAGGCCCTCTTCCTTGCATCATTCTGGCCTCACTCTCTCAAACCTCCTTTAGCCACCTATTCTTTCCTCTAGCCCCATATTTTCCTTTGCACTCTATAAGCATTCTCAGGGCAGGAGGTGGTATTGTTCTTCAGTCACCTTTGCCTTTTCCTTTCTCAAAAGTATCCAAATTTGCTGCCTCTATTCTTTTTAACATCCAATACTTATTGAAAGCTTTTTGTGGGTCCAGGACTGTGCTACGTGTTTATCTGCATTATCCCACATTTATTCCTCCTGCAGAAGATACTGCCATTACTTCATCGTATGAATGAGGAAACTGTCCTGGGAAATTTAAGGAACTCATCAGAAACACAGAGCCTGTAAACAGCAGGACATAGATTTGGATCCAGGCCAGCCAATGGCAATTGCCTGTGCTAACCACTAGCAACCGTGCCTTTCGCCTGACTGCCCTTTCCCATCCCAACCCCGTGGGGTCTGTCCCTGCTCTGCCCACTCTGCTGAAACTGCTCCATTCATGAATTCTTGATTTCAAAATCTAGTGGCTTTTTCCTTATTCTCATTGAAATGGCCATTTGCCCTCTGTTGACTTCAGGGATGCTGCACTCCACGATTTCCTCCTTATTCCCTGACTTCTTCTATTTTGGATCCCTTGATCCCTTCTGGATTCTTTGCCTGCCCAGGTCTATTCTTGATTTTCTTCTTTATTTTTTCATACTTTTACCTTTTGCTGGCAACCACTCACAATGATTCAAAAATCAGCACTATTTATAGGGCTCCTTTAGTAATTCAACAATAATTTACTGAGGATTTCCCCTTCTGGTTCTGAAATGTTTATTCTGACAAACATGGAAGCTATTCCAGGACTTGGCTACGGAAAGCCAACTGCCAGCTAGTGAAGGTAATGTAGCTAAATACACTGTGACAGCCCTGAAGGTTCTGGAAAGAGGATACACAAAACACAGGCACTGGAAAGCTGCTCTCTTTTAAGCTTTCAATTTAGGAAGGCACTCTTTGTCTCCATTTGTAAAGTAGAAGTAAGACCATCAACCAACATTAGCAGTATGTGGAAAGTCTAGAGCATGATATATAAATAGCAAATATGTAAATCATAAGGAAATAAGTAAAGGGCCAATAATAGATATTCAAATACCAGGACCAAGAAAAAAATGCTTCTGTTCAGGCTCATTAGCCCTTGTTACTTACAAGGTTACTTATACAATGTCATGTAATTTTCTATTCTAACATCTCTTTCAGTTTGTATTAATGTTGAATGTGGTGGTTATTTTGTGTGTTCTCTCAGCTTAAGCAAGCCTAGCTGAAACAGTCTTTCTGGAAAATGTTTTAAATAACACCCAATGGACTGATGCCAATAAATTGTACTAAGCCCAAACTGTAACAAGGTGATGTTTATTTATTAAGTTGGTGAGCAATTTTATCTGCTAGTGTTTTATTAAGGGGCTTAATTCTCCTCTTCTGGTTCAGGAGAAAATAACAACATACTCTCCTGAGGCACTGACAGGAACAGAACCCTCCACCCACTATCCAAAAATATTCAGAAGTGTCCAGGCCTTTTGTTCTCCAGAGCATCCTTTAGCTGTCATTGAAGAATACTCATAGATGAGGTGCTGCTATTGGTCACAGAAAGGGACCCGGGGTGGAGAAGGTCACAGGTATGCACATCTGAGCTTTATCTGCCCCATTCCTTCCTACCCTTTGGCAATGTCCCCATCGTCATCAACATGTATTTATTAACTTTCCCTGTGTGTATTCAATAACCTTAATTTTTACAAAAAGAATTACAGGTGCTAACATGGCCATCAGCCCTTCTATTTTTTCCCACTATTCCTGTAGTAAACAAAGGGTTTCATAGTTAAGTATTTTTCCCACACACACTCTAACCTTAAAAACCTGAAAATAAAGGACACCTTCTGAAATTCAATCTAATTAAATCAACACATGATGAGAGAAGACAGGAAGTCTCTTTGTCCCTATAGAAAGACTTGCTTCTCTAAAAACAATTGCTAGCTCTCTCAGTAGTAAGAATGCATCTAAAGAAATAATGTATTAGAAGTCAGTGATCCAGAAAAATGCTAGGTCCAGAAGGCAAACCTTGGGAGTGTGTGTCCAGCTGTAGCCAAGAGAATAAAAATTGCTGATGAAGAACTCTAACATTCTGGACCTGAAAGAAATATTTGTACTCTGCTCAGGATTTGAGAAAATTCATCGATTCCAGTATGACCCAACTTAAATGAACTCCAAGACCATTAATCTGCCTGCTCCCCAAGCAAATTTTCCATTGTTGATTTTATTTCCCAGCTACTTCAAAATAATGAATGAGAGTGCATTGAATTGAACCATAAAATCATTCCCATCCCACAATATGCCTTCTATGGTATACTAAATAAGTTCTCATTTCAATTTACCCATAAGTCTCCTGCTAATGTGGTTTTTTAATCTAATCTATCTGTGGGGGTATTGGTGAAGGTCCAGTTTCTGTAACTGTAAGACTGAAGTTCAAAACCTGTAAGGCTTCCTAGTGGCCAGTCTATGGTTCCTCCTCTAACCCTTAGGGCACCTGCTTTCCTCTTTAAAACTCCAACAATGATCTCATCCATTAGAAGCAATAAGCAAGCTTAGTAGGTGGCCATTACCTAATAAATGTAGCAGAAAACTATCGTTTTTATTTGTACCAATAATTTCTAGATATAAAATATAATAGAAAACATCTCTTTCTCAAAGGCAAAATAGAAAATTGAAATACATAAAATCTATATGAACAAAATGATAGAACTTAACCAAAAGACATGAAAGATTGTAGGTAGAGACAACATTCTTGAATAAAAAGACTTGTTATTCTAAAGCAGTCTCAATAAATTCATCAATATATTTAATGAAATTTCCATCAAATTTTCAGAAGAATTGGGTGCAGGGAACTTGACATGATTCTAAACTTCTGAAAGAATAAACTAAAAATCTATTCAAGAGAAGCTCAAAAAAAAAAAAAGAAAAGAAAAGAAAAGAAAAGAAAATACCAGGAGCTTGTCCTACCAGATAGTAAAAATACAGCAATTAACTAGCCTAGTACCAGTGCAGAAATAGAAATAAAAACAAATAGAATAATACAAAGTCCACAAACATATCCACTATTTGACAAAGATAAGATTTCAGCTAGAGGAAAAATAATGACCATAACAATGGCATTGGAATACCTATTTGATAATTTTAGGAAAAGTAATGTAGTCAAATTACTATTTCAAAACTTATATCCAAATAAATAAACAGATCAATTATGTAAATGAAACCATGAAAGTATCTTAAGAAATAGAGATAATTTCCTGAGGTTAGAGAAGATTTTACAAGCCAAACACAAAAATCAGAAATAAGAAAATAAAAGATCAACTAATTTTACCACAAAACATTACCTTAGGAAATGCCATTACAAAATATTAAAAATATTAGACAAACTGGTAAAAAAAATCTGAAACACATTTGACAATTAATGTCTTAAATGTTTCAAAAATTTTTGAAAGCTTTCAAATTTTTATTGAGTTTTTCAAAACTCAGCAAAATTTTGTAAAATGCTTTTTCTGCGTCTATTGAGAGGATCATATGGTTTTTGCTTCTGTTTATACGGTGAATTACATTTATAGATTTGCATATGTTGAACCATCCCTGCATCCCTGGGATGAAGCCCACTTGGTTGTGATGGATTATTTTCTTGACAAGCACCTGGATTCGAATGGCTAGGATTTTGTTGAGAATTTTTGCATCTATATTCATAAGGGATATTGATCTGTAGTTTTCTTTTTTGGTTGCATCCTTTCCTGGTTTTGGTATCAGGGTTATGTTCGCTTCATAAAATATGTTGGAGAAGATTCCAGCCTTCTTGATCTTGTGGAATAATTTCTGCAGGATAGGCACTAGTTCTTCTTTGTAGGTGTGGTAAAATTCGGGTGTGAAACCATCTGATCTGATCCAGGACTTTTCTTTTTAGGAAGGTTTTTTATTGCTATTTCAATTTCAGTACTTGATATTGTTCTGTTCAGGAATTCTATTTCTTCCTGGTTGAGCCTAGGGAGGCTGTGTATTTCTAAAAAAATTGTCCATTTCCTCCACATTTTCCAGTTTGTGTGCATAGAGAGGTTTTTGTAGTATTCATAAATTATATCTTGTATCTCCTTGGCGTCCGTTGTAATTTCTCCTTTATTGTCCCTGATGGAGTTTATTAGAGATTTTTCTTGTATGCTTTTCATTAGTCTAACCAAAGGTGTGTCAATTTTGTTTATTTTTTCAAAGAACAAACTTTTTGTTTTATTAATCTTCTGTATGGTTTCCCTGTTGTCAATTTTGTTTAGTTCTGATTTGATCTTAAAGATTTCACTTTTTCTGCTGAGTTTGGGAACAGTCTGTTCTTCTTTTTCCAGCTCTTTGAGATGACTCATTAGATTGTCGATTTGTGATCTTTTCGACTTTTGGATATAGGCGTTTATGGAAGTAAACTTTCCTCTAAGGACTGCTTTAACTGTGTCCCACAGGTTTTGATAACTTGTGTCTCCTTTGTCATTTACTTCAAAGTATCTTTTGATTTCCATCTTGATTTCCTTGTTTATGAAATGATCATTCAACAGAAGGTTGTTTAGTTTTCATGACTGTGTAGAAATGAGAGTTCCTGTTAGGGTTGATTTCTACATTTATTCCATTGTGATCTGAAAAGATACATGGTATAATTTCTACTTTTAAAAATTGTTTGAGACATGCTTCATGTCCTAGGATTTGGTCAATCTTAGAGAATGACCCATAAGCTGATGAGAAGAATGCATATTCAGTAGTTTTGGGGTAGAATGTCCTGTAAATGTCAATTAGCCCCATTTGTTCTAGAGTTCTGTTTAAGTCCATTATTTCTTTGTTGATTTTCTGTTTGGAGGATCTGTCCTGTGCTGTCAGTGGGATGTTAAAGTCTCTGACTATTATGGTGTTGTTGTTTATCCATTTGTTTAGATCAAGTAGAGTTTGCTTTATGAATCTGGGTGCACCAAGGTTGGGTACATATATATTTAGAGTTGTTATGTCTTCTTGTTGAACTGTACCCTTCATCATTATATAGTGACCTTCTTTGTCTTTTATCACTTTTGTTGATTTAAAAACTAAGTTATCTGTAATCAGCACTTCCATGCCAGCTTTCTTTTGGCTTCCATTTGCTTTAAATATTGTTCTCCACCCCTTTACCTTTAGTCTAATTGCATCCTTGCAGGTTAGATGTGTTTTCTGAAGGCAGCAGATACTTGGCTTGTATTTTTTTATCCATTTGGCCAGCCTATGTCTCTTGAGTGGGGAGTTCAAGCCATTCTCATTTATTGAGATAACTGATAGGTGGGGCAGATTTCTGTTCATTATGTTGGGTTGAACTTTGTTGCCTTATTTTCTCTCTTGAGCTATGGTGGTATCTGAGCTTTGATCTTTAGCTTTTGATTAGATTTACATTCATGAGTGTTTATTGTGCTGATCTGTGGGAAACACTGTTTTGAGTACTTCTTGAAGGGCTGGTCTTGTCTTGGTGAATTCCCTCAGTCTTTGCTTATCTGAGAATGTCTTGATAGACACAGAAAAAGTATTTGACAAAATTCAACACCCTTTTATGATAATAACATTCAACAAAATAGGCATAGACAGGACTTACCTAAAAATGACACAAGCCATATATGACAAACCCACTGACAATATCATACTGAATGGGGGAAAATTGAAAGCATTCCCACTTAAAACTGGAACAAGATAAGGTTGCTCACTATCTCCACTTCTATTCAACATAGTGCTGGAAGTCCTTCCTACAGAAATCAGACAAAAGAGTGGAATTAAATGCCATCCAAATGGGAACAGAAGAAATCAAACACTCACTCTTTGCTGATGACATGATATTATATGTAGAAAACCCCAAGGATTCAACCAAGAGACTCCTTGAATTGATAAACGAATTTGGAAAAGTCTCAGGATACAAAATCAATACACAGAAATCAGAGGCATTCATATATGCCAACAACAGTAAAAGTGAGAACCAAATCAAACTCAATTCCCTTCAAAATAGCAACAAGGAAAATAAAGCATCTAGGAATGTATTTAATTAAGGATGTAAAAGACCTCTACAGGGAGAACTATGAAACACTGAAGAAGGAAATAGCAGAGGAAGTAAACAGGTGGAAGAATATACAATGCTCATGGGTCGGCAGAATCAACATTGTTAAAATGTCTACACTACCCAAAGTGATCTACAGAGTCAATGCAATCCCTATTAAAATACTATCATCATTTTTCACAGATATAGAAAAAATAATTTTATGCTTCATATAGAACCAGAGAAGACCCCATATAGCAAAATCAATCGTAGGCAATAAAAACAAAATAGGAGGTATCAGTTTACCAGACTTCAAAATATACTACAAGACTATAGTCATTAAAACAGCTTGGCACTGGCACAAGAACAGGGACATTGACCAATGGAACAGAACAAAGAACCCAGATATCAAACCATCCTCATATAGCCAACTAATCTTCAACAAAGCAGACAAAAACATACACTGGGGAAAAGAATCCTTATTCAATAAATGGTGCTGGGGAAACTGGATAGCCACATGTAGAAGACTGAAATAGGACCCACACCGTTCACCTCTCACAAAAATCAACTCACGCTGGGTAACAGACTTAAACCTTACATGTGAAACTACTAGAATTCTAGAGGAAAATGTTGGAAATACTCTTCTAGACATTGGCCTAGGCAAAGAATTTATGAAGAAGACCCCAAAGGCAATCACAGCAGCAACAAAAATAAATAAATGGGACATGATCAACCTAAAATCCTTCTGCACAGCCAAAGAAACTGTCAAGAGAGCAAACAGACAACCCACAGAATGGGAGAAAAGTTTTGCAAGCTACACATTCAATAAAGGGCTGATAACTAGAATTTATTTAGAACTCAGGAAAATCAGCAAGAAAAAATCAAAGAACCTTATCAAAAATTGGGCAAAGGACATGAACAGAAAATTTTCAAAAGAAGACAGAATAATGGCCAACAAACATATGAAAAAATGCTCAACATCTCTAATCATCAGGGAAATGCAAATCAAAACCACAATGAAATATCACTTATCTCCAGTAAGAATGGCCTTTATCAAAAAGTCCCCAAACAATAAATGTTGGCATGGATGCAAAGAGATAGGAATACTCCTACACTGCTGGTGGGACTGCAAACTAGTTCAACCTCTGTGGAAAGCAATATGGAGATACCTTAAAGCGATACAAGTAAATCTACCATTTGATCCAGTAATTCCACTACTGGGCATATACCCAAAAGATCAAAAGTCACTTTATGAAAAAAATACCTGCACTCAAATGTTTATAGCAGCACAATTCACAATTACAAAGTTGTGGAAACAATCCAAGTGCCCATCAATACATAAGTGCATTAATAAAATATGGTATATGTATACCATGGAGAACTATTCGGCTTTAAGAAACAATGGTGATATAGCAACTCTTGTATTTTCCTGGATAGAGCTGGAACCCATTCTACTAAGTGAAGAATCTCAAGAATGGAAAAACAAGCACCACATGTACTCACCAGCAAATTGGTATTAATGGCTCAACACCTAAGTGGACATGTAGGAATAACATTTATCAGGTGTCGGGCAGGAAGGAGGGGGGAGGAAGGGATGGGTATATACAACCATAATGAGTGAGATGTGCACCGTCTGGGGGATGGTCACACTTGAAGCTATGACTCAAGAGGAGAGGGAGAGCATGGGTAATATACGTAACCTTAACATTTGTGCCCCATAATATGCTGAAACAAAAAAAAATTAAAAACTCAGTGAAAGGAAAGTATAAATAGAAGAAGTATCAAAAGAAATAAACAGATGATTCAGTAAAGAAGAAATTCAAATAGCCGTAAAATAAATAATAAAACCTTCATTCTCAATAACAACAAAATATAATTTTGTGAATGAGATACCATTTTTCTCTAACTATAGTAGGAGTATAAATTGTTAGGAGTATAAATTGTTATAAATGTTTTAGTACCTATCTTGCAGAAACTATTCCACAACATCGAGAAGAACGGAAACCTCCCCAACACCTTTTATGAAGCGAATATTACTCTGATACCAAAACCAGGAAAGGATGCAACAAAAAAAGAAAACTATAGACCAATATCCCTAATGAATATAGATGCAAAAATTTTCAACAAAATCTTAACTAACCGAATCCAGATGCTTATCAAAAAAATAATCCAACACGACCAAGTGGGCTTCATCCCAGGGATGCAGGGACGGTACAACATACGTAAATCTATAAATGCAATTCACCACATAAACAGAAGCAAAAACAAAGACCACATGATTCTTTCAATAGATGCAGAAAAAGCTTTTGACAAAATTCAACACCCTTTCATGATACAAACACTTAAGAATACAGGCATAGAAGGGACATACCTAAAAATGATACAAGCCATATATGGCAGACCCATAGCCAACATCATACTGAATGAGGAAAAATTGAAAGCATTCCCACTTAGAACTGGAACCAGACAAGGGCGCACTATCTCCATTTCTGTTCAACATAGTGCTGGAAGTCCTGGCTACACCAATCAGACAGGAAAGTGAAATTAAAGGTATCCAAATAGGGGCAGAAGAGATCAAACTTTCACTATTTGCTGATGATATGGTATTATACCTAGAAACCCCAAAGATTCAACCAAGAAACTCCTGGAACTCATCAATGAATTTAGTAAAGTCTCAAGATACAAAATCAATACACAGAAATCAGAGGCACTCATATATGCCAACAACAATCTAATTAAGCACCAAATAAAAGACTCAATTCCCTTCATAATAGCAACAAAGAAATTAAAGTACCTAGGAATATACTTAACCAAGGAGGTAATAATCCTCTACAGGTAGAACTATGAAACACTGAGGAAGGAAATAGCAGAGGATGTAAACAGATGGAAATCCATACCATGCTCGTGGATCGGCAGACTCACCATCATTAAAATGTCTATACTACCCAAACTGATGTACAGATTCAATGCAATACCTATTAAAATCTCATCAGCATTCTTCACAGATATAGAAAAAATAATTTTACGCTTCGTATGGAACCAAAGAAGGCCTTGGATATCAAAAGCAATTCTAGGCAACAAAAACAAAATGGGAGGCATTAATATGCCAGATATCGAACTATACTACAAAGCTGTAGTAATTAAATCAATATGGTATTGGCACAAAAATAGAAATATTGACCCATGGAACATATCTGAGAATCCTGATATAAAACCATCCTCATATAGCCATCTAATCTTTGACAAAGCAGTCAAAAACATACGCTGGGGAAAAGAATCCCTTTTCAATAAGTGGTGCTGGGAAAACTGGATAGCCACCTGTAGAAGGCTAAAACAGGACCCACACCTTTCACCTCTCACAAAAATCAACTCATGATGATAACAGACTTAAACCTAAGGTATGAAACTATTAGAATTCTAGAGGAAAAAGTTGGAAACACTCTCCTAGACATTGACCTAGGCAAAGAGTTTATGAAGAAGTCCCCAAAGGCAATCACAGCAGCAACAAAAATAAATAAATGGGACATGATCTAACTACAAAGCTTCTGCACAGCCAAAGAAACAGTCATGAAAGTAAACAGACAACCTACAGAATGGTAGAAAATTTTTGCATCCTAGGCATCCGATAAGGGACTGATAACTAGAATATACTTAGAACTCACAAAAAATCAGCAAGAAAAAATCAAATAACCCTATTAAAAAGTGGGCAAAGGACTTGAACAGAAACTTTTCTAAAGAAGACAGAAGAATTGCCAACAAACATATGAAAAAATGCTCAACATCTCTAATCATCAGGGAAATGCAAATCAAAACCACAATGAGATATCACTTAACTCCAGTGAGAATGGCCTTTATCAAAAAGTCTCCAAACAATAAATGCTGGAGTGGATGCAGAGAGAGAGAAACCCTCCTACACTGCTGGTGGGACTGTAAACTAGTTCAACCTCTGTGGAAAGCAATATGGCGATACCTTAAAGTGATACAAATGAATCTACCATTTGATCTAGCAATCCCATTACTGGGCATCTACCCAAAAGATCCAATGCACTCGAATGTTTATAGCAGCACAATTCATAATTGCAAGGCTGTGGAAACAGCCCAAGTGCCCATCAATCCAAGAATGGATTAATAAAATGTGGTATAAGTATAGCATGGAGTAGTATTCAGCTCTAAGAAACAATGGTGATATAGCACATCTTATATTTTCCTGGTTAGAGCTGGAACCCATACTATTAAATGAAGTTTCCCAAGAATGGAAAAACAAGCACCACATATACTCACCAGCAAACTGGTATTAACTGAGTAGCACCTAAGTGGACACATAGGTACTACAGTAATACAGTATTAGGCAGGTTGAAGGGGGAAGGGGGGTGGGTATATACATATATAATGAGTGAGATGTGCACCATCTGGGGGATGGTCATGCTGGAGACTCAGACTTGTGGGGGGAGGGGAGGAATGGGCATTTATTGAAACCTTAAACTCTATACCCCCATAATATGCCAAAATAAAAATAAAATAAAAATAAATGTTTTAGAACACATTTTGAAAAAAATGTATAAAAATCATTAAATGTGTAAATATTCTTTAACCCAGCAATTTGTCATCTATTCTTCCTAAGAAAACAATAAAAGATGAGCAAATTGATAAGATAAAGGGATGCTCACCAAGTTAATTTATAACTTTTAAAAACAGAATAAACTTACAGGTTCAACCATAAGTAATTGAATAAATAAATTATGTATCTTAATATCATGACAGCCATAACAATAATAAACTAAATATATATATATATATATATACATACATATATATGTGAAATAAATTTGTTGGGAATTAAGATTTCAAATGTAGTTTGAAAAAAAATATAAAAACAACTAAAAAGGAAAAATGTGGTTCAACATAGAATTGCTGTTGTTATTAGATGATTTATTTTCTTCTTTTCTTCTATAATACATGGCTTTGTATTTTAATTTTTGAGATCTGTTACAAACATGCAAAAATCTTTAATGATACTCTCATTCTCTCTTTATCCCCAATGCCTGTCTTATAGCCATATCACACTCCATCCCTTTTCTAAATGTTATGGATCACCTTCTGTGTTCGTGGATATTTTTCTTATCTTTAGAGCTTGAAAACCTCTTTAAACATGTTTTTTTAACAACAAAAAAAAAAGAGCTAGGAGGGGGGAAGACAGGACTAGAATAATTGGCTCCACCAGCTCCAATATAGCCAGAATCAAATGTTTTAATAACCATTTTCTTCAGAAGAGAGGCAGAAGACAAAAGAGCAGACATCAAACTACTTCATTCACCAAACTATGAGACAGGAGCACAGGAAGGGAGGGCTGGGAAGGCTGCTGAGTGGACTCTGGAACCTGCAACAAGAGGAGTATCTCTCACTCCCACCTCAACCAAGAGGCTGTGCCCCTTCCTCTTCCCAACTCATTTGCCACACACCTTCCTGCCCTCCTGTTGGACAACTGCCTTCGCTGTCATGGCCAATATTTGCACCCTCCCCAATCTCCCCAGCTCTCACCTCCTACCTTCACCATTAGAAGGTGAATAAACGTCCATATTAGTCATTTATGAATTATTTCATTTAAACTTTTGCAGGTACACAGACACCACAAACTCCTCAAGGAGCTTGCCCCATCTTTCACACTGAGCTAAGTCCCTCACTTTGTTTAACATGTATCTCCTCTTTTAATTGAAGCCCTTCTTTCTCACTGTCTTCTTGCAACTTGAAAATCAACTGGTCAGAGTCTTCATAAGCACCATCATTGAAGCCAGGATCCAAATCACCTCCTTGGATCGACTTGATAGTACCTCTCTAAAATAAAGCTTCAGCTTTAAATAAAAGGGGAAGAGCAGAAGAAGCTCTTTATGAGCATTATATACCAATCAAATCTATTTAATTAACATTTACTATCCACCTACTGTGCATTAGCAGGACGCTATGCTCTTGATTTTAGAGCTCCAAACTAGAGCTCCTGAAATATGTTCATGAACAAACTAAGTAAAGTGCTTGGCAAAAATAGATACTGAATGATATCTATAAATTATTATTACTATCATAATATTACTTATATTCATTCTCATTCCCAAGATTAGCAACTTTGAACAATACTTTATACATATTTAATAATGTTCTATAACAATACTTAATAATATTATATATTTATGTAATTATAAGTATTTAACAATTTTTCATCAAGTATTTGAGGATAAAAGTTAGGAAAGGGCAGAAAATGAGGGGAAAAGGAGCAAAGCATTTTCTCTCCCTAGACATAAGCTTCCCAGGAAATATGCACTACCAATACTTCCCACTTTGAAGCCTAGATCTTTAGAAGAAAAGGAGTACGACCATCAGATTCTGATGTCCTATACTACCACCACGGATATAAGTCTCTAAGGGGAAGAAGTAAAACTTTACGGTGGTTATACTCAAGAAAAGTCACTAAATAAAGTGACGGAAATCAAGTTTGTGTAATTGTAAAAGGATCATATGTCTTTCTTTATTGGGGAAAGAAAAAATTCAGTATGAAAAATGAAAATATTCCTGCACACCAGGTGAACCTCTCCTGGTATCACTTAGTGTATTCTTGGCTAAGTTTATTCACAGTCTGAATTACTAGGTAAAGTGCAGCCAACTGTAATAAAGAATGATGCAGCAGGGAAAATTAAAAAGGAGGTGGGACAAAGGCAATAACTTCAAATAAATTGTTTTGAACTTGCCTGGTATTTCCCCAACCATAAATGCTAGATTTATGTACAATGGATCTCACTGAGAGCGCTCTCCCATTTGCTTGTGTTTTGAGTCCTGCTGCCTAATTTGTTATCATTTGGTCTGAGAGTTGGACAGTTCGTGCTTAGGAACTCAAAAATACATTAAGCATAAGAAAAACAGAATGACTGTGATCTTGATGCAGAACATGTTGCCATCTATTGTTTGTCAGAGGAAAAGGGATGTAAATTGCAGAACCTAAATGAATAAGATAAATCAGTATCTGTGTGGCATTTGTCTCATAAACATTCCAATTGGAAATGAGGAAACAGGACAATCCATCAAGGTTAAAAAAAAAAAAGAAGAATAGAAAAACAATTTTAGTTTTTTTAAAAAAATGACTTCTGACCATAGAAGTTTCTAGAGGAGTTTCATTTGCAATGAGAGATTTAAAGATAGAGACGTTTAAAACACTTGACCAGAATAGTTATCTTAAGGGCAAAGCTTCCCAAGCTTTAGGTAACGGGCTATCTGCAATTCATTAAGTAGGTGGGAATGGTTTTTAAGAGTGTGCTAAAAACCACAGAAATTGAATTCTCCTTTATAGTTTATGGCAACTCCTCCAAAATGCTTCAAGAGAAACCTCAACAGATCTAGAGATTATTTTGAAAATATAAACTCCATGAGGACAGAGGTTTATACCTTTTTCATCCACTATGTCCCTAGTGCCTAGAATCATGTCTGGAACATAATAGGTATTCAGTAAATACCATATAATTGATTCTATAAGACATAATATTATATAGCAGAGAGTAAAACTAGATGCCCCTTAGACTCATGAGGACAAAAAGAAGGATATGAATGAAGGGAGGAAGAGAGGGAAGAAAGCAAGGAGAAAAAGAAAGAAAGGAGGAAGGAAGAAGGGGAGGAGGGAAAGAAAGAAGAGGAGTGGAATAAGAATCATTTATCTTAGTGAATAAAAGTAATAGCACATTAAATACTGTGCAGTCCATCAAATACCATCACCTTACCCTGATTCATTCAGCCTTTCAGGAACTTATTCCACCCCAGTTATTATGGCTGTTCATGGTGTCTTAAAGCTCAGATCTAAGTGTTTTGAATTATGGAGTAAATTGCTATAGCGTAGGAAAACAAATAAGACAATGGTACATAAATCTCTTTCAGTTGTAACACTTTCATATATGTTTTTCAAATTTAAAATACATCATGGAAAAATACAATTATAGTAATTACCTGATAGAACCAATTACATTTATTTCAGTTTGGGGAGAAACTTTAAGGAGGTTTTTGTGTAATTATAAGAAAAGCTTCTATTCCTAGCACCATTCATCTTATATCTGTAAAACTTCTGGGTATCACATTCTTCTTGTCAATCATGACCATCAACAAAAGTGACTCTTAAAAAATAAATTTGGCTCTTAAACACATGGAATATTCAGCTGAAAAGTAAAGCTTTTCTTAAAATGCTAATATTCAGGAATCAGCTTATTTATGCTGGAATTAGAAGTCTACATTCCAACCATCTTTCTTTTAGCATTGTTTCCTGTTAATTGATAATTATAAGAATCAATTAAAGCATAATTTAAAAATCTGTCCTGTAGTACCAATTTCTTCACTAAACACTGGTAGTCAATCGTCACCTTGTCCTATTGTCCCCATGTGTCTCCACAATCTAGGCAGTCCACTGACATGTAGCTGGGCTGAGCAACTGATGGACTTCTCATGAGGCCAAAGGTCTACAGCCACGTCCAGCAAATCTAATCGGCTTGTGGCCCTGATCCACCTCTCTTTTTCACCTTGGGTGCCAAAAATAATGAACTGCCACACTGAGCCTTTTCTCTAAATTTCCAGAAGTCACTCTTCTTCACAATGTGAAGCTTCTGTTCATGAGAAAGAGCCTCATAATATTGTTCGAGGAATTAGATCATAAACATACCACCCATGGAAAGAAAAAACAAGGAGGCCAAACAGTGCTTTGCCTTGGTGCCTTCTTATAGGTTCAAACTGATCTACAGGCAAAGTAGAGGGCGGGCTCTGAGAATGTTTTTCAGGAGTCCTGCCAACGTGTTTTACCTCTCCCCCACTGCACCTTACACCCTAAAAGAGGCTTCTGGTGAATTAACAATAATTATATTTCTTTCACAAAGGAAAAAAATAAAACTAATTTTAATATGTATATCCTGTGGTGGGTATTATACACCTCCCACATTAATATTTATAGCAATATGAAGTAGACATTATTGTCCTCATTTTACAGCAGAAGAAACAGGGACTAAGAAGGGACAGAATACTTTTCCAAGCTTACACAGCTGGTAGGGGAAGAATCATATTTCTGTTTCTTAATCTAGATTCATTACATTTTTCTATCCTATATTACAGGGCAAGGTAATATGATAAGTCTATACTGAAGAAGAAATGGTGAATATGTAATTTTCCCTAAGATTAGGTCTTTGTAAGAAAACATATTTGGTGGAAAACATATTTGGAAAAAATATTTGGTGACTGTAAGAAGAGACTGTGGCCCTCAAAAAGAGAACAAAGCATATAAAAGGAAGCTGGGAGCACCTAAGACAACCTTCACCTGTATCCCACATTTTCCCTGAACACTTCTGTAGCCTTAGAATGGTCATGAATAGAAGTGTGTTAAAAGCCTGGTTTATTCTGCTGCCAAGAGGCACTAACATGTGAGGATCAACTTTGAGTTCTGACCAAGGACCATAATGAAACAGGTAAATTCTGAATCAAGGTTTTGTTTGCTTCCAGAAAGCTAAAAAAAAAAAAGTTGTTGGTTATGTTTGGGATTGCCCTGTGCCCAAATAAAAGGGTCAGGGTGAAGCAGAGGAATTAAACACAGACCAACCTGGCCTTTTGGGTCCTCATACAGCTGTCCAGTAGAACTTTATGCAATGATGGAAATGGTGTACTCTCCAATATAGCAGCCACTAGTTACCTGTAGCTTCTGAGCACTTGGAATGTAACTAGTACATCTGAGGAACTGAATTTTTAATTTTATTATAATTTTAAGTCATGTAAATGGAAATAGCCATATGTGAATAGTGGCTACCATATTGAGCAGATTAGCTCTCCCAGCCACCTTGACCTTCACCTTATCATGCTATCCTCCCCCATTCATGGATCACCTGTCTTCAACTCAAGCTGGACCCAAATCCAGAAGACTTGCCTGGACTGGACCTGGATTGACTAATGTGATTAAAGAGGAAAGATGTGGAAAGGGGTAAATGCAGAGAAACAGTCAGTAAGACCTGTTTCCTTTCTTTTGAGACCCTAAAATTATCAAATTTTTTAGCATAATTTTCATCAGTGCAGGAGTGAGAAAGACACAGTGTTGGCCCCTAGGTCACAGCTAGCAGGAACAAAGGTGATTCTTGAGCCAAGTAGGAGCTTCCCAGGCCAGGAAGTGTGGAGAGGATCTAAATGTGTAAAGGTGAAAAGTGAGAGCTAGCAAGGTCTATTTGTAGCACTGAGGATAGTTTAATACGATTAGAGGATGAGTGTTGCCATGTTGAAGTCCTAACACCCAGTACCTCAGAATGTGACTGTATTTCGAGATAGGATCTTTAAAGAGGTAATTAAGTTAAAATGAGATCATTGCACTGGGCCCTAATCCAGTGTGACTAGTGTCTTTAGAAAAGGAAATTTGGAACACAGATGGGTAGAGAAGGAAACCATGTGAAGACAGGGAGAAGGTGGCCATCTCGAAGCCAAGGAGAGAGGACTCAGAAGAAACTAACTCCACTGACACTTTCGTCTCAGACTTCTAGCCACCAAAGAAAATAAATTTCTGTTGTTTAAGCCACCCAGCCTGTATTTTATTGTGGAAATCCTGGCAAACTAACACAGATATATGTGTAAGAAATGAACCTTGAGAGTGAGGGCCAGTTCATGAAGGACCTTTATGTCACTCTGAGGAATTTAAGCTTCAACCTGAAACCACTGAATGGTTTTAAGTAGGGAAGTGACATAATCTGGTTCGCAGTTTTTAAAGTTTATTTTGTGCTTTAAGTTTAAACTAACCTTGACCCTAGACACTTGCTTGTATTTGGCTTGCTGGTCTCCAGCCTTGGTTCTGAGTTGACTTTAAATACCCCATAATGGCAGGTACAGCTGCACTAAAACAGACAGTTATTCTTCAACTCTAATGCTTGCCATGGGTCAGCAGACAACCCCGTCTTAACATGTTTTAAAAGCCTGTACTTGCTGTACCTGGGTCAAACATGATTAGTTTGTATTCACTGAATAAAATTCCCTAAGTGCCTAAGTGATTCTAAGGTAAAAGGAGTTGGGCAAAAGGGGAAGCACATTAACTCTTTCAGGTCACTAGGCTACCATTTAATGCATTATTGCAAATGCGCTTTGGAATAGATAATAGGTTGCAAGAGGCATTGAGACAATTAGCCTGTTTAAACTTTAAAAAAAAGTGAGACAGGCAGCTCTGAGCTATATGCAGAATGACTATGATGTAATGAGGCTTTAAAATAAAAATAGACCAGGAAATTTGCATGCAAATGAGTGTTGTCATCTTGGGATTCAATTTGTTCATTCTAAAAATCCTTCTAGTTGCTTAGAATATTTTAGAAACCCTGTATCTCAAGATCCTTTCAGAGCTGGTTGATGAGGCCTCCAGTCCTCAGATGTCATTGGGGATCCAGGCTATGGTCAGTATAAGAGAGAAATTGCTTCATCAAGGGAGCAGAGAGCTTATTTCTGGGCATCCTGGAAACAGAGCCTTCTAGGTTACAAGAGTCATGGTTTTGAGAGGATGGAGGAATTTTACCTAAGAGTGCTCCGTATCACCTGCACTGGAGATTAGATAGAATCTCCTTAGAGAACTTCAGTACCTATTTGGCATCTTCAATGGCATGTTGCTTTCTGAATTTCCACAATAACCATATCTTAGGGAAGGCCAGAGTAAGGAAGAGGAAGAGAAGGGTAGATATAAAGAAGTTGCCTGAACAACAAGATCATGACTATGCTATATACTGTGACCCATCTATGCCTGATAAGAGGGTAAACGCTATTACTTCTGAATCCCTTACTTCCAGCCAATGAACTGAACACACCATTCCTAACTTTTGTTTCTCTAGTGCCTTGAATTTCTCTCCATACTCTTTCCTCCAAATATGATTGTCTTCTTTCTTCTGCATAATTAAGCCCTACCTCTTTTCTCAGGCCAGTTCAACTACCATTTCCTTTACTAAGTCTTCTAATCTCCCCAGCAAGAAATAATCCATCCTTTCTCTAAATTCCCCTAGCATACCTTTTGCAATTATAGTATGATCATTTGCAGTCTTTTGGTAAAGGATAAGCTTCCTAAAGGCATGGTCTACATGCCATCAATTTTGGTATTCCCCAACACCTAAAACAATGTTTGGCACAGCATATAAAAGATTTTGAATCTATCAATCAATTAAGAAAGAAAGCAAATCCTAGTAGTATCAGTCAATGCAATCTTCTCCATTAGCATGAAGGGTACAAACAGAATGTGATAGCATAAGATCAAGACCTAGAAGGACAAAAATAAAGGGCTAGATCAAACAAAAAGTCCATGAAGCTACAGGGGAATAGCATTACACAGATTCTGAGTCAGAGATGCAGACATGGACCAAGATATCCTAAAACCAAAATCAACTGTTAGGGTATAGAACTCTGAAATAAAGAAAATTTAGTGACAAAGCAAGTTTTTGTTTCAGACTTGAGCCCCTTTGTTATCTGGAAGACATGACAGAAGTAATTTGTATTCCAAATGCCATTTTCATATGATGGTTATTTAAAATTTAGAATATATTTTCTCAGATAAATGATGTTAAAATGGAAATAAGTTACCTAGACAGCCAGCAATTCTATTTAATTCATAACATACCTGAAGGACAAAACAAATAGAGCTATTTAAACTATAGTTGATCACCATTTATAAAATAAATAAATGCTTTGAAAAATAAGTGGAGGCTTTCAGTGTGGGCTAACATGGAGAAAACCCACTCTCTCTCCCATGAATCATAAGCAAAAAAATATGGAAAGAATACATGAAGCAATTATTTGAGGATTCAGAATAGTTAATAATAGCATGTAGATTAAGTATGAAAATCAAAACTTGAGGAATAATCAGTATAGTAGGGGGTATCTTAGGGCATTTCCACTCCCTATATCTCCTTTATTAGACACTAAGGTGGCCTACATCACAGAACCGTCCAGCCAGTTTAGACAGAAAAATCTCTAAGAGAAACCTTCTCATTCTAGCTAGCAGACAAAGAATGAACGTGGGAGCCTATGTGATAGACCCTGTAGAGAAAATCCTATTTTTTTCTCTTTTTACTCTCCTGGCCCTGCCCCAAGGCAAACCCAGTCACAAGGCTGCATTGCTGAAAAAGCAGCACTATTGCACCTAAAGCTCTAAGCAAAACCTTCTCTTTGACTGGAGAAACTTGGAAATAAGACTGCTGTGCTCTGAATAGTATATGAGAGAATCTCTATTTTTTACTCTCTTTTTGCCCTTGGTGTTTCAACTCTGAGACACACTTGATGGAAAGAAATATGTGAAGGTGAAGAGAACATAAAACCACAGTTCCCTAGCCAGGGGTGCAGGGAAAAGAGTCTCTTAGAGCTGAAGAGTGTGGGAGAAAACATGGAAATGAGGTAACTAAAGAGAAGGTTGCCTAAATCTGCACATGAAGTCCTGAGCTCATGAATAAGCTGAACATGTGTAGAACTGATCCAAAGTGGAATAGCAAAAGCTTTAAGAATGCACCTAAGGAGCAGACCACAACCTCGATCCAAGGCTGGCCCCTGGTTGAACACTGCAGAACATACAGGAATCGCACCAGAAAGACTTTGAATACTAAACTAATGTCAGAACCACAGTCCACAGAAGGTAGATTGGGACATATGGCCTAAATTTAGCCAGACTGACTCCTGACTTTCTCCAGAGGATTAAACAGGACCCAAAGTCTCAGAGGTTTATAATATTCATAATATCCAAGACACAATGAAACATTAGACAAAAGAATTAGAAAAACCTCAACAATTCTCAAGGCAAAGACAATAAACAAATGTCAATTCCATTATGACTAGATGTTGTAATTATCAAACAAAAACTTTAAAGCAGATATTATGACCATGCTCCATGAAGGAAGGGAAAACCCTCTTAAAATAAATGGAAAAATAGAAGTGCTTACCAAAAAAATAGAAAATATTTAAAAAAAAGACAGACAAATTTTTGAACTAAAAAATATATTAACTAAAATAAAATATTAATGGGATGGACCAATGGCAAAACATAAATGACAAAGTAAAGAGTGAGGGAACTTTAATATAGATTAATAGAAAGTATCCAATCTAAATAACAGAGATAAAAAAGAGATTTGGAAAAAACTGAGCAGACCTTCTGGGATCTGTAAAACAACTTCAAAATTCTAATATTCAGGATATTATAGTTACAAAAGGAGAAGAAGAGATTAGTGTAGAAAAACATCTGAACAAATGATAGCTAAAATTTTCCCAGGTTTGGTGAGAGATAAAAATTTACATATTCAAGAAGCTCAGTGAACACTAACAAGATAAACTCAAAGAAAAACACTTCTAGACACATAATAATCCAATTGTTAAAAACTAATTTTTTTCAAGAAAAAAACTTTGTATGAATCCAGAGTAAAACAACACATTAAATATATGGGAACAATAATTCAAATAACTAAAGATTTCTCATCAGAAACCATGGAGGAGAAATTACAATGGAACAATTTTTAAATCTTAAATAACTGCCAACCAAGATTCCTATATGCAGAGAAAATATCCTTTATGAATGAAGGAATGGAAGGAAACATTTTCAGATAAAGAAAAACTAATAAAATTCATCAGCAGCAGATCTTCTTTTAAAAAGTAAAACTAACAGAAATTTTTTAGGCAGCAGAGAAATATTACCAGAATAAAAACTGGACTTTCAGAAATGATGAAAGAATAACATTAATGATAAATATCTAGGTAAATAAAATAAACTATACTTCTGACTTTTGAGAGCAAAAATAATAACTGTTGAGATTTAAAATTGTATACATATGTCTTCTAAAACATAAATTAGGACACTGTATATATGTCATCTAAAACATAATCAAGAGATATTAAAGGGACCTAAATGGTGGCAAGGTTTTTCACTTAAAGTGATAAAATATATTTCACTTGAAGGGGTAAAATATTAATTATAAGTAGACTGTGAAAATTTATGCCTGTCTATTGTAATCTCTGGAATAAGCACCATAAAAAACCATACAGAAATACAGTCAAAACCAATAGCTAAATTCAAATAGAAAACTAAAAAAACTATTCAAATAATCCCAAAAAGTTAGGAAACAAAAAAACAGAAAAAAGAAAAATAGAGAGGACTAAAAATAAACAAATTTTTTAAATGTAGGCCTAAATCCAACCATATGAATAATTACATTGAAAGCAAATGTTCTAAATACCAACTAATATATAAAAATTATCCGAGTGGATAAAACATAAGATGTACAGGATAAAAGCAAGATGATAGGCAAAGATCTACATGAAAACACTAATCAAAAGAGAGCTGAAGAGGCTATATTAATATCAAACCACAAAAGATTTTAGAACATGGAAAGTTACCAGGAATAAAGACATTACATAATGGTAAAAAGACCAACTCTTACCAAAAGGCATTTTGATGTGTTATAGTTTCATTTTCCTTTAGTTCAGAATATTTTTCTGATTTCTCTGAGACTTGTTTGGCTTATGGGATATTTAGAAGTATGTTTGGATACTTAGAAGTATGTTTGGATATTTAGAATTCTAAATTTGTATACACTTGATTATAAACCTTAAAAATAGACAAAAGAAAAGCTAACAGAACTGAAAGGAGAAATAGACAAATCCACATTTATATTAGGAGGCTTCAACACTTCTTTCTCAACAATCAATAGAACTAATAGAAAAATCAGAGTGATTATGGAAGAACAACTGCACAACACCATCAATCAATCCAACCAAATTGACATTTATTGAACACTCTTACCCAACATCAGAACACATATTCATTTCAAGTGCCTATGGACTACACACCAAGATAGACCATATCCCACCTTATAAAATGAACTTTAACAAATTTGAAAAAATAGAAATTATATAAAATATGTCCTCCGACCCTAATGGAATTAAACTAGAAATCAATAAAACAAATATCTGGAAAAATACCCAAATATTAAAAAACATACTTCTAAATATCCCATAACCCAAATAAGTCTCAGAGAAATCAGAAAAATATTTTGAACTAAAGGAAAATGAAAATATACCACATCAAGATTTGCAGGATGCAGATAAATCAGTGCTTAGAGGTGAAAGTTACAGTGTTTAATGCTAATATTAGAAAATAAGAAATATTTCACATCATTAATGTATACTTTCACTTAAGAAATTAGAAAACAAGAGCAAACTAAATCCCAAGAAAGTAGAAGAAAAGAAATAATTATTATAATACCAGAAATCAATAAAAGTAAAAAAAAGAAAATAGAGAAAATTGATGAAATCAAAAGTTGATTCTGTTTTTAAAAAATCAATAGAATTGATAAATCTCTAGCTAGACAGATCAAATCCCCACAAATCTCAGAGACATGAAAAGGACAATAGAGAATACTAAAAAACAACTCCATAACTGTAAATGCAAAGCATGTATAAAATAGAGCAATTCTTTGAGAGATTCAAATCACCCAAAACCTACTCAAGAAGAAATAACTAACCTGAATATTCTTATATCTACTAAAGAAATTGAATTTGTAATTAAAATCCTACCAAAAAGAAAACTCCAGACCCAAATGCTTTCACTATTGAATTCTACCAACTGATTTTGACAAAGTTGCAAAGAAAATTTTAATTTATTTAAAGAGTAATCTTTACAGCAAATGGTGCTAAAACAACTGGACATATATATGGAGGAAGAAGAACCTTGACCAATATCTAGCATTTATGCAAAGGGTTAACTCAAAATGCATCTTAGATTTATTTATTTTATTTTATTTTTTACTTTATTTTATTTTATTTATTTATTTTTATTCCTTCATATTATGGGAGTACAAATATTGTTAGGGTTACATATCTTGCCCCTGCTCCCCTTTCCTCACCCCGCTATACCAGAGCTTCTAGCATGTCCAGCCTCCAGGTGGTGCACACCGCACTCACCGTGCAAGTACATACCCTTCCCTTCCTCCCCCCTTCCACCTCCCCACTTCCCGATTACAGATTTTTTTCCAGACATTTTGGTTACAATGTATATCTTTATCTCTCCCTAAAAAGGGATAGAGGTAATCCCTCCCCCCCCCACAATGCTTGTCCCTTCCTTAAGATGTGGGTCTCCCCCCCAAATCCCTGTTGAACAATATACCATTTTTCAGCACCGTAATTTTAGTCAATCAGTACCAATTTGATGGCAAGTAGATGTGTAGCTCCTTTCCCAGATCTTGTGTCATCTCGCTTTGTATTACGGGCTTAAGCTTAATCCAGGATAGCATAAACGGTGCCAGCTCACTGTCGTTTATTAGGATTGAGTAATATTCCATTGTGAGCATATACCACATTTTAGTTATCCACTCATGAATTGACGGGCACTTGGGTAGTTTCCATGACCGTGCAATAGTGAATTGTGCTGCCATAAACATTTGGGTGCAGATGTCTTTATAATAGAATGTCTTATGCTATTGCTGGGTCGAATGGTATTTCTATTTCTAGCTGTTTGAGGTATCTCCAAATTCTTTTCCACAAAGGTTGCACTAATTTACAGTCCCAGCAGCAGTATAGGAGTGTTCCTGTCTCTCCACATCCTCGCCAGCATTTGTTGTTTTGAGATTTCTTAATACAGGCCATTCTCACTGGGGTTAGGTGGTATCTCATTGTGGTTTTGATTTGCATTTCTCTAATGATTAGAGATGTTGAACATTTTTTTATATGTTTGCAGGCCATTATTCTGTCTTCTTTGGAGAAGTTTCTGTTCATTTCCATTGCCCATTTCTTGATGGGGTTGTTTGATTTTTTCTTGTTTATTCTTTTAAGTTCTAGGTAGATTCTTGTTATTAGACCTTTATCGGAAGTGTAGAGAGCAAATATTTTCTCCCACTCTGTAGGTTTTCTATTTGCTCTAATGATCGTTTCCTTGGCTGTGCAGAAACTTTTTAATTTGATCAGATCCCATTTGTTTATTTTTGATGCGGCAGTGATTGCCTTGGGGGTCTTCCTCATGAATTCTTTACCTAGACCAATATCTGATAGGGTTTTCCCAACCTCTTCATCTAGGATTCTTAAAGTTTCATGCCTTAGGTTTAGATTATTTTATTTTATTTTATTACCTCATATTATGGGGGTACAATTATTGTTAGGGTTACATATCTTGCCCCTGCCCTCCTCCCCCACCCTTAGATTTAAATTTCAATCATAAAAAAACAAGATAAATCTTTATGATCTTGAGTTAAGCATAGAATTCTTAGATACAGCACAAAAAGCACGATCCATTTAAAAAATTGATAAATCAATCTTCATCAAAACTGAAAACTTTTGACTGGTGAAGAAGCTATTAAAGAGATTAAAAATACAAGCCATGGAATAGGAGAAAATATTTGTATATCACATACCTGAAAAAGGAATTGTATTGAAATACATAAAGAACACTTGAAACTCAACCAGAAAACAAAAATGGGCAAAAAATTTGAATAGACATTTTACCAAAGAAGACATACAAATAACAAAAAAAAAGCAAATGAAAAGGTGTTCAACATTAGGGAAATGTAAACTGAAACCACAGTAAGATACTACTGCACTCCTAATCAAATTATTTGTATTTATTTATTTTGAGCAACTGATACCCTCATACATTGGTGGTGGGTACAGTGACTATGGTAAAATGATATGGCAGTTTCTTATGAGGTTAAACATAACACTTACCATATGATTCAAAGTCAACAATTCCACTCATAATATTTACACAAGAAAATTGAAAATTATTTTCACACAAACCTACATGAAACTTGACACAAATATTTGTAGCAGCATTTTCATAGTGACCACCAACCAAAAATTACCCTAGTGTTCTTCACTGGATGAATGTAAAAACAAGCTATGGAATATCCATACCATGAAATGCTGCTCAGCAATGAAAAAAAGAATGGACTATTCATGAAACAACATGGATGAATCTTAAATGCAATATCCTAAGTGAAAAAAGCTAGACTTAAAAGATTACATACTGTATGATTCCAGTTTCTGAACACTTCAGAAAACACAAAACTATAAGAACAGAGAATAGATCAGAGGTGGAGGAAAGTTTTAATACAAGGTGCAGCAGGAGCGAATTGGGGAAAATATAGAAACTCTTCTGTAACCTCATTGGGATGGGGGTACATGATTTTTTGCACTTGTCTAAATTTTTTAATTAAAAAATTAAAATATAATGAATAAAAAATAAGGGAAAATAAACTTCAAAAGAAACATATCTTCTATTTCTCTTTTCCTTGCTCACTTTTCCACCAACAATTCCCAGAAATAATATTAGGCACCACTGGGGAAAGGGGTGATTGGGGAGAAATGGGGATAGTCTTTCTAGACTCTACATCCCTGTATTTTTATAATAAAAGATCTTCCCAGTTTATTTACTCTTTTAGTAATCCTTAAACGGGGTCTAGAACTTAACTGTCCCTAGACAAAAATGGAGAGAAGCATCTGTTCTTGTTTGCATGGGCAAATTTTTCCTAAAATGGCTATTCTTCAATCAGAGTCTACCTGTATTTCCTTCAGTGCACCTGGAAAAGCCTGCCATCATCTAAGTAAAAACTTAGTTCTATTAAAAATCTGTTGCTCAGCTACTCAAAAATCAAACAACTTTACAACAAAAATTTCTCTCTTTGCATGTTGATCCTAAACTGAAGTAATTGAAATATTTTGTTTTTCATTCTATTATATTTTGTGTATTTCTTTAAGTTACCAAATTTTTTGTTTTGTAATGAGTAGGTTAATCATATGTTGACTGTAATTATTTGTTCTTTGTATTTAGCAGCATTTGTGTGCCTATTATGTTCTATCATAGTTTGACTTTTGTTTGGAAGCATAGGGTTTTTTAGACAAAAAAGTTTGTTTTTGTTGTATTTTCATAATCTTAAATAGGTTTTTATGCAGTAAAATCATATTTTCTTAGTTTAAAATATTTTACTATATTGTTACAGCCCTGAATATTTACTTAGCACAATCTTCTAGAATGATTAAAAACATCTCTACAATAATTATTTTAGTTAGCCCGAAAGCTCTAATAAAAACTGGCATTCTTAATATCTCTCTAGTATGAAACTTCAATCTACAAATCAGACTAATAAATCAGAGGCCAGCTTGGGTCAGATTATATTAGCTTTGGCTAAGATCTTACAAAAAACATATGGTTGATATACTGTGAAACAGAACTGATGAAAATGCAGCTGAAGTTTTCTAACATGACTTTAACTAAGCAGCAAAACCTACAGGGAAAAAAATGAAATCTGCCCCTGAGCTTCATGCAGATATAACAGAGAATGCTTCACATGTATCAGACATGTGGACAATTAGCTCAAAAATAAAGTTTGATTAGGAATGTAGAAAACCATACCTGGCTCTGGAAGACAATGGGGTAAACTGGAAAATACTTGAGGGGAAAAAACTATATAACTGAAATTGTCTCTGAGTCTTTCTTTTTTTCATTAGCACACTAAACTTAGAGGAGGATCAATTCTTTCCCCTAAATCAAAGCTATAGGTTGAAAGGCTATTCTTTTTCAGAAGTTCTTGAAAAGAGACTGACAGGTTGGTCAAAGGTGAAGCATTTGCTAACTTGCTCTCCATTCATCTGGCCCCCTGCTTCCACTTTGCACATGTCACCCTTCTTTGTGTGATCACCCCAACCTCACGCTGTGTTCAGAAATCTCCAACCCTGGCAGCCTTTTGATGCTCTCTTATTCTTACAGATTCTTCAATTACTCCATTGAGTATCCATACAAGGTATAATATTTAATTATCAAAAATAATAAATATAACACAAAAGCTACCACTCATAGAGTGCCATTCATTCATTTATTCATTTAACAAATGTGTTCTGAACAAATGCTGGTGTGGATGCGGAGAGAGAGGAACACTCCTACACTGCTGGTGGGACTGCAAACTAGTTCAACCTCTGTGGAAAGCCATATGGAGATACCTCAAAGCAATACAAGTAGATCTACCATTTGATACAGCAATTCCACTACTGGACATCTACCCAAAAGATTAAAAGTCACTTTATGAAAAAGACACCTGCACTTGAACGTTTATAGCAGCACAATTCACAATCGCAAAGCTGGGGAAACAACCCACCTGCCCATCAATTCATGAGTGAATTAATAAAATGTGGTATATGTATACCATGGAATACTACTCAGCTCTAAGAAACAATGGTGATATAGCACCTCTTGTACATTCCTGGATACAGCTGGAAACCATTCTACTAAGTGAAGTATCTCAAGAATGTAAAAACCAGCACCACATGTACTCACCAGCAAATTGGTATTAAAGGATCAATGCCTAAGTGAACATATAGGAGTAACATCTATCGGGTGTCAGGAGGGTGGGGGGGGGAGGAGGGGATGAGTATATACAACCACAACAAGCAAGATGTGCAACATTTGGGGGATGGACACGCTTGAAGCTCCTATTCAAGGGGGGAGGAGGGCATGGGCAATATATGTGACCTTAACACATGTACCCCCATAATACGCTAAAATTAAAAAAAAATTAAAAAATTAAAAAAAAAAAACAAATGTGTTCTGAGCTGCTTTTACATATGTGGCTACAGCCAAGGGCTAATAATATGATGATGAACAAGACAGAGACTTTGCTGTTACTCATGGACTATATAAGTAAAGTATGAAAAGAAATAATAAAAAATAATTGTACAAATAATTATTGGTTATGATATATGCTCTGAAAGAAAAGTACAAGGTGGCCTGAGAACATTTAACGTAGAGACTTCTTTGGGAAATCTGAGAATTTTCTGGAAAAAGTAACATTCAACAAAGTGTTAGCTATTTAAACTGTGACTTGAAGGGGAAGACAAGTAAAGGAAAGTAGGATGGAAGAGCAGGAGAGGAGGAAGCCGGGGGAGCTAAGTACCAAGACATTGACCTATACTGTCTTATTGAATATGCAAAATGAGAACTTGAAGTGTAATCAAAGGAGATGGACTTCCAACCCAGCTTTGTCACTTAGATGCCATGTAACCTTGGACAATTTATTTAATCTTTCTCATATTCAATATATTCATCTAGAGAGTGGGAACACCAACAGACCTACAAATTTCACAACATTGTAAACACCATAACTTAACACAGCAACTGGCACTCAAAAAAAGATGTCCTACAATTTCTTAATGGTTTCAGTCATAACTTCTGCCAGGTTTTGTATTGGCATGAAAATTATGGTATAAGAAGGCCAAGCATATAGTTTCTACTTTCTGCTTTCCACTAGTTCTAGGCTTTCATACAGCGTATTCTTTATCTGGAAGCTAGCTCATCTCTGAACCCATCTGTCCTTTCTTCTTAGGAGGTGGTAAATAGTTTACAAATAGAAACAAGACCAAAGAAGTGTCACAAAATATTTATAAGGAATAAACTTCTTCATAGAGAAATTCAAAGTATAATTTTAGACTTCCCCATATTCAGAAGCCTTGTGTGTCTAAGCTACTTTGAGTGTTGAATATTAGAGACTATCTGTGGTAGGAGGCACACTTCTACAACTCATCATTTTTTTCTAGAATTCAATTAATGATGCAAATTGAAGAATGCAAGGTAGGTGCTAAACAGCAGATCTGGGATAGTGACAGTCTTGAGAATTCTCAACAGAGACTTTGACAAAGGAAGAAAAACTTAATGGAACGATGTTCCCCCACCCAAATATCGACTGAAAAAAACCACGATAATGACAAGACTGAATAACATGTTTACCTTTCTATAAGCCAAGCTTCCAAAAGACTACAGAACATAGCCAGCAACTCAGAGTAGCCTCCACCATATGAATAAAGTAATGAAACGCTACTAGTTTTGTAAGGCAGACATATTCCTTTTATGTCACCTCAGTAATGGCACTAATCTTTTAGTTTTGTGTAAAAGATTCAAAATTGCTTTTTGAATGACTGGCTATTTCACAAGGATTCCAAAGAGATAAAGCCTTTCACCTCTAGCTGCCCAGAATGAATCAGTAGTGCCTGAAATTTACTACCATTTAAAAGCCAAGTGTTGACCTATGCAAAATAAAAGGTTACAGAATATAACGCCACATAAGCAGGTTTCAACAGCCCAGGGTGACATTTGAGCTAATGAAGCAAATGAAACAACTGGAAGGCATGGAAAGAGTTAAATCACTCTGGCTATGTATTTATTTTTAAAACAAATATAAGAAGGAAATGTGACAGGCCATAATTACAAAGTAGATAAACAGAGAAGGATTATTTGATGTTTCATAAATCACATGACTCACTGGTCCAGGCACCAGCTGTGCCTACACTTTCTAAAATGTTTAATGCATGAGCCCCCCATGAATGTACTCTCTCTCTCTCTCTCTCTCTCTCTCTCTCTCACACACACACACACACACACACACACTTGAACAACCAGTTGCTTCCTCTTAGTAAATCTGTACTCTTTTTCTTAAGATCATCTTTCAAAGTACCATTCTGCCTCTTCTGAACTATAAGGGTGACCTTTCAGCTATTATATTATCAAGAAGAAGGAAACAGGGAAAAAAGAAAACTAAATGCCCATCTTGATCCTTTCATCATCCTCTTGGAAGGGGGTTTCTACATCCACATTGTTCCTCTGCATCAAAGGACCCTGATGCTTATCTCAATAGGTGGTGCTGCTAGAGAGAAAGACCTAGTGGAGCCCTGGCCAGTGGGAAAGCATTGAATCAGCTCTATATGCAGACTCACTCCTATTCCACTGAAACTGCTTTCTTAACTAAAACAATGACTTAGAGTGTCATTTTAAAAATCTCCTGTTGTTCTTTTAATAGGCCTGTAAAGTTAAAGCTTTAAAGAAGAATGATTTACTTATTCTGACAATAGAAGCATCTTCATCCACAAATACCATGATTGTGTAATCTTGTCTAAACAAAGATAGATATTGCTATGGTTTGAATGTATCCCCAAAACTTATGTTGAAATTTAATTGCAATTGTGATGGTCTTAAAAGGTGAAGGTGTTAAAAGGTGATTAGGCCATGAGGACTCTGCCCTCGTGAATGGATTAATGTCAGTATTGTGGGAGTGGATTGTCATTTTTTTTAATTTCAGCATAATAAAGGGGTACAAATGTTAAGGTTACATACATTGCTATTGCTTTCCCTCCCTCCTTGAAGTCAGAGCTTCAAGCATGTCCATGCCCCCGAGTGGATTGGTATTTAATATAAAAGCTAGTTTATCCCTCTCTTGCTCACTAGTTCTCAAGCTCTCTTGCCCTTCTGCCATAGGATGACACAGCATGAAGGCCTTTGCCAAATGCTGGCACCATGCTCTTAGACTTTTCAGCCTTCAGAACCATAAGCCAAATGAATTTCTGTCCATTATAAATTACTCAGTCTGTGGCATTCTGTTACAGCAACATAAAATGGATTAAGACAGAAAATTGGTGCCAAGAAGTGGGGCTATTGCTATAACAAATAGCAATGTGAAATGTGCCTTTGGAACTGGGTAATGGGTAGAGGCAAGCAGAATTTTGAGGTGCAAGATAGAAAAAGCTTAAATTGTTGTGAATGAAGCATTTAGAGCAATTCTGGTGAGGGTTCAGAAGAACAGAAGAGCTATAAGGAAAGTCTGAAACTTCTTAGAGATTACTTAAGTGTTCATGATCAAAATGCTGGTAGAAATATAGACCACAAAGTCAATCCTGGTGAGGTCTCAAGCAAGAATGAGGAGTATCTTATTGGAACTAGAGTAAAAGCCATCCTTGTTATAAATTGGCAAAGAACTTGGCTGAATTGTGCCCATTACCTAGGCCTTTATGGAAGGTAGAATTTAAGAGCAATGAACTATAATAGGATATCAGACAGAAGAAATTTCTAAGCAAAATATTGAAGGAGTTGTGTGGCTACTTTTAACCATATATACTATGACACAAGAGGAAAACTCTGACTTTAAAATTTATAATTAAAAAAGAAGCGAAACAGAAAGATTTTTAAAAATTTTTCAACCTAACCATGTAAAAAATGAAAAAGCATGTTCAGGAGAGAAAATTAAGGGTGGAGCCAAGTGACCATTTGCTAAGATTAATATGGATAAAGGGATCATCAAGACAATGAGAAAATGACCCTGAAGGTATTTCAGAGATCTTTGAGGCTGCCCCTCACATTACAAGCCCCGAGCTCTAGGAGGGCAGAATGGTTTCAGAGACAGGCTCTGGCACCCTCAGTGGGCTCATGCCCTGAGCCACCTTAGGTGTCTGTTCCCTGCATTCAAGTGCAGCATTCCTCAACTACTACAGCCATAGCTCAAGTGGGCCCCACTCCAGAAGGTACAAGCCATAAGCCTCGTCCACATGGTCCTGACTCTACATTCATGCAGACTGCATGAGCTGTGAAGCCATGTTGGTCTCCATCTAGATTTCTAAGGATGTCATGGACAGCCTGGGGGCCTAGGCAGAGATTTGTCATGGGGAAGAGCCATCACAGAGAGCCCCCACTGGAGCAATGCCCAGCAAAGCTGTAGGAGCAAGGCCACCACAGAGATTCCCCATTAGGGTAATACCTAGTGGAGCCATGGAAGTGAGGCTGTCCCCTTCTGTCAAAGACGCTTTGGCTATTTTTCTCTCAACACAAAAAGAAGTTTGCAAACAGTAACACCCCAAAAGAACATGAAAACCAACACATTATATTTACACAAATTAGGCCCCCTAGCAATCACCAACTCAGTAGAATCCTACAAAGCGCAGACAAAAACAATAACTAGAGGGGGGCAGCATTTAGAGGAGACAAGAACCCAGGATCAGACACACACCACCCAATGCATTCTATCGCATTTGTCCCGTTTCAATATAGTGAGGTAGGTTTGCGTGATCTCACAGCATGTAAATGAAACCTGCTTTTGCTCCTTCAGCTACCAGGACACTATTAATGACTACTATAGCAGGGCAGGACACTGGCTCTGGGCACCACAAAATACCCTCATGTATGGGTCTCCCTGGAACCTAAGAAATTTGAAAAGTTAAGGATTTTAGTCCTCGATTCATATATCCATCCCTCAATAGCATAGGATGAGCACAGGAGTATTGGTCTTAAAACTCATCCTATGAATTCACAGTTTTTACAAAAACACACATAAACCCTGTTGTGCATAATAGGCCTAGCCTAACGCAGTGAAGGATGGATCGAGTATGTAAAGCATGCCCTGTGCCCTAGGATTACATAACCCTCACCTAACCTTGGCTTCCTCTCTGGGCCTTTACCTGGCCCAGCCTCTCCTAACCTCTCTGTAGCACCTTTTCCTGTTTAGACTAATTTCTAATCTTCCAGCAGAAGGCAATCAAATCACGGGGCAACCCAGTTAGAACCTAGTCTCCCATGAAACATTTTCAAGGTGGAAGGGGTTTCAAGTAGACATTATAGCAGAAAAGACAGCTCTAATTGGGAAAAATGAGGTAATTCGATAGTCTATGCTGTCCAAATAGTTGCTCTCTATGGTGATAAAAACAACAAAAAAAATTCCTGCTGTGCAGACCTAAAGATGCTGCCAAACTTATCCCTGAGATTGCTCATGTACCTGAGAACACAGTGCAGGAATGAGGGCCTTAGATTAAAATATACAAAATTACAAAACCAGAATATTTATATTAAGAAAAAAAAGTTAAAATGCACAAGATACATCATTCACACAGCTAGTACAGTTGGCATCCTGGAGAAAGTGAGACCCAAGGTCCAGTTATCCAAGCAAATAAATAAAATTGCATTGGCCCAGAATGGGGTAGGAGTGAGCTTAGGAGCAGCAGATCTGCAGCTGTTTCCCCAACCACCTTTTTTGCCTGTCATCACTACCCATTGCTTGGAACAGTTCCCGGTACGCTAACTCAAGAATAGGTATGAGAATACAAGATGTGGAAGAAAACCCTGCCTTATTCCTGAGAGAGTCCCTCCCACAGAATGTAGTGGCTTATGGGTGGGGTCCATTAAAAATCTGATCTTGTACTTAATTGTTTCATTCTGGCATGAGCATTATATTATTACATATCCTTCTTTAAAAGGAAAACAACATCCTATCCAGGCCACTTTCAAAAGTTAGAGATTCTGGGGATGGAGTCTCAGAGAAAGCATTCAGGTTCTAGGGTGATTTCCCCCTAAAGCCCTCCCTTGCATTTGAATACAGCATGGGTAGGGTTCCTTTGCCTCGCCCTTTACCCCCACCAAGAGGGAAGAAGGGGTGATGCCATGAACCTGGCCTGAGATACATGGTAGTGCCAACCACCCCCTAACCCACCCTATTCCCACTTTCTCCACTCTGCCTGCTCATTGAAACTTCCTGATAGTAAACAAATAGCCCCCACCCACTGTGGTTCAATTCTGGGCCTCTGAGAGCAGGGCAGGGCTGTGGATCTCTTCTTCTTCCTCCTGAAAGTAGGCTGGTTTCCCCTGTGCGCTAGGGGCCTGCTGGACCTTCAGTGCACATGAGGCTATCATGTGGCTAATGCTCTAGCAGAAGTGGCACTTCTTGGTCTGGGGTGGCAGCTTGCATTCCTTAGCATGATGGTCTAGACCTCCACAGTTGTAGCATCTGTCTCCTTTTGATCTGCGCTTCTGCATGTTCTTCCCCTTTGGCCGCCTCTCATTCCCAATACAGAACACTCCACCAGGTCCAGTGACTCGGAGAGATTCCAGGCCCTTGGCAGATTTCTTAAAGGTGAACTCAACTATCTCACCCTCCTTCAGGCTCCGGAAGCCCTCCATGGGCCGCTTACTCTGGTGCACAAAGACGTCCACAGGGGGGTCGGTGCAACCCCTGCGCCGGCGGTCAAGGACAGGAAGCCAAACCCCATGCGCGCAGTTGAACCTCTTACAGATGCCACGAAGCAACTGCGGCTCGTCCGCAGCCCGGGCCGCGTCTTCCGGCGCCTCCTCAGACGCCTCCTTCGCTGCCCTGGCGCAGCCACCTGCAAACCGCTGGTTGGACATGGAGCCCATGGTCATCGGCTGAGCCCGTGGATCCTGGACCCTGCTTAGGCAGCTGCTGGCCCCAAAGAAGTCCGGAAGCAAAGGAGTGGTTCAGAGAAGAGGCTGCTACATTTTCCCCCGCCCAATCCTATACTTTATTTTCTCACCGGCATAGATTCCAAAGTTGGTCGTATCAGTGATACCTTGAGAATAATTAATAAAAAAATAACAAAATGTCTTTTTCACATCTTCATAACAGTGATTGAATATCAGCTATGTTAATTCCTGCACTGAATACTTTGCCTGCTACGTAGAAGGCAGTTGGTAATGTATATATTGAATTATTAGGTAGAATAATGAAAGAATAAATGGGTGGAAGAACAAAGAATGGACGAATGATCCTAAGACCTCTGGGAATCGACAATGATGAATCTGCCTATGCTGATCCTATTATGGTATTGAAAGCAGTTAGGGGGAAATCAAAATCAGCACCAAGGACAGAGAACACAGTCCACATTTATCTCCAGTATCCCTATTGGCTGATGGTTTTCCCTGTTTGAGAAATGGAACTCATGAAATAGGTAGAGGCAATCCTGGTGACCTTATGCTACTATTAAAACCCAAGTGCATCCTAAATTAAGATGACTTCAAATATGATCTAAATGACTTCCCAGACTTGATTGGTGTCAAATAAATAACCAAATCCTCCCACAAATAGATGATCACAGAACTCTTTAAGTCTACCTTATTGTTAAAATAGATATTAATACATTCAAAGTAAGGTATTCCTAGAAAACAACTTCTCCACCTCCACCACAAAATCTACCATAGAGGAAAAACTTTGTGCTACACTGGCCCTGGCAAAAATTAAATTCTGTGACAGAACCACCCAACAGCTGCAGCTCCCAAAATCACAGAATGAAAGGCAACTGACTTTGAGAACCTAGACATCTTTATACAAGAGCTCTCCAAGAAGTAGAAATCAACTGAGTTCCCACTCAGACCCTGTGAGAAAAGACTTTCCTGAGACAAGGACTTACTCCAGAGTGACTTGCAAAATTTTATTAAGAAAAAAAATTGGACTACCCCCCGTAAAACAAGGCAAGCATTTCTCTCTCTCCTCTTTCCCTTCTCCCCTGTCATTTCTCTCTCTTACACACACACACACACACACACACACACACACACCACTCAGCTTAGGGCACTAGAGTCTAGAACCACTTGTTGACTTCAAGGTTCATATCCAGTACATTTGGAACAAACCCTGGAAAGTACATGCTTCTAAACTGGGGTTTTTCCTCCAATCGCAGAGTATCTGAAGGGATCCAGGTTACCTGTATTTTCTTATCAGCCTATGCCTCCACCCACTAGTCAATGAAGAAAGATCACCTGTAAATTCAAAGCAATTGCCTAACCTACAATCTAGGAAACCTTGTAGCTCCACAGTACCCACTAGAATACTCCCTTTTGGATGACAACCTTGGGCCTGATCATGTCACTATTAGTGTAAATTAAAATACAGTCTCTGGTAGAGGCTAGGGAGTTTCCATTCCCAGCCTGCTACATATCCATATATTCCAGGACCTCTGAAGTCTCCACATTCCTCAGAGCTTGTGGACTCTGGCCTTGAGCATCCAGCCCTCCCCACTACAATTCAACCTTTTCACTTTCCATTCACTGCATTGCTTCCCTTCTCACAAAATTTCAGTGGTCACTACTGATTGTTACTAAATAAAGCTAAATTTTATTGACTTTCAAGGCCTCACTTAAATGGTAAAAACCCTTGTGATCAGCCTGATTTATCACAGTTTGGGGTGCTGCAGTCAGGACCTTCATTTCACAGTCCCAGACAGCTACCCTAAGTCCCAGAGTTTTCCAACTCTGTATCCTGAGAAATGCTGAAAATTTTTTTCCTGGACGGATATGACCAACTTGGACAACTTTGTAGTGGTTTTGCAGTAATTGTTTAAATTGCAAACTAAGGAGAATAGTTTGACTATTTAAATTTAATTTGTTTAATTTGTTATAAGTTGTTTCTTTTTTTTTTTTATTTTGGCATATTATGGGGGTACAGATTTTAAGGTTTCAATGAATGCCCACTTCCCCCCATCCCTCCACAAGTCTGAGTTTCCAGCATGACCATCCCCCAGATGGTGCACATCTCACTCATTATGTATGTATATACCCGCCTCCCGCCCCTCCTCCCATCTGCTCAATACCCTATTATGGAAGTTCCTATGTGTCCACTTAGGTGCTGCTCAGTTAATACCAGTTTGCTGGTGAGTATATGTGGTGCTTGTTTTTCCATTCTTGGGATACTTCACTTAGTAGTATGAGTTCCAGCTCTAACCAGGAAAATATAAGATGTGCTATATCACCGTTGTTTCTTCGAGCTGAATAGTACTCCATGGTATACATATACCACATTTTATTAATCCATTCTTGGATTGATGAGCACTTGGGCTGTTTCCACAGCCTTGCGATTATGAATTGTGCTGCTATAAACATTCAGGTGTAGGTGTCTTTTTTGTAGAGTGTCATTTGGGTCTTTTGGGTAGATGCCCAGCAATGGGATTGCTGGATCAAATGGTAGATCTACTTGTATCGCTTTAAGGTATCTCCATATTGCTTTCCACAGAGGTTGAACTAGTTTGCAGTCCCACCAGCAGTGTAGGAGTGTTCCTCTCTCTCCGCATCCACTCCAGAATTTGTTGTTTGGAGACTTTTCGATAAAGGCCATTCTCACTGGAGTTAAGTGATATCTCATCGTGGTTTTTTTGGTTTTTTTTTTTCAGTATATTATGGGGGTACAGATTTTAAGGTTTCAATAAATGCTCATTTCCCCCCTCCCCCCAAAAGTCTGAGTCTCCATCATGACCATCCCCCAGATGGTGCACATCTCACTCATTATGTATGTATATACCCGCCCCCTCCCCCCTCCCACCTGCCCAATACCCTATTACTGTAGTACCTATGTGTCCACTTAGGTGCTACTCGGTTAATACCAGTTTGCTGGAGAATATATCTGGTGCTTGTTTTTCCATTCTTGGGATACTTCACTTAGTAGTATGGGTTCCAGCTCTAACCAGGAAAATATAAGATGTGCTATATCACCATTGTTTCTTAGAGCTGAATACTACCGATGGTATACATATACCACATTTTATTAATCCATTCTTGCATTGATGGGCACTTGGGCTGTTTCCACAGCCTTGCAATTATGAATTGTGCTGCTATAAACATTCGAGTGCAGGTGTCTTTTTTGTAGAGTGTCATTGGATCATTTGGGTAGATGCCCAGCAATGGGATTGCTGGATCAAATGGTAGATTCACTTGTATCGCTTTAAGGTATCTCCATATTGCTTTCCACAGACGTTGAACTAGTTTGCAGTCCCACCAGCAGTGTAGGAGGTTTCCTCTCTCTCCGCAACCATGCCAGGATTTATTGTTTGGAGATTTTTTGATAAAGCTATTCTCACTGGAGTTAAGTGATATCTCATTGTGGTTTTGATTCGCATTTCCCTGATGGTTAGAGATGTTGAGCATTTTTTCATATGTTTGTTGGCCATTCTTCTGTCTTCTTTAGAAAAGTTTCTGTTCAAGTCCTTTGCCCACTTTTCAATAGGGTTATTTGATTTTTTCTTGCTGATTTTCATGAGTTCTAAGTACATTCTAGTTATCAGCCCTTTATCAGATGCGTAGTATGCAAAACTTTTCTCCCATTCTGTAGGTTGTCTGTTTACTTTCATGACTGTTTCTTTAGCTGTGCAGAGGCTTTTAAGTTTTATCATGTCCCATTTATTTATTTTTGTTGCTGCTGTGATTGCCTTTGGGGACTTCTTCATAAACTCTTTGCCTAGGCCAATGTCTAGGAGAGTGTTTCCAACTTTTTCCTCTAGAATTCTGATAGTTTCATACCTTAGGTTTAAGTCTATTATCCAGTGGCGTGAGTTCATTTTTATGAGAGGTGAAAGGCGTAGGTCCGGCTTCAGCCTTCTACAGGTGGCTATCCAATTTTCCCAGCACCATTTATTGAAAAGGGATTCTTTTCCCCAGCGTATGTTTTTGTCTGCTTTGTCAAAGATTAGATGGCTATATGAGAATGGTTTTATATCAGGATTCTCACATCTGTTCCACTGGTCAATATTCCTATTTTTGTGCCAATACCATATTGATTTAATTACTACAGCACTGTAGTATAGTTTGATATCTCGCATATTAATGCCTCCCATTTTGTTTTTGTTGCCTAGAATTGCTTTTGATATTCGGGGTCTTCTTTGGTTCCATACGAAGTGTAAAATTATTTTTTCTATATCTGTGAAGAATGTTGATGGGATTTTAATAGGTATTGCATTGAATCTGTAGATCAGTTTGGGTAGTATAGACATTTTGATGATGTTGATTCTGCTGATCCATGAGCATGGTATGGATTTCCATTTGTTTACATCCTCTGCTATTTCCTTCCTCAGTGTTTCATAGTTCTCCCTGTAGAGGACTCCTTGGTTAAGTATATTTCCAGGTACTTTAATTTCTTTGTTGCTATTGTGAAGTGAATTGAGTCTTTGATTGGGTTCTCAATTAGATTGTTGTTGGTGTATATGAATGCCTCTGATTCCTTGATTTTGTATCCTGAGACTTTACTAAATTCATTGATCAGTTCCAGGAGTTTCTTGGTTGAATCTTTGGGGTTTTCTAGATATAATATCATATCATCAGCAAACAGTGAAAGTTTGATCTCTTCTGCCCCTATTTGGATACCTTTAATTCCATTTTCCTGTCTGAATGCTGTAGCCAAGACTTCCAGCACTATATTGAACAGAAGGGGAGATAGTGGGCACCCTTGTCTGGTTCCAGTTCTAAGTGGGAATGATTTCAATTTTTCCCCATTCAGTATGATGTTAGCTATGGGTCTGTCATATATGGCTTGTATCATTTTTAGGTATGTTCCTTCTATGCCTATTTTCTTAAGTGTTCATATCATGAAAGGGTGTTGAATTTTGTCCAAAGCTTTTTCTGCATCTATTGAAAGAATCATGTGGTCTTTGTTTTTGCTTCTGTTTATGTGGTGAATTGCATTTATAGATTTACATATGTTGAACCATCCCTGCATCCCTGGGATGAAGCCCACTTGGTCATGATGGATTATTTTTTTGATAAGCGTTTGGATTCAGTTAGCTAAGATTTTGTTGAAAATTTTTGCATCTATATTCATTAGGGATATTTGTCTGTAGTTTTCTTTTTTTGTTGCATCCTTTCCTGGTTTTGGTATCAGAGTAATATTCGCTTCATAAAAGGTGTCGGGGAGGTTTCTGTTCTTCTCAATGTTGTGGAATAGTTTCTGCAACATAGGTACTAGTTCTTCTTTGTAAGTGTGGTAAAATTCGGGTGTGAAACCATCTGGACCAGGATTTTTCTTTTTAGGGCGATTTTTAATTGCTGTTTCTATTTCAGCTGTTGAGATTGGTCTGTTCAGGGAATCTATTGCTTCCTGGTTGAACCTAGGGAGGCTGTGTGTTTCTAGAAATTTGTCCATTTCCTCCACCTTTTCCCGTTTGTGTGCATAAAGATTTTTGTAGTATTCATAAATTATATCTTGTATCTCTTTGGGATCAGTTGTGATATCTCCTTTATTGTTCCTGATGGAGCTTATTAGAGAATTCTCTTTTCTGCTTTTCGTTAGCTTAGCCAATGGCATGTCAATTTTGTATATTTTTTCAAAGAACCAACTTTTTGTTTTATTAATCTCCTGGATAGCTTCCCTGTTTTCAATTTCGTTTAGTTCTGATTTGATCTTGTTGATTTCACTTCTTCTGCTGGGTGTGGGGTTGGTCTGTTCTTCGTTTTCCAGCTCTATGAGTCGTTTCGTTAGATTGTCTATTTGTGATCATTTTGACATTTGGTTATAGGCATTTATGGAGATAAACTTTCCTCGCAGAACTGCATTATCTGTGCCCCAGAGGATTTGATAACTTGTCTCTCCGTTGTCATTTTGTTCATAGAATTTTTTTATTTCCGTCTTTATTTCTTCATTTATGAAGTAATCATTTAGTAGGAGGTTGTTTAATTTCCACATTTTTGTGTAGAAATGTGAGTTTCTGTTAGGGTTGATTTCTAGTTTTATTCCACTGTGATCTGAGAAGGTACATGGTATGATTTCTATTTTTTTTAATTTCTTGATATTTACTTTGTGTCCTAGGATATGGTCAATCTTAGAGAATGTCTGAGAGCTGATGAGAAGAACGTATATTCAGTGGATTTTGGTTAGAATGTCCTGTAAATGTCAGTCAGACCCAATTGTTCTAGCGTTTTGTTTAAGTCCATTATTTCTTTATTAATTTTCTGTTTGGAGGATCTGTCTTGTGCCATCAGTGAGGTGTTGACATCTCCGGTGATTATGGAGTTGCTATTAATCCATTTGCTTAAAACCAGTAAGGTTTGCTTTATGAAACTGGGTGCACCTAAGTTGGGTGCATATATATATTTAAAATTGTTATCTCTTCTTGTTGAAGTGTGCCCTTCACCATTATATAATGACCCTCTTTGTCTTTCACTACTTTTGTTGGTTTAAAAACTAAATCGTCTGAAATTAGAGCTGCCACATCAGACTTCTTTTGGCTTCCACTTGCCTGGAATACTGATCTCCACCCTTTTACTTTTAGTCTATATGCATCCTTGCAGGTTAGATGTGTTTCCTGAAGACAGCATATACTTGACCTGTATTTTCTTATCCATTCAGCCAGCCTATGTCTCTTGAGTGGAGAGTTTAAGCCATTCACATTTATTGAGAGAACTGATAGCTAAGGTAGATTATTGTTCATTCTGTTGGGTTGGATGTTGTTGCTATGATATCTGTCTTGAGCCATTGTAATATCTAGCCTTTAATCTTTGGGTTTTGGTTGTTTTTATATTTGTGGGTTATTATTATGATGTTCCGTGCATAACGCTGTTTTGAGTATTTCTTGTAGGGCTGGTCTTGTCTTGGTGAATTCTCTGAGCCTTTGCTTGTCTGAGAATGCCTTTATTTCTCCTTCATATACGAAGCTTAATTTTGCAGGGAATAAGATTCTAGGCTGGACATTGTTTTGTTTCAAAAGAGTGAGAATGGGGCCCCAGTCTCTCCTTGCTTGTAAAGTCTCATTAGAGAAGTCTGGTGTTATTCAAATTGGCTTTCCCTTGTATGTCACTTGCTTCTTTCATCTTACAGCTCTTAGAAGGGCCTCTTTAGTTTATATTTTGGTCAGTCCGATGACTTCATGTCATGACGTCTTCCTGTTTGCATTGATTTCCCAGGGGTCCTCTGAGCTTCTTGAACTTGTATATCGAGATTTTGAGCAAGCCTTGGGAAATTTTCCTCCATTATATCTTCAAATAGCTTGTCCAATCCTTGAGTATTATCTTCTTCCCCTTCTGGTAACCCTATGACCCTGACATTAGGTTTCTTCACATAATCCCACATCTCTTGTAGGCTTTGCTCTTTTCTCTTGTTTCTCTGCTCTATCTCTGTGATGGTTTTATTTAGTTGGAGGATGTTATCTTCAAGCTCTGAGATTCTTCCTTCTGTTTGATCTACCCTGTTCTTGAGACTTTCCACTGTATTTTGTAGTTCCCTGAATTGATTCTTCATTTCCAGGATTTCAGTTAAACTTTTCTTCATTTTGTCTATTTCTTTAGTGAACTTTTGTTCCAGGTCCTGGAGGCTTTTTGTGGTTTCCTTGTGTTGGTTATTGAGTTGTTCTTGCAGGTTGGTAAGTTTTCTTATGATCCACATATCAAATTCCTCTTCTGTCATTTTGTTTGCTTGATTTGGGTTGGTGTCCATTTCTAGGGGGCTGGTCCTCCTCTTTGTGGGTGTGTTTTCCATTTCGTTCTTCATATTTCCTGAGTTCCTTCACTGATTTCTTCCCATGTCGATCAGTTGTTGTTTCTTTCCTTTAGGTTTTTGTTTGGGTATTCACACGCCTTGTTTAGTTTCTGAGCCATTAGGTGGTGGCTATGGGTGAGATTTGACCACTCCCTGTATAATGAGTCAGTGGGTGCCGTGAAAAGGGTGTGCAGGATCCTCTCCCTGTCAGTAGATGGCGCTTGCTTGGAGGAACAGGCTACACTGTTGTTTTTGTGTCCTGTTATCAGCTCTTGTTCCTGTAGAGAGGCACTCTAGTGCCTCCAGTGGTCGGTGAGGCCCTGGGACTTCCAGGTGTGTCCTTTTCCCCCCCTCAGTGAGGGCTGGTCTAGGAGAGAGTCTGGGCGGAGCTGGGTTGGGTAAGCCTGCCTTCAGGCACCACCAATGCCATTAGCAGGGATCAAAGTTTTGTTCTCTGCTTCCAGGAAAAGCTGTCAGGGAGGGGCAGGAATGGCCCGGCTCAGCCAGAAAGTCTATGTGTGGGGGTGGGGTTGTCTGAGACCCGCAGTCTGGATTTGGCCTCACTTCTTTCCACCCTCCCTAACTCCACAGCTACTCCTGGGCCTCTGCCAGCAGGCCAGACCTCACGCCACCAGGCCTTCCTGGACTGTGATGCCGGCGGGGAGGTTCCCTGCGCAGGAACGCCACCTGGGCTGGGCGCACGGCCTCCTTTTGGGAGGAGGGTTGCCCTCTAGGAAGCTGATCTGCCCCTGAAGGCACACACACCTCAGTAGGCTGTTCATGTATATCCCTTCTGTGCCCCGGGCAATGTGAGACCTCGGTACATGGGATCTGGTCTGCAGGTCTGACCTCTGGACCCCAGAGTTCAAGCTATATCCCCACCAGTGAGAGGAGTTCTGGTCCCAATTCACCTATGGGGAGCCCAAGCTGGGTCTATGTCTCTCAGCCTCAGGGTCTGCCCCGTTGTCCTGGGATCACCGTGCCAGCAGCACCTGGGATGGCTGGCAGGTAGGGAGCTCACAGTCTGAGTTCCCCTTAGTCAGCTGTAGGGTCCCATAAGGGAAGGTCCCGTTCCCTGTAGGTGCCTCTGGCTGGTGGCTGTATTGTCTCTCTAGGCAGCCAGGGGTAGGGTCAGCAGAAGGGAGAATGAGGCAATATGGTGCCTGCCGCGAGGCTCAGGTCTTTGCACTCGGAGGTGCCCCGAGGGATTTGGGAGCCTGGTGCCGCGTCCGCTACAGGCTTACCGCTCGCTGGCTGCTGCCATCTCTGGGCTGGTGTCTGCAGGTCTCTCCACCCGCTGGGGCGCCCACCAGCAGTCCCAGATGCAGGGGAGGGGAAAGGTAACTGATCCACCTACCCTTCCCGCTGGTCTCCGGGCTGCTCCAGCAGTCTCAGCTTCCAGTTCTCCTCTGCAACCTCCTCCCGTGGAGTCTCCTGTGGTCTCAGGTACCCCTCCTTCTGGCCCTCATCCGCTGTATGCTCGTCTTCTTGCTTCTTTTTTCTAATTTCTGCTAGAATCTGTCTTTTCTGCAGAGACACTGTCTGGCAGTGTTTCTCATCCGCCATCTTCTGTTATAAGTTGTTTCTTTTTAGATAATGTAATAACCACTAGTTTAAGTTTGCTGTCTGAAATGTGAGCTGGTGGGAAATAACCACAAGTAATTTTTAGCACGGTGGCTCTCAACCTTTGCCGAACATCAGAAGTGCTTGGAGAATTTATTAGAATACAAATTGGAGGTCCCACTCCTAGAGTTTGTGATTCAGTAAATATATGATAGGAATAAGGAATTTACATTTCTAACAAGTCCCCAGTTTACTGCTGTTTCTGGTCTGGGGTCCACACTTTGAGACTCACTGTTTACAATGTCCCAGACATTTTCTACATTATTTACCTATATAGTACAATTTGGTACTTACAATAAAAACCTACATTTTACACAGAGTGAATGTTAAGGAAAATACCTACAAACCTATAGGTCATTATATTAAGTGAAATAAGCCAAGCAGAGAGACACAAATACATATGATTTAGCTCACTTACATGTGTAATCTAAAAAATTCAAACTCAGAGAGCAGAATATTGGTGACCAGAGTTGAGAGGAGTGGACAGGGAAAGAGAAGATGTTGGCCAATGGGGTACAAAGTTTCACTAAGATAGGGGGAGTAAGTTTGGAGTTCTATTATACAACATAGTGACTATAGTTAAAAATTATATATTGTATATTTCACATTAGCTAAAGGAGAGGAGTTTAAATGTTCTCACCACAAAAAATGATAAATATTTTAGGTGATGGATATGCTAATATTAGCCTGATTTGATTATTCCATGATGCATGCAATAAAACATCACATTGAGCCCCATAAGTACATATAATTATTATTTGTCAATTAAAAATAAAACAAAACATCTGTGAGGTTGGTATTATTAATATTTTTATTCTACAGATAAGGGGGCTAAGTAACTTGCCCAGAACAAACTGCTAGTAAGTGGTGGAAAAAGCATTCAAAACTAGGCAATCAACTCCAGATCCTGCATGCTTCACCAAAAGCATTTAAAATGTATTGATTGTGAAAGTGTCCATTTGAAATAAGAAAATGGATTGATTCACTCTATAGGCACAATAATGTCCCTAAGGATAAGGCAGGGTTTACACTAAAGCCAGCATTAAAGGGACAACATTGCTACAACCAAAATAGAACAGACAGTTAGAACAGATCCATGAAGACTTGTCACTAGTGTTTTTCCAAAGAAAACAATCCCAGCTTCCTTCCAGTCCTAAGCCCTTTGGAAGGAAATCCCACATCCTCCAAAGTCTAGTGATGATTCAGACAGCTCTGCTACAGAGAAAATCCTCTCTCCAAGGAAAAGCTGTATCCCCCTAACCTCTGTGTCCCCCTCCCTACTTACAGAGACATTGGTGGTTTTTTTTTATTTCAGCATATTATGGGGGTACAAATTTTAAGGTTTCAAAAAATACCTTTCCCCCCCTCCCCCCACAAGTCTGAGTTTCCAGCATGACCATCCCCCAGATGGTGCACATCTCACTCATTATGTATGTATATACCCGCCCCCCGCCCCCCTCCCACCTGCCCAATACCCTATTACTATAGTTCCTATGTGTCCACTTAGGTGCTGCTCAGTTAATACCAGTTTGCTGGTGAGTATATGTGGTGCTTGTTTTTCCATTCTTGGGATACTTCACTTAGTAGTATGGGTTCCAGCTCTAACCAGGAAAATATAAGATGTGCTATATCACCATTGTTTCTTCGAGCTGAATAGTGCTCCATGGTATACATATACCACATTTTATTAATCCATTCTTGGATTGATGAGCACTTGGGCTGTTTCCACAGCCTTGCGATTATGAATTGTGCTGCTATAAACATTCGGGTGTAGGTGTCTTTTTTGTAGAGTGTCATTGGATCATTTGGGTAGATGTCCAGCAATGGGATTGCTGGATCAAATGGTAGATCCACTTGTATCACTTTAAGGTATCTCCATATTGCTTTCCACAGAGGTTGAACTAGTTTGCAGTCCCACCAGCAGTGTAGGCGTGTTCCTCTCTCTCCGCATCCACTCCAGCATTTGTTGTTTGGAGACTTTTTGATAAAGGCCATTCTCACTGGAGTTAAGTGATATCTCATTGTGGTTTTGATTTGCATTTCCCTGATGGTTAGAGATGTTGAGCATTTTTTCATATGTTTGTTGGCCATTCTTCTGTCTTCTTTAGAAAAGTTTCTGTTCAAGTCCTTTGCCCACTTTTCAATAGGGTTATTTGATTTTTTCTTGCTGATTTTCATGAGTTCTAAGTACATTCTAGTTATCAGCCCCTTATCAGATGCGTAGTATGCAAAACTTTTCTCCCATTCTGTAGGTTGTCTGTTTACTTTCATGACTGTTTCTTTAGCTGTGCAGAAGCTTTGTAGTTTGATCATGTCCCATTTATTTATTTTTGTTGCTGCTGTGATTGCCTTTGGGGACTTCTTCATAAACTTTTTGCCTAGGCCAATGTCTAGGAGAGTGTTTCCAACTTTTTCCTCTAGAATTCTAATAGTTTCATACCTTAGGTTTAAGTCTGTTATCCAGCGGCGTGAGTTCATTTTTATGAGAGGTGAAAGGTGTGGGTCCTGCTTCAGCCTTCTACAGGTGCTATCCAATTTTCCCAGCACCATTTATTGAAATGGGATTCTTTTCCCCAGCATATGTTTTTGCCTGCTTTGTCAAAGATGAGATGGCTATATGAGGATGGTTTTATATCAGGATTCTCAAATCTCAATTTCCCTAATGAATATAGATGCAAAAATTTTCAACAAAATCTTAGCTAACCGAATCCAGACGCTTATCAAAAAAATAATCCATCACGACCAAGTGGGCTTCATCCCAGGGATGCAGGGATGGTTCAACATATGTAAATCTATAAGTGCAATTCACCACATAAACAGAAGCAAAAACAAAGACCACATGATTCTTTCAATAGATGCAGAAAAAGCTTTTGACAAAATTCAACATCCCTTCATGATATGAACACTTAATAAAATAGACATTGGTGTTTTTAAAGCTTCCCAGGTAATTCCAATGTATGGCCAAGCTTGATAACCAGCTCTCCAAAGCAACTGCTGGTTCTCCCCACCTCAGCTTGGTTCCTTCTCAGGCAATAAGACTCTGACCAAGTGCATTCCATCAGGCCTCTCTGGACCACTGCTTGTTCTATAGCCATTAAGGCAGCCACCCATCTAGTCTACACACATGCCAATTCTCTCTCTATACTCCATATGCCCTTCTCCAACATCTCTGGCCCTGTCTAAATGTAGTAGGTCTTTAAATTTGAAGATCTATGAACAAATAAAAAATTATTTCTGTTTATCGTGGGTGCTGGGAAGACTGACAGAGTCAAAATATTTATTTTGGAAAAACTCTCCCAGTGGAGGAAAGTTCTACTTGATATAAAAACACTAAGCAGATGGCACCTACCTTTGTTTTAGATCATATTTAATATTTTCACAAAAGATGTTTCCTTATAATAGACCTTGATTATCTGGTGTGAAATACAAAACATAAGACATTCCAAAATACCTGTGAAATGCAAACAATTTCATCTATTAATACTACCTTCTGGGCTTGCAGGTTTTAAAAAGTATACATCATGTAGATTCTATTTCTAAAGATAATTTGAAGAAATTATAATATCAAGATATATTAATATGTGAAACAAAATAGGTGAATAGATACAAAACAATGATCATTAATCATTAAAAAGATGAGCGAGAAGAGTGAACTAGAAATCATGGATGAGTGACTTACTCTCTGTAACTGAGTACTAAATTTAGTTCTAGTCTTTGTAGCAGACAATGAAAACATGGATAAATATTGGATGGTACCAACTTGATTCTAGATAGAAAGGGAAGAAGTAAGGGTGGGAGTAGGAAAGAAAGCGTGTTTGAAAGAACATTTTCCTGGGATTAAACTGTGGGACACTATCACAGTGATCCTCATTCAGGAGACACTTGCTCCCATAACAGTGGACATATTTTTCAACTATATCTCCGCCCCTCTAGGAGTAGCATTCTCATGATGTACATGCAAATCATGCCATCTAAAGCATAAGGCGAGAATGACTGGTTAGCTACTTGTCTTTCCACGCTGCCAAACATTAGCAAATTTCAACCATAATATTTTCTGTATACAATGATAAATTAATGCAGCCAGTTCAACAAAAATTAGTCTTCTTGTCTCAGTGATCCCAACTAGGAACTAGACATGTATTTTCTTGGCCTCTTTCCCTTATAAATTGTTTACAGAAGAGACATTTCTGACAGTCATCCCTTGGTATCTATGTGGGATTGGTCCAGGACACCCCACCCCCAAGACCAAAATTCAGGCATTCAAGTCCCTGATACAAAGTGGCATAGTATTAATAATTGCATATAACCTATACATACCCACCCATAGACTTAAAACATCTCTAGATTACTTTGAATATCTAATACAATGCAAATGCTATGCAAATAATGGTTATATTGTATTAGTTTTTATTGGTATTAGTTTTTATTGTTGTATTGTTATTTTAAAAATATTTTTAATCCATGGTTTGTTGCATCCATGGATGTAGAACCAACAGACACAGAGTGCCAACTGCGTATCGGGGCAGTATAAAATTCCTCAGTTGAAGGAACAAAACCCTTGGTTTTAGAATGGTCAATGAATAGAAATCTTTGCTATATTGAATTGAAAATCAGTCCCAAATAAATAATGCATGAAAATCATTCTCCATATGACTATAAAAGAAGGCCAACCTAAATGTAGTGCCTGCCTTGCACATAACAGTTACTTAATATGTACTTGCTTAAAAAAAAATTAAGTCCCACTGAGTTGTTCCAATGCTGTGATATCTCAATATCCCAGGTGGAAGACACCGGGATACCTAGACACGATGGCTAAATAGCAGAGCATTTCTCCAGTTGGCACTTCCAGACTATGATTCACATGCCCCAGAAGATTTAAACAAGCCTATCCCCAAGCTTACCCATAATTATGGATTGGTAGAAAGTGGGTAAATGGCCCTTTGGTAAATTCTACAGCAAATTCAGATAATCCCCAAGAATAAGCTACTATACCTGGCCCCAGTGGTAATTTTTTGTTGTTTTTTCCCCAAGTATTATTTCTAAGTTACTCCAAAGTATGGTTAAATTATATTACCCATCCCCTTGACTATCATGTATTTATAAGGATTGATTAGTGTACCTAGGCAAAATTTAAAAACCCATAATCTAAAAATTAGAAGAGATATTTTGGATATTCTAGTCCTTTACTTCCCAAAGTAAAGGGAACTACATAATAGGGAGGAACCTAGGAACAGAGAACTCACCCCCTATTGTTCCAACTAATTCCATTTATGAAAATCCTGGTTGTCAGAACATTTGAAAAGGAGCTGCAACCTCTTTCCTGAAAGCATCTATTTGCTGGTCAAATTCCACCCCTTGAGGCCATAAGATGATAAGAGCCTAATCATTCATATATCTGAAAATCCTTCAAACATCTAAAGGCAGGTGTTATGTCCCATAATCATTTTCTTTACAAAGTTTCCCCACCCATGAAACTTCAGTTTGTTCTCCTATTGCCTGGTTTAAGTCTCTTCATCGTCTTGATCTCTTTCCTCTGAATATGCTGAGATTGCTTCTGTTCTTCTCAACACATCACAGCCAAGAGATGGCCTGAACTACTCAGTGTTGGGTGAATGATTGTCATCTCTCCATCTCACCTGTCGCACTTCCACTTGTGACCTAAGAGCACATTTGCTCTGCTGGTAACCACAGGCCATTTACTCCCTGCTGATTAAAATCATTTCCCCCCAAAGTTAGTGAGGCAGAGTTAATATTTCCCCTTTTCAGCACTTCAAAACATTTTTTCATCCAAGTGCAGCATGTAACATTTACCTCTAAAATATTTAGTCATTCCAGCCTGTTCAAACTTCTTTAGATATGAATTCTATAATAGAGCATCTTCATGTATTCCTCGTTTTATTTACACCTGTTGCCAAAAAACAAAAATGCCACTTAAAAAGCACTTTGAGGCTGGGTGCAGTGGCTCACACCTATAATCCCAACACTTTGGACAGCTGAGGCAGAAAGATAACTTGAGGCCAGAAGTTTGAGGCCAGACTGAGCACCACAGCAAGATCCTGTTTCTACTAAAAAAATAATAATAATTAAAAAATTATTCAGGCATAGTGGTACACGCCCATAGTCCCAGCTACTTGGGAGGCTGAAGCAGGAGAATTGCTTGAGCCCAGGAGTTTGAGGCTGCAGTGAGCTGTGATCACACCACTGCACTCCAGCCTGAGCAACAGAGCAAGACCCTGTCTCTATTTAAAAAAAAAAAATGGACTTTGAGTTTGGGTTGGACTACATAAATAGATAAACTGTTTTTGTTATAGTACATCTATTTTCCTTGTTCTTTCTCCTTTCTAGAAGTCCATCATATATGCCTGAAAAGAACCTATTTTTAAATATGCCATAATGCTTAGTTTTTAACTCCTATGAATGTTAACAATTCAAACACTACCAGCCTTTAAAATTCCAAACTAAAATGAGTCATGACATCATCACTATATTAGCCTTATTCTAACAAAATAATACATATCTTTAAAGCAATATTTTATGACTTAATAGAGTAAGCCTAAAATATCTAGTAGTAAAATCAGCACTATTATTAACTTCATTTTGTAAGTAACATAATAGAAGTAATGACAGTGCCATGTACAATTTCAAAAGGGACACATCTGAAAGGTAATTTTTTGGTCAGGCTCTGGAAGTGGTCTGCTGATAAATGTTTAACAACCAGCATGAATGCCCTGTGTGCTCCTCAAGTGGGGTCCACTTCAGGCATGAACACCTTAACAGATGGGAGGGTTAATATATCATGATGCTGCCCATAGCAATTTAGTGCCAGTAAGAACCTCAAGAATATTCAGTTCTATTTCCTGTCTTACAAATAAGCTAATTCTCAAGGTGTTTATATTTGTGTTTAGGGTCCCACTGCATTTGACTGCAGCTAGAACTCATGCTTAAGGCTTCTACTTATCATAGCAAAATTTATATCCATGTTAGGCAGCAGAGCACTTTCTTACTGCTCCAAGTAGGGAGCATCTGTCATTTGACCTGCTCCATGAAAACATTCCATGGTCAAATAAGCATATATTATTTTCCTCTTAAATATTTACAACACTCCTTAGCATTGATAAAGAAATCAGTTTAACAGCATAAACACAACATTTTCTAACTCATTTAACCCTATAACCTTGCACACCCCAACCCCAGCACCCATTAGCATTCCACAGACCTGCAGAGCACATTGGAGAAAATCATTGCTTTCCGACATTTTTTTACCCACTTATGCTGGAGCTTTCACTCAGAGCTCTATACCAAATATATGAAATCCCTTCTCCAGTTAATGGGCCTTCAAATATCTGAAGACAGCTCTCATGTTCTTCTAGAACCCCACAGAGGCTCGTTGCACATAAGCTTAGAGTTCTTTTTTAAAGAAAGATGGCAAATATGTGTAGAGAAAATAAAAAGTAAGTGGGAACCCTAATGGCTTTGGAAGCACTCAGGATCTTTAATTCCCTGGATCTTTCTGGCACACCCAGAAAAGGTTAGTACCCACAAGGAATGCTAAAACAAAGAGGAATCTCTATTGCCAGCTGGAGGTCCTCCCCTCAAAAAAAAAAATGCTGAAAAATCCAGCAATCCACCAAGATAAAGAATAGGGATACTTCTAGCAGTCATTTCACCAAATTAATTGATTGCTTCTGGGGGAACCATTTTTGGACAAAGCACTAGTTACCTTCCCCTACTCAGAAGACCAAAAACAAAAGGAGAAACTAAAGGGAAACCTGATTACTATTCAGATTGGGTTGAACATTTCTAAGTGTTGTTTAATGAAGAGGAATGTTTCAAAAAAGGGCAAACTGGTCAACTCTAAAAACCTTTTATTCAGTGTTAATGAAAAGGAATGCTGAATTGCATGGCATGAGCAGAGTCTTTTTCTCAGCTAAACAGAAATGTGTTTGAAAAAAAAATATCTCTGACAGGGTTTTCTTCAGTGTTTGTAGAATTTTGCCCTGGGCTGTTCTGAGGAAAAAAACAATTCTAAAACCATAGGTAGCTTTGCTATTTTTTCAGAAGGCACAGAGCAAGATGTGGGGGGCGGGGAGGGAAGATTGGGGGGAACATGAGCTCTATAAATGAAAGGAAGGTTTAGACAGGAAGTGTGACTTAGAATTCCAATTGGACACACTCTTCAGACCTTTGCAGGGTTCTTACTTAACTCTTGATGGATTAGTTCTATAGGTAATATAATTCAAAACTTGAGGCAGGACATATGATAGTAAAATTCTTGAAATAACTATCCATCTGAACAAAGGATCCTTCCATTTGAGAATAACAAGAATTACAGGTGAACAGTGAAAAATGACTATTTGGAGTCCTTTTAGACTTTACCCTGCAGCAAACCAAATAAAATTAAATATTTAATGAAATCTCAGTCTAAGTCCAACCAATGCAAGCAGAAAAATGCCAAGATGGTTTTTAAACTTAATCCTTAACCCTAGGTCATTCACCCAGGGCTATTGCCAATGGTGTGACAAGTGAAGCAGAGGAAGGACTAAATTCTGGGGCAAATCAAAGTTTATGCATGCTTAAAGCTACAGTACTGTGTCAAATACTGTTTAACCCATCCTAGGCTACATTGGCTAGAAAGGTTTTTCAAGTTGACTAACTTGGTGGGTGGGTGGACAGAAAGCAGTGTATGGGATTTATGCTGTGAATTATTAGTATAAGAAGGATTGGCTTTTTTATATTGTGCTTTAGACCAAAATAAATATAAATATAATAGAAAACAAAATAAACAAGAAAAAACCCTCCTACACCATCCAAAAACCCAGTAGGAAGAAGGGAAGGAAAGAGCTGTTGTTAATGGTCCATTACATAAAACTCTCACATAATTTCTCCCCATAGATTAATTAAATAGCCTCTTCAAAAGGACTCCTTGCCAACACTCCAGCCCACTGCAATCCATCTTTCACAGCACAGCCAATGGGAACTTACAAACCTGATCATAATTACATCCTTGCCTAAAGACCTCCCTTGGCTTGCTGCGGCCTAGCAGTAAAGTACCAAGTTTAGCATGAAAGCCCTTCCCAATATCCCCTCATCCCACTCTCCAGTTGCACCACTTGCCACGCCACCCCACTCCCACCCCACCATTCATCTGAAGCTCCAGTCACAGTACACTTCCTGCTTTAGGTCTCCTACCTGAGCCTTCGCATCAGCCTTTTTCCCTTCTCAGATTGTTCTCCCTCCAACCCAACCTCAGGGAAATTACTCATTGATCAAAACTCTGTTCAACCTAGCACTCTGGGAGGCCAAGGCAGGCAGCTTGTTTGAGCTCAGGAGTTCTAGACCAACCTGAGCAAGAGCGAGACCCCATCTATACTAAAAATAGAAAGAAATTAATTGACCAACTAAAAATATATAGAGAAAAAATTAGCCAAGCATGGTGGTGCATGCCTGTAGTCCCAGCTACTTGGGAGACTGAGGCAGGAGGATCGCTTGAGCCCAGGAGTTTGAGGTTGCTGTAAGCTAGGCTGACACCACGGCACTCTAGCCCAGGCAACAGAGCAAGACTTTGTCTCAAAAAAAAGCACTCTGGCCGGGCGCGGTGGCTCACGCCTGTAATCCTAGCTCTCTGGGAGGCCAAGGCGGGCGGATTGCTCGAGGTCAGGAGTTCGAAACCAGCCTGAGCAAGAGTGAGACCCCGTCTCTACTATAAATAGAAAGAAATTAATTGGCCAACTAATATATATATACAAAAAATTAGCCGGGCATGGTGGCGAATACCTGTAGTCCCAGCTACTTGGGAGGCTGAGGCAGCAAGATTGCTCGAGCCCAGGAGTTTGAGGTTGCTGTGAGCTAGGCTGACACCACGGCACTCACTCTAGCCTGGGCAATAAAGTGAGACCCTGTCTCAAAAAAAAAAAAAAAAAATTTAAAAAAAAAATAAAAGCACTCTGTTCAAGTACCATTGTTCCTATGGAACTTTTCTCAGTTCTCTTCGGCCAAGTCAACTGCTTCCTTCCTTATGCTCCCAGGGCATTCTTATTTTAAATAATAATAGATGGAATTCATTATGCACTTACCATATGCCAGGCACAGTTCTAAGCACTTTTACTCATTTAATATAATCCTCATTTAATCCTCTCAACAGCCCCAAGAGACTGGTACTATTATTATTATCCCTGTTTTTCAAATTAGAAAGCTGAGGCACAAAAAAGCTGGGTGTTTTGCATGCAGTCATTCAGCCAGTAAGTGGCAAACATAGGTTCTGACACAGGCGGCCCAAGTCCCTAGCATTTGCTCTTCACCACATTGCCTCGCATCTGTCTATTCCCCCAGTAGACTGAGAGACTCTTGGAATCAAGCTGGCAGGGAGTCCAGGACTTAGCTTGGCCAAAGGGGTTCCTTGAGGCAAGAGGCAAGGGAGCATTTCACTAAAAGCTGCAAGGAGGCCCCAAATCAGGGAAAGAAGCAGGGCCAAGAATTAAAGGTAAAAGATGAGTCAAGCAAACCAAAGAAGCAAGACTTCACAAGTCCCCCAAATCAAAGGGCAAATGTAGATGTCAGACACTAGGCTCTGAAGTCAAGGATAAGGGCCAGGGACCAGGCTGGGTCCAGAAGTAGGGAATTTCTTACTCAGCGCATGTTCCCACAGCTGAGCTCGGAGAAGTTCTCTTGGCTTGAAGAGATAAAAACAAATCTAGCTATAGATGTGCTTCAGACTTCTTGTCAGGGAGCTTGTCTCCCTCTTCCAAGGCTGTTTCACTCCCCAGCTTGGGATTGGGGAGGTCAACCTTGAGGTGGTCCCAACGCAGATGAACATGCTTCCCACGCAGTTGAATAGCAAGCTCCAAAAATAACAAAACCGGCTTTTTCCTCTAGAGTTCTAATAGTTTCATATCTTAGGTTTAAGTCTGTTATCATCATGAGTTGGTTTTTGTGAGAGGTGAAAGGTGTGGGTCCTGTTTTAGCCTTCTACAGGTGGCTATCCAGTTTTCCCAGCACCATTTATTGAAGAGGGATTCTTTTCCCCAGCGTATGTTTTTGTCTGCTTTGTCAAAGATGAGATGGCTATATGAGGATGGTTTTATATCAGGATTCTCACATCTGTTCCACTGGTCAATATTCCTGTTTTTGTGCCAATACCATATTGTTTTAATTACTACAGCTTTGTAGTATAGTTTGATATCTGGCATATTAATGCCTCCCATTTTGTTTTTGTTGCCTAGAATTGCTCTTGATATTCGGGGTCTTCTTTGGTTCCATACGAAGCGTAAAATTATTTTTTCTATATCTGTGAAGAATGCTGATGGGATTTTAATAGGTATTGCATTGAATCTGTAGATCAGTTTGGGTAGTATAGACATTTTGATGATATTGAGTCTGCCGATCCACGAGCATGGTATGGATTTCCATCTGTTTACATCCTCTGCTATTTCCTTCCTCAGTGTTTCATAGTTCTCCCTGTAGAGGTCTTTTACCTCTTTGGTTAAATATATTCCTAGGTACTTTAATTTCTTTGTTGCTATTGTGAAGGGAATTGAGTCTTTGATTTGGTTCTCAATTAGATTGTTGTTGTCGTATATGAATGCCTCTGATTTCTGTGTATTGATTTTGTATCCTACAGAATGGGAGAAAATTTTTGCATCCTATGCATCCGATAAGGGACTGATAACTAGAATATACTTAGAACTCATGAAAATTAGGAAGAAAAAATCAAATAACCCCATTAAAAAGTGGGCAAAGGACTTGAACAGAAATTTTTCTAAAGAAGACAGAAGAATGGCCAACAAACATATGAAGAAATGCTCAACATCTCTAATCATCAGGGAAATGCAAATCAAAACCACAATGAGATATCACTTAACCCCAGTGAGAATGGCCTTTATCAAAAAATCTCCAAACAATAAATGCTGGCGTGGTTGCGGAGAGAGAGGAACACTCCTACACTGCTGGTGGGACTGCAAACTAGTTCAACCTCTGTGGAAAGCAATATGGAGATACCTTAAAGCGTTACAAGTGAATCTACCGTTTGATCCAGCAATCCCATTGCTGGGCATCTACCCAAATGATCCAGTGACACTCTACAAAAAAGACACCTGCACTCGAATGTTTATAGCAGCACAATTCATAATTGCAAGGCTGTGGAAACAGCCCAAGTGCCCATCAATCAAAGAATGGATTAATAAAATGTGGTATATGTACACCATGGAGTACTATTCAGCTCTAAGAAACAATGGTGATATAGCACACCTTATATTTTCCTGGTTAGAGCTGGAACCCATACTACTAAGTGAAGTATCCCAAGAATGGAAAAACAAGCACCAGATATATTCTCCAGCAAACTGGTATTAACTGAGTAGCACCTAAGTGGACACATAGGTGCTACAGTAATAGGGTATTGGGCAGGTGGGAGGGGGGAGGGGGGCGGGTATATACATACATAGTGAGTGAGATGTGCACCATCTGGGGGATGGTCATGATGGAGACTCAGACTTTTGGGGGGAGGGGGGAAAATGGGCATTTATTGAAACCTTAAAATCTGTACCCCCATAATATACCAAAATAAAAAAAATAATTAAAAAGAAAAAAAAAAAAAAATAACAAAACCGGGACTGAAGTCTTTTGTTTATAAAACACAGACTACTGACTCGTAACTAATATCAGCTTACTTGTCATTTACTCATAATTTGTTTTTCATTTCAGGTCATAACACACTGAAATCTCCTCAGCAATAATTTTCTTCTCCTTGATGCCCCAGTCTTTACAAAGTTGCTTTTTTTCTACAGAGCAAATTTGTCAGAACCCAGATCAAATGGATTCTCCACCATGAAGCTTTCCTTTGTCAACCTCATTAAAAGTGAGCTCTCTCTCTCCTGGGAACTCGTAGCACATATTCTTTGCACCAATTCAAGCCCTGACTGGTAATTATATCCATTTCCCAGGGTAGCTGGGAAAACTTCATGGTGGGGAATCCATTTGAGCTGAGGGCTGAGGACACAGGTTTTGGAGTCAGTATTCATCAGGATAATGCTTGAATATGCTCTGGTAGTAACAACAACAACAAAACCACAAAATTTCTGGAGTGTTAGGGGAGCGTTAGCACAACCAAGATTTGTTTCTTGCTTTCAGAAAGTCCGATTAACATCTCATGATTCCTTACAGCAACTCTCTTCTACATGGTGTCTCATGGATCCAGAAACTCTCTATTTTGAGACTGAGTCATCTCAACTCATGGCTTTAAGAGTTGCCACTCTTAAATGTCTCATTTAAGAGGAGACACACACGGTTGTCATTCACTCATAATTTATTTTGCTTTCAGTCCATTGGCCACATGACTGCAGGGAGGCTGAGAGATGTGGGGTAGCACACGGAGTATATGTTAAGCACTACTGACTGGTGCAGTCAAACCTGGTATCAATTCATAGTTCTGCTTCTTACTAGTGTGTGAACTTGGCAAGTTTACTAATTTTCTGTGCTTTGGTTTCTTCATTTTTAAAATGGGGCTCAGATATAGATGATCCCATGATGGGCTTATCAGAAGGTAAATTCTATTGTAAGTTAACAAGCATACTCAAAATGCATATTGCTTTTGCATCATTGTAAGGTGGAAAAATCATAAGTCAAAGCATCTTTAAGTCAAGTACTATCTGTACCTCATTCATGTGGTGTTGAATAAGATATGTAAAGGCACAGAGCAAGAGTTTTCTATATATAAGACCATGTTGTCTGCAAATAAGGACAATTTCACTTCTTATTTTCCTACTAGAATGCCTTTTATTTCTTTCTCATGCCTCATTTCTCTGACTTGGGCTTCCAGTACTATGTTGAAAAGAAACAGTGAGAATGAGACTGAGCATCCATGTTTTGTCCCTGATCTTGGAGGAAAAGCCTTCAACTTTTACCATTAAGAATAATGTTAGCTATGGATTTGTCATCTATGGCCTTTATTGTGTTGAGGTACTTTTCCTCTATAACCGATTTATTGAGTTTTTTTTATCATGAAGATATGTTGAATTTTGTCAAGTGCTTTTTCTGCATCTTTTAAGATTATCAGGTGGTTTTTGTTCTTCATTCTGTTAATATAGTAAATCATGTTTATTTATTTGTATATGTTGACCTATCCATGCTTCCCATGGATAAACCTCGCTTGATCATGGTGAATGATTCTTTTAATATTATTGAATTAGGTTTGCTAATATTTTGTGGAGGATATTTGAATCTATGTTCATCAAGGATATTAGCTTGTAATATTCTGTTCTTGCAGTTTCCTTGTTTGGCTTCAGTAACAGGGTAATTCTGGCCTCATAAAATGAGCTTGGAAGAATTCCCTCCACTTTGAGTTTTTGGAAGAGTTTGAGAAAAATTAGTATTAATTCTTTAAATGTCTGGTAGAATTCAGCCATGAAGCCATCTGGTCTTGGGTTTTTCTTTGATGGGAGATTTTTATTATGATTCAATCTCCTTGCACATTATCAGTCTGTTCTTATTTTTTATTTTTTTATGATTCATTCATGGTAAGTTGTATTTGTCTAAGAATTTATTTATTTAATCTATATTATCTAATTTGTTGGCATATAATTGTTCCAGAATTTCATTTCAATAAAAGCACAAAGTAATGTTAATTAAGGTCAATGGTATGTTTTCCAACAATCAGGTGCCTACAGTTTCCATTCTAAGAATAGTACCTGCTCACTACTCAAACAGCACTCAATAAAAATAATAAAAATTTAAAAGTAGGTTGAAAATTGGCAGGGCGCAGTTGCTCATGCCTGTAATCCTAGCACTCTGGGAGGCTGAGACAGGCAGATTGCTCAAGGTCAGGAGTTCGAAACCAGCGTGAACAAGAGTGAGACCTTGTCTCTACTATAAATAGAAAGAAATGAATTAGCCAACTAATATATATAGAAAAAAATTAGCCGGGCATGGTGGCACATGCCTGTAGTCCCAGCTACTTGGGAGGCTGAGGCAGCAGGATTGTTTGAGCCCAGGAGTTTGAGGTTGCTGTGAGCTAGGCTGACACCACGGCACTCACTCTAGCCTGGGCAACAAAGCGAGACCCTGTCTCAAAAAAAATAAAAATAAATAATAAATAAATAAATAAAAGTAGGTTGAAAATTAATTTTTCTTTTAGGAGAGCTCACATCAGACTCTGAAATTCAAATGTGATGGTAGATAGATCTGACAGAGAGAAGAGATATAAATCTGTTTAAATAAAAACTTTAGGTTATTTAACTTTTTGTTGCAGAGCTAGAATTCCCAAGGTAATCAAGGTTTTCTATTTTTTCTCAGCTCTGTAGTTCATGTGGGCAGATGTTATGACATCATCAGTTTGGCTGGCTGTCAAATAAAGGAAAAATAAAAGTGGCTCCAAACTATATCTGCCAACACCCCCAAAACTATCTAAGGCAAGATATTGTGAGATAAGTTTTCTTTATTTCAAGCCTCTCTCACCTATTAAGTAGAAGTTTTTTCAAAAGGGAATTGAATAAAAGGCAGGGTCAAAATACACTGTTAACATTCCTATTTTAAAAACTGACACATTGGGGGTAGGGCTGATGTAAAAAATAATAATAAAGTAAATTTAATTAATTAAATAAATAAAATAATAAACTGACAAAAAGAGCAGAATTTAATAACTAAGATCTAAATAATGGGAGAATGAGAATAAACAGAAGATAAATGACTTTAAAATTTTAATAAATTTAAAAATTATAAAAATCTATTGGAGCAGTGCTATCATAGGGATAGCCCACCAAGAGATATTACAGATTATAAATAAAGTTTTATTATATGGCTAGTCAAGCCCATAAACATTTTAGATTTCTCACAGAAAGTTGCTGAATGACTGAATAAGTGTTGTGTGTTATTCAGAAAGAGATTAGCTATGCTACTATAATAAATACTAAAATAAAATCTCAGTGTTAAGACAATAAAAATTCATTTATCTCTCAAGTCATAGTGTAATGTGGTTGGGTGACTGTACTGGAAAGCTCTCGTCCAAGTAGCTACTCAGGGACACAGGATTCTTCTATATTGCAGCTCATCATTTAGAACATATAGTCTCCAAGACTTCCATAGAAGGAGAAGAGAGGCTGAAAAATCAAACACAGGGATATACAGACAGACCTAGAGGTGATGTATATCATTTCCACCCATATTCTTTTGGCTAGAAGTCAGCCACGTGTTTTCACCATGCTGCAAGGAAGCTGGGAAATGTAGTCTTTCTTTTTGCTCAGCAAAATAAAATAGATTTGTGAGTATGCATTTAAAAAAACTTTAGACAAACTAAATTTAACGGTTTAATTGAGGAAAGAATAAGTCATGAATTAGGCAGCTCCCCCGAACCAGAATAGGCTCAGAGCAACTCCCACAATGTCACATGGTCAGAATTTAAGTCCAGAAAAAGGAAACGGACATGTAGAAAACAGACATGAGGTACAGAAACATCTGGATTAGTTATACAGGTTGGCATTTGCCTTATATGAATACAATTTGAATAGCTGGCAATCTTTGATTAGCCAAAACTCACTAATTGGTACAAGAGTAAGTTGCAGCCATTTACATAACCAGTTAGGTTACAGTTCACTACATATGGAGAAATCTTTAGGCTGAACTCAAAATTTGTAGGAAGGCAGCTTTAGGTTGAATTTAATTTAACAATTCCCCTTTTCATCAACTTCTAACCGGGACTTCAGGCATTGATGTCACTCTGTTACCATCAAAAATGTACTTTTTTGGTCTCAAATCCCACTGGGAAATAGCAGAACAATGGATTTTAAAAGGTGGGGAAAAGATTTCAGGTTAATTTTTTAAGGGTTTGAGCAGAGGGGACCACCTTGTGCTAGAATATCCTGTTTTCAAGAGAAGAAAAAAACCTTGTCTATTTTGGGATCTATCTGCTTCCTTACAGTTTCACCTTGATTATGTCATATTTAGCATGAGTGACTCCATTTTGGGGGGGGAGGGGTCTGGTCTTCTGGGACCTAGTGTATGAGTTCAGTCCAAAACAATGACCTCCCATAATTCTGTTTGAAAATTCCCTCTTTTTTAATCAGGTACTCACTTAGGTGAAAGTGTCATCAAAGCTTATGGCTTCAGCAGTACTCTCAGTTACCATCATTTTGGGATTCTGGTCTCAGCACATCATTCATAGGTTACTGTGTCCTCAGGATCACATATTTCTTTGAATTTTTGCCATACCACTTAAAGAGAGATCATTCAATATTATGTATGTGGCTATATGCAAACATTTAAAACTTTTGAGAGAATATAGTGTACCAGGGAGACTACTATGATGACTATCAGGAGAATAATATCAAGAGTTTGAAGTATGCTCCTTAGCCAGGGTCCCCATGAACCAAACCAACTAAAATCAAATAGATCAAAGAATAAGCTAGATAAAGAGTCTACTCATTTCAACCAAGAAGCTTGTTCATTAATCCCTTATAACTAAATCTCTGTAATACCCAATGTATATTCATCCATTGAATAAACAAAATGCATTAGTAACTGCATAGATTCTTCTCTGTTTAACCAATAAGTAATCTAGAGCAATTCTAGCACAACTTTAGCAAGAGAATTTAAAGAAATCTGTTGTGCAACTAGAGCCTTTGCAGCATAATCTGCTATAGAGCCTACTATGAGGGAAACTTTTCTAATCATCATCTCATTCACTCGATACCATGGGAAAAAGGACCTAAGAAATGAAGCTCATTCTGAAAGGTGAAGGCCTCCTGGCAATGTTTTCTTTAACCTATGATGTAGGTTAAGAGGAGTGAACCAATGTTCTATTCTGACTACGCAGCAACCATTAAAATTCCTAACCCACATTGGAAGATCTTCTATCCATTAAGGTCTAAGATTGCCCATATATAAGGTTGGATGCAAAATCCTCAAAAAATAAAATTATATCCCATGGGTACATAGGAGATTCCATTTTCCAGTTCCATTGCTCATAGAGGCATAAGCAAGGAAAAAATTAAGAGAGGTAAGCATCGCATGTTAACAGAGAAGTCTTGACCTGTGATCTTTGGAAGCTGTTCATGTCTTGGATGCTATCTGCTTCAGGGGAGAAACTTTCTTGGTTAGTTACCTTAAATTCTCCAAGAGTCTTCTGAGTTGTGAAATTACAGACCTAAGATTTTAGGTCCTGAAATTTTGCTGCAGTGTGGATGGAAAGAGCAGTCAGTCTTTTTCTAATGTCATTTCCAGAAGACCCAATCTTCAGGTTCTAGATCATGAAGGGTTTGATTGTCTTCAGTTGGTAGATCATGAAAAGCTTCCTTTACCTGGTGACTATACAACTTAGGCATAACGCATTAAAGCTTCATAGCATTTAATTGTATCAGAGTTTAGGAGTAGAAGATACAATGAGGTTCTATTACTAGGGGCACAGGCATTCCAGTGGCTATTTCATAAGGGGTCAATTTGTGTTTTCTATTGTAAGTGGATCTGATTGTAATCAATAATCAATACCTTTGACTGATTGCAATACCTTTGCAATCCAGTTGACTCAGTTAGCTCTGCCTAATGTTATTGTATTTGTAATACCTTATCCAACTGGTTTGCAACTTTTCCAGTGAAACAAGTACCTCTATCACTAAAGATTTCCCCATGATTCCCTATGAGGGAAACACATTTTCTAATAACCTTTTAGCTACGATTATAACATTATCATTTTTGCATGCATGAGAAAACATCTATATAACTATTATAGAAAACGTGCATTGAAAAATTGAAAATGACAATCAAATCAAATCCCTCTATCAATGTTCAAATGGCCCATCAGGTAGTAGAATTGTACCAGAAATTTTTATTATCTTCCCAGAATTCTGGGTTTGACAAACCAAACATGATTGGTCATAAGCCATTTTAGCAATATAGAACAGTCATTATATATATATATACATATATATATATACATATATATAATTATATATCTATAATATAAAATGTGGGTCATTATACCTCTTCCATGATGAGTTATGGAGTGCAGAGCTTTTGTTTTGCGCTTTTTTTTTTTTTTTTTTTGCTTTTTTTACACTATGTGTTTCAAGTAATTATTCCTGAGTGCAGAGCTTTCAATAATGGAAGCTTTAAGAACTCAAGAAAGACCAGGTAAGCCATCCAGGCTTTTCATGTATACACACGTAACAATGAATTTATATCCAATGAATTTATAAAGAAACAGTGTCAATTTTGTTTCTCTAATTCAGGTGCATAGCACTGTTTACTAAATGGGTTATCCTAGGTAATTTGCCTTGAACCATGGGATTCATTCAAATTGCATATCTTGGCAATTTTAGTATTGGATGATTTAGCATGAAAAATATGGCAAAATATTTGCTTGGTATTCAATTAATTACCTTGCTTAGGTTAGCAGTTTTATAAACTAGTCAATCTCTTCATTAGAGTTCTGGAAACTCAGTCCAAATTATATGATCCAAAAGTTATCAGAAACCTGCATTCAAGAGTGTTTGTCAGGGTCCTTTCCATAAAATTCCTTAAAGATATAACAGTCAAGAATTTTACTTGAATGTAAAGAGCTTTCAGAAAATGCATCAGAAGTAAGCAATTAGTTATGGAAGCAATTTATAGTCAGAGTCAAAGATATAAGTGACAAGAAAATTTGGTTATTTCTGTGGCCTACAATAATTTAACATAATAACTATAATAATGACTGATAATATACCAGGACATATCAGAATTTTAGGAATCTCATACAAGTTTGGAACATATATTAATAACATATCCATAAAAATATAAGTCAAAGAAGATCAAACATTATTTCCTATTTAATAATGCTTCCCATGTGATATAATATTCAAATAAACCTGTTTATTTTCTCTCTTTCGGGTGTCCTCTCTAACATCCCAAAGTTAGTTTGAGGTCAAAAGACTTCAGTTTGAATTTGAAATTTAATTTTGGGAAGCTTTTCAAATATATATGCCAGAGGTTTACAATCAAAATAGGATCACAGGTCACAGTAAAATAATAGTCATTTATTTAGCAAAGTGATAATTAAAAGATTTTCAAAATAAAAAACCTTCGGCTCAGTGGTTCACTCTATAATCATAGCACTCTGGCAGGGTGAGGCAGCAGGATTGCTTGAGCTCAGGAGTTCAAGACCAGCCTGAGCAAGAGCAAGACTCCATCTCTACTAAAAATAGAAAAATTAGTCAGACATCTGAGGCCTCTAGCTGGATCCAATCCAGTTAACTATTTGATCCAATCTGATCTGGGACCCAGCCCAGCTTTTGTAGCGACAACCACACCCAGTTTGGATCAAAAGTTTGTTCAAACAAACTCTCATAGCTCAAAAGACAAATCCTTGGAGCTCTAGAATCTGAGAGAGAACTTACCCATGACGCCAAGTTGCTGCAAGAGAGGTACTTGCAGTGGGTGCTATGCTTGGTCACTCAATGCTCATGGGGGTCATAAGAAGCTCTGCTTAGGCTCTTACTTCTGATACCATCTGTTAAAAGAAAAACCTTAGACAAATTAAATTTTGCAGAATTTAATTGAGCAAAGAACACAATGCATGAATTGGGCAGCCCCAAAACCAGAATAGATTCAGAGTACCTCCCACTCTGCCACATGGTCAGAGGAGATTTATGGACAGAAATGATGTACAGAAATAGAAGTAAGGTACAGAAACAGCTGGATTGGTTACAGCTTGGCATTTTACTCACTTGAAAGGTTTGAACAGTTAGCTATCTTTGATTGGCTGAAACTTGAAGATTGGTACAAGAGTAGGTTATAATCTCTTCATGTATCCAGTTAGGTTACAGCTCACTACGTATGGAGAAACATTTAGGCCAAACTTGAAATATGTAAAGAGGTGGCTTTACGCTAACCTTAATATACGCCACATGCTGATATGATAATATGTTAACTATTTTGATGACAAGTTTCCTAGAACATATTATATACTACCTCACTTTCTTAAAGACATTTAAGAAACATTACACTCTTTTCTTTCTGCCAAAGTTCATAATCACAAGAATTACTCACTGTTCTGAGATAACATATAGACTTCAAAGTTATATTCCTTCTTTCCTTTCTCAGTGCTCACAACAGTTAGTCATCCACATTCACACTTAGTAACACTTCATTTATTTAGCCTTTGCTTTTATCCCCTCTACCAATACTCAGTCTAGATGCTCACCTACATTCTCCTAAAGATATCTCTGCCTCTACTCTGACCTCACCAAAAACTAATCTTTTTCATACACTGCCACTTAGATAAATCTTTCTAGAACATGCATCTACCACCACTGAAACAACAAATTGTTATTATGCTAAGGTATAATATTATTTTCTTTTACTTTTCCAATTGCCACCTCAGCAGCAAAGTCCAAAGTCCTTAGCCTCCATAAACTGAAACTACCAAAGTTTTCGATCCACTTTTTTAATAATCCATTTCAATGAAGTGTGTTGCATTACCTCCTCCATGACATTGCTCATTTTCTTCTTCCTGAGATACCCTGAATATTGTCTGTAATTGTCTATATCTGCCATATCGTTCAACATTCTGCTCCAGTCTCGCTTTCTGAATTAGTTAAGTAACAAGCTGCTGTGACAGAAAAACACCAAAATCTCACTGGTTTAACACAATTGAAGTTTATTTCTTGCTCTCATACCAAATTGAGTGTTCCTATTCGTCAGGTGGCTCTCTTCCAAGCGGTGATTCAGGAACCCAAGCACCCAGGCCTCTTCCATCTGATATCTCTGCAAACTTTAACACTTGGCTTCCAATGTCACTGCTGCACAAAGAGAAAATACATGGAGCATCATTATAGGTAGATCTTATGGCCTAGGCCTGAAAGTAGCACACAGCATGGCTGTTGATATGCCGTTGGCTAGAACTCATTCACGTGGCCACATCTAAGACTGCAAGGTAGGCTGTGGGCCCAGGAATATGATAAAAAGAGTGATAAACAGTTATCAGTATCTGTCATACTTGCTTGTGACTCCTTTTCTAACCAACCCAATTCTTCACAATTCCTCCCTCCTCTGAAATTTTCTAGTACTTTCTGATATCATATAGGCTGTGGTAACTTGCATTTTTATTTTTTTCTTTTGATATACTTTCTTTCCACATTGACTAAACTTTAGGGCAGTATACATGCTAAATGTTTCTTAGTATCTCCTGCAATTAGAATAGTGCCCAGCACACTCTAAGAGTTCAATAAATGTTGACTGAGGAGACTGCAATAATGCCCTTAGGAGCTGCTAAGCTATGCGGAGTCATTTCTCCATACACTGAATGGCCCCAGACTGCTATGAATCTGGAGCTCTCAGTCTACACTTTTGGTTTTTCTTTCTCTTGCCTTATAGTCAGAATTCAGCTACTGCTTTTTAATGCCTCCAACATGTTTGCCACTCTTGGTCAGCCCCTCCTTACTCTATTTACAATTTACTGTCTCTAATCTACTATATAGGCGGATTTAAATCTTAATAATTGAAATCCTTATACAAATAAGATCACCCATGGAACCCCAATAAAGGGAACAAATAACAGCAGAACTGTTCAGACTGTGGCAGGTAGGGGCACTTGCCCACTTAGCAGCTATCTGAGATACTCAGGAAACATAAGCCTCCTTTGCTCTCCTCTCCTTGTCTCACTATTACTATGTGTTCATTGATCAGCACGTCAGCAGGCAAACTCATCAAAGATTTCTTGTTGATGGCACCAAACCTATTTAATTTTAATTTTGCCAGCAGCTCACCCTCACACTATCCCAACAAACTAAGAAAGGAAAAAAAGAGTAAGGAAGAGGGAGTAGGAAAGGAAAAGAATTTTGAAAGCTCTCGTATATAATAAAGTTGAAACTTGTCACAGATATTTACCAGACTTTTTGATAACTGTTTTTTCCATGAAAATTCTCCATTCCAAGCATCTTGCAAAGTCTCTCTGCATTAAATGCCACATAAAAATGAAAACATATATATATATATATAAAACTGATTCAAAATGTCTTCGTGAAGAATGAATATGACTAGTCACAAATGTTCATTCAAAGAGCCTTCTATAGAAGTACAAACATCTCTTTCCAAAAGGAATCTAGAATGGTGAGTCATATATTTTTAAAACAAAAAAAAAGATAATAATTTATATGTTAAAACGTATAAAAATTAGTTCAATTACTTCTAAGAATATTAAGGTCTACGGCCCCAGTGGAAAGTTCTATGTTCCACAATCAATATTATTTTATATGTTAATGTTTATAATGGTTGTAATTCTGAATTAATTTCTGTTCCCCTGGGCCACCATTTTACTGTCACCTTTGATTAAAGTGACTTGAATTAAATGTCAACTGAATATAGTTTAAAACAAAGAACAAAGTTTCTTTAAGCCACACTGACCTCTAGAGACATAGAAGGATTACAAAAATGTTCTAGTGAAACCTAAATCCACTTTCACAAAATCAGTGTGAATGTAATAAAAGAATTTATTTTTTAGCATAAGGATGGACTATCCTCTGAGCTCTGTGCTCTATCCCATTCACTAACCATACTGCATTGCATGTTATTAAAATTTCACTGCAAAGATAAAAAGAAAGAGGCAATGATGAGAAGGAATCTAGAGCTAAAAGGAACTTGAAAACAATTGAAAAGGCTCAAATATATGTAATGGAAAACATACTAATCTATGCATCCAGAAATCTGAGTTCTGATTTTGTTTCTTTCGCATAATACCTATGTGATCTTGAGCCAGACACTTTCCTCCCTGAGGCTTCACTTTCCCCAATTATATGAGGATTTGACCCAAATTCCCTGATATTCTGTGCTAAATGCTAAGAAATTCTAACAATTTATTTTCTAATCTAAAAAAAGCAAACAACAACCAAAAGTAAACAAACCCAATCTGCTTTGTTTACAAACACCTCTATTATTGACTCAATATAATCCTGCATCCCTTAACAAATGAAATACGTTCTGAGAAACCGGAACATCATAGTGTATATTTGCAGAAATCTAGATGGTAGATAGCCTACTACACACATAGGCCATATGGAACAGTCTCTTGCTCCTAGGCTACAAGCCAGTATAGTACGTTATTATACTGAATACTGTAGGCAATTGTAACATAATGATAAATATTTGTATATATAAACATATCTAAACATAGAAAATGTACACTAAAAATACAATATAAAAGATAAAAAATGGTACACCTACATAGGGTATTTACCATGAATGGAGCTTACAGGACTGAAAGTTGCTATGGGTGAGTTAGTTAGTGAGTGGTGAGTAAATGTAAAAGCCTAAGATACTACTGTACACTCTATAAACACTGTAAAGTTAGACTACACCAAATTTATTTAAAATTTTTTCTTCCCATAATCAATTAACCTTAACTTACTGTAACTTTCTTACTTTATAAACTTCTCATTTTTTTAAATTTTGACTCTTACATAATAACACTTAGCTTAAAACATGCATTGTACAGCTGTATAAAAATATTTTCTTTTTTATAGCCTTACTTTATAAGTTATTTTCTATTTTTAATTGTTTTTTAATTTTTTTTAATTTTTTACTTTTTAAACTGTTTTGTTAGAGACTAGCACACGTGCCAGGCACGGTGGCTCACGCCTGTAATCCTAGCACTCTGGGAGGCTGAGGCAGGAGGATCACTTGAGATCAGGAGTTGAAGACCAGCCTAAGCAAGAGCGAGACCCCATCTCTACTAAAAATTGAAAAATTATCCAGGCATAGTGGTGTGTGCCTGTAGTCCCAGCTACTCAGGAGACTGTGGCAGGAGGATGTCTTGAGCCCAAGAATTAGAGATTGTAGTGAGCTATAATGATGCCACTGCACTCTAGCCTCCATCTCCAAAAAAAAAAAAAAAAAAAGACGAGCACACAAACATACACACTAGCCTAGGCCTACACCAGGGCAGGATAGCCAATATCACTGTCTTCTACCTCCACATCTTGTTTCACTGGAAGGTCTTCAGGGGCAATGACATGTATAGAGCTGTCATCTCCTATAGCAACAACACCTTCTTCTAGAATACCTCCTGAAGAAACTGTTTAAGGCTGTCTTACAGCTAATTTTTTTTAAATAAGTATTAACAGAAAGAGTACACTCTAAAATAGCAACCATAAGTATAGTATAATAAATACATAAACAAGTAACATAGTTGTTTATTATCACTATCAGGCATTATGTACTGTGCATAATTGTATGTGCTACACTTTTATATCGTTAGAGATTTGTTTGTACCAGCATCACCATAAACATGTGAGTGATGGTGCTATGATACGGATGGTGCTACGATATGAGGATGGCTACCACATCACTAAAAGGGAAAGGAATATTTCAGCTCCATTATAATCTTATGGGACCACCATTGTGTATATATGGCCCATCATTCACCAAAATGTCATTTTGTCACACATGACAGTAATTAGACTGGTCCATCTAGTAAATCAGTGGCAAAGATGATTGCATTCATTTCTTAGGGTTGCTATAACAAAGTACCACAAACTGTGTGATTTACAGCAACATAAATTTATTCTCTCACATTTATGAAGTCTAGAAGTCCGAAATCAAGGTGTCAGCAGGGCTATGCTCCACAGACTGCAGATAGAATCCTCCCTTGCCCCTTCCTCACTCTGGCAATGACCATCAACTTTTGGCATTCCTTAGCTTGTAGGTGCATCACTCTGATCTCTTCCTCTATGGTCATGTAGGCTTCTCCCTGTGTGTTTCTCTTCACATTATCACCTCTTCTTATCAGCATGCCAATCATATTGGATTAGTGACCTACCCTACTCTAATATGCCCTCATTTTAATTGAACTAATTACATGTGCAATGATCTTATTTCCAAATAAGGTCACATTCTGAGATATTGGGACTAGTACTTGAACACAACTTTTGGGGAGACATAATGCATAACAATGATGATGGGGAAAATACACAATCAGAGAAACTTGACAGCTTTGCAAAGAGAAGCAAAGCCATTTGCTGAATTGGCCACTTATAGGGCAGAAATCACTTATAGGGCAGGCCACTTACAGGGTAGTGAATCATTTCCTGTAGAATAATGATATCACTGCTGGAGAATAGAGTGGCAAAACCTAATGCTAACAAAAGTGGCTCAGACAAGATCATGGAACATTGTCAGTCAAGGTAGGAGTAGTCCAAGGTAGCTATGTTCGCTCCTGTGTAACACAGATTCAAAATTAGAACCAAGAACTAGTGCCTCAAGGGTTTGTCCTGAGAAGGTTAATTAATTATGAAGAAATCACTGAAACTCAATCCTGCAATTTTAAGTCAGGAAAATTATTAAGAAATGTTCAGGCCGGGCGCTGTGGCTCACGCCTGTAATCCTAGCTCTTGGGAGGCCGAGGCGGGCGGATTGCTCAAGGTCAGGAGTTCAAAACCAGCCTGAGCAAGAGCGAGACCCCGTCTCTACTATAAACAGAAAGAAATTAATTGGCCAACTGATATATATATAAAAAAAAATTAGCCGGGCATAGTGGCGCATGCCTGTAGTCCCAGCTACTCGGGAGGCTGAGGCAGAAGGATCACTCGAGCCCAGGAGTTTGAGGTTGCTGTGAGCTAGGCTGACGCCACGGCACTCACTCTAGCCTGGGCAACAAAGTGAGACTCTGTCTCAAAAAAAAAAAAAAAAAAAAAAAAAAAAAAAAGAAATGTTCATATTTTTCTCTTAAATTTTGATAAATGAGTAGGAAATATAGAAGATAAATATAAAAAATCTTTTATTACCAGCTAACAGGGAAGCTATCAAAGACTACTAAGGTCATGTCAAGAGGACTCAGGAGCTAAGGTGAAGGGCTTGCACTGGCCAAAGATAGGGAAAGCTGTACGTCAATAAGAGTAATAAGCACAATGGATTGAAACACATCAAATTCATTTAAATCTCATGAGTTAATGATACTTGTATTAGTCAGTGTTCTCCAGAGAAATAGAACTACTAAGATAGGTAGGTAGGTAGGTAGGTAGGTAGGTAGATAGATAGGAAGGAAGGAAGGAAGGAAGGAAGGAAGGAAGGAAGGAAGGAAGGAAGGGGGAAAGAAAGAAAGAAAGAAAGAAAGAAAGAAAGAAAGAAAGAAAGAAAGAAAGAAAGAAAGAAAGAAAGAAAGAAAGAAAGAAAGAAAGAAAGAAAGAAAGAAAGAAAGAAAGAAAGAAAGAAAGAAAGAAAGAAAGAAAGAAAGAAAGAAAAGAAAGAAAGAAAGACTGATTTATTATGGAGGATCACAAAATTAAGGAGGTTGAGAAATTCCACAATCTGCAAACTGGAGGCCCAGAAAAGGCAGTGGTATAGGTCTAGTCCAAACCTGAAAGCCTAAGAACCAGGAGCACAGACATTAAGGGCAGGAGAAGATGGATGTCCCAGCTAAAGCAGAGAGCAAAATTCACCCTTCCGCCCCTTTGTTGTCCTATTTAGGCCCTCAACAGTTTGAATGATGCCCACCTACATTAGTAAGAGAGGTCTTCTTTACTCAGTCTACTGATTCAAATGCTAATCTCCTCTGGAAATATCCGCACAGACATACCCAGAAATAATGTTTGACAAGCTGTCTGGGTATACCTTAGTCTACTCGAATTGGCACATAAAATTCGCCATCACAATAATTAAAGGGGAAGTTGAGAGTCGGTATTGGTTCCCTTGGGGGACGATAAGAAACTAACTCATTGTTCTGAAAACTAATAAACAAAAAGAAAGAATCAACTATTGATCCCGCCTTCACTACACAAACCACACCACTGTTTTATCCAAACAGTAGATGAGGTGATTGCTATGTTTTGAATGCCCCCTCTAAAACTCACATTGAAATTTAATCCCTAATGTGGCAATATTGAGAGGTGGGACTTTAAGAGGTAATTGGATCATGGGTTAATGGAGTAAATGGTTAGTGAATTAGTGAGTTAGCATGTGAGTGGAACTGGTGGCTTTATAAGAAGAGGAAGAGAGACCTGAGCGAGCACATTAGCACACTCGGCCTCCTTGCCACAGGATTCCCTCCGACACTTGGGACGCTGCAAAGAGTCCCCACCGGCAAAAGGCCCTCATCAGATGTGACCCCTCAACCCTGCACTTCTCAGCCTCCAGAACTGTAAGAAAGAAATTTGTTTTCTTTATAAATTACCCATTTTCAGGTATTCTGTTATAAGCAACAGAAAATGAATTAATATAGGGATGTTTCTCTTAAGAGAAGTATTCGAGCCAGTAAATAAAAAGAAATGATAGAATATCTCCGCTGTGCAACCCCCAATGAACTGATCTAGGCATTGATCATCAGTTGTTGAGAGAGAAAGAGAGAACCAGACATTATGTGTCTATGTCTTCTTATGGAAAATGAATAACCAAAGCCCAATCTGTGAGGTATTCTTACCAAAAGAATCTAATCTAAATCTGATAAAGCTTCTAGATCTAACTACAAATCTGCAGAAAATACAAAGGACAGAGGAATATATTGAACTACACCATGGTGATTCAGTGAGAATAATTGGACATGGAAAACATTAGAGGACAAACAAAAAGTAGCAAGAAAAAAAGAGATGCAAAGGGGGAACCTATAGATTAAAAGATTTTTAAATGTGTCAACCAATTAGAGGTGAGGACCTGACAACAATCCTGATTTTAAGGGAGAAATAAATAAAAATATATTTATGGCATCAGACAATTAGGAATTTTAACATTGTTAGCATATTTTATGGTATTAAGAAACTACTGTTCAATTTTTAAGAGTGGCAATGGTATTGTGCTTACTTTTTTTATAAAAAAAGTCCTTGTCTTTTAGGGATACATCCTGAAATATTTACAGATGAAATGATATGATGTCTGGGATTTGCTTCAAAATAATATGGGGTGAGAGGGAGTGGCTAGGACAAAACATGCTATAGGCTGATGGTGGATGGGTGCATGGGGGGTTATTAAACAATTCTGTCTACATCTGTACAAATGTTTACATTTTTCCAAAATAGAAAAGTTGTTTATTTTTCTCAGTTTCCATATATGGAATGAAAAAGACACTAAGAACTAGATTTTTTTCTTCTTGAAGAAATAGGAAAGCCTGGTGAACAACCAAACAGTTATTGGGTTTGTGTCATAACCAGGCTGGGGATCCTTGGAAAATCATATAATGATAATAGTTCCTCTTGACAAAAATCTCAAGGTTGAATTAGAATTATTTCATATTCTGTTAAACTGAATTCCACTGCCAAACTGTAAATTTTCTGAGTGAAAGATCTATTTTATTCACCTTTGAATTCCTAAAAGATAGTACAATGCTTTGCACATCATAGACATTCAACACATTCATGTTGAATTAAGCTGAATTTCTCCCTAGCATATTACTTTGCCCAGATAAAGTAATTACTTAAGCCATTTAAATCAAGGGTCCTTTCAGAATTCTCTTTCAGATGTGACCTCTAATCTTGTAAAGGAGATATTTTTGCCCAGAGGCCTTTGACATCCCTTAAATATAACCATAAATGAAGCCATTTATTCAACCTATGTGTAAAATCTGCCCTATTCAGATAATATACTGTTATCTAGTAAGGTCTAAAAGAGTATTCTATTTTATTTAAATGTAGATTGATGTTTTCCAAATTAGAATTTGATTTTTAAAATATGCTACAGTAAAATGATGCCAGAGAATCCAAGCATGGGAAAAGCTGGTTCCGGTTCAGCCGGCCAGGCTGAAGCCAAGTTCAGGTCCACCCAGCCAGCCAGGTTCAGCTCCTGCACCTCTACAACCCATAAAAGCAGCAAACAGCTCTGCGTTTTCTGTTTAATATGGTGGTTTCATATGAGTCCTTTTTTTTTTAAAGATTTCCAATAATTTCTTTTTAGTTAGAAAACCATTTGTTTAAAAGGGATTTAGCTATCTTACAGTGACTCAGGGCATCATTATAAATTTTCCTGACCTGTAACCATGCAGAAGTACCAGGTAATGGAGAAATGGAGTAACTATAATAGCATGTTAGAGAATACATATTTATTGAAAATATTTTACATACAATTCAATGCTTTTTTTTAGCAGTTAAAAAGCCCACTTATTTTAACCTTCATCCATAGCTTATCCCAGGTCACTTGTGTTACTCTCCTGTCTTCTAATTAACACCAATGTAAAAATAATGCTCATAGTACCCTGTAGAACACATAACCTAGAAAGGTCCCTGTCACAGTCTAAAGCCTGTGAAAAAGTAAGACACAGTGGAAAAAAATCTCAGAGCAGAGTACTTTCTATAGAGTATTCAAAGCCTCTCCTCTTTTGCCAGGAAATATCCCCCCAAAAGACTATGGAAACTCAAGGCTTATTAGTACTAAATTTTTTTTTCATTTTGTATTATTCAAATAAGACCTGTAACTCTAGAGAACTAACTGCAAACCTTAAGATGTAAAAAGACTACTTTTTATGTATGAAAAGAGGTCCAATAACTTCTCACTGGAGAGGAAGAAAATGTCAGCACACTAAAACAGAAAATGAAAGAGGAGCCTAAAATTGGGAAGAGTTGACAGTGAAATATGAAGGCAGGCCAAGGAGGTCTAAGAAATCAGATCAGCTGCATCTTAATTACCAAGATTCCAAAATAAATTTACACACATATTTCTGAGCTCATCCCCAGTGGGATTTTATCTCTGCCCCCCTTTATTTTAACTCAAGTGGGTATTATTGTCAGAACATATCAGTCTCATCTGTTAAACTACATTTTAACTAAGTCATTATACACTGCTGAAGATTTGCCTTTCTGCTTTAGCCACATTTAAATAAGTGCTAGGACTATTTAATGCACTATAAATATTTCAGATCAAAAACCAAGCAAATAAGCCTTACCCAGACAAGTAGAGAGCACCAGCAACTGAGCCACGCTGAGCGTATGTTAAATGCCTTGAGAGAGCAGTAATGGCCTATTAATCAGCACAGGTTAAATGGCCCCACCACCTGCTGTACATCAACATTCATATTCTGATCAACTATTTAAAGAGACAAGCAATGTCATTACCATCCTGCGCCAATTCTAGCTTTCAGAATGAAAGACTTTGGGTCAGTTATCATCTATTTCCATATCATATTAACAGTCACAGATTTTTAGCAACTCGAAACCTGAATCTAAAACCTAAGTACTAAAATAAATCACTGGCTCCCAGCACTAGAATATTCCATCCTGTTTTTAAAAAATTAACTCTCTGAATATTTTTCTTTGATTCTTCACTACACATGTCATGGCAAAAAATGCACTGTACTAGAATTGATTGATAGTCAACAGTCAATGATTAAGTTCCTGTTATGAACAACGCTTTGGGTCTCAACAGTGAGACCAAGAGAAACACTATCTCAGCCATCACGTTGCTCAAGGTATAATAAGCCATGGTTCCTAGCTTCAGATTTACCACTGAACTTGAAGTTAGTTACATGACCTTGGACAAGTCATTTAATCTCTCAGTCTCTTTATTCTCATCTGTAAAATATGGAAGTTGGACGAGATTCTTTCTACTAAAATACTATGAATACCTTTACTGCTGTTACTGCTGGGTTTTTACATTAAAGGGAGCAGATGAAAGTACTCATTATCCAAACATCTACACTGGGCAGTATAAAGTTTACTGACTTGCTCTTTACTATGAATATACAGGCCAACTATCTCCAGTTTTAATCTTCAAAGTTTCACCTGACATACGATCTTGAGTCCTTGATAGACCACAGGGAAAGGCATCACGCTTAACACACACAGTACTTTCTTTCATAAGGTAAGAAGCTACAGTAGAAGAAACTAATAATTTATGATTGTGAAAGTCTAATCCATGTCCTTATGAACCTGAGCACACAATGCCCCTCCATCCATATCAATTATTCTAGCTGAATATCTGTGCTGCTACTGATTCATGAAAAGGTCAAATGAGTTTAAATTTTCAAAAGAAGAATATAGATTTACTCCCTTTATTCCTCTTTGATGTTTTAATTATTACTTATACTTATTCAGCATTATGTAACTACTGGGACTGAAAATTCAGAATTAGGAGCTATGATCTGAAGGCTAAAGTTTCTGAATCTGCTTAAAATTATAGAACTCCAAATTTGGAGGAAATTCAAGCCTAAATCCCTGACTTTAGAGGTCATATACATATGCATACACATTTATATACACATATATGTACAAATTTAATTCAAGGAATATTTTTTATCTGATGCTATCTCCAAGCAGATAACCCAAGGAATTAACTCATTTTCCCAATATCCTACAGCTAGCAAGTGACATTGAGGATTGAACCCAGGGCTTCCAGCTCTGAGCCTGGTGCTCTTTCCACTACAGCACATGATTATCCTCAATCTAAGCAGATAACAAGATCTCTTCAAAACTCCTTCTTAATTCCTAGGTTCTTTGGAAATGGTTAAAATCCAGATGGCTCACTATCCTACTGAAAATAATTAGGCCTTCCATTTTCTAGGTGAAATTAAAAAGAATACTCCATCTATTGGAGTTCTTAGTTGCAAGTAATAAAAAGTCTCTGGCTAATTCAAGAAGACAGTATTTTTTTAAGGACTTTTGGGTAGTTTCCAGAATCACCAGAAAATATGGAGATATAGGTTAGAAAAATAGACAGAAATAAGAAGACTAGGTAGCAGCCAGGACTGGAACAAAAATTAGGTCACAGACTAGATTGGTGGGCTCAACACCCTAGGCCCTCAATGTAAGATAGGTTGAAGAATATGCATGTTGCCTTTTCAGCTTCTATCATGGAAGTCAGGTTCTGCTATGGGGCTTCCCAAATATAGGAAGAGGTACAGACCGAGGGAAGCTAGACAGCTAGCTAAAAAACAGATAGGTGATTAAGAGAGAGAGAAAGAAATGGACGCTCAAGTAATATATTTGAGAAACTTAAAGAAATGCATTCATTCCAAATAAATTAAACTTCTTTAAAAGTGGCTGGAAAATGATTGCTATCTAATATCTAAACTAATATCAAGAATTTATTAATGGTAGTGTTAAAGTTTAACATCATATAAATATTATAATATATGTAGGAGGATCCACATAAAAATGTTTATGCCATTATCTTTGGGTGGTAGAAAATGAATAATTTTCTAAAATTTATACTTAGCTAAGCTAGGCATGGTGGCATGCACGTGTAGTTCCAACTACTCAGGAAGATTATTTGAGCCCAGGAGCTCAAGGCCAGCCTGGGCAACACAGCTTCATATGTTAAAAAAAAAAAAAAGAGTTTTTAAAAGTTTATACTTAGCTAGAGCTTCTAAATTTTTCTACAATTCATGTGCATTATCTGCTTAATTTTTTACCAAAATAATAATGAGATGAGGAGCTTTCTAATTCTACTAGTAATTGCATGTGATGCCAGAAATGTTAACAACATATATGGCTTTTTATGACATACACCAAAAACAAACTTTGTGTGCTAACTTTATTTATGCAATTGTTTTATAAACATAAATATTTCCATTTTCACATATAATACGATATCCTTAAAGACTGGAATCTTTTAAATTATTTTTTAAAAACAAACATCACAGTTCAGATACAAAGAGGGTTTAGCATCTCAAAACACCTTGTATTTCCTTCTTTACCAATTCATACATTTCCTTTCCTATTGAGCTTTATTGCTATCAATTGCAGTTGCCTATAGCTTTCTACTGCTCTTGCTCCTGGAGGGTTAATTTATAACACTTGGATTTCTTGGCACTCTTTCCCTCCGTTTTCTCCCCAAATAACCAAGCCCTATATAACCCTTAATTTTGCTAGTTGATTCTGTTCCCAGGCACTATTTATAGCTGGAGATAATCCCAGATTCGGACAGCTGATCTGGCCCATAGTTCTGAGATCTGTGATCCCATTGAGTTTTACCACATATGATCCTAGGCCACAAACATGTTACGGGAATATATGTAAACAAAGAAGTTCAATAAAGAGGAAACATAGGTGCAAAAATATGGATCCTATACTATAAAGTTTTCACAACATATTTTAAAGGATAGGGAACTTACCATACAGCTAAAAATACATTTGCATTTTCGTAGGCAGCAGTGAAGCTTCCCCTTGGTGCAGATAGGCTCCTAGCACCCTATGAGCAGACCAGGCTCATTTCCTATTGTTCCTTTCACCTGCAGCAACTTCCTTGAATCTCTCCACCAGCTTAAGCCTACATGTTGCTTCCTCAAAAAACAGTTTTAAATTCTGCCTTTTTCCTGAGGATGTACAGATGTGTGAACAAGAATGAAAAAGAGGAATAAAAACCTTAAAAGCAGTCATAAATAATAATCATAGATACCATTGCTACCAAGTACCAGACTTACTCCTCAAATCAACCTATAAGCATGGATTGAGTACACCTACTATGTTATAGATACCATTACCATTAAGGCAAATATAACATGTTCTCTGCCCTTACAGAATTTTCAGTATCATGGGATCAAATACATGCAAAAATATTTCAACACAAGGGGCTAAGGGCAGAGATAAAAGGAAATTTTGCCTAGAGAACAAGAGTTTGTTGCAGCCTGGACTTGGGGGAAGGTTTCTTCAAAGAAGCCCATTTTACAGACAAGAAGACTGAGGTTCACAGAGGTTCAATGCTCAAGATCACAAACTAGTAAGTGGTGCAGCCAGAAATCAAACACAATCCTCTCTCAGCCCAACATTCCTACGTGCTTTCCATTATTGGAAGTTCATTCCCAACACCAAGTTTCATAAGGCTGTCACCACAAGTACCAAAACCTTGGTTGTTTATAACAACAGAAATTTATTCTCTCACAGTTCTGGAGACCACAAGTCTGAAATCAAGGTATCAGCAGGGTTGGTTCCTCCTGAAGGCTTAGAGAGAGAATCGGCTCCAGGGCTCTCTCCTAGTTTCTGGTGGCTGCCAGCAATGCTCGATGTTCCTTGGCTTGGAGATGCGTCATTCCAATCTCTGCTTCTGTCTTCACATGTGCTTCCTTTCCATGTTTCTCCCCTGTGTTTGTGTGCCTTAAATCTCCCCTTTCTTTCTCTCATAAGGACACCAGTCATTGGACTTAGAGTGATTTAGGATGATCTTTTCTCAAGAATATTAATTCAATTACATCTACAAAGACTCTATTTCCAGTTAAGGTCACATTCACAGGTACCAGGAATTAGGACTTCAATTTATCTTTGGTGGGAGAGGGTGAGGCGGATGCTATTCAACCCACTACACCAAGCACATTGTTTACAAGCCTATTCCAGCTTTTATTTTCCTCTAGATCTACTTGTCTGAAAACCTCACATTCAGCCAAGGATTTGTGGATAACCCCCAAGAATGTACACAGCATTGATCATGCAGGCAGCCTTCCAAACCACCGTGGATAAGTGAAGGCTTACCAAGGCCCCACTGTGGCTATCTCATTCCATTCATCTTCCTGTTAAATTTCTCACTAGTCTTCTGGTTTCTTGCTGGTCTCTTGCTCCTTCCCAAAAACAGGATCACAACGTCAGGCTAGCTGCAACACTGGCCTTCCCAATTTGCTTGCCAACTATTTCTGACACTACATGAGTGGGGTGGGGGGCCTGTTCCCCTCTCCAAGTCAAGTCATCCCCCTCCAGCAGCTCAGCTCCTCTCTCTCATGGCTTGCCCCACTCTGACCAAGCTGTCACATGACGGCACTGAGGGGGTGCAAAGGGAGCAGCTCAGGTTAACATGCCACAGACTCTCATTGTTTGTACTCAAGGTTTAGCAGTCTTCTCAGATAAACATTTATCAATTTGTGGTATGCCCTTGGTCATTTTCCAGATTTCTGAAATGGTTGTTTTTTATGGTATTGTCCAGTGTTATCATTGCTTTTGAGAAAAGGATTTACTATACTCCTTACTCTACCATTCCAAAAAGTCCTAATACCCAGTTTCTAAATAGTAACAAAAAAGAGCCATTGCCATGTTGCAACTTGCAACCATATGCTCATCAGTGAAAAGAGAGGCAGGGAAGCCTCCGGAAATGCTCACTTGGCCAGGGTGGGATAGGACTAGGTGGAGCTGAATTTATAACAATTAATTTCTTCTTCCCTTTAAGTATATTTGTTGTCTAGACTTTCTCAATATCTCAATAGTAAAAGAAAAGAGTAGAATTTCCTAAACATATATTTTTACACAATAAAGGAAGGGTTCAAAATTCTAGATAAAATAACCCATCCATCAAGATGCAAATTGCTACAGCAATTGCAGATTACTCTGTACACACAGAGAAAAATACCTATTATTATTGTCCATGGACCATATCAATTCACTTTAAATATTTATGAATTTTTTTACTTTATAAATCTATAAACCTGTCATTATGGAAATTTTCCATAGCTTTTCTTTCTTTGACTAGGAAACCAAATAACTGAAAAATTGTTTTAAATCTTTGAAAACCACTCTTCTTTATAATACAATCCAGCTAAAAAGTGATAAATGTAATTGTTCATTATTGACTTTGGGGCTAAGGTGGCTCAAAGTAACTATATCTATTTTTCCATCTATTCTTTCACCTGCACATGCTCATAAACACAATTACAAGATATGCTTTCTTTCAGAGGCTACAAACTGATAAACTCTAGGTGAAAAGTCGGCTCAATTTAGCTTTTTGTACCTTTCAAAATGTGGAGCTAACAATTAAAATCCATTTATTTTATATAAAAATATGGATACCTACCTTTTCTTGAGAAAGGGCCTAGTGCTACCAGATCTAATAATAACTGCCTTCTTTAGACAGGGCAAGCAGTCTCCAATATGTTGCAATCCCCACCTGCTTCTGTTGTCTTTCTAGCATTGAGAATAAATGTCAGCTACCATCAGTCATTGCTCTTGCATTATTTTTTTATGATAGAGAAATATTTTTCTATAAAAATGCCTTTATTAAAAATGAGAAGAAAAGGTAGAAACCAAGAGAGCTATCTGATTATCCAATTTGTGCCCATGCATTTTCCTCTTCATGTGTTTAGGTGGTGCCACATCTATCAATAGAAGCCCCTGAACAACTTTCTTGACCTCTGACTTTCCTTTCCAGAAAGGAGGTACTTACAACAAAACTTCCTTCCCATTGTCCCCAAAATCTCTGCTTAAATGGTTAAGGATTTATGGAAGATGAAGGCTCAATGGAGGCAAGAGAAGGAAACAAAATAAGTGCCTAATACAAAGAAATACACAACATTAGTTATACTTTTACAAAGAAGAGAGCATAGGCAGCTATGAGATTCCAACACATACATTCCATAAGTACATGAAGGGGAAAATGCATGGGCACAAATACCACTGAATAAGGTACAGTGAGTCTTAGGTATCTGTGTTGGGAGCAACCCACATGCTGAAACATTGCCCAACAGACAGAGAGATCCTTGCACTTTGGCTCTAAGAAGAATATGATATCTGTGCTCTAAGGAGGGACCTGTCCTAGGCTACTCTGGCCCAAAGGCTCTGCTTTCAATTCCAGGATAATTTATGATATCCTCTGGAGATTCCAAGGGCAAATCAAGACATTATGTTGGCTTTTTTTATAAATCAAGTCAAAATTGCCACTTCAAAATGTAAAAGATTTTTTTAATTAACAAGTAATGTACACTACAGACATTCTTCATCTTTACCCCAAAGCTGGGGCTCAGGAAAAAGGGCAAGCTATAGGAATAAGACATATCATACAACAAGGAAGTTTTTCTTTCTTGAAAGTTTAATGGTTCTTAGAAAATGACCATCCTTTCCTGGAAATAAAGAGGGGACTACAAAGGATCAGTTTAAAGTTTCAAATGAAGACATTAATAGAACAATGAACACCAGGTTCTTACCATACAGTAAGTATTATAAAAAGTCTAGAGATCAAATTGGGAGCTAACTTTCCCTGCCCTATCCTGCCCAGCAGCTCCTCACTGTGAAATTGCCCTTTACAAATTAATAAAGAGATGCAAAATGAGAATTGTGTTATGGACCTAAACTTTGCAAAGGCACAGGCATAGTTAAAGATAATAATAATAACCAGCCATTGTCTCCTAGTTCGCTTTCCTATAATCACTATTCAGGAGTCACACAGTTGATGGTCATAAAGATTCTTAAGTTTCTCTACTGATAACATTACCCTTGTGGAACCTAAGGCTGCTTTTTGAGGTGTCTTCCAGACCCTGCATTCTGGTGGAATGGCTGACCCACCCAGACCAGTGGCCCATACCAAGGAAATGACTCAACTGGTTTTGCAACTTCCACCCAGGAACAAATTCAGTACAAGGAGAAAATTTCTACATCCCTGTAATTCCACTCCAAACCCAGCCAATTAGCAGACCCAATTGCCTAGCCCTTTGCCTGCCAAACTATCTTTAAAAACACTTTCTCCCAAATTCTCCGGGAAACAGATTTGAGAATTTCTTTCATCTCCTCTCATAGTGCCTGTGATATTAAACTCTTTCTCTGCTGTAACCCCTGCTGTCTCAATGCATTGGCTTCCTCTTGAGCAGGGGGCAATGAATCTGGTAAGGCTGTAACACCTACTTCCAAACTCACTTTGCCCTCATTAAATTCATCTTTCCATAAAATTGAATTAAGCACTGCTAGATTAATAATTTAGAACAACTTGAGAAAGAAACAAAATATATTTTGCTGCTTTTAAGTGTTCACTTAGATAATAAAACTACAAAATTATAAAACACCAAAATGCAACACAAAAGCCGAGTGCAGTGATACATACCTGTGGTCCCAGCTACTCAGGAGGCTGAGGTGGGAGGATTGCTTGAGGCCGGGAGTTGGAGGCAGCAGTGCACAATTATCATGCCTCTGTATACCCACTGCACTTTTTAGTGAAACTCTGTGTCAGAGAGAGAGAAAGAGAGAAAGCAAAGCAAGGTATAAGGGTATAAGTGTTCCACATATGGCAATCTTTGGACCACGCAAGACTCTTAGGGAAAAGAACATGGACTAAAAGGGAAAAGCTAGTCTATAATCCTGAACTCTAATACTCACTGCCTGTGTAACCCTGGATAAATCACTGACTGCTTCTCTCTGGGACCAGTAATTAAAGTGATTCAATTAGATCGAAAAGTTCTCTTTTGGCTCAGACTAGAACTTAGTACAAAGAATATCAAAGACTTTCAAAAGGTTTGTCACTATATTCCATACTGGTTGTGGTTTAAATTATTAGGCAAGTCCTGAAATTTTCATTCTAATAGTGTATATTATTATGACAGAATAAAGAACCAATGACTATAAGGTAGACTTAAACATGGAAACTTCCTAAGGTTTTAATCCAGGAAAGAGGGTAGATAATATGATTAAAATGTCAAACTTCCTCCAGAAAAATGCACAAATACATTTCCACTAAATTTTTAGAAGATTCACAGATGCATAGAAGGATTGAATTTTGAGAAAAACTGGGATTTGAACATGAGAATAAGAAAGAAGGAGTTACCTAATGAGCTACCTTCCCAGGCAGTGGAGAAGAAAGATACCCATGTGGTTCTTTGCTTAAAATCTAAATGCATTGTATTTGACAGCCACTTTATGATATAATAAATCTTATTCTAGCTAGTCTCCAAATAAAACTCTAAGATCTCTTGAAACTAGAAAGCAAATACAGCATTTTTACTTATATTTGAGCTTTTGAAAATATTAACAGAATCTTTTCATTCATTAGGAAAAGGAAGTGTTTTTCATTTTCGTTCAAAGGCCAATTTCCTCTTCATTCTTAAAAAATAAATAATAAATCTGGCATAAGAAATGGTGAGATGCCCTCTTCTGTTTCTAGACAGTTAATGCAGGGTTTTTGAATACTGGCAATTTGAAGGATTTTGCATTAAACTGTGAACACAGCAGGATTTTAAAACACGAAAGCATTTCTGTTGACCTCCAGCTATTGGAATATCTCCTTATGCAGCAGAAGTTCCTCTTTGCCAATTAAAAAGTCCTCATTCCTCTCTCTGTGCAATAGCACACCCCGTTCCTGGCTAAGAAGAAAATAAAATTAACCTTGGGCTGGTGGCTGCACTGCCTGATTTCCCTGGGTGAATGAATGCGCTCACCAAATGTATAAATAATGTGTCCAAGTTTCCCTGTTGTTCAGTTTTTTCACATTCATTGCCCAGAAACCTTGAGCATGATTCCAAACGGCTAATGTGTTAATACTTTCTCCAGAATTTGATTCCAGTTACTGAAAAACCTACAATATAACAGTAAACCCAGAAGGATGACTCAAACGTCCTGTTCCTTGTTGGCAGAATTTGGTGTGCAACTTGCAAAGTTTGACAAATCATGCAAAGAAACAAATGTAAAAGGACAGTTCCAAGATCCAAATCGAGGTGCTGGAGCACAGTTGTTTTAGTGGAACTACCACTGGGCTGCTGCCAGTTGCATCTGGGCAGAAAGGAAATGCAAATTAAAAGGAAAAATTAGGCCATTTTAGAGCAAAATGAATTTTCAGCAAAAGCTCAGTGCTAACACTAAAGAATAAAGAAGTTATTATTCAGTTTTAAATCGGATTGATTAATTCTTTTTCTTGGTTATTCTAAACTGCTTCTTTCATTCTTCCCCAGAGTCACTGAGGTGTTTTGATAAGGTTTCGTTATTTCTGCAGCACCAGTTCTTATCTTTGATACTTCATTCAACCTCTTTTCATCTCTTCAGCTACAGAAAGTGATTTTGACCTTGCCTAAGACCCATAACCTTTCCTGAAAACAAAGCTAATTCCTTCTTTTAATCATCTTCCAAACTAAACAAATAACTTTAATATAGAAAATCAGACCTTGAAATCAGAACTGAATGACACTTCTCTACTACTTCCCAGTCCTGTGAAGTTGAGACTCCTCAGCTATTAGATCCAAAAATACCTGTCTCAGTTACATCATCAACTATCTGTTAGGATAAAATGAGGTTATATGCAGAAATGCACTTTAATATTTACTAAGTAATAATAAATTGAAAGTATCTATTCCTTTTTGAAGATGCTAGCTAAATATGACCTCTGTCCTCTCCCATAATCTGGCCTTCCAATAAATAGTAACAGTATTAACTTGGAAAGCTCAACACCCCTCTGTCACCACACCCTTAGCTCCATCTTCTAGGAGATCTAGAAAGAGGAGGATCATGAAGTTGATTCTTGTCTATCGGTTTTCTAAGACTGTGGTCCCCAACCCCCAGGCCATGGTGGGGTACTGGTTGGTGGCCTATTAGGAAAACAGGGCCGGACATGCACATCACAGCCTGAGCTCTGCCTCCCGGGGCCACGCCCCACCCTCCGCACCTTCCCCCACGTCCGAGGAAAAATTGTCTTCCATGAAACCAGTCCCTGGTGCCAAAAAGGTTGGGGTCCACTGCTCTAAAACACACCAAACACACACACACACCACCGACACACACACAGTGTGAGTGAACACTTATATAGCATCCTGACCCTGAACTTGCTGGCTAACCTTCATGGACATAGATGGAATGAATAAGAAGTTCTCTAAGTTCGTAGTTGTCAATCAGGCAGTCCAAGAGTAATACCAGGACCCTGAGTTCAGACATTTACTCAAAACAACAAATTCAAAATCATCTCAGAAAAGTGAAAGAGGAGACAGAAATGACTACAGACATTTTTCAAAAGTGAAGTAAGGGAGTGAAAGGTGTGTGTGATTGCAAAATGGAGAAGAAAGATGAAGCTCCACTGTCAGTGTCACTTTTCCACACAGCAGGGCTGTCATTTGAGAAGCAGAGGGTAATAGAAGGCATCCGTAACACTGTGATACCTGGACACTTTTCTAATTCGGCTTTAGAAAGACCTAGTGGCTCTAGAAGGTGGCTCCATACACCAAGAAAGATTTAGGTCTCATCTGAAAAAGTACCTCAAAACAGAGAGCAATTAATACCTTGGTTACCAAAGCTTAATAAGAAAAGATGTAAATTCTGTAAACTCTTGAAATATACATTCTTCCAGAGCAGAACTGGAATTAAATAGCATAGGATGACAGATTCTTAGAAAATGTTTTAGAGATATAGACCCTTATTCCAAATCAATAAGGTCTTACACCCTTATATTGAAAGTGTTGAGAAGGTCACTACTGAGGGAGTCTTACATATTTGAATGCTAATAAGTGTTGCAGCTCAGAAAATGATACCCCAAACTGAAGGTCTCAGAAGCAGCCAAAAAAGCCAGAATTTTCCTCTGAACTCCTCCCCTCCTGTCTCTGGCCCCTCATTCTTCTCTCAGTCTAGCCGTAGAAACTAGAATCCCTCTTCCTCAAGGCAGGTCATAGAAATCAGAACTCCTTTTCCTCCAAAGCCAGCCACAAAACTGGAAAATATTACTCTATCTTTCCTCTCGCTTTTCTGTGTAAAAACTGGCCATAAATAAATCATCTGACCCACATTGTTTGACTGTAGGTCAGAAGATGCTCATTCCAGAGAGGCTCCTGCCCCATACCCAGAAGGAAGAAATGCGTACTCAGAGAGACCAAGAAGAATCTAGACAGACCGGCCTGTCTGGGTTTCCTCACCTATTTCCTCATCTATTAGCATTAGATCATACTCTTTCTGTCCAATCATATTTCTACATAGGTGTCCACACTTTGTTAAACCTAAGCATAAAAAGGGACAGTTTCCCCTGGATCTTTGGGTCTTCATTCTGAAGGCTCTCATCTCATATAAAACTATAATCAAACAGATTTGTGGACGTTTTCATCTATGAATCTACCTTTGTCAGTGATTTTAAGTGAAACTTCAGAAGGTAAAAGGGAACCTTTACCCAATGGGGAAATGTCAAAATGCAATTTTCCTGTCCCACATTTTCTTTTTCATTACTTGTACTCATATGCAAACACCGTTTTAATTTGTTTACTTCAATATAGGCTCCTGATTGAATCTGTTAAATATAATAAGTTTGCATAGTATATCCCTGAACCAGGAACACTGTCCTCCCATCCTTCCACAAAGCTGTATTCCTGCCCATGTTGTGGTAAATCAGTTGCAAGTCTGTCACCATGGATGGTTATGAGATTATACGAGTTGCTGGCACTGTTACCAAAAACTTGGCACTTGTCCACAAGGCCGAATCAGAAAAATGAGGACAAGTGTTTTGGAGAGAAGGAAAGAGAATTTTTATTACTTTGCCAGCAATGTAGGAAACATAGTAGACCTTCTCATCTCAAAATCCAATTTCCTCCACATAAGCAGAAATACAGAGCTTTTAAAGGGTGGGCCCTCAGTTCTAGGCTATTGTGGCTAACTATTCTAATCCTCCCATCTCTGCTAAAGACAAACCCTGTAGACTCCGCCAGCTGTCTACCTGGGGGGCTGGCACAGCCTGGCATGGAGTTATCTCTTTTACCAAAGGACTTAATCTGCCTCAGGGATCCAGGTTAGGCTGCAGTTCCCAAAAAGAGTTTTATAGAAACAGAAAATATTTTTTTTTTCCTCCAGGCCCTTCCCTCATTTGATCCCACCATGATGAAATCACTTTTGTCAGATGAAACAGGGCTGGGAAGGCCTGAAAAAGAAGAGGCTCATGCTTACATATCTGAAATAAGAACTGCTTACATACCTGAAATAAGAACTGTCTCCAAGAACTTACTAAAAATCCTTTCTATTCCTTCACGCATCTTCTGCTTTGATAAAGTTTATCACTAGACAATCTTTTAGGACTGCAGCACTTCAAATAAGATGTTCACAGAACACTTGCCCAGTAACAGCATCTCCACCAATGAACTGACAACTCTGGCTTTGAGCCTCTGGAACCAATGGCCTCTGTTTCTGAGCAGTTTATGTAAATCTCTTTTTTTTGCTAATAAAAGCTCCTCTTACCCTTCTCTCACCAAATGCACTGATGGCTTGCCATTTTGTGCATTCCAGATCATAATCCTTATTTCTATTTCCAAGTAAACCCTGATGTCTTTTTTTAGGTTGACAAGATGATGAAAATATTCCCACAGACATCAACAATGTAAAGTTTCTTTAATAGTAGAGGATATGAAAACTTCAAGGATGGCTACATAAGCAGGTGTAGGGGAACAAAAAATGGCTTCCCTCTATGCTTCTAGGTTCTTTGGCTGGGCTACAAATTACAGTGGCCTAAGGCAGATTAACAAAAGGAAAAAACATTTTAATTATCTACATACACATGGGAGTCCCACAAAATAAGAGACTCCAAGAAAGATCAGATGATTTAAACTTATATAGCACCTGAGCTACAGAAAAGAATAGGCACTTGGAGCTTCTGGGGGTGGGTGACACAAGTTATGGGATGGTGACTGGAAAGTAAATAAAGATTGTCTTCTTATGCAGATAAAAACTCTCTCAGGTAATAAAAGTTGTCTCTGAGCAGCTCTCAGAAGAACAAGTCATGATCTGTGACAAAGTCTGGGCTGGTGTCACCTCTAGTCTCCCCTCCTGTGATCCAAGCTGATCTTCCCTGGTTGATGAGATTCCTGAGGAGGAGACTGATAACAATTCAGTTCCTCTTGGAGGATCTATTTTCAGATGGATAAGGGAAGTTCAGAGAAAGCTCCTCTCTGCATTTGCTGTTCCCCAGGTGCCCTCAGTTTAAAGTAATTAGCATACCAAAGCAGCATATTTTGGGGTAGGATTCCCTGAACTCCTTCAGAGCCAATAATGTAAATAGAAGCAAAACTTTCCAGCCCACCCCTCCCCCAGGGCCCCGTATTTCACAGGGAGACACACTACTGTGGATAAGCCACCCTCCTGGGAGTGAGAATTTGGTAGACATAAGACATCTTTTCAATCCTTATGAAGATCTGATGCCTGTCTCTTCTGGAAACCACTCGGGCTATGCCTTACTACAAAACACCCTTATACCCTTCCTAGGTGGTTATGGCAATGCTGGGAGAAGCAAAGGTCCTTTTTCCAGAAGCCTGCTCTCCCAGGGTGAGGCTTCTGGGCAGTCTGAAGCTCACTCTTACACCTGTCATTTTCAAAACATGTCAGAACTTCAGGCACTGTACTTTCTAGAAGTGCCATGAGGAAAACCAACAGAGGAGGAATTATGACATTTAGTTAGTTAGAAGTTTGGTTGCCAAGTACTTAACAATGTGCAAAGAGGCAGGGATAGCATTGCTGGTATTTCAGGAGCTTTTGAAAAACAAGACCAAGACCAATATTCTCTTCCTGCTCCTTTTCCTCAGTTTCTAAGCAAATTTAAATAGGGTCATTTCCTCTTCTAATCATATCGGCTGGCTTGTCTTTTGCTTCATTAAGAAAGTTTAAGCCAACAGACAGAAACCATCTCAGCTTTCTTTTATATATATATATATATATATATATTATAGTTTTATATATATATAGTTTCTGCATTAGCTTCCCTTAAGAAGTGGTAAGGCAGAGTGGTCAGAAGTGTGAACTCTGAAACCAGACTACCTGTCCACTTGGCTACCTACCAGCTGTATGATCTTGGACAAGTTACTCAAACTCTCTGTGTCTCACTTTTCTAATCTTTAAATGGGGGTGATGATAGTAATACATACCTCATGGGGTCCTTGTGAAGAAGAAAAGCTAACATTTACTAAATATTTTGAAAGTGTTCACAATAGTACCTGGCACATAGTAGGTATGTATCAGTGTTTGCTGTCATTATTCCAATCTCCAAAGATGAAGAAACCTTCTCCTTTTTGAGGTAAGCTCCTACACTTGTACCCTTGATGCCATTTCCATCATCTCCAATAAGAGCTGGCTCCATCAGTGTCTTCCTCCTGGATCTGCAATCTCTCCCTCTCTCCTGCTCCCCCTCCTTAGATGTTAAAGATGCTCAAGTGTGGAGGAATTATGGAAGGGTTCGCAGAGGAAGGTCAACTGAACATGGCCTTAAAGGCTCAGTAGCCTTTTGATTGATGGAAGGAGGGGTAGCAGGGTAGCAGTAGGGGTGGAGGAGGTGGGATCTCAAGCAAAGAAAACAGCCCTAGAAAATAGCTTTGACATTGCATGGAGTGTTTGAGGTGTTGACCAAGGTGTTAATGGTATAGAAGACCTGGGATGATTTCCTAAAGATAAATAAGTCTCTAAGGCAAAGTTAGAGACAGAGTTAGTTAGTTAGTTAGTTACTTAGTTACTTAGTTGCAGAGTTAGTTATAAGTCTATAAGGCAGAGTTACAACCTCAAATGCCAAAGGGGCCATGAAGGTAAACTGAATGAGTCAAGTAAGCTGGTTAAGAAAATAGGTAAGGAAGTGGATCTCAAACTTGCTTCCCACCTAAAAGCAGAGCCTTGACAGGGGCTTCACTGCAAGCAGTTTATTGTAGGAGGTGTTACCAAGGAATGAGAGTGAGGGACCAGAAAGAGTAAAAAGGAGGAGGGGAGAAAGTCAGTTCAAGGGTGAATATAGATCTGGTTACTGCTATGGAAATTTTCAGCTCTATTCCACTGGCGGTTCTCTGAGGAGCTATGAAGAATGCACCTTGGAATCATCCATCTGACACATAAGAGTAGGGAGCATTCATTAACTTGCTCTTGACCTTCATTACTCGAGTTACCTCACAGGACATTAACATCTCACACTTCCAGTTTGCACCTGCATCAGGAAGGGTGCTGAATTCCTACATGTGTCCCACCCTGCAGAGGCAGAGAATCTGGGACTTAAAGCAAGATTTAGAAAGTGAGGCAGCAGCTCAATTAGGGAGGTAGCCCCAGGGGAGTCCAGTCCAGGGGGCACTGTTGCAGAGTGGACAAAAGCTCATGCCCCATCCAAAGAGTGTAGCCCCAACTCACTTCTTCTGATCTATACAGAAATGTTGGCCAATACAGCCAAAAATCCAAATTTTTATGTTAAATCCCCTGACCTTGATCTCTTAGTAATGAATTCCAATTTTTCTGAAACACTGTAGGGCCAGACAAAACACATCTGCCAGCGAAATTCAGCCCTAAGCTAATGTTTTGTGAATTCTGCCAATTGAATTTAAATTTTAGGCAATGAGAAACCAGTAAAAGTTTTTAAGCAAAAGAATATCATGACGAGGTTTCACTTGGAAATACTCTCCTTTTTCAAGTTTGTCCACTTACAAATGCTTTGTTTTTTACTCATGAGCCCATCAGTCTATGAATTTCGAAAGTGGCAACCACCTGCAATAGTACAATTATGAGATAGCATACAAATCTCTCTTTAAATCTAGCACAGGCCAAAGTTTCCTAACTGGTAGTGACTTTGCAAAGTCCTTGAGCCCAGAGATGAATTCCCTGTTTTCCTCCCCACCTACCAAGTGATAAAATGGTGAGCACACACAAAGAAACGTTAAGCTGCTCATTCTCTTTCCTCGGTCCACTAAGAAGGACTTGGTAAGGACATGTTGAAGAAACGTATAATGGCATTAGACAAAAGTCATTATGAGGGCCCATCTGCAGAACACAATGAACATTTCCTGAGGCCCTTCCGGATAACCCAAACCCCATGGCTGGATACTGTCCTGACAGATTGCTGAGAGAATTCCTACCTACAGAACAAAATTCATCAGTCCTCCTGCATAGGTGGAGGAAGGGAAGAGAGAAAGAACAGTATCTTACTCAGCAAATGAAAATCCCCCAGGCTGCTGACTAAATGAGCCACTGGTACTAGAGGAAGAGGAATAGAAATGCAAAAATAAGGCACATTTCTCACTCCTAAGAAAGGCCTCATTCTTACAGTTTTATGCGTCTAAAACAGGTGTTACTCTTTGCCTTTTAAAATATAATTCTGATACAGCAGTGAACTCTTCAACTTTGGTGATCTGTTTCAATCCTCAAGAGTGTATTTTTAAGCTGTATCCTGAGTGAATAAATTTGTAGCTAGAGTAACACAAGGAAGAATTCAGCAAATCTGAGAGACAGGTGAGAAAATACAGTTATATAAGAAAAACTCTAATTGATATTAAAAGTAGAGGGCTTAGAAATTTCTCTCCAGTAAAACATAAAAACTGTATATTTATAAATACATAGAAAAAGATTTGGAAGATTCACATTATGCTAATAATACTGGTTACCTCTGGGAAAGGAAAATTGGGATTGGGGAAATAGGGAGCTTATGGAGCTTTTTTCCCTTTTAGAAGTGTTTGAATATTTGACAGTGAAAATGTGTGCATGTTTACTTATGTGATTAAACACAAGTTTATGTAATGGAAAAAATGAACTTCCTCGCTCTGAGCAAATTCCTTCAGATCATGTAAATATACTCTGAAATAGCCAATCCAGTTGTGATTTAAGTGCTCTGTCCTATAATTTATTTGCAAAAACATGAAGGGACTGGATAGATTAATAATTAGCCTACACATCAGGAATTTGAGGGCAGAAAATCCCAATCACTAAAACAAAGTCCTGCGTTCTCTTCCTTTGTGCACTCAAAGCTCATTCCATATCCAGGTGAGTAGATGGCAGCTTCCGCTATGAAAAAGTCCAGATGGGTTACCGAAAGCAGAGTACAGCACTGTCTCACTGGACACATAGCAAAGGAACCTCATCTTCCTTCATTGCATTATTTCTTACTACTAACCTATTCTTCTGACTTCATGATAAACTGTACCACTTCATTCAAAATTTCAAAGTCTTCTTAAATGGAAAGGAAATTTCCATTTCCAAGGAAATTTTCCAATCAATATTAAGTGGGACAGTGTAAATAAAGTGCTTATTAGAAGATCACCTGATATATAGTTAGAGCCTTGCCAGTGTTTGTTAAGTAAACTATATTGACTGAGAACTCATTGTGCTTAAAATAGGACAAAGCATTGGCTCAAGTGTTTTGATAATTTACAAGTTCCATCTTTCTGCTTGCTCTAGCCCCTTATGAGCAAAACTGTCCCTTCCAAGGAGGCATCCCAGTAAAAGCCAGATGACATACTGGATAGCCAACACAGTCACAGCTATTTTGATCCAGCAGTCAAACTTTGCCTAAATGTTGGAATCACCCAAGGAGGTTTTGAAAAATTCCTGGAAACCCAGGCACATCTTAGAGTTATTAAATCAGGATCTCTTGGGGTGTACCATGGTGTAAGTTGTTTTGTTTTCAACTTCTCAGGTGACTCCAATGAGCTACTAAGTTTGAGAACAATGCTCAAAGTTTTATATGCCTATGAATCACCCGGAGATCTTGAATAAAGATAAGCTCTAATTCTGTAAGGTCTTGATTGGGGCCTGGGATGCTGCATTTCAAACAAGCTCCAAGGTGATGTAGCAAGGGTTTGGTTTCTAGAGTCTCCATGTCTATGGAGATACATATAAAAACATTTGCTGCAGTATTGCTTGTAATGAGAAAATATCAAAAACTACCTAAATATCAGGCCGGGCGCAGTGGCTCATGCCTATAATCCTAGCACTCTGGGAGGCCAAGGCGGACAGATTGCTCAAGGTCAGGAGTTCGAAACCAGCCTGAGCAAGAGCAAGACCTCGTCTCTACTATAAATAGAAAGAAATTAATTGGCCAACTAATATATATAGAAAAAATTAGCTGGGCATGGTGGCACATGCCTAGAGTCCCAGTTACTTGAGAGGCTGAGGCATAAGGATTGCTTGAGCCCAGGAGTTTGAGGTTGCTGTGAGCTAGGCTGACACCATGGCACTCACTCTAGCCTAGCCTGGGCAACAAAATGAGACTCTGTCTCAAAAAAAAAAACCTACCTAAATATCCATCAACAAAAGATGAATTATTGTGGTATATCAGACAATGGAACATCATATACCTTAAAGTAAATTATGACTACATGTATTATCATAGGTAACTCTCATAAACAATATTGAATAAAAAAAAGTCGAGAGATATTTGCACATTGTGATCCCATTTATATTTTGAAAGCAAAATAACAATACTATATTTATAGATACATATGGTATTAATATAACAATATACAGGGAAATAATAAACACTAAACTTAAGATTGTGTGTTTATCTGTGGAGGGAGAAAGGAGATTGGAATTGGGGAGGGATACACAGTGGGCCTTTGCTAAATCTGTAATACTTTGTTTCTTTTAAAAATAGAATATAGGATTAGAAGCTTGACTTTAGTAGGATCAAGATGGCTAACTAGACACAGATAGTATGTGTCTCGTCCACAGAGAAGAAACAGAATAGTAGGCTGATTCTAATATTTCAAACAGATCGCCTAAGAGAGAATGCTAGGATTCACCAGGGAAGTGACAGGAAGAACCAAAAGTGGGTAAGGAGAGGGTTCAGGGCAACTTGTCCAGCTAGAGGCTGGCTACGAGCTGGAAGGAGCTCCTGGATGTGGTGAAACAGTAAGAGAGAAGCCCCCAGGGCTCCACTCTCTGAGATGGGCTCTTATGATCTTGGCTACAAGGGAATACTCCAACCCACGCAGGTCTTTGGCCTAACATAAGTAGCTGCTTGGAGATTGTACAGAGACATCGCTTCAGAAAGGGAACTCATGTGGAATTCCACAGGCATCCAAGCCTAGAGCAGCTTGAGCTAAGCACCATTCTGAAAACATAGATACCAGGGAACTGCAGGCATGCCTAAAACCACTGCATGGCTCTGAGGAGAGGAGTCCAGGCATTCCCACACACCCCTGGGAAGGATCCTACACACCCCTGTGGGATGCTTTTGAGACAGAGATGTGGGCAGACAGCATTTTCCACAGTTTCTTGCCCACATTGACTGCCTAGGTACTCTAGCCTTTCTGGTTGTAGCTCCAAGGTACCATTTTGAGGATTTAACACTGGGCTGTGCCCCACTCTCAGGCTGGGTTTGATGCAGCTGCAGCCTCCACCTGGCTGGGGAGGGGCCAAAAAACCAGGCTTCCAGCATATATCTGGGACAGTGCCAGATGCTATAGACAAAGTCTCAAGCAAACTGCACTCCCTACAGTTTCCTGCCAGCACAGGCGGCCTGAGAAGGGTCCACCCTCTCTTATCTCAGGCCCAGGACATCATTTTGGAAGTCTGAAGCTGGGCAGCACCCTGCCATTGGGAAGAATTCAGGTTTATGCAGCCCCACACAGCTGAGGAGGTACAGGAAAGCCCAAGCTCTCTTACACCCACTTAGAACAATTCCTGGCATCCTGCTACAAGCTGCAGTGAGACCAAGATGCAAGTGGATGGCACTCCACCCAGCATCTTGCCCATTTTGTTTGCCTGAAACAGATCCCTCCCTCTCAGGTCACAGGCCCAGGGGATCATTTTGGGAATTTAAAGCTGGACAGCTTTGGATGGGACATGGAAATGGGGACTTCCCTCCTCCAACCACCTAACACTGTGGAAATAGCTGCCTCTACTCCCAAGCATGAGATTTTGGTGTGGATGAGCTTTGGGATGGCCATTTCTAGACTTGCAGGGGAGGTACACCTCCAACAGTACTCTGTTCACTATGCCTGGGTTCTTCACAGAGGCTGTGGCTCATTTACTTCCCTTCTCAGACAGGCAGTGTTTTTGCGGTTGTCCCAACCTGGGAATCTCAGCTCCTGTGTGTCGATATTGCTGGATCTACAGCCAATGCCCCAGCACTCAATCAGATCACAGCAGCCTTGGGGTACCAGTGAGTCCCAGGGGGAATTGTAGATCCCCTGGGCCTAGTGTATTCAGTGTAGGACACTTCCAGCTGAGAGGAGAGTACAGCAGAACAGAGAGCCCCTTAAGACAAAGGGGACCAGGGCACCAGCTCCCCACCACTTGAGGCCTTCTCCTCCTCCCCCCCTCCCCCACCTACTGCTACAGAGGCAACCATGGCTATTTCCACTAGGGACCAGCAAGGGTTCCACAGGGGGTGATTAAGCCAGGGCACTTAACTGACAGAGCACTTATACCCAGGATTCCACAGAGTTTGGGGCTCACTCCTTTCCATCTAAAAAGCCACAGCAAGTGTTTTTGTGTGCCCCAAAGACAAAAGCTAACACTTCCCTCAAGGAACGGCAAGGCTAGCAGTACTCTCCCCAAGCTGCCTGTCTCATCTGGGAGGAGCTTACCCTCCCTGGAGGAAAGTCCCTGGCACAGCCACACCTCCACCACTGGAGCATTTCAGCAACATCCCACAGCCAGTCTGATAGCACTGCACACAATGGATTCAGCTGTCTCCACCACCTCTGCTGAAGCTGGGTCAGGATGAGAACTGGGAACCTAGGCACTTTTGTGCACCTGGAAGACAGATACCACTGTTACTGCCAAGAGAGGAAGATGTGAGGGGCTTATGTATCCCACAGTTTCCTGCCTCTACTAATCCCATCTGGCTCCCAGTATATGCATCCTTCTCCTACCTCATTCTTCCAACAGGAGATTATCCCACCCCTCATTATTATGATACTGTGCAAGTACCTGAACTCAAGGAGTCTTGATGGCAAGTTTGCCAGCCTTGTCTCAATCTGGTTCCCTCAGGACACAAACATACCATCCAAGGGCCTGGGAACTTTTTCATTATCAAATTTAGTCCACCATGCTGGCACCTAAACACTCTCCTAGGTGTCTGAGGTTCAACCAACTCAAATTGCCAGCAACACTATAGTTAATGCCTAACTGAACTAGCTGAATGGCAGTGCACCTTTTCCACTTTACACAGAACAGAAGAGTTCCCAGCAGAGGAGAAAAGGTGAACTGCAAAGCCATCTGTTCTGAGCTGAGGGAATAAGTTCCAGATAAAAAGTAACCAGCATAGAAACTCTAGCAATATGAAAAGAAAGGCTCTTTTTACACTGTCAAAGTGTAACACTAGCTCTCCAGCAATGGATTCCAACAAAAAGAAAATTTTTGAACTGTCAGAGATGGAATTCAAAATATGGATTGCAAGCAAGCTCAATGGGAATAATGAGTAAGTTGAAAACCAACACAAAGAAACCAAAAAAAAAATCATGACATAAATTAAAATCCACTGAAAAGATAGATTTAACAAAAAAAAAGAACCTCTGGAAATGAAAGAGTCATTTCAAAATATAGTGGCAAGACTTAACAACAGACTAAACCAAGCAAAAGTAAGAATTTCAGAACTTGAAGACAAGGCTTGTCAATTAACTCAGTCAGTCAAAAATAAAGAAAAAGAATTAAGAGAAGTGAAAAAAGTCTCCAAAAAATATGGGATTATGTAAAATGCTCAAACATAAGAATTATAGCTTCCCTGAGGGAGAAAAAGAAAAACCTAAAATCATGGAAAGCCTAATTGAGGAAATAATGGTCAAAAAGTTCCTTGGTCTCACTAGAGAGGTGAACATCCAGAAACAAGAAGGTCAACAAATGCCTGGAAGATTTATTGCAAATAGTACATCACCAAGACACATAGTCATTAGTCTGGTCAAAGTCAAAGTGAAGGAGAAATCCTACAAGCTGTAAGACAAAAGCATAAAGTAACTTACAAAGGAAAACCCATCAGACTAATAGTAAACTTCTCAATAGAAACCTTAAAAGACAGAAGGGATTGAGGTCCCATCTTTACAGAATAATTGTCAGCCAAGAATTTTGTATCCTGCAAAACAAGGTTTCATAAATGCAGGAGAAATAAAATCTTTCACAGACAAGCAAACACCAAGAGAATTTGTCACTACTAGATCTGCCTATAAGAAATGCTCAAAAGCTCTCTAAGCACCAAAAAGAATAGTCAATACCAGTGTAAAAACATTGAAAAGTAAAAACTAATAACTCTTACAAAAAAGTAACACAAGAAAGAATAAAAAGCAAGTAGGTAACAACATGATGACTAGAACAGTATCTTATTCATCGATATTAACATTGAATGTAAATGGTCTAAATGCCCCATTTAAAAAATACAGATGAGGCTGGGCGCAGTGGCTCACACCCGTAATCCTAGGACTCTGGGAGGCCGAGGCAGGTGGATTGCTCCAGGTCAGGAGTTCAAAACCAGCCTGAGCAAGAGCGAGACCTCATCTCTACTATAAAATAGAAAGAAATTAATACTAATATATATTTAAAAAATTAGCCTGGCATGGTGGCGCATGCCTGTAGTCCTAGCTACTCGGGAGGCTGAGGCAGAAGGATTGCCTGAGCCCAGAAGTTCGAGGTTGCTGTGAGCTAGGCTGATGCCACAGCACTCACTCTAGCCTGGGCAACAAAGCGAGACTCTGTCTCAAAAAAAAAATACAGATTTATGGACAGGATTAAAAAACAAAAACCAAAATATCTGCTGTCACCAAGAACCCCTCAAAAAGAGTCGCACAGACTCAAAGTAAAGGTGGAAAAAATATCCCATGCAAATGGAAACAAAAATCATAGTAGCTATTGTTATATGAGATAAAACAGACTTTAAATCAACAACAGTAAATTCAAAAACATAAAGAGGGTCATTAAATAATGATAAAGGGATCAATTGAACAAGACGATATAAAAATGCTAAACATATATGCACCTAACATCAGCGATCCCTGTTTCATGAAACAAATGCTACCAAATCTAAGAAATGAACTAAACAGCTACTTAATAATAGTGGGGGACTTCAACACTCCACTAACAGAACTAGACAGATCACTGAGGCAGAAAATAAACAAAGAAACACTGGAATTAATTGGGACTGTAGAACAATGGACCTAAAGACATTTACAGAACATTTTACCAACAAACTACAAAATTTACATTCTTCTCATCAGCACAAGGCACATTTCCAAGATACACCATATTTTAGGCCACAAAAGAAATCTCAGCAAATTTTTAAAATATCAAAATCATACCACGTATCTTCTCAGACCACAGTGGAATAAAACTAGAAATCAATTCTGAGAGGAACTCTCAGAACTATATAAATATTTAAAAATTAAACAAGTTGTTGCTGGACAGTCTTTTGGTCAATGACAAAATCAAGATAAAAATAAAAAAAAATTAATTGAATGACAATGGTGACACAAGCTATCTAAATCTCTTGGGTACAACAAAAACAGTTTGGGGGGAAGTTCATGTCACTAAATGCCTATATCAAAAAGACAGGAAAATGACAAATTAACAACTTAATGTCACTCCTCAGGAAATTAGAAAAACAAGAACAAACAAAACCCAAAGCTCACAAGACAAAAGAAATAATAAAGATCAGAGGATAGCTAAACTAAATTAATACCAAAAAAAAAATACAAAGGATAAATGAAATGAAAATTTGATTCTTTGAAAAGATAAACAAAATTGACAAACTACTGGCTAGACTAACCAAGAAAAGAAGAGAGAGAATTCAAATAAGCTCAATCAGAAATGACAAAGAAGACATTATAAGTGATACTACATAAATAATAAATATCATCTGAGACTACTATGAACACCTCTATGCAGACAAACTAGCAATTCTAGAAGGAAATGGGTAAATTTTTGAAAATGCACAGCTTTCCAAGCTTGAAACAGGAATAAAAAGAAATCCTGAACTGACCAATAATGAGTAGCAACATTGAATCAGTAATAAAAAATCTCCCAACATCAACAAGTCCGAGATCAGACAGATTCACACTGAGTTCTACCAGACCTAGAATGAAAAACTAGTACTTATCCTGATCAAACTGTTACATAACATAAAGAAGGAGGATAACTCCCTAACTCATTCTGTGAAGCCAGTATCATGCTGCTACCAAAACCAGAAAAGGATACAACAAAAAAGAAAACTACAGAATAATATCCCACATGAACACAGATTCAATTCCCATCAAAGTACCAACATTGGGGAGAGGGAATCAAGATGGCAGACGAGAAACACTGCCAGACAGAGTGTCTCTGCAGAAAAGACAGATTCTAGCAGAAATTAGAAGAAAGAAGCAAGACAAGCATACAGCGACCGAAGGTTGGAAGGAGGGGTACCTGAGACCATGGGACACTCCACGGGAGGAGTTTGCAGAGGAGAAGTGGAGGCTAGGACCACCGGAGCAGCCCAGAGACCAGCGGGAAGGGTAGGTGGATCAGTCAATTTTCCCCTCCCCTGCATCTCGGACTGCTGGTGGGTTCCCCAGCGGGTGGAGAGACCTGCAGACACAAGCCCAGAGATGGCCGCTGCCAGTGAGCAGTAAGCCAGTAGTGGAAGCGGCACCAGCCTCCCAAATCCCTCGGGGCAAATTCCGTGTACACAGACCGGAGCCACGCGGCAGGTGCCATATTACCTCATTCTCCCCTCCGCCAACCCTATCCGCGGCTGCCCAGAGAGACAATATAGCTACCAGCCAGAGGCACCTCCAGGGAACGGGACCTTCCAGTATGGGGCCCTACAGCTGACTAAGGGGAACTCACACTGTGAACTCCCTACTCACCAGCCCTCCCAGGTGCTGCTGGCATAGTGATCCAAGGAGAACGGGGCAGACCCTGAGGCTGAGAGACATAGACCCAGCTTGGGCTCCCCATGGGTGAACTGGGACTGGCACTCCTCTCCCAAGTGGGGACATAGTTTGAACTCTGGGGCCCAGAGGTCAGACCTGCAGACCAGATACCATACACAGAGATCTTGCTTGCCCGGGACACAGAAGGGATATACGTGAACAGCCTACTGAGGTGTGTGTGCCTTCAGGGGCAGACCAGCATCTTAGAGGGCAACCCTCCTCCCAAAGGGAGGCCGTGCGCCCAACCCAGGTGGCATACCTACGCAGGGAACCTCCCCGCCAGCATCACAGTCAGGGGAGGCCTGGTGGCGTGAGGTCTGGCCTGCTGGCAGAGGCCCAGGAGTAGCTGCGGAGTTGGGGAGGGTGGAAAGAAGCGAGGCCAAATCCAGACTGTGGGTCTCAGACAGCCTCACACCACACATAGGCTTTCTGACTGAGTGGGGCAATTCCAGCCCCTCCCTGACAGCTTTTCCTGGAAGCAGAGAACAAAACTTTGACCCCTACTAACGACATTGGTGGTGCCTGAGGGCAGGCTTACCCTACCCAGCTCTGCCCAGACTCTCTCCTAGACAAGCCCTCACTGAGAGGGAGAAAAGGACACACCTGGAAGACCCAGGGCCCAACCCACCACTGGAGGCACTAGAGAGCCTCTCTACAGGAACAAGACCTGGTTACAGGACACAAAAATAACATCGTAGCCTGTTCCTCCAAGCAAGTGCCACCTACTGACGGGGAGGACGTCCTGCACACCCTTTTAACAGCACCTACTGACTCATTATACAGAGAGTGGTCAAATCTCACCCACAGACACCACCTCTCAGATCAGAAACTAAACAAGGCGTGTGAAAACCCAAACAAAAACCTAAAGAAAAGAAACAACAACTGATCGACATGGGAAGAAATCAGCGAAGGAACTCAGGATATATGAAGAACCAAACGGAAAACACGCCCCCAAAGAGGAGCACCAGCCCCTTAGAAACAGACACCAACCAAAATCAGGCAACCAAAATGACAGAAGAGGAATTTGGTATGCGAATCATAAGAAAACTCACCCACCTGCAAGAACAACTCAATAACCAATACAAAAAAAACACAAAAAGCCTCCAGGACCTGGAACAAAAGTTCACTAAAGAAATAGACACAATGAAGAAAAGTTTAACCAAACTCCTGGAAATGAAGAATCAATTCTGGGAACTACAAAATACAGTGGAAAGTCACAAGAACAGGGTAGATCAAACAGAATAAAGAATCTCAGAGATTGAAGGTACCACCCTCCAATTAAAAAAATCAGTCACAGAGATAGAGCAGAGAAAAAAGAGAAAAGAGCAAACCCTACAACAGATGTGGGATTATGTGAAGAAACCTAATGTGAGAGGCATAGGGTTACCAGAAGGGGAAGAAGACAACACTCAAGGGTTGGACAAGCTATTTGAAGATATAATAGAGAAAAATTTCCCAGGCCTTGCTCAAAATCTCGATATACAAGTTCAAGAAGCTCAGAGGACCCCTGGGAGATTCAGTGCAAACAGGAAGACATCACAGTCATCTGTGACTGCAAGAAGACATGCAGTCATCGGACTGACCAAAATATCAACTAAACAGGCCCTTCTAAGAGCTGTAAGACAAAAGAAACAAGTAACATACAAGGGAAAGCCAATTCGAATAACACCAGATTTCTCTAATGAGACTTTACAAGCAAGGAGAGACTGGGGCCCCATTCTCACTCTTCTGAAACAAAACAATGCCCAGCCTAGAATCTTATTCCCTGCAAAACTCAGCTTCATATATGAAGGATAAATAAAGACATTCTCAGACAAGTAAAGTCTCAGAGAATTCACCAAAACAAGACCAGCCCTACAAGAAGTACTCAAAAGAGTGTTATGCACGGAACACCATAATAAAAACTCACGAATACAAAAACAACCAAAACCCAAAGATTAAAAGGCTAGATAATACAATGGCTCAAGAGAGAAATCAAAGCAACAACATCCAACCCAACAGAATGAACAATAATCTACCTTATCTATCAGTTCTCTCAATAAGTGTGAATGGCTTAAACTCTCCACTCAAGAGACATAAGCTGGCTGAATGGATAAGAAAATACAAGCCAAGTATATGCTGTCTTCAGGAAACACATCTAACCTGCAAGGATGCATATAGACTAAAAGTAAAAGGGTGGAGATCAGTATTCCAGGCAAGTGGAAGCCAAAAGAAGGCTGGCGTGGCAGTTCTAATTTCAGACGATTTAGTTTTTAAACCAACAAAAGTAGTGAAAGACAAAGAGAGTCATTATATAATGGTGAAGGGCACACTTCAACAAGAAGAGATAACAATTTTAAATATATATGCACCCAACTTAGGTGCACCCAGATTCATAAAGCAAACCTTACTGGAGCTAAGCAAATGGATTAATAGCAACCCCATAATCACCGGAGATTTCAACAACCCTCTGACAGCACAAGACAGATACTCCAAACAGAAAATTAATAAAGAAATAATGAACTTAAACAAAACTCTAAAACAATTGGGTCTGACTGACATTTACAGGACATTCTACCCAAAATCCACTGAATATACATTCTTCTCTTCAGCTCACGGGACATTCTCTAAGATTGACCATATCCTAGGACACAAAGTAAACCTCAAGAAATTTTAAAAAATAGAAATCATACCATGTACCTTCTCGGATCACAGTGGAATAAAAGTAGAAATCAACCCTAACAGAAACTCACATTTCTACACAAAAACGTGGAAATTAAACAACCTCCTACTAAATGATTACTTCATAAATGAAGAAATCAAGATGGAAATAAAAAAATTCTATGAACAAAATGACAATGGAGAGACAAGTTATCAAATCCTCTGGGACAGAGCTAAAGCAGTTTTTAGAGAAAAGTTTATCTCCATAAATACCTATAACCAAAAGACAAAAAGATCACAAATAGACAATCTAACGAAACGACTCAAAGAGCTGGAAAAAGAGCAGACCAACCCCAAACCCAGCAGAAGAAGTGAAATCAACAAGATCAAATCAGAACTAAACGAAATTGAAAACAGGGAAGCTATCCAGGAGATTAATAAAACAAAAAGTTGGTTCTTTGAAAAAATAAACAAAATTGACACACCATTGGCTAAGCAGAAAAGAGAAATCTCTAATAAGCTCCATCAGGAACAAAAAAGGAGATATCACAACTGATCCCAAAGAGATACAAGATATAATTTATGAGTACTACAAAAATCTTTATGCACACAAACTGGAAAAGGTGGAGGAAATGGACAAATTTCTATAAACACACAGCCTCCCTAGGCTCAACCAGGAAGAAATAGATTTCCTGAACAGACCAATCTCAAGAGTTGAAATAGAAACAGCAATTAAAAATCTCCCTAAAAAGAAAAGTCCAGGTCCAGATGGTTTCACACCCGAATTTTACCACACTTAGAAAAAAAGAACTACTACCTACCTTGCAGAAACTATTCCACAAAATCGAGAATGAAAACCTCCCCGACACCTTTTATGAAGCCAATATTACTCTGATACCAAAACCAGGAAAGGATGCAACAACAAAAAAAGAAAACTACACACCAGTATCCCTAATGAATATAGATGCAAAAATTTTCAACAAAATCTTAGCTAACCGAATCTAGACACTTATCAAAAAAATAATCCATCACGATAAAGTGGGCTTCATACCAGGGATGCAGGGATGGTTCAACATATGTAAATCTATAAATGCAATTCACCACATAAACAGAAGCAAAAACAAAGACCACATGATTCTTTCAATAGATGCAGAAAAAGCTTTTGACAAAATTCAACACCCTTTCATGATACGAACACTTAAGAAAATAGGCATAGAAGGGACATACCTAAAAATGATACAAGCCATATATGACAGACCCATAGCCAACATCATACTGAATGGGGAAAAATTGAAAGCATTCCCATCTAGAACTGGAACCAGACAAGGCTGCCCACTATCTCCACTTCTATTCAACATAGTGCTGGAAGTCCTGGCTACAGCAATCAGACAGGAAAGTGAAATTAAAGGTATCCAAATAGGGGCAGAAGAGATCAAACTTTGACTGTTTGCTGATGATATGATATTATATCTAGAAAACCCCAAAGATTCAACCAAGAAACTCCTGGAACTGAACAATGAATTTAGTAAAGTCTCAGGATACAAAATCAATACATAGAAATCAGAGGCATTCATATATGCCAACAACAATCTAATTGAGAACCAAATCAAAGACTCAATTCCCTTCACAGTAGCAACAAAGAAATTAAAATACCTAGGAATATACTTAACAAGGGAGGTAAAAGACCTCTACAGGGAGAACTATGAAACACTGAGGAAGGAAATAGCAGAGGATGTAAACAGATGGAAATCCATACCATGCTCGTGGATCGGCAGACTCAATATCATTAAAATATCTATACTACCCAAACTGATCTACAGATTCAATGCAATATCTATTAAAATCCCATCAGCATTCTTCACAGACATAGAAAAAATAATTTTACGCTTCGTATGGAACCAAAGAAGACCCTGAATATCAAAAGCAATTCCAGGCAACAAAAACAAAATGGGAGGTATTAATATGCCTGACATCAAACTATACTACAAAGCTGTAGTAATTAAATCAATATAGTATTGGCACAAAAATAGGAATATTGACCAGTGGAACAGATGTGAGAATCCTGATATAAAACCATTCTCATATAGCCATCTAATCTTTTACAAAGCAGACAAAAACATACACTGGGGAAAAGAATCCCTTTTCAATAAATGGTGCTGGGAAAACTGGTTAGCCACCTGTAGAAAGCTAAAACAGGACCCACACCTTTCACCTCTCACAAAAATCAACTCACGCTGGATAACAGACTTAAACCTAAGGTATGAAACTGTTAGAATTCAAGAGGAAAAGGTTGGAAACACTCTCCTAGACATCGGCCTGGGCAAAGAGTTTATGAAGAAGTCCCCAAAGGCAATCACAGCAGCAACAAAAATAAATAAATGGGACATGATCAAACTACAAAGCTTCTGCACAGCCAAAGAAATAGTCATGAAAGTAAACAGACAACCTACAGAATGGGAGAAAATTTTTGCATCCTATGCATCCGATAAGGGACTGATAACTAGAATATACTTAGAACTCACGAAAATCAGCAAGAAAAAATCAAATAACCCTATTAAAAAGTGGGCAAAGGACTTGAACAGAAATTTTTCTAAAGAAGACAGAAGAATGGCCAACAAACATATGAAAAAATACTCAATATCTCTAATAATCAGGGAAATGCAAATCAAAACCACAATGAGATATCACTTAACTCCAGTGAGAATGGCCTTTATCAAAAAGTCTCCAAACAATAAATGCTGGCATGGATGTGGAGAGAGAGGAAACCTCCTACACTGCTGGTGGGACTGCAAACTAGTTCAACCTCTGTGGAAAGCAATATGGAGATACCTTAAAGTGATACAAGTGAATCTACCATTTGATCTAGCAATCCCATTGCTGGGCTACCCAAAAAATCCAATGACACTCTACAAAAAAGACACCTGCACTCGAATGTTTATAGCAGCACAATTCATAATTGCAAGGCTATGGAAACAGCCCAAGTGCCCATCAATCCAAGAATGGATTAATAAAATGGGGTAGATGTATACCATGGAGTACTATTCAGCTCTAAGAAACAACGGTGATATAGCACGTCTTATATTTTCCTGGTTAGAACTTGAACCCATACTACTAAGTGAAGTATCCCAAGAATGGAAAAACAAGCACCACATATACTCACCAGCAAACTGGTATTAACTGAGTAGCACCTAATTGGACACATAGGCACTACAGTAATAGGGTATTGGGCAGGTGGGAGTGGGGAGAGGGGTGGGTATATACATACATAATGAGTGAGATGTGCACCATCTGGGGGATGGTCATGCTGGAAACTCAGACTTGTGGGGGCTGGGGGGAAAGGGTATTTATTGAAACCTTAAAATTTGTACCCCCATAATATGCTGAAATAAAAAAAATTTTTTGAAAAAAAAAAAGAAAACACCAACATCATTTTTCACAGAATTACAAAATAAAATGCAGAGAGAAAGGAATGCTTATACACACTGTTGGTGGGACTTCAAATTAGTACAACCTCTATGGAAAACAGAATGGAGATTCCTCAAAGAACTAAAAGGAGATCTACCATTTGATCCAGCAATCTCAGTACTGGGCATTTACACAAAGGAAAGAAGCCATTTTATCAAAAAGACAGCTACACTTAAATGTTTATTGCAGCACAATTCAAATTGCAAAGATGTGGAATCAACCCAAGTGCCCATCAATTCATGAGTGAATTAACAAAATGTGATGTATATGGAATACTAAAGAAGAATGACCTAAGGCCTTTTGCAACAATTTGGTTGGAACTGGAGACCATTATACTAAGTGAAGTATCTAAAGAATGGAAAAAACAAACACCACATGTACTCACTATTAAACTATAACTAACCAATGAGCACACATGTGCACAGAGGGAAATAAAATCCAGTGGAAATCAAGCAAGTGGAAGGGGGGAGGAGGGGATTAGCAAAAACTTACCTAATGCATACAATGAACACTATCTGAGTGATGGGCACACTTATAACCCTGACTCAAGCATAACAAAATTGATACATGTAATCAAATCATTTGTATCCCTGTACTATTTTGAAATTTTAAAAAATTCTAAATTTCATATGGAATCAAAAAAGAACCCAAATAGCCAAATCCTAAGCAAATAAAAATATCTGTACGCATCACATTACCCAGCTTCAAATTATACTACAAGGCTATTGTAATCAAAACAGCATGGTACTGGTATAAAAGCAAACACATAGATCAATGGAACAGAACAGAGAACCCAAATATAAAACCATATACCTACAACCAAGTGATCTTTGACAATTCAGACTAAATGATGCACTGGGGAATGGGGAAGGGATGCCCTATTCAATAAATGGCTCTGGGAAAATTGGAGAGCCACATACAGAAGAATGAAACTGAATCCCTATCTCTCACTACACACAAAAATTAACTCAAGATGCATTAAAGACTTAAATATAAGATCTGACACCATAAAAATTCTAGAAGAAAGCTTAGGAACAACTCTTCTGGACATTGGCCTAAGCAAAGAAATTATGACTAAGGCCCCAAAAGCAAATACATCAAAAACAAAAATAAATAAAAGGCACTTAATTAAGCTAAAATGTTTCCACAAAAGAAGAAATAACCAACAGAGTATATAGGCAATCCACAAAACAGGAGAAAATATTCACAAACTATACATCCAACAAAGGACTAATATACAGAATCTATGAAGAACTCAAACAAGTCAGCAAGAAAAAAATGAATAACCCCATTAAAAAGTGGACAAAAAACATGAGCAGACATTTTTTAAGAGGACATACAAGTGGCCAACGAACATGAAAAAACACTCATCATCATTAATCATTAGGGAAATGCAAATTAAAACCACAATGAGGTACCACCTTAACCCTGACTAAATTGCCATTATGAATAAATCAAAAAATCATAAATGTTGGCACAGATGCAATGAAAAGGAAATGTTTATACACTGTTGGTGGGAATGCAAATTAGTACAATCTCTGTGGAAAACATTATGGAGATTCCTCAAAGAACAAAAAGTAGGGCTACTATTCAATCCACCAATCCCACTACTAGATACTCAAAGGAAAAGAAGTCATTATATCAAAAAAAAAATGCACATGTATGTTTATTGTAGCACAATTCACAAATCAACCTAAATACCCATCAACTGATGAGTGGATAAAGAAAATGTAGTATATATATATATATATATATATATATCATAAAAGTACTCAGCCATAAAAAAGAATAAAATAACATCTTTTGCAGCAACTTGGTTGGAACTGGTAGCCATTATCCTAAGTAAGATATCTAAGGAATGGAAAAACAAATATTACATTTACTTACTTATATATGGGGGCTTTCATATGGGTACACATGGTCATACAGAATAATATAGCCCTGGAGATTCAGAATGTGAGGAGGGTTAGAGGGGAATGGGGGATCAAAAATTACCTATCAGATACAATGTATTCAGATGATGACTACACTAAAAGCCCTGAGTTCGCCACCATGCGATTCATTCCATACATCAATAAACCACTTTTATCTTCTAAATCTATGGAAATTAAAACAAAAATATAGAATATGGTTAAAATAGAATAAAATACAGCAAAATTTTAAGATTTGATAGTGCTAGGGAGCTCAGTGGTAAATACATGTGTGTTGGTTTGTTTAGCCTTTATGCATTTTAAAGAAAACAAAAATATTTCACCTAAAAATATACTTCTTTGACATATTTTGAGCTAGCTATTCAGAAAGCCTGAAAACACAAGAATAGGCCTGCAGAAAGAGCTGTCTTTTGTAAGGAGATTTGCATCTGCAGAGGAAATAAAGTAAACAACAGATGCAAACAGGCTCTCTCTGAAGCCCTCCTTGTCCATATCTGGAAAAGGTTAACTGATTGTCTGACATCTTTAAAGATGTGACAGAAAAACATTTACCACAGGTTCTCATCTGTTTTCTTCTGAGGGCTGCTACCTGTGAAGTTTCATGTGCGTAACACGACCACCTTTGTCCCATGCTTTCCTCTTCTCTTCCCCCATAACATTTCTTGCCACCATAACCTGTCTTGCCATGCTCCAAGCCCCTGTTCTTTCCATAAACTCAAGGCAGTTTAAAAGTGCCAACCATCTGACCAATTTCTTGGAATTTTTTATGTTTTGTATGACTTCCATGTCCTTAGATATGCCAATAAATTTGGTTTTTAAAAAAATAAATGTTTTCCAGTTAATCTATCATCACTCTGTTTTATAGACTCGAATTATTGAATGTTCAGGGGGAAAAAATTCAACCTTTTCTACAGTTTTGGCACTGTGATCATAATAACAAATCACTATTCCAGAGCCTATGGATGAAATCTTGGAATAATTGACAAAAAACCAGCAAAGAAACATAAGAATTTTTTACCAAGTCATTTCTCCCAGATCTCTGCCTATGGCACCAGTAGAATGAGGGAGATGAGGGAAGAATACAAGTTCCTCAACACTGGTTTTTTTTAATTTAAATTTATAAATTTTATATAGAAATATCTATCAACTTTTATAAAAGCCTACAGCAGCCTACAGCACCCAGTATTCCCAGGCAGTCACCCATCCAAGTACTAATTAGGCTTGACCCTGCTTAGCTTCTGAGATCAAATTGGGCATATTCATAGTGGTATGGCTATAGACAACATTGGCTTTTAATATTTAATAGAACTTAGGCAGGTTTCTTTTGAACTGAGAGATATGGGTCTAAGGAAATGGAAAGAAATACAAAGCCTAAAAGGGTATTCTTAAATAGGTCCTTTTGCATAGATGATCATAAGTCTCCAGACTGATTTAAACTGTTTTAAGCTACCTTAATTGTCTTACTGTACCCATTAGCTAATTATAATACTAAAGTACTCATCTAATGGGAAGTACTGTCCATGCTTAACCTGTATCATACATAAATATGTGATGATGCAGAGAGAGAACTCTGCATCACTTCTTAGAAAGGAATTTAAGGCTCCATAAACAGGCAAGCAATGCAGATCTTAGTCTCCAAACTCCTGCTGGTAGCCAGGAGTGAATGCCCAGAGGATTCCTGTCTTCACTAGGAATGCAAGCCCCGTGTAAGTAACCCCTAATAAGCTAATCTAAGTCACCAAACTGGATTTGTCTGTGTCATTCTTTGGTCTATCAGCAACATCTCGGTTTTGAGGGTGTTTTTTATATACTGCCCTGGGATTTGCCTGAAATAGAGGTATGAGTCTTTCTCTTTTTCCTTTTCCAAATTGGATTAACAGGAAAGAAAAGTATGTGAAGTAGTTCACTTATGAAATAAATAAATTGGCTATATTTAAAAGAAAACTTTTTAGAGAACTGTGATCTTAAACAGCTATCTTATTTGTACCTATGAAAAGCAACAAAGGGAATACAGCCTTAGAAATTCCCCTGGCAAGACAAAAAAAAAAAAGCAGAGGTCAAATTTAAAACCAAGTTAAAACACTTTGTATGCTCAAACTGCCTGTTTTGGATCCCTTGTGAGATTTGCAAAGAAAAGTAGTCTAGTATTTAAGATTCTGCACTTTCACTGCCTCAGCTCAGCCTAGGTCAGATTCTCACTCAGTGAACCAGTCCCCTGGAGAAGTAAGTGCTTTAGCTCAAAAGGAAAAAAAGAAAAAAAGAAACACTTCTTTAAAAACTGGTTTGATATTTATGTGAATCTTGACTTTTGGCAGTATCCATTTGTTATTGCTCCTTTTCCCTTTCATGGGCAGCTTTTGATTTCTTGTCTTACCAACTTTTCATCTCTTTTAATCTTACATCGATGGGGCACACAACTGCTGGACCTTTGTGTACAGAGGGTAAGCTGAGACCCTAGAGAATATGACTGGACCAAAGGTTGTACCTCATTTGCAACTAACAAAACTTTACTTTCTTTGAGGTGGTTGTGAGGGCTGCTTTGCACCTCTTAAAAGATGCCACACATGTTCTTTGTTAAGTCATAAAAGATTTGTTGGTTCTGGTTTTGAGTCACTTGAAAGATTAAAACTTTAGTTTTAAACATTTGGTTTAAAAAAGAGTTCAAAATCCAGAAATGTTGGCTGTCTGTCCTAGCTAAAATCAAATAAGATAGGTGACTACAACCAGGAATGCAGCTTGAGCCAAGAGTTTGGTGAGCAGCTGGCTCTCCCCAGTGGGCACGTGCCACAGGCTGAGGCTTACACAGAGAGTGTGCCCCATACTTTTACCCTTCAGGGATGTAGTGGACCCAGGGTGCCTTATATGGGAGCTTCCTGGTCTCTGGCATTTTGCAGAGTGGCATGCCAGTGAGTCAGAGAAGCAGACTGGACCCCATGCCCCCTGTCTTGAGTGGGTTGCTGGAGGATACAAGGGGGGGTCTAGGAGATGGACTCGGATGGTGAGGACAGAACTCATGGGAGAATACTATGGGGCTCTGAGACATGGCACTCTGGAAGAGCACTCATGCCCCCCCACAGGAAAACTGCCCTGTTGGATTGGGGTGGATCCTCTAGTGAGAAAGAGTCCATCCCTGGAGGCCATAACCACCAGGCATGGTGCATTCAGGCACTCAGGCTGACCAGGAGCAGTTGCCCTTTCCCCAACCATTCTAACAAGGAGAGAAGTTTGAGCTGAGATTCTGGCAAGTAGCCACCTCTCTCAAACAGGCATGTTCTCCAGGTTGAGGCCTCCACAGAGAGTAGGGACCATGCCTCTCCCCTGAAGACTTATAGTGGACATAGAGTGCCCAATTTGGGAGCTCCCTACCTCCCAGTGTTTCAAGAATATGCAGGCTGATGGATCAGACATATAGGCCAGGGGTAGGTTTGAGATCCAGACAACCATATTGTGAATCTCAGATGGCCTTGTCTTGACAAGCAGACTTTCTAGTTGGGTGGGGCCCTTTCAGGCCCTCCCTAGAGGTTTTCCCTAGAAGCTGGGAGTAGATTTTTGAACCCTGCCAAAATAGCTACCTTACCAGCTATTGTGGAGCCTGATGTCAAGCTCACCCAAACCAGCACTGCCAAGCCCCACTACCCATCCACCTCCACTGTGGCAGAGAATAAGGACTCACATGGAAGTTCCAGGGGCCCACCCACCACCTGGGGCATTCGAGTGCTCCTCCTGAGGGACTAGAGGCAGTCACAAAAATAACACTGCAGTTTTTTCCTTCTAGCAAATGTCATTCCCTGACTGGGAGGTCAATTTGCACAGCTCTTTACAGCATTTACTGATTCAATCATACAGGGTGAGGTTGATTCTCACCCCCCAAGCCCCACCTATTGCCTCAGAGATTAAACTAGGCATGCCAATACAATTCACACTGTTCAGAAGACCACAAGGGTGGAGAAATAGAAAGAATTTCAAAGACTTACATCCCCTCTCACCAAAGTGAGACAGGGAATCTGCCCACACACATAGCTCACCACTGCTATAGCCTACAAACATTTAGCAACTGAAAAAACCATCACACTAAGGATATCTATAACCAAGGTGTCTATCCAGAACCTAGTTTGCCATCAAAGCACCCATAAACAAAGCCAAAGGTTCTTACCCAACATGTGCTACAAACACATTCATATGAGTGGGGGAAGCCCCATCAAAACAAAAGAAAATCTAAAACTTAGAAGCAACAGTTGTTCCAGATAAGAGGAATTAGTGAAAGAAATCCAGAAGTAAGAAAAATCAGAGCAAAAGGACAGCCCCAAAAGGGAATACCAGCTCTCTAGCAATGGATACCAAGCCAAATGAAAATATTGAAATGAGAGGTACAGAATTCCAAATACGGATTATAAAGGAGTTCAACAAAATTCAAGAGAAAATGGAAAATCAACTCAAAGAAACCAGAAAAATAATTCAGGAAATGAATGAAAAATTCACTAAAGAGACAGACTTTTTTTTTTTTTTTTTTTTTTTTTTGAGACAGAGTCTCACTTTGTCGCCCAGGCTAGAGCGAGTGCCGTGGCATCAGCCTAGTTCACAGTAACCTCAAACTCCTGGGCTCAAGCAATCCTGCTGCCTCAGCCTCCCAAGTAGCTGGGACTACAGGCATTCGCCACCATGCCCGGCTAATTTTTTCTATATATATATTTTTTAGTTGTCCAGCTAATTTCTTTCTATTTTTAGTAGAGACAGGGGTCTCGCTCTTGCTCAGGCTGGTTTCAAACTCCTAACCTCGAGCAATCCGCCCGCCTTGGCCACCCAGAGTGCTAGGATTACAGGCGTGAGCCACTGCGCCCGGCCAAGAAACAGACATATTAAAGAAAAACCAAATAGAACTTCTGGAAATGAAAAATTTATTTAAGAAAATACAAAACATAGTGCAAAGTTTTAAGAATAGACTAGACAAGGCAGAAGAAAGAATATCAAAGCTTGAAGAAAACTCCTTCAAATTAACTCAGTAAGTCAAAAATAATGAGAATTAAGAGTCATGAACAAAGCCAATGAGAAATATGGAATTATGTAAACAGCCAAATGTAAGAATCATAGGCATCCCTGGGGGTGAAGAAGAAAATGAACAAGGATTGGAAAACCTATTTGAGGGAATAATTGAGGAAAACTTCCCTGGTCTTGCTAGAGATTTAGACATCCAGATACAAGAAGCTCAAAAAACACCTGAGAGACTCATCACAAAGAGGCAATCACCTAGACACATGGTCATCAGACTGGCTAAAGTCAACACCAAGGAGGAACTTCTGTAAGCCATAAGGCAAAAATATCGAGTAATTTACAAAGGAAAACCCATCAGGCTAATTGCAAACTTCTCAACTGAGACCTTACAAGCCAGGAGAGATTGGGGACCCATCTTCAGTCTTCTTGAACAGAACAACTTCCAAACTAGAATTTTATATTCTGCAAAACTAAGTTTCATAAATGAATGAGAAATAAAGACTTTTTCAGACAAGCGAGCACAGAAGAAATTGTCAAGACCAGAACTCCCCTGCAGAAAATACTCAGAACTGGATTACACATGGATCAGTACAGTGGTCACTCACCAGAGTAAAACCACCCACAAGCTAAACCTCAGAGCTCACATAAAGCAATAGTGCAAGAGGTAAAACAAAGCAACAAGATAGTACCCAACAGCATGAACAGAACAATATCTCTCATATCAATTCTATCAATCAACATGAATGGTTTGAATTTCAAATTCAAGAGACAAAGGCTAGCTGAATTGATAAAAAAAAAAAAAAAATACAAGCCAAGTATCTGCTGTCTCTAGGGAACACATCCAACCCACAAGGACTCTTACATACTCAAGGTTAAGTGATGGAAAAATATATTCCATGCAAATGAAAACAAAAAAAAGCAGGTATAGCTGTTCTTATACCAGATAAAACTGACTTTAAATCAATAACAGTAAAGAAAGAGAAAGATGGTCATTATAGAATGGTAAGGGGTAAAAGGATGTAACAATCCTAAATATTTATATATCTAACACAGGAGCACCCAGACTCATAAAGCTAACCCTACCAGATTTAAGCAAAGAGATAAACAGCAGCATCATAATTGCTGGGGACTTCAGCACCTCAGTGATAGAACTGGACAGATCATCCACATAAAACAAATAAGCACAAGACTTAAATGGGACTCTAGAATAAATGAGCCTAACAGACACTTACAAAACATTTACCCAATAGCTACTGAATATACATTCTTCTCATCAGCACATGAAAAAATTATCTAATATTAATATTGATCATATTTTAAGCCACAAATCATGGCTCTACAAATTCAAAAAAAAATTGAAATCATACTGTGTATCTTCTCAGATCACAGTGGAATAAAACCAGAAATGAACTCTAAGAGAAACATCCAATTTTACACAAAGTCATGAAAATTAAACAACCTGCTGCTGAATGATTATTGGATCAATAAAAAATTAAGATGGAAACAAAAAGATTTTTTGAACTCAATGACAAAAGGGACATAAGCTATCTTTGGCATTCACCAAAAGCAGTCCAGAGGAGAAAATTCATATCCTTAAATCCCTACAACAAAAATACAGAAAGATCACAAATTAACAATCTAATTAATCATCTCAAGGAACTAGAAAAGGAAGACCAAACCAAATCTAATGCCAGCAGAAGAAAAGAAATAAATAAGGTCAGAGCAGAACTAGATGAAATCAAAAACAAGAAAACACAAAAGGTCAATGAAACAAAAAATTGATTCTCTAAAAAGTTAAGCAAAATCAGTAGACCTCTTGCTACATTAATCAGGAATAGAAGATAAAGGACCCTAATAAGCACAATCAGAAATGAAAAAGGAGATATTACAACTGTTAACATAGAAATATAAAAATCATCTGTGAATACTATGAAAATCTCTACACACATAAACTCAAAAATGTAGAGGAAATGGACAAATTCCTGGAATCATACAACCTCTAAAGACTCAATCAGGAAGAAATACAACTCCTGAACAGACCAATAATGAGAAACGAGACTGAAGCAGCAAGTTTCCCAAAGAAAAGCCCTAGACCAGATGGATTCACAGCTGAATTTTACCAGACCTATAAGGAAGAGTTGGTACTCATACTGCAGAAATTATTATATAACATCAAGAAGGAGGAAGTCCTCCACCAACTCTTCCACAGAGCCCATATAAACTTTATACCAAAGCCAGGAAGGGACACAGCAAAAAAGAAAACTACAGACTAATATCCCCTATAAATACAGATGCAAAAATTCTCAAAATACTAGGAAACCAAATTCAATAGCAAACATCAAAAAAATAATCCACCATCACCAAGTGGGCTTCATCCCAGGAATATAAGGGTAGTTCAACATATAAATCCATAAATGTGATTCACCACATAAACAGAAGCAAAAAACAAAGATCATATCATCATCTCAATAGGTACAGAGAAAGCATTCAACAAAATTCAGCACCCTTTTATGATAAAAACCTTCAACAAACTAGGCATAGAAGGTACATATCCCAAAATTATAAAAGCCATATATGACAAACCCACAGCCAACATCCTACTTAATGGGGAAACACTGAAAGCATCCCCCCTAAGAACTAGAACAAGACAAGGATATCCATTGCCACCTCTAATATTCAACAATGCGCTGAAAGTCCTAGCCAGAGCAATCAGGCAAGAGGAAGAAATTAAGGATATCCAAATCAAGAAGGAGGAGGTTAAACTACTGCTTTTTGCTGGTGATATAATCTTATACCTAGGAAACCTCAAAGATTCCACCAAGAGACTCCTAGAACTGATAAAGAAATTCAACAAAGTCTCAGGATACAAAATAAATGTACACAAATCAGTAACATACCTATACACCAATAACAGTCAAGCTGAAAACAAATCAAAGACTCAATACCTTTCACAATAGCTATAAGAAAAAATTTTATAAAATACCTAGGAATATACTCAACCAAAGAACTAAAAGATCTCTACAAAGAGAACTACAAAACAGTGAGGAAAGAAATCACAGATGACACAAACAAATAGAAAAACATATCATGCTCATGGATTGGTAGAATCAACATTGTTAAAATGTCCATACTACCAAAAATGATTCACAAATCAATACAAAGAGCCTAAATAGTCAAAACAATCTTAAGCAAAAGGAACAAATCTGGAGGCATCACATTACCAAACTTCAAACTATACTACAAGGCTATAGTAACCAAAAGAGCATGATATTGGCACAAAAACAGAGACATAGACCCGTGGAACAGAAAAGAAAACTCAGATATAAAACCATTCCCATACAGCCAACTTACCTTTGACAAAGAAGACAACAATATACACTGGTAAAAGGAATGCCTATGCAATAAATAGTGCTAGGAAAATTGGATAGGCACATGCAGAAGAATGAAACAGAATCCATATCTCTCACCACTCACAATTAATTCAAGATAGATAAAAGACTTAAATGTAAGGCATGAAACCATAAGAATACTAGATGAAAATGTTGAAAAAAACTCTTCTAGATATCAGTCTAGGCAAAGAGTTTATGAAGACATCAATGGCAATCACAATGACAACAACAAAAATAAATAAATGGGACTTGATTAAATTAAAAAGTGTCTGCATAGCGAATGAAATAATCAACAGAGAAAACAGACAACCTACAGAATAGGAGAAAATATTGACAAGCTATATATCCAATGAAGGGCTAATAATGAGTCTACAAAGAAGTCAAGCAAATCAGCAAGAAAAAAATCAAACAGCCCCATTAAAAAGTAGTCAAAAGACGTGAATAGAAGCTTTTCAAAAGAAGATAGGCAAACAGCCAGTAATCATATGAAAAATGCTCAATGTCACTAATCATCAGGGAAATGCAAATTAAAACCTCAATGAGATATCACCTTACCCTTTTTAGAATGGTTGTCATTAAAAAGTCCAAAAATAATAGTTGCTGGCATGGATGCAGAAAGGAATACTCTGTCAGTGGGACTGCAAACTAGTGCAACCTCTCTGGAAAATAGTACAGAGATACCTCAAAGAATAAAAGTAAACCTACCATTTAATCCAGCAATCCTACTACTGGGTATTTACCCAAAGGAAAAGAAGTCATTTTATCAGAAAGACAGCTGCACTTGAATGTTTATTGTAGCACAATTCACAATTTCAAAGTTGTGGAATCAACCTAAGTGCCCATCAATTCATGAATGGATTAACAAAATGTGGTATATGTATGCCATGGAATACTACTCAGCCATGAAGAACAAGGACTTAGTGCCTTTTGCAACAATCTGAATGGAACTGGAGGCCATTATCCTAAGTGAAGTATCTAAAGAATGGAAAAACAAACACTACAGGTACTCACTATTAAACTGGAACTAACCAATCAGCACACATGTGCATTAGAGGGAAGTAAAACTCAGTGGAAATCAAGCAGGGGGGAGGAAGGGATGGGTGAAACCCTACCTAACAGGTACAATGAACACTATCGGGGTGACGGGTACACTTACAACCATGACTCAAGCATTTTAAAAGTGATACATGTAACCAAAAATATTTGCATTCCCATAATACATTAAAATAAAAAGAAAGATATTTGAAAATACTTTTTAATTGCTCTATGGTCAAAAGTTGGTTTAAGCTGGGCACAATGGCTCACACCTGTAATCCCAGCTACTTGGGAGGCTGGGACAGGAAGATCACTTGAGGCCAGGAGTTCAAGGACGCGGTGAGCTATAATGACATCACTGCACTCTAGCCTGAGTAACAGAACAAGGCCCTCTCTCAAAAAAAATAATAAATTTTTTGAAACTCAGCTAAATTAAAAGCCGATATTAAGGCTATATATATATATAGTTTTTTAAAAGAAAAAGAAGATCTGTCTGCTTTTTCTCTTTTGGACCGAGTGTCTCCCCTAAGAATTTTTTTCAGTTGACTGAAACCCTTTTTCAAAAATTATATGCTCTGTCTCTCTGTTTACTTCCTTTCTTCTCAGTATGATTTTTGCTGAGAAAAATGCAAAATTTCATTGGCCTTTTTGAGAGGTTTAAAATCTCCCCAAATTGGCTCCACTAAGACTTGTTTTCACATTTAGTTCTACTCCTTCCTTTTTTGCCAACTTTGAAGAAATCTAGAGAGTACTTCTAGCATCCCTGATACCCCTTGGAAAACACATAAAAAAGTACCATACACCATTTTTTAGGGCCTTCTGTCTTCAGCATGGAGCCCCAAGAGTTGTGGGCAGGTTCTTCTCAGGTCCAATGCTTTGCTCCCTTTTGCATTGAGTTTCCTGATCTCTCTGTCTTTTAGGAGTGCCAGGGGTTATTGAGTTTCCTAATCTCTCTGTCTTTTAGGAGTGACAGGGGTTACTTTGTGCTGTAAGGAAGCACTTGATTTTTGAGACTTCGATGGCTGGTGAGTCACAGGTGAGGGCTGCAGTTTTGAAGCAGCCAACAATGGTTGCAGTGAATGGTCATTACTGCAAGAGGCTACTTGTTTCTTTGTACATTTAGATTGCAGTTTGTACACTTGGAGACTGTGGGAACACTCACCCCAAAGGGATGAGACTCCTGTGGGTGAAGGACTGATCACAGAGTGGGCTAACTGCCATTGGGTTACCCATCAGCCTTGGGAGAAATGTCTTTGCAGTGAGATGCATTGTGGAATTGTTGCACGGCCTGGCCTCATGACAGTTTTTGCCTCTGGCATACCTGGAATTCAGTGTAAAATTGGGATCCCTCATCTCTGGGAATCTAAGTGCTCTGCCTTCCAGCTGCACTTCTGCTTCACATATATAAGTATTAGGCCCTGGAAACTGCAAGGTTTTGTCAGCCCTATTCTTTGATAGGCTCTTCCCTGAGCTCAGTGTTCCAGTTGAAACACAGAGACTAAACTGGAGCTACCTAGCGAGCTAAAATTGGTCTCCTTATAAAAACTGTTGATGAATTCCCATGATTTGATGTTACCTCAATATCCATTTTAAAACTTTCTCTGTGTCTCCAACACACACAAACTCCTTCTTTAAAAAATCTTAAATTCATCTCTGTACTTTGAGATGTAAATCTGTTATCCTGTTTTCTCTAAAACTTGGTAGGGGCTTCAGCCATGTGGGAAAGATAAACTTGAACTTGTTACCTTTACAGAGGCATGATTTAATCCAACTGTCCCTTTAAACTAATGAGTTTTATCTGTTTCATGGCTAAAATTTTAAAGTCAAAGCTATAACACCTTTATTCATGGTTGTCTGTATTTTTTATGGATATACATCTATGTCTGTGTTTGTATATTGTCTACATGGTACCATATTGAATATAAGTAAATGAGTGCTCATAAATGAAGTAAATAAGCCCAAATGCTTTTCAAATTTCTGTGACTTTAGTAATCTTTGGCAAATAAAGCTAGTTTTAAAATTGTTAGTAAAATAAAATAGAAATATCTTTAAAATTTTAGACATTTTTGCTTGGGTATACTGGTCAGAAAAATGTATACTGTTTCTGATAGATGTTTTAAGGTTATAAAACTGTTGCCTCTGTGGTATTTTTGATACTTGCTTGATTTGTCTGTGAGCTAAAGCTGTGAGGGCTAGCTTCCAGGATCCCCCAAAACTCTGCACACATCTTGCTATGAATTTGTATCTTTGGTTTTGAGCCTTTATATTCTGGAGTCTAGACAGGTGGCCATGGTGAGTCCTAAGTAAATATGTGTGCACACAATGTCTGAACCACCAGCTGCAGGGCAGAGCTAAGCCCAATACGGCCCCATCCTTCTTGGCCCAGCTCTGCCTCCCGGCCACTGTGGGAAAAGTTGGATCCTCCAGGCACTGCCTTAACAACTCTGTCTTCTTCCCTGGGCTCTGTACCTGGTACATAATAAATAAAATTGCTTACTTCTTCTTAAGGCTATTTAAAGGTTGTTTCACATTGAAGGAGTAAAAGAAGAATGATATAGATAAAACTAAATGAATATAAAAAGTTGGATAAAAAGAATTTCAAATTCTTGTATATTTAAAGTAAAATTAAATAAATTTATTATAAGGTTTTTAATTGAAACTTAATATAAAAAAATACTAATTCAAAACTAGAATTTGGTTTTCTCTTCTTAACAAGATTTTTATGTAATATTAATAAGAAATAGTAAAAGACTTTGGTTCGTCTTTTGAGTAAACTGCAAAAAAAGTGTGCCTCATATTGTCTTGATTGGATCTTTTGATTATTTTTAAAAATCTGAGTCTCCTATCAAAGAATAAAGTTGGGGGTTTTTTTGTTTGTTTTTTTGTTTGTTTGTTTGTTTGCTTTCTGAAATCTTTTAATTATCATTTGGCTAAATAAATGACTCTTATTTTACAGTGACCTGTGATCTTATTTTGTTCAAGTGTTTTTAAACCTTTGATATTTGACAAACTTCTCAAAATCAAAATTTTTAAATTAAGTCTTTTTGACCTTAAGTTAACTTTTGGACATCCCCCAAAAGGCCCTGAAACTCAAAAGAAAGACATATTAGGCTTATTTGTTATGCTAAAATTATATGGGAAGTATTATCAAATAAGAAATAATGTTTAACTTTCTTTGAGTTATATCTGTATAAATGTGTTATTAATGTGTTCCAAAATTGTGTAAGCTTCCTAAAAATATGACAAGTTTTGGTATTTATGTTTTTATTATGATTATTACATAAAATTGTTGTAAGCCATAAAAATAACCAAATTTCCTAATCAATTGCATCTTTAACCATGGCCATTTGTCTTGTTCACAATAAATTACTTTATTCTGATGCTTTCTTCCTAAAAGCTCTTTGCAAATCCTAAAGTGTTGTATCTTCAAGGGGGTTCATGAAAAAGACTTTAAATACAAGTTTCTGTCAACACTGAGATAATATAATAGGACTAAGTAAAAATCTCAAAAACTCCAATTAAAAAAAAACTGTACTTATAAAATTGCTAACCTAACATCAAGCAAAGGAAGAATTAATTACATGAGACTGAACTAATTGAGGACTAAAATGATTTCATTATGACTTTTTTTGTTTGAAACACTGCCAATTCTTTTTACGTCTTGTTTTCTAGAGTCAAGAAAAAAATTTTAAGCTATTTATAGCTTACAGCAATTGGATAATGTATACCTTTGTAAGCAAAATTGAAACATTTACCTTTCTCCCTGATTTCTCGAGAATTTGGAAACTATTAGTGAGTACTCTTATTTTATGGCAATATAGTTATTTGTATAAATTCAGTAAGAATTTATTTTCTTTGTAACAAGACAATTGAAGACACTGGTTATTTTACCAAAGCTGTGACTGAAATGTCATCTTTTCATATATGACCAGACTGCTTTGAGGGACTGAGGTTGACTTTAAAGCCAACAAACTTAGAAAAAACTGGCCTGGTATGTTGTCTGCATGGTTCCCTTATGAGGTTCCTGACCTGGCAGTAAGTAAAGAATGTCATTTTCTGACAGGTCTAGGGACCTCAAGATATTTTCAGGACCTCAAGAAGAGACGAATTTGGCCAGATGTGGTGGCTCATGCCTGTAATCTTATCACTCTGGGAGGCCAAGGCAGGAGGATGGCTTGAGAGCAGGAGTTCAAGACCAGCCTGAGCAAGAGTGAGATTCTATCTCTAAAAATATAAAAATTAGCCAAGCATGGTGGCGCATAATAGTCCCAGCTACTCAGGAGACTGAGGCAGGAGAATCATTTGATCTCAGAAGTTTCAGGTTGCAATGAGCTATGATGATGCCACTGCACTCTAGCCCAGGTGACGACAGAGCAAGACTCTGTCTCAAAAAAATAAAAAAGAGAGGCATTGACCAATTTATACAAGTATTACAGATGCAGTCTTTGGCTTGGCTTCTAAACCCCAAAAGGTTTTTAAAAGTCTAATCCAAAATTCCTTATGAAAAAGTTCTAGCAAAGTTGGCTTAAAAGTAGCCTGTATGCCCATTCAATATTCTTGCTGTATTTTATGCAAATAATTAGGCTAAGTATAATAAGACTTAAACTGATTATGCCAATAAGTTGGTCTTACTATAATTTATCTTTAGTAAAAATGGGGGAATGGAGAGAGAAAAATTATGTTTTAAAAGAAAACTGTAATATACCTATTATTAGATTCTAGCCATGTCTATTATTTTTGAGTTTTTATTATTTGCCTACAATTTGCATTAATTCCTGAATTCTTCCCTGGCTACAAGTCTCAAACTAATGTTTTCAAAATTTTCTCCCATTTTTCTTACTTGGAATTACTAGAGATTAAAATTATATTTGTCTGAAAGCCTTGCAAACTGAAGCTGGACAACTTGATACAAACTTCAGGAGAAATCACTACAGCAACTTCTATATAAACAGCCGACATACCTGTTGATGTATGGACTGTTCACCTGAACACCTCATTCAAACCACAATCCCGGAAAATCTATCAGACTGGCACTGCCTGCCTGCTTCAACTGATGCTTCAAGCCCAAATGTAGGAATCTTCTCAACTGACTGCCTCCAGATTCTAAAGAAACTTGTTTAGAGATTGTTCTAAACATTAACCTTTGTTTTGCTTCTGTTTTCGTAGAAATGTCTCTTATTAAAGATCAGTTTGCTTGAATCATATATAAAAGCCTAGTTTTGAGAGCCCATCTGCAATGCCACCTGCTGGAATGGGATACAACTGTTTAACTGAACTCGGCTGTTCTCACAACTAAAAGTTTGATTAAAGGATATGGGGTGATATACTTAAATTTGTTCCTATCTACTCTTCCCAATTTGTTTTCCTCCTCCTTTGCCTATCTCTTACCTCAAAACTCCAACCCAATCTCTCCAAGGCTACTTTACCAATGCTACTTTAATATGTGAAACTTTCTAAAAATAAAGTTTCAAATGGTAGACTAAAGAAAACCAAAAATATTTCACCCCAAAATATACATCTTTTGCATATTTCAAGATGGCTATTCAGAAGGCCTGCCAACACAAGAAGAGCCCTGCAAAACTGTCTTTTATGGAAAGATATGAATCTGTAGAGGAAATAAAATGAAGTAAACAACAGATGCAAACAGGCTCTCTCTGAAGACACCCTTGTCCGGGATCTAGGAAAGATTAACTGAGTCTGACATCTTTGAAGGTCTCACAAAGAAACATTTACCACAGGCTCTCAAAATCGGTGAGGTTTCATGTGCATAACAAGACCATCTTTACTTCATGCTTTCCTCTTCTTTCCCTCCCATAACATGTCTTGCCACTATAACCTGTCTTGCCATGTTCCAAGCCCCTGTTCTTTCTGCATCCTCAGGATAGTATTAAAACATCAACCATCTGGCCATTTATTTGAGCTTTTCATATTTTGTATGACTTCTGTGCTCGTGTGCATATTCATAAATTTGTACAACTTTTTTTCCCATTAACATGTCTATTATCAATTTGCTTTATGGACTCAAATTATCAAGCCTTCAGGCAATAAATTTAAACTTCCCTACACTTTGCACATATAAAATAACTTGAAATTTTCTAAGTCTTAATTTATGTACACCCATATTCATAAGAGCATTATTCACAATAGCCAAAAGGTGGAAGCAACCCAAGTGTCCATCAGCAGATGAATAAACAAAATGTGGTCTATACATACAATGGGATACTATTCAGCCTTAAAAAGAAAGAAAATTCTGACACATACTACAATATGGATGAATCTTGAGGACATTATGCTAAGTGAAATGAGCCAGACACAAAGGAACAGATGCTACATGATTCCACTTATATGAGGTACCTAGTGTAGTCAAATTCACAGAGACAGAAAATAGAATGGTGGTTGCCAGGGTCTAGTGGGGAGGAGGGAATGAGAAATTATTGTGTAAAGGAAACTAAGTTTCAGTTTAAGAAGATGAAAAAGTTCTGGAGATAGAATAATAGTCGTGACTGCCTAAAAAAGAGAATGTGCTTAATTACTGAACTGTATACTAAAAAATGGTTAAAATGGTAAATTTTGTTATGTATATTTTATGGTTCTTTTAAGTTTTCAATTAAAAAAATTGTGATGATATAAATGTCCATCCATAGAAGGCCAATAAAAGAAACTTTAAAAATCATACAAGGAAAAAAAATCATAAAAGGGAACACCACAAAATCAAAAAGAATGAAATAGATCCACATACGCTGGTATGGAATGCTCGCCAAGGTCACCAAAAAACCCCAAGTTCATGAACAATAGTTATGGAATGCCACCACGGACACTGCATAGCATACCTCATTACTGTGACTGCCTCTGGGCAGGAGGACAGGGAGCATGGGGTTCAGGGCTGAGTTTAGGATTTTCTATTCAAAGAAATCAATTCATTTTTGGAAAAGATCAATCTTCTAAATTATCCATAGTACTGAGAGAGAGGAATGAAAAAAATAAACAGAACTTACACCTAATGCTCCAATTCTGGGCAACTGAATTTCAGAGAGGTTGAGTGACATGCCAAAGACACTCTGGTGACAGACCTGAGACCAGTTATCCAGCATATACTTTTTCTAAATGCTTGAAATATTTAATAAAAGACTTGTTTAAAATGTCTCCTCTATTGCGAGCTTTTTGAAGCAAGAAAATATTGTTTTCCCCCATATAAACTACGTTTGGGAAAACTTTCAAATTTAGTAGTTTTTTATTTGTCAGCATGCTTTCCATGTTTGGTAACATTTGTCCCTTTATGTAATTTGTTTTTAGATATTCAACTGTCTTTAATAAAAAAAAACATTTTCTAGTCATTTACTATTTGGGGCTTTCATTGACCATTATTTTAATCTAATTTCCATGTTTGTTGTTCACATACCCAAAAATGTATAAATAACAGATTTTAAAAGCAAAATAGAAAATTTTAAGACATCATAAAAAATTATACGTTCACACATGCATATGCATATATATCTATACATACATACATATATACATACGCATCCTGATTCCCAATTCAACACTTTTCCCATTCTGTCATACTTTAGCAGTTTAAACTTTAAAAGCATAGTCCTCAATATCTCTTAAAGACATGACATATGTCTCTGATTTATAGATAAAAACTCATATCCTCCACAAGGTGGTTTTCAACCAAAGAGCCTGCTTCAAAGTTTACCAACCACCTTCAAGCTGTAACTGCAAAATCCAGTTAGTCCACAAGGTGGCACTGGATACCTTTGGTCAAAGTCCATAACCCAGTAAGAGTTTCTAGAAAACAGGGTTAGAGAAGTGCCTCTGGCATCAGCAAAGATTAAAAATTGAAGCTAATATGAAAGACATCTTGTTCCTGTCTGGAGGCATGGCTGCCAGCCAAAACATATTTGAAGCTCTAATTACATACTCAAAGGACTTATCCAAAATGCCAAGCATAAGTTATAGACCACCTATGGTAGAGTATGTTACTTTCAGTGGCAAATTCACATCTGTTCCTTTGGACACACTTCATTAATAGTACTTGATAATCTTAAACATATTTCCTCAAACTCCCTCCTAATCACCACCCCCCAATGTATATGTGTGCATATGTGTCTATCAAAGACACACCTACACAAACACACACAAACCATGAAATATATTTTGGGGGGATTGTTTTGGTAAGAACTCATATCCATATTAAATAATATTCATACTTCGCAATGGGTAAATGTCTTTATCTTTTTGTAAATTCTTAATTTTCAGCAGCTTATGAATATCCCACAAGAATAAAACTTGGTGGGTTAAGTAAGCTTCAACTCAAACGATGTCTTAAAATTCATCACAAAAAGATCTATTTACAATCTTATATCAATTTATAATAGATTGGGAAAGTTCATCGCTAGCCTTTACGTACATGAAATTTTAAAGGATAACACCCAACACTTGATCTTGAACAGATTTTCAGCCAATGAAGAAACCTCAGAAATGCCTAAAGAAAAGCTAAAAATCTCTAGTGGTTTGAGACTTTTAAAATGCCCATCATCATGGCTTTTGTGGAAGCAAAAAAATCTCTTGCGGATGATTTAAACATTGTGTTGATGCCTTGACTATTTCACAACACAAAAATTCAATGTGACTCATTCACTTCATTCAGAAACATTTTTCTGTGCAGACCCAAGAATTTTCCCCACAACAGTGTGTCTTGCATCCGATTAAACGAAGCATAACAGCATCTTACAGCCTATAATCTACTTTTTAAAATAAGCATTTAAATTCGAAAGCACACTGCATACAGTAAAACAGAGTGCTTAAGGGACCACATCTCAACAACATATCACATATATAAACTGTTTATATTTGTAAGAGTATTTTAAATGTGAAACACCCAAAAGATTAATGGGTGTATGCTTTTTAAGATGTTTATTTCCAGAAGCAGTGGTTATGGTCCTGTGAAGGCCAGATTTTCTCAGAATTTGAACGGAAGATAAATATTAAAATATACCATTAAAACTGAGAACACACTCCAGTCCCAGGCCAACTCCAGTGACAGGTAGAAGGGCAGTGTGGGCAGCAAGGTCGATTCTACCGCAAGCCCAAGAGCTGACGGTACTCCATAAGTTTAAGAGGTCTATGGCAGATTACATGCAGACTGATGAATGGGAAATTCACAGTCATTGACAATCAGCATCAAAATAACACCTCAGTGCTGACAATTTACCTTCTTCTCTTGATCTCCAACTCATAACCGAACAATTTCCAGACAAGACTCAGAAACCATTTTATTAAATTGAACACAAAATGCTTGTTATAATAACATCAAGCCTTTATCAGAAATCAGTACATAAGTGTGGATACACAGCCAAAATAAGCCATCAACATAAGCAGTGTAAATTTTAAATAACTTTCAGATTTCTATATTCAATATGCTAAAGAAAATAAAACCAAAAAGCAATTTTAATTTCACAATTCACAGTTGATTGGTTTTAATCCCATGACACATTTGTCACTTCTGTAGCCCCAAAACACAAATTTCCAAAGCAGTGACTGGCACTTTGCCCCAATAGCATACACAGATCTTAAACCCCTGTATGACATTTAGAGAAAAGTTTAAGAAACAACTCCAATCTCATAACAGTTTGGCTGGCATGTTTTAGCTGTAGCCTTTACCAAAGTATATGGTTCTAGTGAAGTAGCAAAAGCAGTTTTAAAAGTTTGCCATGCCATTAAATGAAGGATTCTAAAGTCTCCCTTGGTTTTCCATGATTTATTCTTGAATTTAAAACAACAGCTGCATTTAAATGCAATCTTAGCAGTGAAAGCAATATCCGTTTTGCTTCTGGATCTAGAGTATACATCCAAGAGAGGCAATTTGTTGTCCTAGCAGATATACGGAATGCAGGATCTGACATACTCCAGTAAGGCATTTAAAAGCATACACACAAGACCCAAACTAAATCATCATGGTCAGCTGAGGATACCACAAGGTGAACACCAATTAACAGAGAGTCAACACCAAACTCTTACAAAATGACATACTAATTTACAAAACCACAAAAAGGTACGCAGGTACCAAAAAAAGGCAAAACAATGACCAGCCACTCTAGAAGAGTTTTGTTCCTGTAAATGCCAGATTTGCAAAGTAGAAATAAACTGCTTTATATGTGCTTTGCCCTAGGATAATATCGTTCATCCTGATACATGGAATTACTTTTTCTTAAAAATATACATCATGTAGAGGATACACATATAATCAGTGATACAGAATATTTATTTTCACTAGTGAGGGGGTCACTTAAGCACTTACATGGAAAGAGTTATGAGTGGATCATGAAGGTCAGTTAAATGAAGAAGAAATCTGATAAACCCAGCATTATTAGTTAGTATTCAACAGTGCAGTGAGATTTATTTTAGGCACTGCATCAGGCTTAATTAGGAACTATGACCATGAGAATATTTGTAAATTCAAAAAATTGTGAAATGTCTAAAAAAAAAAGTCTAAACAGTAAAAATACATGTTTTCCTTTTAAGGGCCCAAAGGAATCGTTTAATTATCTAGGAAGCCATGAATCTTATCAAACAAGCACAAGAATATGAATTTGGAACATTTAAATTTCAATTTTACCCATTTAATCTTCATGACCTAGAGCAAGTCACTTAACTTCTTCAGATTTTATCCATAAAACATGGCCATAAAAATAAAGGCATATGTCAAAGAAGTTTTCTAAACATTATACTAAAGTTAAAGATTGTTACCAAGGCTCATAATTTCAACAACTCATTGTACAGTATGATCACTTTTAATTCTGCTAATTATAGCTAGAGGAAGCATGGTTAATTACAATTATCAGGGAATTCAAATCAAATCCTTTAGATAGTTTCAACTTTCTAAACCACGAGTCTGTTCTCCTAGAGTTGTTTACAGCAGCTAGTCATATATGGGTTTGACCCTTACTCCCCTCTACCTTCTGGTGCAGCAGCTGAAAGTAGTGAAAGGAGATGTGACAACCAGGAGAAAAGCAGCGATAGATTGATATGAGGTATAAGCTGATTTCATAAACCCCAATCAGTAAATTTACAGTTTTTTGAAGAAGCTGCATAGTTTGGCAAAAATATAAGAGGGAGAAAGAAAAAAATTATCATGAAATTTTAAAATGTATGACAATTAAGCATTTTAAATGACCAATTCTAGAAAAGAGTTCAGTTTGAAAAGTTGTCTTCCTTCACTCTAAGCACAGACAAGAACAGAAACTGGAAGACTAAAGTTCACAGGAGGAAAACAAGTATGTTCATTGGCCAGGTTATCAACTTTATACACTGCTTTCCAAAAGATTCTTAAACAAATGTTAAACCCTAGTCATCGACACCTATGCTAAGTGTTTAGGGGGTGTGTGTACTGTCTGAAATTTACGCTGAAATATATTTTTTAAAAACCCACTGGACAGAGGGATGTCTAAAGGGACAGAGAGATGAACAAATGCATGATAATACAAGCACAGTAAAATGTTGATGGTAGAATCTAGGAATGGGTATATTGTAAACTTTTTTCAACATTGATATATGTCTGAAATTTTTCATAAAAAATGTTGAGGAAAATGGTAATATCTCTATAATAAAATTAATTTAGCAGTGTGTTTCAAAGATTCTAAGTACTCAGGCAATTTAGAATTTTAAATTAATTGAACTAGGGAAAATTTTGCTTTAAAAGGCCTCAAACCTGATTTGTGAAGATGCCCCTTTTAATGTAGACATGAACTAACACAATTAATAATTATTGTGCCAGTCTCTTCATACACTTTGCCAAATACATAATTCTTTCCTCTACAGAAAAGACTACTGGAATAAAGAATTTTTCCAGACATTAGTGTCAAGCTCTCCCAACCTGCCACACTACCATTCACTAAGCTGAAATGTAACACAGATCGTGGTGAAAAATGATCTATGACTGTCTGCTAGCCTGGGACAACTGGATTCATCTGCAGGATGTATGGTTCCTGATCAATAATGACAATAGTTTCACTTGGTATCAAATTGAGATTGCATTAAGGAAAAAATGTAGAACAGAATTCACACAGACCTTTGTTATTCCAAGCTCCTGTTTTATGCACTGTGATTAATGGCAATAATTCTATCATCTCTTCTCTTTGTGAAATGCTAACACTTGCTAAAGGCACTCATATTCTGGGCTTAACGGAGACAGGGTCACATGAGACCATAAGCCAGTACTTTTTTTGGTAGCTACCCAGAAAGGGAGTTTACAAATGTTCCTCCCATTATGAATGGGAGTCAAAGTCAAACAACTATCAGTAGAAATGTTTTATGAGAAGCTATTTACACAACTATTTGTCCAATCAGCTAGATTGACAAGAATAGCTCACAATGACAGGGCTTCTCCCACCAAAAAACAAAAACAAAACAAAACAAAACAAAAAAACCACTTTTTATTATGTGTGAAACTCCTAAACAACCATTTGGCTGGTAAGAAAAAAAACAGTTAATAAGTCGATACGGTAGAATTTTTTTAAATATCTGTTCGAAAACCTACATTAAACTTTTGCCTATCCTGACAAAACATTCCTCAACTTATTTCTAAAGCAGTTCTACTGTCCTTCTTACATGCCTCACCAAGTTCTTCAGAGTACTTCCAGCCTAAGTTCTGACACTGAGGAAACAAAATAGGTTAGGTTCCAAAACCACCATTCCTAGGCCTCTCTGCAGAGAATACTATATGGAACAGTTACATGTCTCGCCTGGCAGAGATGAGATTCAGTTTACGCAGGTCACAGGACAGTCCTCAAACTGTCATTGCTTTCAGTCTCTGCCAACTCAGGAAGGAATCATAAATTCCACCACTAATCCCCAGAATCTATCTATGGATGAAGATTTAACCAGATGTATACATATACACACGTACATACGTATTTCTCCATTTATCTTCGTTCAAACTGTAGATAGGTAGCTCTAAGCAACCATATAGTTCTGTAGAACAGCTTTGTAAAACAAGGTAAAAGAACTTGTGCATCTCATTAGCTAGCCTTTTAAGTCAGAGTGGTGTAAGGATGATCTCAGCCATGATTTTTCTTTCAACCTCAGGGCTTCAAAAATCCTAAATGGTTTTCTAAAGTTTACCAACTAATTAAAAAGAGAAACAGTGAGAAGAGTTGGGGGAGGAACTTTTTCAAAATGAAGGTTATAAAAAAAATTATTCACTTTGCAGAATTCAGTGCAATAAGAGACAAGCAGACAAACATGTTAAACAACATGCACATATTTACAAGTTGCAGGACATGATATACAAAGCCAAGACCAACAAAGTATTTTCTGTTCAGTATGGAGTCCAAAGGATTACAAGGCATACTCTTGTAACTGAACTTTTTTAAAAAAACCACTTTAAAGGCATACGCAATCCAATCTTTTAATTGAAACATTGGTGGTTTTCTTTTACAACTTCTTGCCCTCAATACCTAAGAAGAGTTTCTGTTATTTTCTACCAATGATTTTTTAATGACAATCTACACAAAGATATTCACAGAGAAAAGAGACTTTGATGCTGTGAGTTCTTATGGATGATTACTGAAATCTATTTAATTTTTTTGAATAAAGGTTTTCTGTTGCTTAGGCCTCTGTCCATCCTTGAATACAGCTTATAAAAAGACACTAACATGATTCCTGGGAAGCACAGGGTGCAAATCCTAAAGCATGTTACAGAGCAGGACTGGACTTCACAAAATGAAACCAACGGAGATCACATATCACTGACTCAGAAGAAACAACAGCCTACTTAGACAGGGATAAAACACTGCCTATATGGAATACATGAATATGAGAAACTGTACCATGCAGAGATGTATTTATATAGGCATTTCCTGCCTGACAACCTCTGTCATCCTTTGTTTCACCTATGGAACAAAGGAGAACTGTAAGGTAATTGTAAGGTAAAATACAACCTACTGTCATAGAGATCTGTGATTTTTTTCAGATGTGCATGTAACCTCTATACATGATCATGGAACTGATTTATCAACTTCCTGGAGTTTGGAAATTAAGGAGAAAATTGAGTTATTGTAGGCAATATGGTACTAAAGTGTCATATAAAACAAACATATAGTTATTTTTTAGTGCAAAGAAATATAGCAAGTAAGAAATAACACTATAAATCTAACTCTTTCTTTAAAAGAAAATGCACTTATGCATTCATAACATCCATTAAGGGCACTGGGACTCCAGAAACCTGAATACACAAGGCCTGACACACATCAAGCCCTTAAGTCCACTGCTTTCTATATGTATATAATGAAACTGGTAAGTGGGGAGGACAGGGGAAACCTTTCTTTTAATTTTATTTCCAAAGGAAAACCAAAAGTTTCCTTTGTCACCTTTATAAAATATAAATTCACATTCATATCTCTACTGTTATTTCAAATAAGGGTTCAATGAAATCTTCTCTATGATATCATATGTGTGTGGGGGGGGGAGTGTATACCTACCTACAGAGAAAGAAAATGAGATTTTTAAGTAATCATAGAACCAAGTGGCCAGCACTATAATATTAAAATAGACCAAAAATCTATACTTAGCAGCAAAATGAGTAACCTACTGGCCAATAAGAAAAGCCCTAAATTGCCCTAAACTAATCAACTGTACTTTATAGATCACTGCAAAAAAGGTTGTTACACTAAAAGTCATAGGTCTAGATAGAATCACAACAGAATATTTCATTGTTCTGTTTCTGCAAGAAAAAAAAATTACCAAATAATTTTAATTTTCAAAAAACCACCACTTCAACAGAAGACAGTAACTTGATATTGTACAAGAAGTTAACCACAAAACTAATTTTTAAAGATGGGTTATGTCGTTTAAAAATTGTTTTAAAGTATTACAGGAAAGAAACAATGATTATAATTTGCCTCCCTCCCAAGTATTTGTCTTTAGAAATCTCAAGAAAAATAGGAGTTTTACCTTTAATTAGTAATATAAGCAATTACATGTGAATTGACCATAGTGCAAAGATACTACTTAGTATAAACTTCCTGGTGAACATGGCCTTTCAAAAGAAGTGTGGATGAGCACCAGTCTTATCCATTGTAAAGTAAACTACTGTAAATACATGAAATTCAGTTAATGAAAGTTCACACAGTACTCCATTAGTTAATCTAGACATATACTATAGCTTATTTTAAAAATAAAAAACCAAAAATAATACTGTTATAATTATCAGATAACAAAATAATCTATAATATATTTTTAGTAACTTTGAAAAAGCCGAATTACAAAAAATAAAACCATAGTTCAATTATCTACTGGAAATGATATTGATACTTGATTTGCTTTTTTAAAAATTCCTCTCTATGTATAAAACAGCAGGTAGTGACATTTTTCAGAACTGCCAACAAACTGGCAGAACAGAAAAGAATTTTAAGTGAAGTGTAAGAATCAGATCACCTAAAAAGTCTGCCAAAACAAAATATCAAGCAATCTTAACTTATGGTTGAGACCATCATATAAGTGTGTTATGATCAATGACAAAGTAACTCTAAATTGAAAAATTCACACACATCTTTTTGTTTCCTAATGTCAGCTGAAAAACATATTTTTAAAAAAATCATATCCACCTTAAACTCACTGAGTATTCAAATGTGAGGCTTGGAAAATCCACAGCACAGCTGGGACATGAAAATGAGCTTGTTAGACAAGCTGATTCAACTAGGAAAAAAAAACAGAAAGAGGAGAGAAGGTAGTGGCAATTAAATGTGTAAAATCCACAACTGGAAATGAAGTTTAGCTGTTTGGAAGTACATAAGCATACTGGAAGTGTCTGAATTCAAGAAAATCCTACATTTCAATGATGGGGGGACATAATACAGGAAAAAAATGTCCTGAGAAAAGACTGACACAGTTTACAACAGTGTGTCCTACTAACAATGCATTTAGTTGGTGGTTCCAATGAAGCCTAAGGAAACTGAAATCTCTGCTTACCTACGTTTACCATGATCTGAAGAACTCAATACAATTATTTATTTAATAGCACATGAAATTAAAATTGAAAAAGATGAAATTTTTAAATAGTCATATTTCTAAGTGGTCAGGCTACTAGTCGACCAGAACTTGGGCAAAATAAAAAGTTGTTTCTGATGGGGTAGGTAGGTCACACTGTAAGTAGCTCAACACAATTGATCTGAAAAAGCATTATGACCTAAGAAGCTTGTTCTCCATCGCCCGCCCCCAGTTTTGACATCTCATGGTACCAATGCAGGTTACATATATTAACATTAAGCAGAGGAATGTACTCATATCAAAAGGACCACAAAGCAGGGCGAGTTGACAGAAGGCAAACAACAGGCAGGACGAGCTGCTCTATCTGAATATGACGATCACTATACATATCCCAGGTTCTCCATCTCATTCCTGTACCGCTGTTCAGACACCTTGCTTTTATGTTGCTTGCTCTCTAAATGCTGCCGGAATTCCATCTCTTCACCAGCCCCAACATTACACATTGAGCAGTAAAACTGGCCACTTGGAGTAACGCACATGGCTAGATCACGTGGAATTCTCTGCCGAGAGCGGGGATTGAAGTAAGGACCTGCTAAAGCAAAAGATAAAATATATTCGAAATATTCACTAAGAAAAATTTTAATTTTCACTGTAATTTGTAACTCTAAATTCAAATTATAAAACTCACAGATTCTAAGCTTTAAATGAATGTGAAGGTAATGGATTTTTTAAACTACAATTTTATATAGGTTTGATCCAAAAAGATAAAATGATTCCTCCAACTATTGTCAGAAAATCTGCTGCAGAGCCAAACGCAAACTCCAAATGGCTATGTCTCTAAGAAAGTGAATACAATTTTAAAAATACTTTAATTTCTAAGCATTATATCAAAAGTCATATAATTATGCTAACCCTTTGTTCCAAAAACTGTACTTCTAAGAATTATCCTAAAAAAAACATCAAGAACTTGCACACAGAGATTTACCAGCAAGGACATTTATTTCAGTAGTGTTTATAAAAGCAAAAATTTAGGGGGAAGGGAGATCCAAAAATAGGATTTGAAAAATTATGGTAATATATGCAATGGAAAATTATGCAATCACTAAATATAATGCCATAGAAAACTCTTATAATATGCCAGTAAGTAAACCAAGAATATCATAAAATAGGATCCCATTTCTATATATTTTTTTTCTGTTAGAGACAGGGTCTTGTTATGTCACCAAGGCCACACTGCAGTGATATGATCATAGCTCACTACAGCCTCAATTTCTTAGGCTCAAGCAATCCTCCTGCCCTAGCCTCCCCAGTAACTGGGAATACAGGTGTACATCACCATGCCTAGCTAATTTTTTTTTTTTTTTTTTTTAGAGACAGGGTCTCCCTAATGTTGCCCAGGCTGGTCTAGAATTCCTGGCCTCAAGTGATCCCTCCATCTCGGCCTCCCAAAGTGCTGGGATTACAGGTGTAAGCCACTGTGCCCAGCCCCATTTCTATTATAAAGAAGTAATATATACGAACAGGTTGGGATAACAGCCACAAAAATGTTAGTGATGAGACTGATAATTTTATTTTCTTCTTTTTACATTACTAACTTCCTAAACTGGACTATTAGTTCGTTAATTTTTTGCTTTTCTTTTCTACTATAATAATAAATATTTAACACTTTTCTCAAAATACTGCTTTCACTGCATCCTACAAATTTTGATATATTTTCATTACTGTTTGGTTCTAAGAATTTTTCATTTCCAGTATAATTTCTTCTTTGAACCATGAGTTATTCTGAAGTGTTTAAAATTCCCAGATGGAAATTTTGTTTACTTTTACTAATACACTTTTGTTTGTTTATCTTTTTAAACCCTGCCAAGTCTGAGGAATGATTTTTTATTTTTGTTACAGACATATCATTTAATTATCCTCCGGTCAGAGAACATAGTCTATATTACCTTCATCCCAAAATTTATTTTATCTGATATTAATACAGCTATCCCAGTTTCCTGCATTTCCGCTGGATTTCTTTTACCCAATTTGATAATCTCCATTTTTTAACTGGGACTTTAATAAATTTACATTTATTATAATTACTAATATATGTTTAGACTTACTAATCATATTACATTGTGCTTTCGATACATCCCTTTTTACTAAGCCTCTCTTGCCTTTCAATTAACTTTGTCTTTTGTTTATTTTACTGTTCACATAAATGATCTCTGCTGGCATGTGTATATATCACAGGCTAAGGTAGAGGGGAGGATGGGGGACTACTCAGTCCTACTCTCACTACTGAAAACAATCTGAATATGCAGAAAACATTCCTATTAATGCATGGTTGTGAACTGAATATGTATATAAAATCACCAAGGAAGCATTTTCGAAACACACATATGTCTGGGTCCGACTCCAAATTTACTGATTGAAAATCCCTTAAGTCATGGTTCAGGCATTTTGTAAAAACTCCCCAGGTAATTATGATTCACTACCCTGGTTTAAAAACCACTGCTACAGTCTTTTGTATTTTCCCCCAAATTTGAAATTAAACATGGTGCAACTTTAAACCAAGTAGTCCATTCTTATCATGCATTTTACATTGCTCAGTTGGAAAACACCGGAAGAAACATAAAGGGAATATGATAAAAGACCCTAAAACATAGACTATGATTTAAAACCAAAATAAATAATATGCTAAATAGGAAGTAAATAAATAAGACCTGAAATAAATACCAGCCTGACTGAATAACCACTATACCAATTCAATATAATAATGACTAAACCCAAATTCTCAGGGCTATCTATTACCACTAAAGGAAATAAATTAAAGGAGACTATTTGCAGAAGACATATGGAAATACACAGGATACCTGAATTATTCTGTACTGTATACATATTTCTCCTAGTAGGCATCATCTTAAATTCATTCCCTTCTTTCCGGGCCCGCCGGTGGCCCATCTCTGAGGAATCCCTAGAGAAGAGAAATTTTAAAAGAGTGAGATTTCTAAACAAGAATCCCTTTCAATTCTTTTTCTTTAAAGAGAGTCTGACATAACACTTTGGCCTCAGAGAAAATGGCAATACCTACGAGAATGAGTTACTCTGAGCTTCCGCCAGCCGCAGCCTCTTGGCATGATTCTTCCCTTGATAGTGAGCCTGAGCCACAGCCGGAGAACTGAAGGAGGCATCACAGAGCTTACAGTAATCATTCTCTGTGGCCAGGATCACTCTGCCTCCTGGCTTAAAGGAGCCCACCTGACATCAAAAACATAAGACAAAACAAAGTTAAAAAAATATGGAGCTTATTCCCTCCTCCTCCTCAAAGGTTCTTCCAAGAAATGAAAAACAAAGGATATGGCATGACCACAAGCACTCAACCTCTTAACAAAAGAAAATAATTCATTCTAGAAATAAAAGGCTGGGAGATACTTAATCATGGTCTTACATTATAATCACCTATGTACCAAATTAACAAATGGTTCATTGCTACCTCCACTGAAGTAATTTTAAAAATGAGTTTAAAAACCCTAACATGGAAGATTTAGGGCAATAAATAATGGGTAATATTAGGTCTGGCCTAAAATCACATTACCAGAAAGAGTAAAGTCTGCTCAGAATCCATTAATAAGCATTTACTGAATGCTGTTTATTAGGCTTGCTGCCTCATCCAGAAGGGGCATATAGCCATATATTTAAAAAAGAGCCCCTGTCATCCTAAAAGAATCTACAAACTAGCTACAGATAAAATATAATCAGGGAAGAATAAGGAACAGATCGAGATGACTGTATTCAGGTTGGGAAACAATATGTTAAGGGAAACCTAATATAGTACCTGGAAGATAGTAGGTACTCAATAAATATTGTTGGGTTAATGAAAATTGGCACAATAGATTTCAGCTAGAAGAAAATAATATACTATATGTTAAAGATTCTGAAAACCATATGTATCATGAACAGTCAAAGAAAATAGTGTTGTTTCATCCAGAAGGGAAGATCTTCTGGGGATAGTCTAGCTACTTCAAAAATCACAAAGGGCTATATGCTATGAAGAAAGGTTTAGACTGTTTGTCCAGAAGGATGGAGCCAACTGAAAACAATCCGAACGAGGAGCATCCATTCAATTTCAGAGCAGCCTTCAGGAACCAGTAATATGAAAACTGTTCAACTTGAAGATCTCTCTGGGTATATTCCTGTTCTCTGATTCTATTCTTAATATATCCCATTTCCCCCACAAATCCATGAGAAGGAAGACAGCTGGAAGTGCTACCCAATCTTTAAGTACTAAAAACTGACACTCAGAAAGGTAAAATTATACCATGATGCTTGGAGAAAAGGTCTAAGATGAAAAGAAATTCTTGCTCCACTGCTCTGCAAAACATCTAACACTGTGGAAAGTTACTTATCTGAGTTTCTAATAATTTCCAGTGAGGCGGATGGTGCTGGCTCATGGATTACACTTTGAGTAATAAGGCCAAAACCTCTAAGTTGTTGCAAGCATTAAATAAAGCCAGGGCCTGGGACTGGAATGAAGCAAGTAAGACACTTGCCTTGAGTACAGAATTTAAGGGAACATCAAAAAACTCAGTAATCAAGATAATAATATTTTAATATAATAATTTTAAAAATCAAATCATCTAATGCAAAAAATTTGATGAACAAAATACCAAAATTTTAAATATTTAATCAGTAACAGTGCCATGCCAAGCCATATTGTAGCCTGAGGCAAAAGGGAAATCAGTAACACTTATCCTGTCTTTGTTTTTGATGTTTTGTTCACCACTGATCTTTTTACATTAATTTTGAATTTCTAAAACATTGCATTAAATATTTATCTTGATTACTGAGTTTTTTGGCTCCCCCTTAAATTTTGTGCCCAAGCCAAGTATATCCCTTACCGTAACCTAGTTCCATCCCTAAATGAAACAACATATGAAAAGTGCTTAGCACTGTGCCTGGCATATTAAGTAATCAATTATAGTTATTATTATTATTTATAACCATATATTGTTTTATAGACAAATAACACTTCAAAGATAGATTATGCAGTAGAATCCACAGTTCAGAGGCTACTAAGGTACAGAAATATCTTGTCTAAATCAACTGGCTCCATCTTCCAAAAAGCAAAAAGAACCTGGCTCTCAAGTATGTCTCATAATAGCAAAGTCCAAAAAGTGTTTATACAGGCTGTCAGCATAGAGGTAGGTAAAGGGCAATCTCAAGAAACTAATCTTGCAAATGGAAAATGAAATCTGAAGTAAATGGGATTAACTGCAATAAAGACATAAATGTTTAAAAATCTCTCTTTTCATTCAGGGCTTAGCCTAAACATTCAGGATGATTCAACCTAGAATTCTGAGAAATACATAAAGACTCATGTAACAATATTTGTTTCATCATTTCATGCATCACAACCAGAGCCAATGAGAAATCTCAAGGTTTATAGATTTTGGCATGCATTAAATCTAGCACCATATAGTTCAAGGAGTTAAAAGTACCAAGGAGCATCTTTAAGGATTATTTGCCTAACTGTACCCTGATGGACACATGGACAACAAATTTCATTCATGACCATTTGTACACATGACAGCTTCTCCCCTAACGCTGCTTCATCCAGACACATCTCACCTGTGAAGGGACTGGAACAACTGGAGTAGCTGCGGGTTCCACTGCATGGCTCATTCTGGCAGGAGGAGGACAGCTATTTGCTGCATAGTAATTTCGGAGTTTCTTACCATGATTTTTACCCTGGAAGTAAAAATAAAATGAGTATAACAGTTCCCCACTTATCCACGGTTTTGCTTTCAGTTACCCCACTTACTGTGTTCCAAAATATTAAGATATTTTGAGAGAAAGAGGCCATATTCATATAACTTCCATTATAGTATATTCTTACAATTTTTCTATTTTATTATTAGTTCTTGTTTATATTTTATTGTGCCTAATTTATAAATTAAACTTTATCTTAGGTATATATGTATATATATATAAGAAAAAACATAGCATATATAGAGTTCGGAAGTATCCCAGGCATTCACTGGAGGTCTTGGTATCCCCTGTAGATGAGGGAAGATGACGGTAATCACCAGGAGGAAAAGGTGTAGAGTTCATTCATGTATCCATTTTAAAAAAAGAAAAACCACAAACAATACTGACTACATTTTATCCTTTATACACAACATCGGGGTAAGGAGACCACTAGCTAGATTTGACTACCAGATTTGGACGTAGAAGAGTCTACTCTTGGGCTCTAACAGAAGGATTAAATTTATCTGGGAAAGATAAGAGAACAAAGCCAAAAGAAATTAATTTCCTATATGTTTCTGAAAAGTATCACATTTTCCAGTGATCTATGTCCTTACCCAACTTGTTGCCATTCATATGCCACTGTTTAAATATGAATTTCACAACACTCTGATCTAATCTACTTTATAAGTCAGTAATGAAATGGATAATCCAATTATTTGTACAAAAATAGCACTTAAAGTATCTTTTTACTTACAAAGGATGTTCATGTGCATTAGCTCATTTGCTGCTCACAAAAATCCTCTAAGAGGAATCTGTTAACATTATCCATATGTGACAGCCAAGGAACTGCAATCCAGAGAGTGGGGGTCACTTGCCCCCAGACCCTTTCAGAAGGGCTGAGTAGTGGAGCCAAAGCTACAGCAAGCCTTCCAAAGAATGGCCCATTCTCACTACAGCATGATGGCTTCAGGATACACTGGGAACCACTATTAAAATAGATTTGCCTTTCTCATCATGTTTTGTTTAACTTGATTCATATGATTATATTCTTTGAGCTGACACAAACTGGTGGCAAGGGTAAATGTGCAAAAGTATTCTAAACGAGGGCAAAACAGGTTATTCTTCTTTAAACTGCATTGTAAAATTCAAACCTATAAGCAAACACTTATTCACCATTTACTATGTGCTGGAGCCCTAGAAATAAATTAAGGGCAAGCACACAGGCAAGCATACAGCACACAGGAGACAGATACATAAGCGGTTAATTAAAGTAATGAACTAGCTTCCATCTTCGGCCCACTCAAATGCCCTAAAGGTGCTCTTACCATGGTGACAGTGACCTCCAGAGTCAAATCCAGCGGTCACATCTGTGTCTTCATCTTACTGGAACTCTAAGCAGCATGACACAGCTACCCTTCCCTCCTGATTGTCATCTATGACTCCCTCTTTCCTCCCCAGTGTCTCTACCAGACCTCTAAACTCTATAGGGCCCAAGGCCTACACTGGGCCCTCTTCCCTCTCCATCTACACTCTGACCCTAGGTTACTTTACCCAGTCCCACAGCTTTAAGATACAATGAGTAAGTTAGTGACTCCCAAAATTATTCTAACCTTCAGAACCATATATGCAATGGCCTCATTGCCATCTGTGTTCTGAAGTCCTAAGAGGCATATTCAACTGAATGTTACTTTCAATTCCTCCCCCACAGAACTTTTTGTCACCACCACCACCACTAGTCACCCACAGTAGGTAAATGGCAGCACCATCCACAAGATTACTCAAGAGCCTCTTCTAAATTTCATCCTTCCCTAAACCCAAAACATCCATTCCATCAGCAAGTCTTGCATTCAAAATATAGCCCAAGCCTTTCCACTTCTCTGCATGGATACTACAAATACCACAGCAATCCAAGCTACTGACATTTCTCACTTGCATCAGGCAACAGCTCCTAAGTGGTCTCTGCCCTCAATCTTGTCCCCTTTATAATTCTTCTCTTTATCAAATGAAGTGATAATGCTAGACATGAATCAGATAATGTTGCTCCCTCACTTAAAATCTTCCAGTGGCTTCCTACTACACTTAAAATTCATAATTCTTCTCATAAGGTCCTATAAGACCTGGCCCTGTCTACCTCCCAGATCTTACATTAGATGTACTCCTTTCCCCTACTCATTATGCTCCTTCCACACTGACCTGCTTCTGTTCCTTAAACATACCAAGCTCACTCTAGCTCCAGGGCCTTTGTACTTTCTGTTCCTTCTGCCTAGAATATGACTCTTGCAGATCGCTGGCTCCTTATCTTTCAAGTCTCAAGTCAGTGTCTCGCTCACTCTCAAGTGTCACAATTCTCACTCCTGCCCCCTGACTCCTGCCACACACACACACACACACACACACACACACTCCATCACATTACTACATTGTCGGTTCTGGTTTTATCTTAGTACCACCTATCACTATCTAAAATAACATTGTTTGCTTACTTGTTTTTTCTCTTTCCTCCCCTATGGAATGCAAACTCCTTGAAAGTAAGGGTCTTGTCTGTCTTGTTTACTATTCTACCTTCAATGCCTAGAATGGTTTCTAGCATAGAGTAAGCAAGCAATAAATAATTGTAGGATAAATGAATCAAGTATTATAATGGTGACAATAAACTGCCAGAAGAACACAGAGAAGGAATTCTTACTTCTACCTGAATGTGTTGGGGAAAGCTTACCTGAAAAGAGGGACATTGAATCATCTTTTTAAATGAGCAAAAGTTTACTGGAGAAGTAAGAAGTGAGAGAAAGAGAAAACTGTGCACTGAAGAAAGAGCACAAGAAAAGGCCTAGCCTGTTATGTTGAAGAGCCACAAGGAGAGATGACGATCCCCTTTGGAGAAGAGTTAGGAGTTGAGATACACAGGGGCTCATCCTTAATGGTTTTCTCCATGATATAGAACTGGGACTTCAGAAGCAGCAGGCAGCCTCTGGGAGACTTTAAGCAAAGCAGTGACGTGATTTGATGTATATGATAAAGATCATCATAAGATCAGCATGGGGGATAAATTAGAGTAGACCAAAGCTAGAAGCTGGGAAGATACAAAGAGAGTCAGGGACAAAGCCCTAGGACACAACAATACAGAGTATGGTAGATAATGAGGATGCAGAAAATGAGAGTGAGAATGCTGGCCTACGAAGTAAGATGAAAATCAGACAACGCGTTGTCATGGAAGCCCAGAAACAAACTGGAGCTACAGTGTGGTCAGGCTGGAGATGGAATCTAAGCAGTTACAGCATGTACATGGTATTTAAGATCATGAAACAAAAAATGATTACCTAAACAGAATGAAGATAGGTAAGAGCTTCTAAAATGGGTCTGGAGCAAGATAATGCCTGGAGTGAGGGAGAAAGACACAGAACTATGAAGAAGGTAAAAACAAGTAATGACAAACTAGATATGAGGGAGGTAAACCACAAAGTAGATGGGGATAACAGTTATAAAAACAAACAAACAAACAAACAAACAAAAACATTTAAGAGTGTGGAGGAGAGAAGGTTTTGGAGAAGACAGCATCAACCTGTTGGGATTGAGAGACATCTGCTATTGCAAGACATCCTGATGAATCCTGAAGAAACCAAGAGACAGTACAACATGTAGATTATCACTAAGGAAGTCAAGGCTAAGAGGGTTTGAGAAATTTTCTAAAAACAAGCAGGATTTGAATCCACAGATCTCAAGGAGGATAACAGGGTTAAATTATTACTGACTACCTCCTATGTGCTAACCACCATTCTAAGAAATAGAGATAAAATGGTGCACAAAGTCCCTGCTCTTACAAAACTTTTCCAGTGGACATACATGTACATATACACACATACAGGCATAAGCAAAGAAAAAAGATTTGAGTGAGAGACACTGCTCTGCAGAAAACAAAAGAGGATGATATAATATATAATGGGCAGGGAGAAGGTGGGGTAGGCAGATAAGGCTTCTCTGAAGAGCACTGTGAGTTAAAAGCTGAAGAATGAGAAGGCTGCAACTGTGCAATATAGAGAAAGAGGAAAGAGATGGGCCTCAAGAGACTTATTTGGCCATGTTAAGTCTGAGATCCCGTTTAGATGTCCAAAGAGAGACCAATTTGGAGTACAGGTGTGAGGTCAGGTTAAAGACCTATCTACTACTATCAGTACATAGATAATAGTATTTAAAACCATGGAACTGGGAAAAAAAACAATAATTAAGACAACAACAAAAAACACAGAACTTCGTAAGATTATCCAGGTGGCCTGGAAATAGACAGTGAAGGATAAAACTCTAAGACACTACAATGTAGAGTGTGGTAAAGAATGAGGAATCAGAGGGGCGGAGCAAGATGGCGGACGAATAACACGGCCAGACAGAGGGTCTCTGCAGAAAAGACCGATTCTAGCAGAAACTAGAGGAAAGAAGCAAGAAGACGAGCATACAGCGGACAAGGGCCGGAAGGAGGGGTACCTGAGACCCCGGGAGACTCCACGGGAGGAGGCTGCGGAGGAGAACTGGAGGCTGAGACCACCGGAGCAGCCCGGAGACCAGCGGCAAGGGTAGGTGGATTCGCTGTTTCCCCTCCCCTGCATTCGGGACTGCTGGTGGGCTCCCAAGCGGGTGGAGAGACCTGCGGACATCAGCCCAGAGACTGCCGCCGCCTGCCAACGGTGAGCCTGTAGCAGACGTGGCACCAGGTTCCCAACTTCCTCTGGGCACCTCCGTGTGCACGGAGAGCCGCGCGGCAGGCACCATATTGCCTCCTCCTCCCCTCCGCCGACCCTACCTGCGGCTGCCCAGAGAGACAATACAGCCACCAGCCGGAGGCACCTCCAGGGAACGGGACCTTCCCGTTTGGGACCCCGCCCGCCCTCCCAGGTGCTGCTGGCACCGTGTTCCCAGGAAAACGGTGCCGACTCAGAGGCTGAGAGACATAGACCCAGCTTGGGCTCCCTGTGGGTGAATTAGGACCGGAAACCCTCTCCCTGGTGGGAATACAGTTTGAACTCTGGGACCCAGAGGTCGGACCTGCAGACCAGATCCCCTGCACCGAGGGCTAGCATTGCCCGGGGCACAGAAGGATTATACGTGAACAGCCTACTGAGGTCTGTGTGCCTCCAGGGGCGGATCGGCGTCCTAGAGGGCAACCCTCCTCCCAGGAGGAGGCCATGCGCCCAACCCAGGTGGCGTTCCTGTGCAGGGAACCTCCCCGCCGCCGGCATCACAGTCCGGGGAGGCCTGGTGGCTTGTGGTCTGGCCTGCTGGCAGAGGCCCAGGAGTAGCTGCGGAGTTGGGGAGGGTGGAAAGAAGCGAGGCCTGCTGCAGACTGTGGGTCTCAGACAGCCCCACCCCCACACCCAGACTTTCTGGCTGAGCGGGACCATTCCAGCCCCGCCCTGACAGCAGAGAACAGAACTTTGACCCCTGCTAACGGCCTGAGGGCAGGCTTACCCAACCCAGCTCCGCCCAGAACGAGAGCTGATAACAGGACTCAAAATCAACACCATAGCCTGTTCCTCCAAGCAAACGCCACCTACTGACAGGGACGGCATCTTGCACAGCCTTTCCACGGCACCCACTGACTCAATATACAGGGAGTGGTCCAATTTCACCCACAGGCACCACCTAACACCTCAGAAACTAAACAAGGTGTGTGAATACCCAAACAATAACCTAAGGAAAGAAACAACAACTGATCGACATGGGAAGAAATCAGCGAAAGAACTCAGGAAATATGAAGAACCAAACGGAAAAAACACCCCCAAGGAGGAGCACCAGCCCCCTAGAAACGGACACCGACCAAAATCAGGCAACCAATATGACAGAAAAGGAATTTCGTATGTGGATCATTAGAACACTCACCCAGCTGCAACAACAACTCAATAACCAACACCAAGAAAACACAAAAAACCTCCAAGAAATGGAACAAAGGTTCAACAAAGAGATTGACACAGTGAAGAAAACTTTAACCGAAGTCCTGGAGATGAAGAATCAACTCAGAGAACTACAAAATACTGTGGAAAGTCTCAAGAACAGGGTAGATCAAGCAGAAGAAAGAATCTCAGAGCTTGAAGATAACACCTTCCAATTAAATAAATCAGTCACAGAAATACAGCAGAGAAACAAGAGAAAAGACCAAAGTCTACAAGAGCTGTGGGATTATGTGAAAAAACCTAACGTGAGGGTCATAGGTTTAGCCGAAGGGGAGGAAGACAACACTCAAGGGCTGGACAAGCTTTTTGAAGATATAATAGAGGAAAATTTCCCAGGCCTTGCTCAAAATCTCGATATACAAGTTCAAGAAGCCCAGAGGACCCCTGGGAGATTCAATGCAAACAGGAAGACGTCACGTCATGCAGTCATCAGACTGACCAAAGTATCAACTAAAGAGGCCCTTCTAAGAGCTGTAAGACAAAAGAAGCAAGTGACATACAAGGGAAAGCCAATTCGAATAACATCAGACTTCTCTAATGAGACTTTACAAGCAAGGAGAGACTGGGGCCCCATTCTCACTCTTTTGAAACAAAACAATGCCCAGCCTAGAATATTATTCCCTGCAAAACTAAGCTTCATATATGAAGGAGAAATAAAAACATTCTCAGACAAGCAAAGGCTCAGAGAATTCACCAAGACAAGACCAGCCCTACAAGAAGTACTTAAAACAGCGTTATGCACGGAACATCATAATAATAATCCACGGATATAAAAACAACCAAAACCCAAAGATATTAAAGGCCAGATATTACAATGGCTCAAGACAGAAATCATAGCAACAACATCCAACCCAACAGAATGATCAGTAATCTACCTTACCTATCAGTTCTCTCAATAAATGTGAATGGCTTAAACTCTCCACTCAAGAGACATAGGCTGGCTGAATGGATAAGAAAATACAGGCCAAGTATATGCTGTCTTCAGGAAACACATTTAACCTGCAAGGATGCACATAGACTAAAAATAAAAGGGTGGAGATCAATATTCCAAGCAAATAGAAGCCAAAAGAAGGCTGGTGTGGCAGTTCTAATTTCAGATGATTTAGTTTTTAAACCAACAAAAGTAGTAAAAGACAAAGAGGGTCATTATATAATGGTGAAGGGCACAGTCCAACAAGAAGAGATAACAATTTTAAATATATATGCACCCAACTTAGGTGCACCCAGATTCATAAAGCAAACCTTACTGGAGCTAAGCAAATGGATTAATAGCAACTCCATAATCGCCGGGGATTTCAACACCCCACTGACGGCACGAGACAGATCCTCCAAACAGAAAATTAATAAAGAAATAATGGACTTAAACAAAACTCTAGAACAATTGGGTCTGACAGACATCTACAGAACATTCTACCCAAAATCCACTGAATATACGTTCTTCTCATCAGCTCACGGGACATTCTCTAAGATTGACCATATCCTAGGACACAAAGAAAATCTCAAGAAATTTAAAAAAATAGAAATCATACCATGTACCTTCTCAGATCACAGTGGAATAAAACTAGAAATCAACCCTAACAGAAACTCACATTTCTACACAAAAACGTGGAAATTAAACAACCTCCTACTTAATGATTACTTCGTAAATGAAGAAATCAAGACGGAAATAAAAAACTTCTATGAAGAAAACGACAATGGAGAGACAAGTTATCAACTCCTCTGGGACACAGCTAAAGCAGTTCTGAGAGGAAAGTTTATCTCCATAAATGCCTATAACCAAAAGGCAAGAAGATCACAAATAGACAATCTAATGAAACGACTCAAAGAGCTGGAAAAAGAAGAACAGACCAACCTCAAACCCAGCAGAAGAAGTGAAATCAACAAGATCAAATCAGAACTAAACGAAATTGAAAACAGGAAAGCTATTCAGGAGATTAATAAAACAAAGTGTTGGTTCTTTGAAAAAATAAACAAGATTGACACGCCGTTGGCTAAGCTAACGAAAAGCAGAAAAGAGAAATCTCTAATAAGCTCCATCAGGAATAAAAAAGGAGATATCACAACTGATCCCAAAGAGATACAAGATACAATTTATGAATACTACAAAAATCTTTATGCACACAAACTGGAAAATGTGGAGGAAATGGACAAATTTCTAGAAACACACAGCCTCCCTAGGCTCAACCAGGAAGAAATAGATTCCCTGAACAGACCAATCTCAACAGCTGAAATAGAAACAGCAATTAAAAATCTCCCTAAAAAGAAAAGTCCCGGTCCAGATGGCTTCACACCTGAATTTTACCATACTTACAAAGAAGAACTAGTACCTATCTTGCAGAAACTATTCCACAACATCGAGAAGAATGGAAACCTCCCCGACACCTTTTATGAAGCGAATATTACTCTGATACCAAAACCAGGAAAGGATGCAACAAAAAAAGAAAACTACAGACCAATATCCCTAATGAATATAGATGCAAAAATTTTCAACAAAATCTTAGCTAACCGAATACAGACACTTATCAAAAAAATAATCCACCACGACCAAGTGGGCTTCATCCCAGGGATGCAGGGATGGTTCAACATACGTAAATCTATAAATGCAATTCACCACATAAACAGAAGCAAAAACAAAGACCACATGATCCTTTCAATAGATGCAGAAAAAGCTTTTGACAAAATTCAACACCCTTTCATGATACGAACACTTAAGAAAATAGGCATAGAAGGGACATACCTAAAAATGATACAAGCCATATATGACAGACCCATAGCCAACATCATACTGAATGGGGAAAGATTGAAATCATTCCCACTTAGAACTGGAACCAGACAAGGCTGCCCACTATCTCCACTTCTGTTCAACATAGTGCTGGAAGTCTTGGCTACAGCAATCAGACAAGAAAATGGAATCAAAGGTATCCAAATAGGGGCAGAAGAGATCAAACTTTCACTGTTTGCTGATGATATGATATTGTATCTAGAAAACCCCAAGGATTCAACCAAGAAACTCCTGGAACTGATCAATGAATTTAGTAAAGTCTCAGGATACAAAATCAATACACAGAAATCAGAGGCATTCATATACGCCAACAACAATCTCATTGAGAACCAAATCAAAGACTCAATTCCCTTCACAATAGCAACAAAGAAATTAAAGTACCTAGGAATATATTTAACCAAAGAGGTAAAAGACCTCTACAGGGAGAACTATGAAACACTGAGGAAGGAAATAGCAGAGGATGTAAACAGATGGAAATCCATACCATGCTCGTGGATCGGCAGACTCAATATCATCAAAATGTCTATACTACCCAAACTGATCTACAGATTCAATGCAATACCTATTAAAATCCCATCAGCATTCTTCACAGATATAGAAAAAATAATTTTACGCTTCGTATGGAACCAAAGAAGACCCCGAATATCAAGAGCAATTCTAGGCAACAAAAACAAAATGGGAGGCATTAATATGCCAGATATCAAACTATACTACAAAGCTGTAGTAATTAAAACAATATGGTATTGGCACAAAAACAGGAATATTGACCAGTGGAACAGATGTGAGAATCCTGATATAAAACCATCCTCATATAGCCATCTCATCTTTGACAAAGCAGACAAAAACATACGCTGGGGAAAAGAATCCCTCTTCAATAAATGGTGCTGGGAAAACTGGATAGCCACCTGTAGAAGGCTAAAACAGGACCCACACCTTTCACCTCTCACAAAAACCAACTCACGCTGGATAACAGACTTAAACCTAAGATATGAAACTATTAGAACTCTAGAGGAAAAAGTTGGAAACACTCTCCTAGACATCGGCCTGGGCAAAGAGTTTATGAAGAAGTCCACAAAGGCAATCACAGCAGCAACAAAAATAAATAAATGGGACATGATCAAACTACAAAGCTTCTGCACAGCCAAAGAAATAGTCATGAAAGTAAACAGACAGCCTACAGAATGGGAGAAAATTTTTGCATCCTATGCATCCGATAAGGGACTGATAACTAGAATATACTTAGAACTCACGAAAATTAGGAAGAAAAAATCAAATAACCCCATTAAAAAGTGGGCAAAGGACTTGAACAGAAATTTTTCTAAAGAAGACAGAAGAATGGCCAACAAACATATGAAGAAATGCTCAACATCTCTAATCATCAGGGAAATGCAAATCAAAACCACAATGAGATATCACTTAACCCCAGTGAGAATGGCCTTTATCAAAAAATCTCCAAACAATAAATGCTGGCGTGGTTGCGGAGAGAGAGGAACACTCCTACACTGCTGGTGGGACTGCAAACTAGTTCAACCTCTGTGGAAAGCAATATGGAGATACCTTAAAGCGATCCAAGTGAATCTACCATTTGATCCAGCAATCCCATTGCTGGGCATCTACCCAAATGATCCAGTGACACTCTACAAAAAAGACACCTGCACTCGAATGTTTATAGCAGCACAATTCATAATTGCAAGGCTGTGGAAACAGCCCAAGTGCCCATCAATCAAAGAATGGATTAATAAAATGTGGTATATGTACACCATGGAGTACTATTCAGCTCTAAGAAACAATGGTGATATAGCACACCTTATATTTTCCTGGTTAGAGCTGGAACCCATACTACTAAGTGAAGTATCCCAAGAATGGAAAAACAAGCACCAGATATATTCTCCAGCAAACTGGTATTAACTGAGTAGCACCTAAGTAGACACATAGGTGCTACAGTAATAGGGTATTGGGCAGGGGGGAGGGGGGAGGGGGGCGGGTATATACATACATAGTGAGTGAGATGTGCACCATCTGGGGGATGGTCATGATGGAGACTCAGACTTTTGGGGGGAGGGGGGGAATGGGCATTTATTGAAACCTTAAAATCTGTACCCCCATAATATGCCAAAATAAAAAAAAAAAGAAAAAAAAAAGAAAAAAAAAAAAAAAAAAAAAAAAAAAAAAGAATGAGGAATCAAAAAATGAGACTGAGAATACCTGGCCTATGAAGCTGAAGACGGGGTAAATGTAGTATCCTGGAAGCCTAGAACAACCCTGGCCCAAAAGTAAGTTTAGGTACATCATGACCTCGAAACTCTGCTTCTAGGTGTTACCTAACAGAAACATATCCACTAGGAGATATCTGTAAGAATGTTCCTAGAAAGACTGTTTTTTAACAGCAAAAAAAAAAAAAAAAAAAGGAAACAACTAAGTGTCCATCTATAGAATAAATTGTAGTCTATTCATATAATGGAATACTAAACAGTAGTAGTGAAAATAAACATTCCAGGGCCATGCATGCTAACACGAATGATTCTTGTAACACAACAGCTGAATAAAAAGAGCAAGCTGCAAAAGATATGTAAGAACAATTTTTAATATGGGGTTTAAAAACATGAAAAATGATACATATTATTAATATATAGGTAAATACATATGTTGTAAAAGTACAAAAAAAGGTATGGTAACAATAAATACCAATTCATGGCCGGGCGCGGTGGCTCACGCCTGTAATCCTAACACTTTGGGAGGCCGAGGCGGGTGGATTGCTCAAGGTCAGGAGTTTGAAACCAGCCTGAGTGAGACCCCGTCTCTACCAAAAATAGAAAGAAATTAATTGACCAACTAAAAATATATATACAAAAAATTAGCCGGGCATGGTGGTGCGTGCCTGTAGTCCCAGCTACTCGGGAGGCTGAGGCAGTAGGATCGCTGAGCCCAGGAGTTTGAGGTTGCTGTGAGCTAGGCTGACGCCATGGCACTCACTCTAGCCTGGACAACAAAGTGAGACTCTGTCTCAAAAAATAAATAAATAAATAAATATCAATTCATTATAGTGGCTGCAACTAGGAGCATAGGAGAGATACAATAGGAATGGATACATGGGGACTTCAGTTGAATTAATAATTTTTATCCTGTAAGCTATATAACAAATACAAAACTTCATTATTTTTTTGTGCTTTATATCTGAAGGATTTCATAATAAACATTATGTGTTTTAAATTATTTTTGACCTGTTTTCACTAGGTCAAAAGCTACTGTGGGGTTGAGTAAAGTCAGGACAGAGAAGTAATGCTTGGATTTGCAAAGAGAAAGGTGAAGATTGGCCTTGGTAAGAATCATTTCAATAGAATGGTAAGAGATAAAGAGATAAAAAATCATGTGGTGTGACTTAAGGAGAGAATGAAAGTTATGAAAATGGAAACAACTAGTATAAGCAACTATCTATAAAAGTTCTACTATGCTGGGGAGCAGAGAAAAAGGGCGTGGAGTTAGAGGAGCAAATGAGGTCACTGAAAGATTTTTTTTAAAGGTGGGTTGCATTCAGGCTTATTTACATGACAACAGGAAGAAATTACTAAGAACAGAACAAATGGTGTGGGAGCCAAAGGGCATGGCTACAGAAGCACAGTCCTTGAAAAGGCACATGAGATGTACAGTACTACTGGAAGAGTTAACTTTAGATACTATCACCTTTTATTACCAAAGCAGCATCCCCAGTAGTATTCAAGCAGATACTGCATCCATAACATAATAATGACAATAATAATAATGGCAACTAGCAATTTTTGAGCACTTATAATGTGTCAGGCAGTGTTTGAAGCACTTCATATATATTATCTCTTAATATTCATGAAATGTCTATTGGGTAGGTACAATTATTATCCCTATTTTACATATGAGGAAACTAAGCTTAGATACTTAAAAACCTGCCCAAGAGGCTGGGTGCTATGGAGGCTGAGACGGGAGGATCACTTGAGCCCAGAGGTTTGAAACCAGCGTGGGCAATATAGGGAGAGTCATCATTTTGCTTTAAAAAATTAACAATGAGCCAGGTATGGCGGCATGTGTCTGTAATGCCAGCTAGCCGGGAGGCTGAGGCAAGAGAATCACTTGAGGCACGAAGTTCAAAGCCACAGTGAGCTATGATTATGCCACTGCACTTCAGCCTGGGCAATACAGTGAGACTCTGTTTCTATTAAAAAAAAAAAAAAACAATGCCCAAGAGCTTCCCAATAGCTAGGTATTGGCTGCTTAGATTTGGGTCTCCCTGTATATTCTCTGCAAAATACAGAACATTAAGAACAACAAAACTACACAAAAACCATGCCCTCCACATTATAGAAGCACAGAGTACCCAGTCTTCAAAATAACTGTAAATAGAAAAAACATCAAATCCCAGGGAGTAATCCTTCATGCTCCTGTCACAAGCCTTCAAGTAAACAATGGGAATCTAACAAAAAATGTAGGAAGGAGAGAAGAAGGGAACTAGAAGCAAGCCTACAATTGCTCTAAAACCACTACCAGAAAAAGATAATCCACCCTAAGTTTGTAAATACTTAAATATGATCTGGTGGATCAGAGTAATGACTACTGGAAAAGTAGCTTAAACATACACGATCTGAAGTGGCTATCTTCAATGTGGCTTCTGGAGAAAAAAAAAGGCAAAAGGAAGGAAGGGACATCCTTTGGCATCTGGGAAGTTAAAGGGAAATGAAGCAAAATAGGATAAGTTAGTGTCCCGCAAAACAAAAATCAAAAGGCATACAAACCTTCCACAGACCACCAAAAAAAAAAAAAATTAAAAAACTAGACTTTATTACAGTGATAGAAGAGGTTGTCATTAAGAAACTCATAAACTACCCCTAATCACAGGATCACAAAATGAACAGAAGAAAATTAATCAAGTCTATACAAAATTACTACTAAAAATTCAATACATCTCAGCAAATGAAATCTCCCCTTTCCCCTCCCCAACAAAAACATGAAACAGGAGAAAACCAGTAAGGTAACACTCTAAATTAAACTGAATATATTCAATCATTTGAAGATCACCCCGAATCAGAAATTCCGAATGTACAAAGAAAAACACAGTGAGAAATGAAAATAAGGGTAACTTGGAAAGAAAATGAGAATCATCTCAAAAATGAAAGGTAAATTAAAAGTGACAAGGGAGAATACTCAAATGAAAAGTACTAAGCGGCACTGAAGAAAGGTAGAAAAGCAATCCGGAAAATAAAAGTGATATAAAGAAAGAATTAAAAGGGTCAGAGAGGAAGCAGTAGAAATGGAAAACAAGCCAAGAAGGAATAACTTATATAAAACTGGAGTCCCTGAAGAAGAAAAACAAAACAATCAAACAGAACTAATATTTAAAACTATAACCCAAGAAAATTTTCCAAAACTAAATGAAGATTGAATCTATATGTTAAAAATGTGTTAACAGGTAATCTTGGAAAATTAAGCCAGAACAATCAAATCTAGATATATATTAGAAAATTTATGAGACTTCAAAGAAAAAAGAAAAAGCCCTCAAGCTTTCCAGGCAAAAAAATCAAATAACTTACAAAGGCAAAAGAATTAGAATGGCACCCATAATATATAAAACAAAACAACAATGGGCAATATCTTTTAAAAACTTAATGAAAACGTCAATCAAGGATTTTATATCCTGCCAACTAGCCCTGTATTAAATTTCAAGACTACAGAGAAACAGTTTTCAACATACAGGAACTTAGGACATTCAGTACTCATAAGTCCTTCTTGAGGAATCTTTTAGAGCTTCGAGCAACAATAAAATGAGTAGGACAACTTCAGAAAAAGGGCTGATGGTGAATATCTTCATATATATAATTGTAGATCAAAGACTAAAATAAAGGTGGAGAGGAGGATGAAAGGTTAATCCTCAAATGTTACAAATTATGACACAGTAGCAACAATGCAACAAAAAATGGGAAGAAAAGGAAAAAGAACAGGGGGAAGTAGAATAAGCTCATTGATTCTGCAATGGGAACAGCTGCGATGCCATTCAAAACTGTCAAACCAGGCCAGGTGTAGTAGCTCACTCCTGTAATCCCAGCACTTTGGGAGGCCAAGGCGGGAGGATTGCTTGAGCCTAGGAGTTCAAAACCAACCTTGGCAACATAAAAGATCCATCTCAATAAAAAAAACTTTTTTAAAAAATTAGCCAGGCATGGTGGTATGTGCTTGTAGTCCCAGCAACTGAGGAGGCTGAGGCAGGAAGATCATTTGAGGCCAAGAGTTCGAGGCTGCAGTGAGCTATGATCACACCTGGGTGACAGAGTGAGACTCTGTCTCTTAAAAAAAAAAACAACAAAAACTAAAATTAAAGCAAACCAACAAGCCAAACACTAAAACATTAAAAAACAAAACAGAGGAGTAAAGTCATTTTAAAACACATAAATATTAGGGGAATAAGAATGGACTACAAAGGATGGTGGGATGTGATACCTCTCTGAGTATACATTTTTCTATAGTTCCGACTTTTAGAACTGTATTAATATTTTACAGACTTATAAAAAAGAATCAAAATCAACAAAGACTGCAAAAGACCAAAAATGAAATATAAACAGAAACAAATTAACTATATAAAAAAATGAATAACCACACTGAAGGAGGAAAGAAAAATACCATTCAAATTTCACATGGTCACAAATTATCTTCCCAAATGATACTTATTAAATACAAAAAAGAAAAATAATAACTTTACAAAGGAGAATCATTGTAGATCCCACCTTTGTAACCTACGAACTTGGAAAAACAATATTTTGACTATGTATTGTAATGCTAAAGACAAAATGAATGGTATATGAATATCCTCTGGCAGTGGGTTTGTTTTTTCACAGGGGTATGGATTATCAATTCCAAAACTACTTTATGTGTATTGAGTACATGGCAGTGTGTGCATGTATGTATGTACTTGCATGTGTATTTTGCGAATAATGAAAGCCCAGGCTTCTTGCTATCAAAGAAAGGAGTTAAATACAAGAAAAGACAGAAAGCAAGAATGAACATTTGAGTTGTACTGAGATTTGAGGTATCAGTTTAAACTCACATTTAACATATGTACACAGAGATAAAAAAGTGTGTATACATATATATATTTACTAGCTATGTCCAATGAAAGGGTCTAGAAATAATAACAACCCAGTACCAAAGAGAATGCCTAGCACCTAGATTTTGGCTTCTAAATACCATTCTCCATTAAAAGAGACCAGACTTTTTGAAAAATGGCTGGCATATACAGAAAGTATAAGACCCAGAAATATTTTATATAACCAGAAAGTAAGAAAGTACGCAAAAATATCTGAAGGAGTGTCAAACGGACACAAGCATCAACTTTAAGGGACTCACACTGGTCAAACCTTTAAACATGAAAATAAAAAATGATAGTAATAGATTATATGCCTAGGATAAAATAAAAACCCATAAGTCCATGGCGATATAAATAAATAACTGAATAAATAAATAAATGGACAAATGGAAAAATTTTTCCTTAAAGTAAAATTCCAACTAATAAGTTTAGAAGAAATGATTAAAAAAGAAAAATTATCATTTGGCAAATATCACAGTAATAATCATTGCAGGTAAGAATCATCAGTGAGCAAAAATATGATCAGAAATAAAACATTCACATAGTCTCAAAGGATATTTGAGATATCAAATATCCCACATGATATTTATTGAACATAAGAAGAAAAACAGTAACTTCACAAAGGAAACCCCTGGCAGGCTCCACCTTTACCAAGTGATCAAAGTTAACAGCACCAGTAATAACACATTCACATCATGTCCTTCCTGATACAATGTATTGGGAAGAACACAGCATCACTTCTGTAGTATTCTTGCCAAAAAAGACATAATCTGAATTTAATCAAACATCAAACAAGCCCAAATTTGGAACAGTCTACAAAACAACTCTTCAAAAGTTGTAAGATCATAAAAAGCAAAGAAAAAACAAAAATCTGTCAGATTTAAGGAGACATGAAAACTACTTACAGAATTTCATTTTGGATTGAATACTAGAACCAGAAAAAGGTTATTAGTAGACAATTGGTGAAATGTAAATAGTTTATAGGTTAGATAATATTATTTAATCAGTGTTAATTTCCTGATTTTGACAATTATACTATATTTATATAAAATGTTAATGTTTGAGGAATCTCAATAACGTACACACAAGTCTTCTTTGTACTATTTTTGGAACTGTTTTGTAAGTCTAAAATAATTCAGACTAAAAAGTTAATAAAATAAAAATAATTCAAAGCCACAAGTAAGTGGTAGAGCTGGGACAATCTGGTTCCACTGCACCCTAGAACACTCAACAATATCAAGGAAATGTTTCCAACATCACAGATCTAGCAAGCAGTAAGACCACAAGTTCAATACTAGCCTGACTCCAAAGTCTATGATTTCATGTTCTTAACTAATGCTCTACAAAGCACACTATGAAAAGGGAACAATAAGAAATCAAGAGGTCTTTAAAAACTAAAACTATGATTGTCAAAATTTTTAAAAATCAATATAAGATTAGAAGTTAAGAACACCTCTCAAATTCAAGTAAAAAGTAAAGGAATGAAAAAGAGAGCAGAGACAAGCAATATAAAGAATCAATCTATTAATTATACTTCAATAAGGCTGGAAAAATAAAAAAGAATCAATCCAACAGGTCCAGGACAGGGGCTAATAGGATTTCTAGAGAGAGAGAGACAAAAAAAATACAGTCAATATTAACTAAGAAATAATATTTTTAAAAACATTCCCCAGAGCTCAAGAGAAACAGGAGTAGACAAACTGAAAGGATCTACTTAAGTGCTGACCAGGACAAATGAAAAAAGATCCAGACCTAGACACAACCATCATTGTGAAATTTTAGGCTCCAATGATAAAAGGAGAGCCTAAAAGCTTCCAGGGGGAAAAAAAGACACACAATTAAAACAGGTCACCTACAAAAGAACAAGAATCAGAATAAGATTTCTCTCCAGTAACATTAGATGACTTAAAAAAAAAAATGGAGTAGGGCCTTTAACACCCTGAAGAAAAATAAGTTTCAACCTGGATCTGAATTGTTAAATATGAAGGCACAATGCAAAAATTTTTTAGAAATACAAGGGCTCAGAAAAATTTATTTCCCATTACTCCCTCATTTTATTTCAAAGAGAGAGAGAGATGTGTTGTAACATACATTTATATTCATTTTTTTCTTCCTGAAAATAATGTGAAGATGTACTCCAAGCTACACAACAAAGTCAGGATTCAAATATGGAACAATTAATCCAAATTAGAACAACTAGTTCAAATGGGAACAGGAAATCAGCAGTTTTGTGAAGAAAAAATGAAATGGATTATAAGTAACACAAAGAAATCCAGATTAAGAAGCTAACAGTTTTTCTAAAAGGCTTAAGATTCTTCTCCACATTTTTTTAAACAGCATCAGAAACTCAAGGAAAGACAGAGAGCTATTTCAAAGTTATAATCCACATATGAAGCAAACTAAACAGGTGAATTTGAGCAATTGGTGGTATTCAAGAAAGGGTTATTTGAACATCTCTTGAGTAGAATGGGACCATGACACTAGAAACATACAAAAAGAAACAGCTCTGTGATGAACAATATTTCTCTACTCATAATAATGCAAAAGCTGAATGCCAAGTTTCAACAATTGGAATCAATCTGCAAATAGAGCACGGAAAACTTAATTTGATAGAATAAAAGAAAATGCAGTCAATCTTGATAGTGTCAAGGTAAAACTACAGCCAGAGGTAGAAAGGAGAACAGAATAGAGAAGAAAGAAAAATTAGGGAATGAGTGGGGAATCAGGTAATCACTGTTCAGGTAATCACTGCTTTTCATTATAAGCCCTTTATTCCACAAGCATTATTTTAGCAAAAATATGTTTTAAATATTTAAGGAGGAAGTTCCAATGGCAAACATTACAAAAAGGTAAAGGAAGAAAGAGCTAGGTTTGGCCTGCCTGATCATGGGCAACCGTGGAAAGGACCATTTCAGTGTAATATTGTAATGGAAACTAGAGAACAGTGAGCTGGGGAATGAATGGGAAATGTATCTAGCAGAACTCTAAGGACGAAAGAGAACAGGAGAAAGGTTGCTAACAAGACGGATTAAAAGTAAAGGGAAGGTTACTGTTTCTATTTTTACTTATAAAGAAGAGACTTGAGTAAATTTTAATTTGATTGAGGTAAAGAGGTGAAGACAGGTGATGAAATCCAGAGTACAGGGTGAGGAATCAAACTTAGACAAAAGGAAGGGTATCTATTCTTCTGAAATAAAAAGAAACGAGGTAGGGGTGGATTCAGACAAGGAGGCAGAAAACTGGTGAGATCTAGCTAATGGCAGGATCATGGAGAGCTTTTGTCCTTTAAAGTGAACAAAGCAAGAGCTAGAAGAGCCTACAGAACTGGTCATTTCAGGCAGCAGAACAAAAGCCAAAAAGGACTTATTCTTAGGTAAATGGACTAAGCTGGCAGGCCTACTAGTATGGTTGAAAGCACTTTTACATTTGAGAATCATTTTATATTACCTCATCTGTTGGTTAAATTATTCTTTATAAATAGTTCATAAGATAATCAAGTATCTAGAAGAGTATCTTTAAAGAATGACCAAGGAAAACAGAGTTTTACTCATTTATACAAGGTCCTATGGCAAGTTAGTATCAAAGTAGTAACAACAGTAAGAGAGTTGTATGTATCTTCTCATTTTATGTCCTTGTGAAACTACAGATGAAAGGAACTTGTGCTCATTTGAGACCCAAACACTTCCAAATAACAGAAATCTATTTCAATCAACCAGCATTTATTAATATAACATACACAATTCTCACAATCCTGCAAGGGAGGTACAATGACCCCTACTTTACAGATACTGAATAAAGAGAGATTAAGTATCTTGCCTAAAGTAGCTAAACCATGATTCCAGCCCAAATCTGTTATATTCCAAAGTATGTATGCCACTGTATGAAGCACTGAGTCAAAACCAAATGTGAAGTGTATTTTGACCATTCTCAGTCCACTGCAAGTTCATTTGAAAAACAGACAGAAGAATTTTAAAAACATAAAGATTAGCTAAGATTTAATTAGCTGAACCAAACCTGGGTGATCAATGTTAAAATGTGCCAAAAGCTGTGCTTTAAATGTTAGGAAAAACCTTCTTGCATTCTCGTCATTATGAATTAAGACCATTACATTTAGAATCATAATTCTATAACTATTTTTTCTATCTGTGTTCCTTCTTTCTAATCAATCTAATTAATATGATAGGTTGTTTTCTGGCTACTAAGTATTACAAATAGAAATCTATGTTTATGACAAATTTTAGAAATGTACTTTGAGTAACTAGTTCTTTTCAAACGGATATAAAAATTAGCAGATAAATTGGTGACTTTAAACTGTGGGTGCCTTAGCAAAATTTATCTATGCTTTTTGCTTTTTTTCTATTTCCATTACTAACCTTCCATCGTAAAGCAACTCTTCCTCTGGGCATTTATGCTGATGAAACAGTGTTATGTTACTTCATGCCAGCTTGCCCTAAGTAACCTTAAGCATGCAGATAGATTTTAATAAAATGAAGACATGTTCCTCCTCCAAAGATTTGATTTTAAATTAGATTATAACCAAAGCCATAATTTTGAGACTGCAAAATTAGATAACTTCATTAAAAACAAAATGACAGCTGAGAATGTTTTAAAGCTGCCTGACCAGGTTTAGAATAAACCAAGGAATAAAACTAAATCTGTGATTACTACAGATAAACATGGGTCATGTATAAGTAGCTCAAGCTTGGGAACATCAGAGTGTCAGGAAAAAATGGTAGTGAGCTTAAAGGGAAGTATTATTAAGCAGTTTCCACTGCTTGTCCTGGATTACTGGAACACGATATAGACAGGCTCTAGTGTAACCACGGTTGTTTACAATACCTTCGGCAATTTGAAACTTTGTGATTTCAACAATGGCATCAATTGACTAAAAAGTTGTGAGTAATGTAATCACAGTGATTTACCATTTCACACAAAGGTGTTTCTAGCTCATAAACAGGTTACCAGTGACCCCTTTTGTCTTGTACATAACTGAAATATTGAATTTATGGTTTGGTATTACTCTGTATTAAAAATTACAAAGCAGGATTTTAGCCTTGAAATCAAATTTTATATCCATTATCTCATTTAAACCTATACCACTTTGTTTTATTAGTCTATAGTCATTGCCATTCTGACTATTCCTGGTGCTTGGTAAGCCTTACTTGTTGGTCTTATCCTTATTTTTAATAGCCTTTCTTTTATCACCACTTGTTTATGTACCTTTGATGCATCTTTCAGGCTAGCATTGCTATGCTTTCCTTCTATGTTGGTTCACCAACCTCCAGATTATGATCTACTCTTATAATTCTGATCTACTCTTTGATCTACACTCTCTCATCTTGACTATTTCTATCTTTTCCCTCTTTAAGAGTTATCAGTAACATTGGTCTCATTCAAATCTTTGCTTCTAAGCTTAGAAATATGCTTTATTGCATCCAAATTTTTCATTTTCCATTAGGTTCTACTTTCTTAATATCCACTTGCCTCTTCTTCTTCCCCCTATCTTTACCCGTTTTTGGCTGCTTAAATTGTCCCTATGATATGCTATCCTTCTCCTCTAGCTTTCCACTTAAAAATTCTGATTTTTGAGGAATTTACCTAAACTGTACTTCCTTTTTCTTATATTTTCTAATTTATTTATATACTGTGTCACTGAGGGAACTAAAATTAAATATAATGACTAATCTTGTCAACTAAAAAGTTTAGAGCAAACACACACAAAAATGTATAATAAAACCCAAAAGGAAAAAGCCAAATAAATGTTGATTCTGTTTCTTATCTAGTTTAAGCCTTATAATCCAATGACCTTGCAACAAACTTAATTCTCTTTATGCATAATCAGAAGCATCCATCACTATCCATAGAGTCACAAAGTGATATTCAGAGAAAAAAGGAAGTATATGTATAATCCACACACATACACATTAAATTACACATTGCCCAACAGTCTTCCCTCATAAATCTAAAAAACTCTTCTTTAAAAAGCAATTATATGTATGTATGAGACACAGGTGGGTTTGCTCCCAAGTTAATGATTTATTAGGGTCTTTATACAGCTAAAAACCAAAACTTTAGAACCCAGGCTTCATTTTTCAAAGTGGTTCTTAGGCCGTAACTGAACATTCTACAGGAATAAATGAAGAAAGCTAATCTAGTCTTGAGTTTGAGATTAATCATCCTAACAGACTCTGCTTGGATGGTAAAAACAAGCAGTGGGAGACCCTGTAACAAACCACTGTAGTAGAGAGTCGTACACAGAGGAGTGAGAGCAGAGGTTGGGGAAAGGGGGAAAAAATGTAAAATTAAAACCATAAGAGGCCTTTATGAACCCATGATGACATGTGCCAAGACCTGAGAGAGATAATTAACTCAACTCTCTGCATCTGAGGGCAAAACAAAGCTGAACAATGGGAACTCCGGGAAAGCAATGCATACTATCTTCCCCTAAATCCCAGAGAAAGCAATTCACCATCAAAATATTTCCAACATACAAGAACAAAGTGACAAAATTATCAGTCTTTGGGATCAAAACAAAACAGAAAAGACTTATACTCAGAGTAAACAAAAACTTTAAGCTGGAGAAAGTTACAGTGGCATGATAGAGGAAATACCAGTGGAATAGTCTTCTACCATAATGTCATATTATTGTAGATATTCATATAAATAATAAATAATCAAATCAATGATGACCCAGAAAGTATGATTCAGTGGAGTTTGGCCTCAATTATTTCCCAAGTCTCTTTTCTCCAAAAAAAGAAATTATATAATTTTATACAGACAACAATCTAGAATAAAAAGAAATACTGTACCCTCTCTTTCTAGCCAAAATTTAATTTTCCATTTGTTCTTTACTATTACTCTTTAAAATGATCCTTTCCACTAGCTCTTCCACATGGAAGTAAAAACTTTAAATCTTAAAAAAATCAGTATCAGTTCACACTAAAGCACTAACAGAAATCAGAGTATATTTATTATGAATGAAGAATAGGTATCGATATTCCAATGTCATTTTATTCTCATTACAAAAAGATACCTGTGTTCTCCTTACCAGCGATAAGATATATAGGAAGAATCAGAAGTCAAAAATGGAAAGCATAATAGTCATACACACAGATTACCCTGAACTGATGAAAATTATACAAGCTTTTAAACAATTTCACACTGAGTTGAGTTTGGTGCATCATGTTTTAAATATCTTTTCTCCTTAGAACTATAGGTTCCAATGCCAGCATAGATGATTTACATTTGCCTACAAAGACTGGTAAGCTATCAAATGCCACACAGCTTAGTGTAGGAGGTTGAGAAGCTATGAAAAGTGATACTTATTTTTAAAGTAAGAACATTATGCTTCTAATCAAACAAACTAATAGCTGTTCTCTAAGCCATCTTGATTTTCCAGGCATAATCATTGTTTAGTCATATCTGGAGAGGCAAATGCTAAATAGGCAGAGCCCTGAAATGTTCACCCCACTAAATGCCTGATTTTCTTTTCTCCTCTTACCTGATAATGAGCCTGGGCTTGCTGCGCTGAGTTCAAAGTGACATTGCAGAGTTTGCAGTACAGGGGCTTACATAGCTCCTCCAGGGCAGAGTCTTGTTCCCCTCCCTTAGGTAACTCTTCTTCCCCTGCCAGAGGCAAGGAAGTGTCCTGCCCAAAAGGCTTCTGTGGTGGAAGCTGCAAGGATCCTGTAGACCTGGTGGCCACTGACATAGGAGGAGAAGTTAAGGGATGCTTAGGCGGAGGAAGCCCTGTGTGTTGCAGGAGGATCATTGGGTAGGAAAGCCTTGAGCATAATCCAGTGGATGATGAGAAGCTGGGTCTTCAAATCTGAATCAACAGCAGAAAAAAAAAAAAAGTACTCACTTAAAAAGGAGACCTCAGAAATACCACATGTAAAAGACATCATATGACCTTTTCCTCTACTTCCCCAATCCCATTTTTGGGACTTTTTTCCTTTTGCTTCATCTAGCAGACTTCCCCTGCGTTAATTCATATTGACACAATACTCTACCAGTGAGAATGGCATTATAGATGTGGCTTTATTTTGCTTGGCACAGCTCCAACTGCTATCCCTCTGGCCCATGAACATTAATAGCATTGCATCCATGGCTAATTAAATCTAAAAGTCACATGGCTGAAATGAACATCAAAGGTCACCTTTTCCAGACCCTTTCCTTCAGGCACACTTACACTTAAACACTCTTGATGATAACTGTCCATAGACAAAAACACCACCAGTTAAGAATCTTAGCAAATATCTCCTTTCCATCCCATGTCAAACAGAGTACCACCTCTCAGAATCCTTAAAACACTTCTAGAACTAGCTAAAATATCAAGGAACTCTAGGAATAACCCACGGTTAAAATGTGACAGAAATAAATAAAAGTGTTCCTTCTGATGCAACCAGCAATATTTAAGTAGTTGAGCTAATGATTCTTTACAGCAAAGGTTGCAAAGAGATGCACTGTAGGCCACACACAACCACAGATATGCTGTTTGGAATATACAGTGGGTTTTTTTGTTTGTTTGTTTGTTTTCATCTTTTAAAATGAATTAGTTGTCAACATTTAATAATTAACAGATTCGTGGTTTCTCTTGATAAAAGGATGATCTGGCAACACTTGGCCCACATTCCTACCTGGGAAATAACTAGCTTGTTAATGCTCAAAGGCACTGCCCCTGGAACCAGGCCTGCCTTCCCCAGGCCACCTCAGCCCCCATTCAGCTGGTGCCTGTACTTATGCTACTTGCCTGATCCCTGTAGGCTCTTAAGTTTATGACCCCACCTTATATACTATACTCATATATACTAAGACTATACTCATATATACATGAGACTATACTCATGAATCCCCTGTAAAATCAAAATATTTTTTTCTCCTTCTAAAAGTAAATTACCTGCACAAAATAAGATATCAAGTAAATGTCCAATGTAGTAATGGATCACACTACCATAAACCTTGGTATAATTCCAGTTCCTCAGGCTACTGGATATTTCTTCCACCCTATTTATTAAATAACTGATAGTCGCTATTCTGTTTCCCTCAGAAAAGACCCAATATGTTCCACCCTTTCTTCAATCTTATTCATGATTTCTACTGCTTCCCACCCAGATGGCAACTTCTAACCTTGAGTACCTTAAAATGAACCACAGTATACCTCTGAGTTCCCAAGATTCTAATTAACCCAAATTAGGATCCTTATTGCAAAATCTACAACTCCCTCCCCTTTCTCAATACAATACTATTAAAACCTCTTCTCTTGGTCAACATAATATGGCTATTTTAAGCTACTGAAATTTTCCATCAGCAATGCAAATGTGTATATTATGGCAATAATAGATATACTAAAATGAATCAAGTAAATTTTGAAAAGTTAAAAGTCTATCACATTTGGTAACTACACAGCACCTGAAAACTGCAATCAAGTAACAACTTTGATACTAAATTCAGGTTCTGCAGACAAGAGGAAATCAGTGCCACAGAGAAATAATGTAGTTAAGGGCAGAGTGGATAAATTATTAGTCATAGTATTTAACAATACTTTTTATTAATCAGACTATTTAGAAAAACAATAATATTATTTGACTCTTAAGCAGAAGTATGCTGCCATATCTCTGGGAACATAAAGAAATGCAATATTAAAAAATAAATAAATAAATAAAAAGAAATGCAATATAGACTTAGAACATTTAAAAAGTCAAGTTTTCTATAATGGTATTATTTCTTTCAATTAAACCAAGCAAAGACAACCAGAAAGCAAAGACAGGTATGGTCATTCAATGAAAAGAAACTATGAAGACAAAACCCAGCTTTTTAAAAAGTTTAACTACCTCATTGTAATAATTCATAATGTTAAAAGTCCACATATACTACCTGTACAGAGTCATACTGATGCCAAATTGCCACAATCGTTGTTGGTTCATAAGAGAAAAGGTGGAGAAGGGTGTCAAAACATCTGGATAAAGGAAATTAACAATATAAACAGAAAATCAAATGCTACCAATTGCCTAGACATGTCTAGACTTGTTTTTTGAAAGCTCACTCCCTCTTGAGGAAATTCCAGCATGTGTCTCCTCCAGTGTTATCTACAGGTTTCCATCAAAATAAAGGCCCTTCTCAAAGCACAGAGGCACAAAAGGCCCCCTGCCAGAGGTGATAAAATTCCCTGATTTAAGAAAAAAATTCTTGCCAAATACAGACTTACCCAATATCACATTTTATGTTTATAATTTTTAAAGAATAGCTAGATATTCCAAATTTATTTATTCTATATATTTAACAATCAACACAATAACATCAACTCCCAGAAAAATATCTATACATGACAATTACATCAGGTATTAGTACATTTGCAAACAAAAATCAGTATAAAATATAAATCTAAAAATAAAGAAAACCAAGCCTTCATTTAATGCATGAATTATGGAACATAAAGAAACCCAAAGCATACGCAACTCAGATCAGTTCAACTGCTACATTAGTTTAAAAGAGACTAATTTGAAGGCTGATATAAATATTCCTCAGATTTGTAAAAACTACTCAATTTGATGCTTGTGGTAGCATAAATGAAGGATTTATGGCAGTTAATGTCCTGGTTTGGAAAGGGGTTGAAAGGACATTAAAGGAAATCAAAGCGTCACAATGTACCCTGTTTAAAGAAAATGAATGATCATAGCATACTTAGTTTTCAAGACTGGACTGGGGCCTACTTTTCACATACTGTATTAAAAAACATCTCTTTCTCATTTGGAGAAATCTTCAGAAGAAAGAGGATAGAATAAAGGAACAGGTTACTGGCACCTCAGTAAACTAGGGAAGTCTGTAATTGGGAATTCTGGAAATGAGGAAAAGATGGCAAGCATTACTCAGAGGTCATCGAACGCAGCAAGACTGGAAAAGATGGAGAAAAATATAAAATAATCAGCCGAGGCAAGGTATATCATATAAGGAAGGCTGGAAAGAACGCAAGAAACTGGGAAGAGGCCTTGGTAAACTAGTGAATGTTTTCCTCTCTCGGCTATGACGGTCCCTAATCCTAAGGAACCGTTTATATTTCTGAATCAAAGCCACAGATACTTCAGCATTGCCCACATATACCTTACATTCCTAAGATGTGCGTGCACACACATGAAGGGACACACACACACACACACACACACACACACACGCTCGCACGCCTCAATCCAATAAGGATGCCATCACGAAAGATGGAATCCCCCAGCTCCCCCGGGGCGAGGGCAAGTGCGAGGGCCAAGGCAGCTGCAAGCATAGATGATCCAAGTGGTACACGTGAAATGCTTAAAACAAACAAATAGGTAAATAAAAGCAGCGCAAGCCCAGTCACGTGGAGGGCCGGTGAAAAGACAGCAACGGGAATCCGCCAGTCCCCCGCGCTCCCGGCTCATCCTAAACGCCCCCGGCACCTCAGCGCCCGCACTTACCGGAACCCCCGGACGCGCCGGCAGCCTCCGCGCCGCGTCCGCCCGGGACTCCCGCCGCTCCGCGCGCCGGCTCGGCCCGCCTCGACTCCGCCTCTCCTCGCAGCAACTTTCTCGGCTGGCCCCCGCCGAGTCCCCTGCACAGCTGAAGGCTGACTGTCAAAAGTCAGTCCAACCCGACCCACAGGGAAACAGCTGCAGGAAGTGACTGCGGAACCGGGAGGCGGCGGAGGAGGAGACTGAGGGCGCCGGCCCGGCGTCGCCACTGCGCATGTGCCTGGCGGAGCAGGCCCGGCGGCGGCTCCCGCATCCCCACCGCGCGGGCGGGCGGCGCGCTGGTCAGGTGCCTTGACCGCCGGCGCGGCGGGCTGGGCCGGCGTGGCGAACAAAGGCACGAGCGAGAAGGAGGATGCCCGCCGCCGGTCTCCTCAGACGCCTCCCACGGGCTGTGCATCGTATACCCTGGAAAGTTGATCTGAAGCAGAAGCCTGGGCAGAGCTTTTGCAACTTTCATCGCCTGTCATCGAGATCCAAACATTTTTCATTCCAGCCCTTCCCGCAGCCTGCTGATTACCGGCTAAGGCCGGTGAGTGGCGCTGCCGAAACGTCCGGGGTCCTTTAAACTGCTGCGACGAGCCTTTAAACTCTTCCTCTCCCCACCTCCTCCCCAGGATGGAGGGAAAAGAGCGCGGCTGCCTGCCCTGTGGCCTCCCGGTCGCACTAGACCTTCACCCCACACCCCACTGTCACTCCCCGGCCCTCTCCCCTGCGCTAAAGTGAACGAGAAATGGAAGAGACTTCCTGCTGACCCCCAGAGACACACCGGCTAGACAGCAAGGACCAGCAAGAGATCGGCCCGCGCTAGGGCGTCACCTCCTCCATTGCCAAAATGGACATCTCTAGGGTTGACATTGAGAGATGAGGAAATTCCAGCTCTATAAGTCTAGTTTGTAAATTCACCCATATGAAAATTTGCTGGTTACTTTTATAGTTTATAGTGGTATAAATTTACTACTTTCAGAGTATAGCTCGCTGGTGTTAAGTACATTCACATTGTTGTGTGGTGATTTTTTTAAATCATTAATTAAAATGCTCAGGAGATGGAAGTATTATAGTAAGAGGTACCCTGATAATGGGCAAACTACTTAAGGAAAATAAGGCTAGTTTTTTTGGCTGAAACATACATCATCCAGCACCACCATCAACAAACCATAAATGACTGCATAAGTGCAATGATTGTTAAGCAAACATACAGCTAGTGTATACTGGCCATTTGGGGAGATTAATACATCTGAATTGTTTTTCCAACTATATATGTACATATACTTTATGTGTCAAAGTTTTATTATATTAATAAATGTCCACATTTTTTTAAAATAATAAATCCTGCTGGAATCCACTCCCTAGCCCTTTTTCTATATGGTTTTTAGCCAGTTGTGAAACTACCCGGTCCGCACTCTTTAGCTAGGACTGCACCTACACCTTGGTGAGCCTTCCCAAACTGACTTCCCTAGGACTGCAGCTAGATCTTGGTGAGCCTTCCCAAACTGACCTCCTACCAATCTCCTCACCTTTACTCAAGGTTCCATCCATGCCTTTTACTTTCCTACCTCCGTGATTTAACTCCATCTGCATTTTGAGTACGAAATTATTTTTCTCCCCTCTCCATGCATTTCCAAATCCTACCTATTCTTCGAGGCCCCTTCTTCCATGAGCTCCCACAACACTTCCTCTGCACACCTTGATAACACCCTTATTATTTGTTACCTCCCATTATAATTACTTAAAGAGATATTTAATCTGTCCTATAAACTCCTTGAGTTTAGGAATGATGTGTTGGAGTTTTCAAATTTTATATTGCAGAGATTTATGCATTCTTGTATGTCAGGATAAAAATTGGAACAATTTCATGTGCTCTGTCCCTGGTCTTATACTCTTCCTAGATAGCTAGGCATTTCCTTTCCTGCCTCACGAAGAAAGAAGGCAATCCTCAGATCTTTGTTTAATAGACATTTGAAGCTCGTGGTACTGAAAATAATCTCCTAAGTCAGAGCTTTTGGTTTGGAATTGTTGGACTGCATGAGTTTCAGCTCCTAAAGAGCCAAAAGAAAAATAGATCATAAACAATGTATCCATCACTTTGGCTGTAAAAAACAAAAACAAAAAACCAAAATCTCAATGGCCTGTGCCACAAAAGTTTATTTCTTGCTTGCATTACATGCTGTGGGTCAGCCGAGGTTCTGTTCCATGAGTCCTCTTGTTCCTGAAGAAGCAGCTGCTATGAAGGACTTGGCAGTTCTCATGGTAGATGGGAAGATCCAGAGAGCTGCCAGAAACTTGCAAAGCCTCTTAAAACTGCTTTTCCAAGATATCATGATACATCCATTCAAATCCCATTGGCCAAAGCCTTTTGTATTTCCCAAGTCCATGGAGAAGAAGTCTATTGCTTCTATAGGCAAATCGCATGGCAATGGTCATGGATTATAATCTTTAGGGTTAGGGTGGGGGATACGTGTGGTTAATTGCAAATAGTAATACAACCTGCCACAAACCTAAGGGAACAAGTTTCCTTACCCCAGAGGTATTGGTGTTTATCCCCAAGAAAGGCCTGTACCACCTCCACCTCCACCTCCACCCCCAGTCCCTGGGATTGGTTTGAAAGAAGCTGTGGATATAGAAATAATAGAACTCCCAGATGTGATTGAAGATCTAAAGATCAAGGGCATCTGATATCTATTTATCTATTTCCAGTGAAGATCAGAAAGCAACCAAGGTTTCCCCTCAATAAGCCATCAGACAGCAGCATGTTAGCATGAAGTGTTTGGACATGAAAAGCCAGAGGAATGCCCCTAAACCTGTTCTTTTATTTTATTAGTATTTATGGTATTTAAAACCATTCAAAGGAGCTGAGAGAGGGCTGTAGTGTATTGAAGAGCCTACAGGTCAGAAAGAGGAAGGACAGAACTGAAAGCACAGACCAGTGATCTGAAGGCAATGGAAAAGTGGACATCAACTTTTGAGGATAAAGCCAAGGGGTGTTTGAATCTGACAACCAGATACCTTCTCTTGCCACCTGCCTCCCTCCACCTTCCCCCTCAAATTTTCAGACTATCCTCAGAAAAGCAAGGGGGGAGGTAGATAATTTTGAAGTGATCACATTTTAGCCAGAAATGACTTGGGGACAGGAGAGATTTATGGGTTACAGAAATGTACATGTTGAAGTGGCTAAATTATCTCTCTTTAGGATCAACAGGATCTCAATATTGAAACTAAGTTTAATTATTTTTTAGAAAGAGATTTTTTGCACACTTGAGTTTTATGACCTGATGCAGCATAACCAGTATATTTGTATGACAGTGGTTGATGGAATAAATACATGAATGAATGAGGAATTTGTTCCCTCCATTCTATAATAGGTTATAGCACCTGACAATTGTACTTCATAGAAATGTTGTCTTTTTAGTGTAATTATTATGTGAAACTCTCTGAATTGATCAGGAGGAAATTCTCATATTAAAACAAGGATAATTATTTTTCATTAGACTAGATCCCATACTAAATGTAGGGAAAATATACATTTTACATTAATTTATTTACCAAGAAGATTGTTCTAACATACTTTTGGTGGCATGGCTTGAGCCTTTGGGGAATCTAAGCCAGAAGTCTTAATGCTGTACCCACAATCAGGAAGGAACACTCGTCCCTCCCCATGTAATGATGCAACATGTCAGGTCATATCCCCTCTTGTATGGAAATTTGCATCATCCTTTAAGACTCCACATGCCTGGGCCAGCACACATAATGTCTTCCAGATTTACTTCTTTCTTTAAATCATCAGAGAAAGCCCCCAAAATTCTTTGTCTCTCACACTAACCTCTGCTTTTCAACACAATCCTTCCTTACAGTCAGAACAATGCAATACAACAAAAATCCCAAAGCAAGCAAAATAACCTCTCAGGCATTTTAATAACATTTTAACATTTTTTTTACCAAAAAATAAAATAGAGAAATAGCAGAAAGATGGCAACAGCTATGGCACAAATTGTTTTTAACTTTCCTGAATTCCCCTAATTAAAAAAAAAAAAAAATGGACCAAGTAGGTAGAAAACTAAAAGTCTATAGCCAACTACTATCACAAAATATCCTCCAAACTGCAAAATATAAGTGTTGGGGAGGAACCACCACTAGCTACAAGACCTGTGTCAGCAGCAGGAGAAAGCAGAGAGAAACAAGAGAGCAACTGACAGACCCGAGAAAACCAAAGTGCACTCTGCCCTCCGTATCCACTATATTCTACACCTGGAGAGTCAACCAACCACAGATCAAAAATATTTGAAAAAAATTAAAAATCTAGCCCAGCATGGTGGCTCACACCTATAATCCTAGCACTCTGGGATGCTGAGACAGGTGGATCGCTCAAGGTCAGGAGATCGAAACCAGCCTGAGCAAGAGCGAGACTCCACCTCTACTAAGAAATAGAAACAAATTAATTGACCAACTAAAAATATATAGAAAAAATTAGCCGAGCATGGTGGTACATACCTGTAGTCCCAGCTACACGGGAGGCCAAGGCAAAAGGATTGCTTGAGCCCAGTTTGAGGTTGCTATGAGTTAAGCTGACACCATGGCACTCTAACCCGGGCAAAGAGTGAGACTCTGTCTCAAAAAAATAAAATCAAATAAAAATAAAAAATTTTTAAAAATTCAGTAACACTAACAATATTACAATAAAAATACTAAAATTAAAAATAATACAGTATAGCAGCTAGTTATAGAGCATTTACATTGTATTAGGTATTATAAGTAGTCTAAAGATGATTTAAGGTTTACAGGAGGATGTGCGTAGGTTATATGCAAATACTATCCCATTTTATAAGAGGAACTTGGGCATCCTCAGATTTAGGGGTGGGGGGGTGTTCTGAAACTAATCCACCTCGGTTACCAAGGGAAGACTGTGGCTGATGGGACTCATCGGGGAAGCTGGGAGGGCCAGTCTGAGAACAGCAGCTGAAACTGAGAGGAGTTTTGCACATCCTGAGAACGGATTCACGCAGTGGCTAAGTGGTGAATTCTGAAGGGCCTGGAGCAGTTTGAGACCCATAAACTCTCAGAACTAGCCAAACCAAACTCCCTTCCCAAACTGAAGAGAAAATTCTGGGAATAGAAGCCAAATGGTATAGGTTAGAGAAATAGGAAAGAAAAGATCCAAAAGAGGAGGAAGAGCCAGGAGATCTCAGAAAGTCAGTCGCCACCTTTGTAAACACTGCATGAGGACAAGAGAAAAGAGAGCTCCAGAATCTGAAGTTGTTTTATATCCTAAACAACCCATCCTTCAGCTTCTAATCAAACCTGCAGATTCAATTGCCAGCTGGCAAGAAATAAAAGGGCAGAGAAACAAATTACACTATGCGCATGCACTCAGCAGAATTCAGGCTATGGGACAATGACCTGATTTCAACAATTAAATTACACAGAAAAAGGGGGACAGTGAATGAAAAGGGAATTCATTTTTTTTTAAGTCTTAAAAGATTTTTTTTAAGTCTTAAAAGATTTTAAAACATTGCCAGAACCAAATTACAATGTTTGAAAATGAGTGTTTGGGGGATACACTGTACCAAAAAGCAAAGAATGGATTACCACAAAAGTCAGGATAGTGGTTATTTTCCTGCACAGTGGGGGTCTGCATATGATTGGAAGAAGGAAGATGGAAGATTTCTGGACTAGCTGGAAAATTTCTATTTCTTGATATGGGTAGTGGTCAAGACATAGAACTTACAATTAATTCATTAAGCTGTATTTTTGTTTTATGCATTTTTCAATATCTATGCCATATTTTTCAATAAAGAAACTTTTAAAAACAGAAGAAAACAAATAATATATCCTCAGTGTAGACAATGCAGAAACACATAAAGCAGAAATTGACTTTTAATAATCATGCCATGCATTTTAAAGTTTGTACAATTTCCTTTTAGGCTTTTTCCCACATATATAAGGACATATTTTTAGTGAAATTGGATTATGTTATATAGGTACTATTTTTTCACTTATATCATAAGTATTTTCAATAAATAGTCCGAGAAAATGGCACTTTTAATGGCTTCATAATATTCCATCCAACATAGTATAATTTAAACATTCACTCATCATTGGGCATTGAGTTTCTTTCCGATTTTTCACTACAATAAACACCACTCACTGTTCCTCATCTTTGTTCATACATCTTGATCTGAATTTATAATTATGTTTCTTAGATTAAATTATTAGAATGTTAAATTACTAGATCAAAGGGAATGATCATTTTTAAGGCTTTTAATACATTGTGCCAAATTGGCTTTCCAAAACCTTGACCCACTCGATATTTCCACTAGGCACTGCTGTCTGAGTGTGAGCTTCACACTGTTCACACACAAATTACAATTTGTTTTTCTTTGCAGTTTGATAGGCAATAAAATGGTAAGCTGTCATTTTCATTTCTTTAATTATTTAATTGTTGCAGTTATTTTTTAAGAGTTGTCTGATCTTGTCCTTTATTTTTGTTTTGAAGAGTAATCTCATTGATTATGTAAGCACTTTTCAGAATGTCAGCCTGTTGTCACTGTATGCTAAAAATTGCTCTCCTAGTTTTTTGTTTACTTACAATATTTCTTTACTTACAAAAACTTTACTCACCCTTTGGGGCTCAGCTTACATGGCACCTCTTCTGCGAAGTCTGTCCTAACCCCAAAGTCATAGTTACCATTTCCTCCTCAGTGCATCTATGCCAAGTACCCTACACTTCCCTTTACAGATCTGAGAACTAAACCAACATAATTCCCTGCTCCTGTGTTAAACAATATAGGAACCAAATGTACTTTCCTGTCCTGTGTTAAATTATTCTGAGACCAGGCACAATTGCCTGTACCCATTTTAAATAAAACTAGAGCAAGCAAAACAAAACAAAATAAAACTTAGTTACTTGCTCTAGTAAATCTTTGCTCCTAAAAGGTAAGAATGTGAACCTACTGAAAGATCTACTTATAAAGACTAACAGTTTGCTTTTTGCTACCCTTGCCTCACTCAAACTGCCCTACCGAGGAGCCCACATGGCATGAGGGCCCCTGCCAGCAGCCACTTGAGTGAGCTTAGAAGGGCATCCTCCAGCTCCAGTCAAGCCTTCAGATGACTGCCACTCTGACTTGACTGCAACGTCATGGGAAAGGCTGAGTCAGAACCTCCCAATTAAACCACTGCCAGAATCCTAATCACAGAGACTATGTAAGGTAATGAATGTTGTTATAAACTATTAAAGTGTTGGGTCATTTGTTATGCAGGGATAATCTAAGCCTCCCCCTCTTTTTAATCTTTGAACTATGTATATAGATTACCTTACAAAAATAAAAATATATCTCTCATTACTGTTTTTTTTATTTCCTTGTTTATTATTTGATATTTATACTCATTAACTTTAGAACCACATTGTCACGTTCCCCAAGAAAAACTTACACTGGGATTTTAATTTGAATTGCATCAAATTTATAAATTTATTTGAGGAGATGTTAAAGCTTTACAATATTCTCTTTCCTGCCACTCTATAATGATTCAAGGCTTTCATGTTCTTCATTAAGATTTTGTGATTTTCTTCATCATAGCTACAATATTTGATAGATTATTACTAGTAATAAAATAGGCGAATATACTTTTTTCTTTAGTGAATAAAATCTATTTTCTTTTAAGTGGTATTACTGTCATATAGAAAAATTATCAAAGTCTTGTATTATACTCAAGCATTTAAAATACTTTATTGTCTGCTTGTACCATTGCTAGAATTCTATACTCTTCCTTGTGGGAAGGTCTATTAATATGCAAGAGAGAAAATGAATACTTTTAATATGATAGCAATCACATTCCTTTTTCGTATCCTGTGAGTTGTCAGATCATCCAATTTAGGTCTTAGGATCTGAAAGCAGCGGAAATAATTAGCTACTTTCCTAAAAACTCCATATTCCTTTCCTGACCTAATATTCTTTTCCCTCTCTCAACCTCTACAACTTCTCTGCCAATGCTAAAAATTACTCAAGTTAATTTATGTTTTAATAATATGTCTGCCTTATTAAGACCAGTTAGCTTCCAACTTTTTCTTTGCCATTGACATCACTAATGCGAACTTAATTTTGCATAGTCATTATGACAAAGACCATATTTCCTTTTGAAACTTTAACCTTGCAGCCACTATATTATTTGGGAGAAGTGCCTATTCATTATGCATCCATATATTCTTATCTGCATCATTTTGTATATGTGCTTATTCATGCTATCCAACGATGGGAAGAATGATACATTCACTTAACATTGGAAAGGAAGGCTACTAACTTGTAATAAGAGCCTACTATGTCAGGTTTTCATACTCTAGCTCAGGGGTCCCCAACCTATAGTGAGTTGTATAATTATTTCATTATATATTACAATGTAATAATAATATAAATAAAATGCACAACAAATGTAATGTGCTTAAATTATCCTGAAACTATCCCCCACCTCCCTGGTCAGTGGAAAAATTGTCTTCCATGAAAACGGTCTTTGGTGTCAAAAAGGTTGGGGACCAGTGCCTAGCTCATATAATCCTAAGACAATTCCAGTGAGGTAGGTATTACTTCATCCATTTTACAGATGAGGGAAATGATTCTGAGATGTTAAATTACAGTTCAACGCTTAGGTCACCCTGACGACCATGCCTTGGTTTCCACTAGATCAGAGTTTCTCAGACTTTAACATGTACACAAATAACCTGACAATCTTTTTAAAGTGCAGATAACTTCTCAGTAGTCTGAGGTCAGGACTCAGACTGCATTTCTAAGGAGCTCCCACTTTGCATAGCAAAACACAGATTACACTGAATTGAAGGCAATATGACCCATTGGAAGGAATATAGGCTTTGGGATGTAATCATCTGAATTCAAATTCTCATGCAGATACTTACCTCCTGACTTAGCATGGATTCTTTCTGAACTTCAGTTCCCTAATCCGAAAAAACAGAGAAAATAAGACCATGTTCACAGGATTGTTAGGATAAAAATAATGTATTTCCAGTACCTGACATGCAGTAGAAGCTCAGTATTGATTTGCCTCCCTTTGGTAACTTTGCTATAAATCTCCTAGGTGTTTAATATATGTTCTTTTTGGTGACAATGACAGAAACACAGTCAAACTGATTTGGGCAGAAGGAATGGAAAGATCCTGGAGGTCCTCTAGTAGCCCAACTCTGGTTAAGAAGCTGGGAGCCTGGAGCTTAGTACTGAGACACTGCCTAGAATCTCTCTCACTCTTTAGGAGCTGTTTCTCTCCTAGGGCAAATGGATGTCACTCTGCTTCACTGCAGCCTTGTTTCTCACGAGGGAAACGTGGGTGCCTGTAGTTCCCAAGCCTTACAGTTCATGACTTCCACCATCAGGGAAGATCGAATCTGTTTTTATCTTTCTATTCCAAACTTAAAATCCCTGAGATAGAATTTGAATGGATATGAGTAGGTCAAATGTCCATCCCTGGATCCATTATCTCTGATCAGAGGTGCAGGGATTCAGAGAATGAGGTCTTGCTGGGAAGTACCAGCTACTTCAATTGGTCATTTGGTGACTACTGCAGTGAATTGGTATTTAAGTGCTAGGGGGAAGAACTGGACTCTAGTCAGGAACCTAGGTAGTTGTCTTGATTATGCCACTCATTTCCTAAATGGTTTTCAATTAATCACTGAATAACTTTGGATTAGATGATATCTAAAGTCATATTAAATATAAAAGTTTATGAATCTATATAAGATAGAATGTAGGATTTCTTTGAGTTTAAGTATTATCTTTTTAAAAAATCTACAAAATGGCACTATCTTCCATTAGAATTTTCCAAGCAACTAAAGAATGGCAGGCAAACCTGACAAGCTCCCAGACGACCATTCCAGTGTTAATGCTCTTTAATGTCAAGGTGGCTTACAAGTTGCATTTGAAAGAAGTGTGTACTTGAAGTTGATAGAATTATTTACGGGTTGTTATAACCTGTTCCTAGCCTTTACTGCCAAATTATTTTTTTCTTTTCAAGCAAAGCAACCCCATCCTTTCTCTGCTTAATGAAATAGGGGCTTGGAAACAACAACCACAGGTAATAAAAGCACATCCACAGTTGAAGTTTCAGCTAGAAAGGTATAAAAAGAAAAAGACTGACTGGCTTCCAGAAAAGCTGCCATTACTTTAGGGAAATCTATCACCTCATTCATGTACTCAGTCATTTAACAAATTCAGCTGAAGTCAGCTATGTGTCAGGTACTGTTCTAGGTGCTGGGAATACAATAGATAACAAGACAAAGGAGATTCTGAACTCTTGGTGCTTATATGCTATTAGCAACTAAGAAGATAATAAACACATAATAAAGGCATGGATAAAATAGCAGAGAGCCATAAATGCTATGAAGACAATGTAATTTTTAAAAAGTGAGTAGGGGGATGTGTGATGAGAATATTCTAAAAGAGGTGTTATTTGTGACCCTCATTTGGGGGGCTCTGAAGAGGGCAGAAAAGATAGTCTTGCATTGCCTATACCACCCCTCCCCTGTTCCCTGGTGGTGCCCTGCCAGCACACCCAGTGGAGAGAGAATCTGTGTGCCCCCAGGAGCGAGAGTGAAGTGCACGGAAACTCAGGGCCACCCCGGCACCAGGGAACACAGCACAGGGCAGAATTCTGCCAGTGCCCACAGAAGGAGCATTTGACCAGCACAGCCAGAGGGAAATCCTCCTCCCCTGAAGCCCACGTTCCCACTAGCCCCACCACCAGCTGACAAAGAGCAGCCTGAACTAAATTTGTAAGGCAGTCAGGAGATAAAGGCTTCAGCCCTTGGGCATTTCCAGTGGCTGTGCTGGCTTGGAGCCAATGGACTTGGGGTACATGTGACCCAGTAAGACACCAGCATTGGTGGGCAAGCCAGTGGCTGTCACCCCTCCTCCAAGTACAGGCAGCATGGCTCAGGGAGAGTTTTCTTCCACTTGAGGAAAGGAAAGGGAAGTGCTCAGAGGACTTTGTTTTGAAACATGGGCACCAGCTCAGCCACAGTAAAATAAAGTAAATAAATAAAGTACCAAGGCAAACTACTGAGGCCCCTGAGTGCAGGTCTTAGTTCCTGGAAGACATTACAGAACCCACCCGGGGCCAGAAGGAAACATGCTGTCTTGAAGGGAAGGACCCAGTCCTGGCAGAATTCACCACCTGCTGACTGAAGAGCCCTTGGGCTTTAAACAAACATCAGAGGTAGCCAGGCAACAGTCACCATCAGCTTTGGGTGAAACTGGGCTGGCTTCATGTGTAACCTGACACTGGTGACCAGAAGGGAGTGCCCATGTCAGTCTTTCCCCAGGTCTAGCAGCCTAGCGCAGACAGTGAGGGAAGAGAATGACAGACTTTGCCTGGTAATCCAGGGAATTCTTTTATACCTTACTCAAGCTCATCAGTTGAGTACCACCAGGCATCTGCAAGCATCACAGCATTATTAGGCTTAGGGCACCCCCAGTGCTGATACAGTCACAGTAACCAGAGACTTAGACCACAACACTGAATTCCATTTCAGTATCTGGAAAAACTTCTCAAGAAGGACGGGTTCTAACAAGCCCAGTCTGTGAAGATTAAAATAAATGCCTAACTCTTCAATGCCCAGACATCAACATACATCCACAAGCATCAAGAACATCCAAAAAGACATGATCTCACCAAACAAACTAAATAAGGTACCAGTGACCAATCCAGTGATGAACATAGGTGACCTTTCAGGCAAAGAATTCAGAATAGCTGTCTTGAAGAAGCTCAATGAACTTTAAGACAACACAGAGGAGGAATTCAGAAGCCTATCAGAGAAATTTAATAAAGAAATCAAAATAATAAAAAACAGGCAGAAAGTCTAGAGCTTACGAATTTAACAGACTGAGAAATGCATCAGATTCTCTCAACAGCAGAATTGACCAAGCAGAAGAAAGAATAAGTGATCTTGAAGACAAGGTATTTGACAATACATAGTCAGAAGAGAAAAAAGAATAAATAAGCATGAAGCACACCTACAAGATCTGGAAAATAGCCTCAAAAGAGCAAATCTAAGACTTATTTGGTCTTAAAGAGGAGGTAGAGAGAGAGATTGGGGTGGAAAGTTTATTCAAAGAAACAATAACAAAGAACTTTCCAAACCTAGAGGAAAATATCAACATTCAAGTACAAGAAGATCATAGAATACCAAGCAGATTGAACACAAACAAGGATAACTCAAGGTATTTAAGAATCAAGCTCCCAAAGCCCATGGATAAAGAAAAAGTCTAAGGGAAGCAAGAAAAAAGAAAAAAATTACATATAAAGAAGCCCAACACATCTGGCAACAGACTTCTCAATGGATACCTTGCAGGCTAGCAGAAAGTGGCATGACATATTCAAAGTGCTGAAGGAAAAAAAAATATTAACCCTTGAACATTACATCCTACAAAATATATCCTTCAAATATGAAGAAGAAATACTTTTCCAAATGAACAAAAGCTTAGAGATTTCATCAACACCAGACCTGTCCTATAAGAAATATTAAAAGGAGTTCTTCAAACTGAAAGAAAAGGATGTTAACAAGCAATAAGAAAGCTTCGGGAGATATACAACTCACTGGTAATAGTAAGTACACAAATACAGAATACACCATTGATATACTGCAGTGTATAAGCCACTTATATCTTGAGTAGGAAGACTAAATGGCAAACCTATCAAAAATAACAACTTTTTGAAAGATAGATGGTATAAAAAGATATGGATGGAAACAACAAAAAGTTAAAAAGTGTGGGGATGAGGATGGAGTTAAAATGCAGAATTTCTATTAGATTTCCTTTTGTTTGTTTATAAGCAGAGCAGTCCTATGTTTAAAAAAATTGGTTATTGGCTGGGCACGGTGGCTCACGCCTGTAATCCTAGCACTCTGGGAGTCCGAGGCGAGAGGATTGCTTGAGCTCAGGAGTTCGAGACCAGCCTGAGAAAGAGTGAAACCTCCGTCTCTACTATAAATAGAAAGAAATTAGCCAAACAACTAAAAATAGAAAAAATTAGCTGGGCATGGTGGCACGTGTGTGTAGTCCCAGCTACCCGGGAAGCTGAGGCAGGAGCATCACTTGAGCCCAGGAGTTTGAGGTTGCTGTGAGCTAGGCTGATGTCACCGCACTCTAGCCCAGGCAACAGAGCAAGATTGTCTCAAATAATAACAATAATAACAATTGGTTATAAGAGTGGGAATGGTGACTCATGCCTGTAATCCTAGTACTCTAGAAGGCCAAGGTGGGAGGATTGCTTGAGCTCAGGAGTTCAAGACCAGCCTAAACAAGACCGAGACCCTATCTTTACAAAAAAAATAGAAAAACTAGCCAGGTATGCTGGTATGCACCAGTAGTTCCAGCTGCCAAGGAGGCTGAGGCAGAAGGATCACTGAAGCCCAGGAGTTGCAGGTTGCAGTGAGCTACCATAGCACCATTGTACTCTAGCCAGGACAACAGAATGATACTCTGTCCCTCACCGTCCCCCCCAAAATAATTGGTTATAAAACGATTTTTGCAAACTTTATGGTAATCTCAAATCAAAAAACCCACAACAGATACACAAAAAATAAAAAGCAAGAAATTAAAACACACTACCAGAAAAAAAAAATCACTTTTAACAAAGGAAGACAGGAAAGAAGAAAGAGATCACCACAAAACAATCAGAAATAAAATAACAACATGGCAGTAGTTAGTCTTTACCTATCAATAGTAACATTGAATATGAATGGACTGAATTCTCCAATCAAAAGACATAGAGTGGATGAATGGATTAAAAAAAAAAGGAGCCAACTAACTATATCTTGTCTGTAAAAAATACACTTTAACCTATAAAGACACATATAGACTGAAAACTAAAAAATGGAAAAAGACAATCCATGCAAATGGAAACCAGAAAAAGAGCAGGAGTAGCTATACTTTCACCAGATAAAATATTAACTCTAGATGGGTTTCTTGTATCAATTCCAGGATGTATGTAATTTCTTTTCTAGGTGTGGAGCTTTGCTTATTTCTTGGGTTACCTCCACTACAAAGGAAGGCCCATTATCACTCTTGTGAAATGTCCAGGGCTCCAGAATGAACTCCTGGGTGCTGCTGACAGTGGCGTGCTGCTAACGTCCGTGCTGTAGGAGGAGGAGCTGCTGAGCTGTCTCTGCAGCTGTCTGTCCATGGCTGTACCTCTCACTAGCCATGCCACCTTGGACGAGTTACTTAACCTTTCCATGCCTCAGTTTCTTCATCTGGTAAGTGTGCTAATAACCTTATATAACCATAGGATTGTTCTGAGGATTAAATAAGTTAATTTATATAAAGTATTTAGATCAGGTTCTAGCACATAGTGAGAATTATATAAGTGTTAGCTTTCATTATTATTTAGTAACACTAGGTCTGCAGTTCCTATCACAATAATCAGCTGCACCTAAGTAACAGCTGCTGCCATCACGTATGTCATGCATATGCCACTTTACTTGCAGTCCCTGCTACTCCTTGTTATATCCCATATACTGAGGAAGAGTGTCGCTTGGCACTTATCATCTTACAATGGCCCACTGCACCTATTATCTGCTTGGGCCTGGAAAACACTTCAATATGTGACCCTTGGTCTAATAAGAAAGGCCTATTATAAAACAAATCATTCAACTCAATGAACTTAACTCAAGTTTTAAAAACTGTGACATTTTGAAGGTTGCCAACTACCTCAAAGCACTATTTGAGGTTAACAGCAGCAGAAAAGAAATGTGCATTTCTCTTTTGATTATTATGAGTCAAGATCTAAAAAACATACTTGAAAGTATTGAATGCCCTTTTCCTTGCTGAACCAGCCCCATACAAAGCTGTCCCACTCCCAGGATGTAAAACACATACCAAAACTGATTCCACTTATGCTAGTTCCTGTTTCTAAAAGAGCACTAATCTTCCCATCCCTCTCAGTTTTCATACCTCCCAAATAGCATACTCAATCTCTCTTTCTCTTTTCTATCTCTCTTTTTCTCTTTCTTTCTGTCTCTCTCTTCTCCTCTCTTTCTCAGTACACACCACACACACACAAGTACACACTTGAGTATGCACACTTTTATAGAGACAGATGGTATCCAGTTCACTTAAGAAAAAAGTTTGAATTGTTGAAAATTAGTAGATACATAGAATTCAGAAAAATATGACCTTCTATTCAGGAGCAGGAGTGGAATGCTATTCAGGAGTGGAATGCTGAAATTAAACTAAATTAATTGATATTTTTTCTACTACCAAGTCTTTAAAGCTACCTCCATTTATTAACACTACTGGTCATGTGACCCAATGGTAGATATTGGTTGTTTATGCCTGTTCTCAGCCTCTACCATTGTTTTGGAACAATACTCTGACTTTCCCTTAGAAAACTATTTCTACCCTGATGCACAGAATATAGAATGACTGTCAACTAAGGTGTCACCCTCTCCTAGCTGAGGGATGGGGACATGATCCAAGCTAAGAGAAATCAATGGCCTCCTAAGAATCTGAATTTTGAATCAAATGAACAGGCATGGGAACAGCTGTAGACAATTCATCTAGGTAATAGAACAAAAAGGCTTCCATGACATCTAGTTATCCAGGACCCTAATATTAGTAACTTAACCTCTCTAAGCTTTAAGTTCCATATCTGCAGAAAAAATAATAAAAATTGACAATGGAAAGATGTTGAGATTAAATTAGACAAAATGCATAATTAGTATATCCATTATTGTGTCTCATAGGGAGATGTAGCTCAATAAAGCAGAGGAATTATTATTATTATTATTTAGAATAAGTGCCATGATTCCAGGCTGGATTTCATATTGAATATGATAAAAATAACTGACTATACTTTCCTTCAGAATTTCCAGAAAAGAGAGACTATAACTTGTCCTGGCATAAAGTCCAGGAATTCACAACTTTTTTCCTATAAGCTAGATCTAATATCCTCTTGCTATAACAAGAGGGAAGGATACAAGCATTTCAATTTGAATTTCAATAGGGCCATTACTTTTTCCAAGCTTCTAAGAGCCCCTCTAGCAATGAGTTTGCACCATCATTTGGGGTCCTTGTTAGGGTATTAAATCTCATATCCCAAGAGAGTGGTCCCAAATCAATAAACTCTTCCTATCCAGGCCACCTTGACCAGGAACCTTCCTTAACACCTTTCAGTGCATGCTGACTAATTCTTGGAGCTTCCTTGAGGTATTGTCTCCTTCTTTCCATGACAAGTCCAGAATATTCTTGGATGGCTTAGACCAGACATCCTCAAACTACAGCCCGCGGGCCACATGCGGGTATTTTTGCCTGTTTGTTTTTTTTACTTCAAAATAAGATATGTGCAGTGTGCATAGGAATTTGTTCATAGTTTTTTTAAAACTATCGTCTGACCCTCCAGTGGTCTGAAGGACAGTGAAGTGGCCCCCTGTTTAAAAAGTTTGAGGACCCCTGGTTAGACTGTGACTTAATCTTAGTTATTAGCCTGGCAACCAGGGCGGGGGGGTAGTAAGTACAGATCCTAAAGGAGCCTCTGTTGTCTTGCATGGGAGAGGGCTCTGTAATATCTTCCCACATTAGGAATAAGAGTTCTTACAAGGGAAGGGTAGGCATCTCTGAAGGTTCTGATGGGTGCAGAGAAGTCTAGGGATCTAAAATCCCTGGGGTTATACACAAAATTGTCTTCATCCCCGTCAGGGCCCCAGGTTTGCCAACGAGAGCCATAACCTTGGCATAGCAGTCCTGCCTCGGCTATGATGACTACAACTATTAAGACCTGAGTATGGTTTTCAGCTATTTCTGCTTTCTTATTGAGGGAGATAAATGCCTTTTTTAGTTACCAAAGCGGCCCAAGGTCCTTCACGCTTGGTTTTCAAATGTTTGTTAAATGCCCTCAACATTTTATTGTCCCTCTGTAGGACACCAATGCAACTTAATGACAGCCCACCCAATTTCATTTCCTTGCATGCATTGTCTCCCCACTGCCACCAAGGCACTTTTTAAAAGGCTGACTTACTGTACCAGCCAAGGAGTTCTCCTTCACCAAAACATTTTCCCAAATCACCACTGGTGAAAGGTTTAGCAATTTGGCTGCTATTTTGTGTCAGAAACTATCTGTGCTTCACGAACCACCTGGGATGAGGCCCTTGTGGCCACCCAATCTTCACTCCTGTGTCACTTCAGGTCCTCTTGTAAGCAGACACCAAGGTGTTGTTAGGACTGCAAGAGGTTTATTGTAAGGTGATGTATATGAGAGTTAAGGTGAATAAATCAAGACTGGGCCAAGAAACAAAAACAAAAAACCTTTAGATCTCCAACTCCATGGGGAACTCCAGAATAGAAATTGCCTATTATAGAACTCTTACAATCTACTTCATATGTTCATTTGAAGATAGAAACATTTTAAATTAGAAGATAGAAATATTTTAAATTTGAAGATAGAAATATTTTAAATTAATTACTACCAGGAAAAAGGAAAACGAGTAAAAGCATGCCTTGTGGTAAAGGAACAAGATGCTATTGCAGTGAATGTATCAATTTTACAAAATTGGATTGAAGCACACTATTACCAAGTATCAGTTTCAATTTCTTGTCAATTTTCTCTTCTCTTGGAGTAACAATATTTTGGAGATCCCAGAATCTCAAACATATATAAGAACAGGGATAAAGATGATGAGAGGTTTGTGTGTATGTTTGGTGTTTTGTTTGTGCTACATCATACTATGAAGGGAAATCATTAACGGAGTCACTTAGAATGGAGCTACATTACTGGGCATCTACCCAAAAGATCCAATGACACTCTACAAAAAAGACACCTGCACTCGAATGTTTATAGCAGCACAATTCATAATTGCAAGGCTGTGGAAACAGCCCAAGTGCCCATCAATCCAAGAATGGTTTAATAAAATGTGGTATATGTATACCATGGAGTACTATTCAGCTCTAAGAAACAATGGTGATATAGCAGATCTCATATTTTCCTGGTTAGAGCTGGAACCCATACTACTAAGTGAAGTATCCCAAGAATGGAAAAACAAGCACCACATATACTCACCAGCAAACTGGTATTAACTGAGCAGCACCCAAGTGGACACATAGATACTACAGTAATAGAGTATTGGGCAGGGGGAAGGGGGGGCGAGTATATACATACATAATGAGTGAGATGTGCACCATCTGGGGGATGGTCATGCTGGAAACACAGACTTGTGGGGGGAGGGGAGGAAAGGGCATTTATTGAAACCTTAAAATCTGTACCCCTATATGCCGAAATAAAAAATTGCCGAAATAAATATGCCGAAATAAAAATATGCCAAAATAAAGCCGGGCGCGGTGGCTCACGCCTGTAATCCTAGCTCTTGGGAGGCTGAGGCGGGCGGATTGCTCAAGGTCAGGAGTTCAAAACCAGCCTGAGCAAGAGCGAGACCCCGTCTCTACTATAAATACAAAGAAATTAATTGGCCAACTGATATATATATAAAAAAATTAGCCGGGCATGGTGGCGCATGCCTGTAATCCCAGCTACTTGGGAGGCTGAGGCAGAAGGATCGCTCGAGCCCAGGAGTTTGAGGTTGCTGTGAGCTAGGCTGACGCCACGGCACTCACTCTAGCCTGGGCAACAAAGCGAGACTCTGTCTCAAAAAAAAAAAACAAAAAATATGCCAAAATAAAAAATATGCCGAAATAAAAAAAAATTAAAAAAAAAAAGAATGGAGCTACAATGACAATAGGATGCAGCAGAAATTTCAGGCTACTGTCAGACATTCTGTGAGAAAAAATCACTCATGACATGAGAAAGACTGATAGGCTTCCTACTCTAAGGTTAGCATATTTTACAATCTCAGGATTACTTGTCAAAAATCATTTTCAGTGAAGTGAGATTTTACCGTTGACACTGTATTTTTATCACATGTAAGTAAAAAAGTCTCAAATGGTTTGTAGCTCTCAAGATCAACTTTCTTCACACAACCCTCAAACTTCATTTTTGATTGAAGTAATGCTATTGTTTTCAGTAAAAATATTCACAATTTATTATCTTTACCATCTTGTTAAACATACTAAGTAAAGAAAAATTTGGGGAGAATGAGATGTTCTCAATAAATGAAGCAGTGTTAGCCACTAAATTGAGGAGATAAGCATTCCCACAGTTTTACATGTTATTGATTTGGCACTGTTTGTTAATTTTTTTCAGTTGCAACTCTGTTCACTAGAAACTCACATACTTTGTTGAAATATTTTTGTTTGTACTTTGCAAATAAATATGACAAAAATTCTCATTGTACACTATAGTAAACAAAAATCAACACAAAGCTAGATCGATATTTGTCTTCAACATAATGTTATATTTGAATACACGTTTTGAACATATGAAAATGTGTCCTTCAATGGAAGAGTTCCAAAAGGTTAATTATTTCACCTTGGATACCAAATTTTGAGGCAAAATATGTTTCAGCCAAATGTTCAGTTCCAAATCTTCACCCAGTCTCCTGCTGGTCAATAGCTGCATTGTCCAGATAGATTCGGAAACAGATTTTAAAAGCAGCTTCAAGTATTTAATTTTCTGTTTAAACTATTATGTGAGTTTTTTTTAAGTTTGAAAATTTTTAGTGACTTTTTTTCATAATTTGCATGGTTAGTTTTTATAAGCCACTAAAAGAGAGTTGGTTTTATATCGTTACCCAGAGTTTGTCCCCAGAAGTCATCCTAAGGCTTAAGCTTTTTGCACATCCACAATAAGACTCGTGCTTAGAAAAACATTCATGGCAGAGATGTGTACTGCCAGCCAAGTATCTATGTGCTCCTTCACATTTCCTTACATATTTACACTTAGATAAACCCATGTAACAAGTTCTAGGCTGGGGGGAAAAAAAGTATGCTATTTCTAAGTCAAAGCATTCAGGAGGCAGTACACAATCTTCCAAATACGGAAGTTGTGTTTTGAGATGAGAGTCACAATCTAGTTTATTTAGGACGGTGTCTTGCTGTGTTGCTCAGCCTGGTCTCAAACTCCTGGCTTCAAGTGATCCCCCTACCTCAGCTTCCCAAAGTGCTAGGATTACAGGTGTGAGCCACTGCACCTGCATGTATTTTTGTATCCTAATATTACTTTTTAGTTTCTTATTTTAACTTTTCTTTTGTTTCAATTTCCTCTTCTATTTATTTAAATTTTTTACTACAATATATATTATAGGCTACCACAAATAGATTTTAGGAATGAGGCAACATATTTTTATGACAAAATATAACCAGAGGAAAATAATAGGATATAAGCAGAGAAATAAACCTTACATGTTACATTTAAGTTTGAGGCTTTCTTTAATATGGGAGAAACTAAGTTATTGTCTGAGGCTTTCTTAACAGACTTTTATAAAATTTTTACATAGAAAAAAATAAAAATATTCAACAAAATTATAAATTAATCAAAATGAAAATTATACTTTTATCCTCTAGTAGTGATTCCCAGTCTATAAAGATATTTTCACCAGTCTGCTGGAAAAGAAGAAAAATAAAGACAATGCAGTCAATTTTCCATTAAATTAAATTTATTCAACTTAAATTTGGCTGTTTATGTTGCAATTATATTCTTTCTAATTTTTATATATCTTCTTTTATAATATGTTCTTAATAGTGAATGGTGGTTGTGTTTTTCTCATGTTCTTAATCATACAGTTTCCCCATTTTCCCCAGCATTTATGTGTTTTTGTTTGGTTTTGTCTTATTAAATGTTCCCTGTGCATAAAACCACTAAATGCAGGAACCACTGCTCCTAGAGACGTACCAAGGGATGGTGAGGAGGCAGCAAGGCAGTTCACAAATCTCAAGGCAGGAGAATGTTGGAGGGGGGCAGAAAACCTTACCCTTTCAATATGTCTTTTATTTCCAAAACACTAACTAGAGAAGGGAAAGTTCAACCACCGTGCATCTCAGGTCTTCCCCTCCCCAACCTGACTGAGTGTCATTGTTCCAGAGCAATAGATGGGTGCCTACCTTTGGATTTCAGGCCTGTTTTTATAAGAAAGATCATCTAATCCTTTAGCACAGTAAAATTATCTGTAGTCTGCAGAGTGTCTCTGGATAATATATACACTGTTTCAAATGAGTAGAGCTGCTGAGGTATAATTAATCAAATTCCATTAAAAGTGGTCTAAATTCATGGCAGATTTTATATATTGTGTCTTCTCCCAATTACCAGATACAAAAAATATAATTACTATGAGATGGGCATCTTTTACATTTTTTTAATGCTTTTAAAAGGGGGTCCTTGAAATGGTGGGGATTTACTGGTGCTATCCAAATGTTTTTTAATAGATTATAGGGGCCTGAAAGAAGAAAACAGAAGATAAAGCATATGAAACTCTTGAATCTTTTTTCCCCATAATACAAGCTCCTGGGGAGGCTTTTAGCAGTGATAGACTCTCAATCTGACATATTATTCTTTTATTTTCTTTATAAGGTTAAGTGGTTCCTTGCTGCTATCTCCAAATGAAATTAAATTGCCTCATGTCTAAAGGTGAACTTTTTTCTTTTTCAGATTATCCCAATAATTTGTTCATTAAGTCTAATATCCCATTTATGAGACAATAAAACCAATTTCCATAAACCACTCTAGAAAATCAGTAATTACTTCATACAAAAGAGTTCCAGTTTCCACAAGTAATATAGGTAGATAGTTACAGCCTGCAACTTATTAGTGAGGAGTCTGTATATTCTTTATCTCTTGTGGTGTTTTGAATAGTTAAACATACCTCCAGGACTTTACTGTTCTTTTCATTTCATTTTATCTCACCTGAGCTTTGCCTTCCCCTATGATAAACTCTCAGAACTTACTTCTTACTTCCCAATACTGCATATCCTATCCTTTTAGCATCAGAAGCACATGTTCAGAATTAATTTAACCAGTAATTTAAATTTTGGGATAATAAAAGATATGCCCAAAACTATTCTTCTACCTTTTGTTAATAGCACAGCACATGGACCTGAAAGAAGACAGCCAGTCTTGCCTTACTTCTCCAACAATTCTTCCTCTACTATTTTCCTCCCTCTTCATGGATTGTTTTCTAACCTAGGTTTGTTTTCCCCTCAAATCTGAAGGATAAATAAAGCTCAGCAAAGTAAATAGCAAGAAAAACTACATCTTAGATATGGAGAGGAAAAATGAAACAAAAACACACCTAAATCCAATGCTCGAATGTATAAAGGAGGAAAGTGAAGCCCTGCATGGCCCATGTGTCTTGACTAATGTCCTACCACCACTCACTGCCAGAGCCAGGAGTAGAATTGAGGCTTCCCAGAGTCAGCCTAGAGTTTGTTATATGTAGACATTCATGATGTTAATGATACAAGTGGATGGAGAGTTGGGGAAAAGAAGAAAGATGAAATATTCTAACAGAGCACTGCAATTCTAATTTGGTGGCTTTCAGAGAAAACTCTTAAGAGGCTCTAAGTCTAGAAGGGCAGGAAGTTCTCCATCTGGAGGATCTTCCATCACAGCAAGTGTTGATATCAAAAACAACTTAATTTTACATTCGCTTTGAAAATATATTACAGCAATGTTGTCATGGCAAACCTACCCAGCCAACATTTTCTTCAGGGCTACAGGTTTTCTAAAAATGAAATAAAAACCAAAAATGAAAACATATTTTCCTTTTCACAGAATGCAAAAAGGAAGAGGAGAGCCAAGGAAGAGAGAAAATGACATTTCCATAGGTATCTGACAATTGTCTTAGTCCATTCAGGATGCTATAACAAAATACCTTAGACTGGGTAATTTATAAACAAAAGAAATGTATTGCTCACAATTCTGCAAGCTAAGAAGTCCAACATGAAGGCAATAGCAGATATGGTGTCTAGTGAAGGCTCACTCCTTATAAATGGTGCCTTTTATACATCCTCATGTGGTAGAAGGAAAAACCAAGCTCGTTTAGGCCTCTTTTATAAGGACACCAGTCACATTCATTGAGGGCTCTGCCTTCATGAGCTAATCTCCTCCTAAAGGCTCTACCTCTTAATACCATTGCATTGAGGATAAGGTTTCAACATATGGATTTTAGGGGAGGAAACATTAACAATCAGACCATAGCAACAATGAAGGCCAGTGAATAAATTAAATGATTATTTTTACCTTAATTTACTTAGTATTTTTTTAATTATCAAGAGATAATATGATCTAGCTCATTTTCACATTTTAAAAATTATTTCCAGAAGGCCGGGCGCGGTGGCTCACACCTGTATTCCTAGCTCTCTGGGAGGCCTAGGCGGGAGGATCACTCAAAGTCAAGAATTTGAAACCAGCCTGAGCAAGAGCGAGACCCTGTCTCTACTAAAAATAGAGAGAAATAAATTGGCCAACTAAAAATATATATAGAAAAAATTAGCTGGGCGTGGTGGTGCATGCCTGTAGTCCCAGCTACTCGGGAGGCTGAGGCAGTAGGATCGCTTGAGCCCAGGAGATTGAGGTTGCTGTGAGCTAGGTTGACACTACGGCACTCTAGCCCGGGCAACAGAGTGAGACTCTGTCTCAAAACAAACAAATAAACAAAAAAATTACTAAAAACATTAATGTAATGAACTTTGAGCAGGCGGAATACAGGAACACAGGATATAACAATATTGGACAGAAGATGTTCCAAATTGCACCCCATTCCATTGTATTACCTTAGAATGTTTTTAACTTTAACTTTTAAAATTATATTAGTTACTTTAACTGGACTCATCATCTCTTAAATTTTATCCAGGTTCTTTCACTGACTTAGCTTTTTTTTTTTTTTTTTTTTTTTTTTGAGACAGAGTCTCACTTTGTTGCCCAGGTTAGAGTGAGTGCCATGGCGTCAGCCTAGTTCACAGCAACCTCAAACTCCTGGGCTCAAGCGATCCTACTGCCTCAGCCTCCCAAGTAGCTGGGACTACAGGCATGCGCCACCATGCCCAGCTATTTTTTTCTATATATATTAGTTGGCCAATTAATTTCTTTCTATTTATAGTAGAGATGGGGTCTTGCTCTTGGCTCAGGCTGGTTTTGAACTCCTGACCTCAAGCAATCCGCCCGCCTTGGCCTCCCAGAGTGCTAGGATTACAGGCGTGAGCCACCGCGCCCGGCCTCTGACTTAGCTTTAATACATAGACTCTGATCTCAAAAATTATCATTATACACTATTAAATAGTACCATCAGGATGACACTTTCCTACTTTTTATTGAAATTTTAATTATGGCTTAAAGTTTAAAATGAATTGAGAAGGACTAGGAGGGCAAAAGGCTTATTGGAAAAAATAATTTTTATAACTTTAAAAATTAAGAAGGGCAGTGCTCCTCAAAAAACCAATAGATTATCATTTTAATTAAAGACAACATTATATCAGCTTTATTACACTAGATGGCAGCAAACAATTAGAACGGCCAAATACATAAAAGAAAACACTTGGATATCACATTAAATATTGAAGCACTGCAGTGAGTAGAGAGGTAATAGTAGTATTTAGGAAAGAAAAATAAAACTTGGCTGACTTCTGAACATTCTTCAGGATTTATCACTTATTTCTTCACCCAATAAACACTGACAGATTATTAAACTAATATTTAGACTATAACAAAGAGCTATGAGAGTATTTCCTCTCTGCTGATTTTATAATTCTCAGATACCAAGAGCAGACTTAATTTGTTGCTCTTACACAGGCAAGAGCTATATTTTGGTCTTTGAAGATTCAGTATCTACCATATAACTCTGATACATAGTAGGTCCTCAGATTTTACACTCGGCTACTTTCTGGTCTCCAATCATAACACGCACTCTCATGCCTCTGTAGTTTGCAGATATTATTCTCTACATGTGGAACGATGCCTCAACCCCTACATGCACATCACTACTACCACTTTAAAGTACTTTCTCTTTTTCCAAGTCTTCGGTGACCCATCATAAGTATATCAGAGCTTCCTCTTTTATGTTTCCAGAGCATCCTGAGGCTGCTTGTAATAGTAGGTAGTTCTCTGTTGTGTTATTTTTGACAGCCTCCTCCATTAGGCTGTGAGCAGTGTGTCAAAATCTGGCACCACACTGTATAGTTTTTCTCCCAGAATACGCCTTCTGTAAAATTTAGTTGAGTGATTCAGGTATGTTACAGGAAATCAAGCATCTGTGTTAGAGGTCTGATTATAATTTACAAATGTAGGTGCCAATATCTCATAATTTGGTGTGGTAGCATATGGATAAGACCTATGAAACTGGCCAATAAGCCAAAACTCCTTCCAAAGAAGATTAAAGGTTCATAATAATACATTGTCATATAATACTAATACTGAGGAGAAATTTAAGGTAGAAGAGAAGCAGAAAAGGAGAAGTAGAATGAGAATAAGGAGGAGAATAGGGGGAAGAAGAAAACACAAGGGAAAAAGGAGGCAAAAATAAGGAAAATACCATGCCAGGTACTATTCAAAGCTCCTTATCTCATTAAATTGTTATAACAATCTTATGGGAGATACTATAAATAATTCCCATTTTACAAAAGAGTCTCTCAAAGTTTGAGAAACTTACTCAAGGTCACAGACAGTAGGTGATAGGGTCTACGAAAATTTCATTGACTTTTTTCTTTGTCTGAAAACTATAATTAGATTAATTCGACACTCTAGTTATTATACAAAAAAATATGTAAGATTTCTTCATACAGTCTTTTAACTTCTTTGTTTATCCATCACACAACTTTAGGAAAAAGAGAATGACTCCCAGAATCTGTATTGCCATCTCTTTAGCTTTTTGTCAACTATCCTGAACACACACACACAAGATGAAATTCACAGGAATTAGAGACAATGCAGTGAGCAATCAAAAAATTAAAATACACAAATAAAGACTATTCATGTCCTGTGAAATGACAGACTATAGGGCGTCTATGAAACAAGAACAGGATGCTATAAAAAAGGACATTCGGAGACAAACTATTTTAGTTATTTATCACTATGTGACAAATTACTTCAAAACTTAGCAGCTTACAACAAACATTTATTACCTCACACACTTTCTGTGAGTCAAGAGTCTGGGAGCAACTTAGCTGAATAGTTCTGGCTCAGAGTCTCTCATAAAATTACAATCAAGCTGTCAGCTAGGACTATGGTTTTCTGAAGATTTAGAAGATCCTCTTTAATGGCCAGGCATGGTGGCTCATGTCCGTAATCCTAGCAGTCTGGGAGGCCTAGGTGGGCAGATTGCTCGAGGTCAGGAGTTCGAAACCAGCCTGAGCAAGAGCAAGACCCCTGTCTCTACTATAAATAGAAAGAAATTAATTGGCCAACTAATATATATAGAAAAAATTAGCCGGGCATGGTGGTACATGCCTGTAGTCCCAGCTACTGGGGAGGCTGAGGCAGTAGCATTGCTTGAGCCCAGGAGTTTGAGGTTGCTGTGAGCTAGGCTGATGCCACGGCACTCTAGCTCAGGCAACAGAGCAAGACTCTGTCTCAAAAAAAAAAAAAAAAAAAAAAAAGATCCTCTTTAAGATGGCTCATTACAGGGCTATTGTCCATGTTCTCTACATGGACCTCTCCATAAGACTCTTATGTGTTCTTATGACATACCTACTTGCTTCCCCTAGAGCAAATAAGCCAGAGAAAAAGCAATCCAAAAGCCACAGTGTTCTTTATAACCTAGTATCCAAAGTCATACACCATCACTTATACTTTTTTCTATTCATTAGAAGCAAGTCAGTAAGTCCAGGCCATATACAAGGGGAGGGTTATTGGGCTCTATTTTTTGATGGAGCATCACAAAATTTGTGGACATACTTTAAACCACCACACAAGATAAAAAATAGCTCTAGGAAATTATTATAAATATGATCAAAGTATGATCATCAAAATAAAAATTCTATAGAAGTATTAAAGGTAAGTTTGGAAAGAAAATGCCCCAAAAGTCAGAGATGGTTAATATAAGAAAAATAAAGCTTTAATCCAGAGGCTCAAACACTTACCTTATCTCTTATTTCAGGAAGAAACAACAAAGAAAATAAAAGAGGGATGTAATTAAAGAAAAAAAAAATTGAAAGACATATATCTCCAACTTCATAAAAGGATCCCCTACTGCCAACCACAATGCATGAAAAATGATTCAGACCAAAGCACAGAAACACCAGGAATAAAGAGGAGATTTTAAAGGCTTCCATAGGAGAAACAGAGGTCATGTACAAAAACACCAGGGCAAGAATGACATGAGATTTCTCAACAATATTGCATCTAGCAAACAATGAGGCAATGTCTTCAAAATTCTGAGAGAATACAATCTCTATCTCAATTCTATAACACTGTATTATTTGCTATGGACTGAATTATGTTCCCCCCAAATTCATATAATGAAGCCCTAACCCCCATGTGAGGGTATTTGGGGAAAGGGTCTTTGGGAGATAATTAGGTTTAGAGGTCATGAGGGTAGAGCCCTTATGATGGGATTAGTATCCTTAGAGAGATATCAGAGAACTTGCTCTTTCTCTCCCTGCCATGTGAGGACACAGTAAGAAGGCAGCAATCTATAAAGCAGAAAGAGAGCCCTCACTAGAAACCCATCATACTGGCCCTTGGACTTCCAGCCTCCAGAACTATGAGAAATACATTTCCGTCATTTAAGCCAGTGTATAGTATTTTGTTATGTCAGCTCAAGCTAACAAAGAAAGGGATTAATCATTTGTGAGAGTTAAACAATTTTCAAACACCTAAGGTCTCAAAAAGTTCTGTCTCATGCTTCCCTGTCTTAGGATGTTATAGAAAATATGCTTTTTAAAAATGAGGGAATAAAGAAACAAAGAAAAAGATATGAGATATAAGAAGGAGGAGATTTAACACAGGAAATCCATAAAGTCAAGTCTCAAGATAACAACTGTGCAGCTGTGTTGTTTTAGACTAAAAACAGTCCAAATTGGAGGAGAATGGAGGGCTCTGGGAGAAAAAATGCATAAGAGGTAAATCATCTGACAGATTTGATCACCTATATAGTTGACTGTGTGTGAAAAGAATTACCAAAATACATATAAAAGGAAACAAATGAAAATACAGGATAATTTTAACTCTAAGAAATATAAAAAGGTGTATGAGAAATAAAACAATAATATACTTTATGGCTCAAAGTAAAAAACATTTAAATAATTTAAATTCTGACTATAGGAAACTTTAACACAGTAAACATGGCCATTTACCTGGAAAATTATTGGGTTTGGGGGGTTTTGTTTATTTTTGTTTGTTTTATTACAATTTTCTAAACAGCATCCACCTATAATTCAAATTCAATACATTTGAGGGGGGGACTAAAACTCTTCCTATTAAGTTCCTCAGGTGTTTGTAAAGATTACCTAAGTTTAGAAATATATATATTGTTTAATTCTGAGGAGAGTGAGTTAGACATCTTCATACTTAAATATTACGTTTCCCTAAAATTGTTAGACCTGATTTTCCAATATTCTGAAATAAATAAATCTACATTTTTTTCCTGAGTGCTAGAATTATTCTCATTTTACAGAATCATGGTGGAGGGAGGAAGAAGGAATTTTTAAAGCAAACCTTAAACTAAACTTCGAGTTGTCATGCTCTTCTCATATGTTTACACAGGGAACAGTAACCTGTTCTCTTGAAAAACTAAGGAAAGAATAAAAGGAAATAAGAAATGACTTAAGCTATAGCAAAATAGCTTTAGAATAAGGAAATTTCCTGACATTGAGATTTGTTAAAAACTAACATGAGTTTCCAGGGATGTTATAAAATATTTACCTTGGAGAGGTTTAAGTAAACGTTTCCTATCTTGCTAGGTTAGATAATTAATCCTGAAGGAATGAAAATAATCATAAAGACTGAATACATTTATTCATTTGTTATTCATGCAATAAATACTTATTGAGCTACTATGAAGTACCTGGTATTGTACTAGGTACTGCATATTGTAATACAGCATTTTTAAAATTTATTTTATCATGGAATACTTCTCAAATGAAAATGTGTAATAGGTCTCCATGAAAAGGGATTTCTAATATATAATGTTTACTTGGATCAAAAGAAACCAAAAAGTCTCACAGATTACTCGCTATAAGAAAATAAAATATCATTTATTAACAAAATGTATCAAGCTTAGAAAAATAGATTTAATCTCATAATTTTGTTATATAATATGATATACATTTGCATGTTATATTTATACACATTTTTATAAAAGAATCAACTAAATCTTTTCAGAACTTGTTCATCAAGGTGATCAGATACAAGGTAAATATACAAATCAGTTTTATTTTCTATAATTAGTTAGAAAATGTAATGGGAAAGTTGGAGTAGGAATCTGTTCCTAGAGCAACCAAAACAATGAAGTATCATCTATCAATAAGGTTATAAAAAATATATAAGCTCTATATAAAGAACCTGGTAGTAATTTACTGAAACATATTAAAGAAACTTGAATAAGTGGAGAATTACTAAAATGGAAGATTCAGTATTGGAAAGATGTCAGTACCCTGCAAATTAACCTATAGATTTAATGCAATTCTAAAAAAATCCCATGTGTGGATAGGTAGATTAGTTGGTATAACATGAAAAGCTGATTGTAAAGTTCATTAAGAAGAATAAATACATTAAAACAGTCAGTAATAGACGCTACATTGGCCATAGAAGTTTAATTCCTCTCCCTTCAAAGTCTTACCTAAAAATGGCATTAAATGAATTATTGAAAAGGATAAATAAATTCACAGGTAAAAGGAGGAAAATTGGGGACACCAATTGGCAAAAGATATCAACAAATTTTGGCAAGATGGAAAACAGATAGACAGATTATGACAGAAAAGAGAAGGTTCTATAAGTTAAGATGACTACTGAAAAAGAGCATGTTGATTTTCCTCATTGAACCCCTGGGAGGTTCAAAATATGAATGAACTAGGTGCCCTAGTTGTGGGGATCCTAACAGCCGATCATTGTACAATGAAGCCTACCAGTCAAAGAGTATCACCCAGCTTTTTTAGTACCTCACTTTAGAATATAAATGGATAGACAGCCTGGGTCACCAGACATTTGAGGAAAGTCCATAACATACAAACTCAAACAAAATAGGGGAAGAAAAAAGAAAACCTAGATGAGAGAAAATGAACAAAAGAAAATATGCAGATATTTTGTTATGGGAAGACACTGCATATATGACATAAGAATAGGTTTTTTTTTTTAAGTAACAACTGGAGACCAAAATTGGCTCTATAAAATCAAAAACATGGTCATAAAAGTTAAAAATTCAATAGAAGAATTAGATAAGTTTCAGGTGTTACAGCAAAGAGAAGATTAAAGAGACTATAGTACAGATAATATTAATGAAAAGAAAAAAGAAAAATGACACAGGAGGTATAATATCTGACTAATAAGAATTCTAGAATAAAGATTATAGGAGAAAATAATCAAAATAAAGTTTTCCAAAGAAAGATCGCTAGATTAAAAAAATTAACTGAGCACTCAGTAGTATGAATTGGGCCCTTCCAGAAAAGGTAATGCATCAGAGAGATGCTCTCCTGCTGGCCTTGCAGATGAAGCAAACTGCAATGTTATGAGAGGAGTGGGCCACATGGCAAGGACCTGAGTGCAGCCAAGGATGAAGGTTAGCAAGAAGCAAGGACTTCACTCATTACAGCCTCAAGGAATTGACTTCTACCAACAATCCAGATGACCTAGGAATAGAACACTGAATTCCAGATGAAACCACAGCTCCAGCTGACACCTTCATTGCAGCCTTGGAATACTCCAAGTGGGGAACCCAGCTACTCTGTGCTCAGATGTCTAGCCCACAGAAACTGTGTGATAATAAATTGCAGCCATAGAAAACTGATAATATAGCTGGGTATAAAATTCCTGGAGCAGGAGGATGAAGGGCTCCAGGACGAGGTTTCTGAGAAAAAAACAAATGGAATTAAGATATTGTCTAATATATCTGAGCATTAGGGGAAAAGAACTCATAATAGAAATATGACATAATTGAATAATTAGAAAAAAATTAAGAATAGGTATGTAGAAAAATTATACATGTGATAAATGATGCAATTATTTTCCTAAGGAAAAAGGAAAATCTTTTCCAGAAAGAAATGTATGTACTACTTGGCTCTGCAGTTAACAACATTAATGTAGCCGTAATGTAAATATAGATCCTTAATTGAATTATTATACTGAAAGTGTAGGATGATGGGAAGCAAGGGTATGTATGTGTCTATATATTAACAAAAGAGCTAAATCAAGAAATTGCAAAATACTGCTATCGTACTAATACCTGAAGTAACAGAAATGCTTGGCTCCAAAAATAGAATAAAAGGAGTTGGGAACTATTGTTTTTTTAATAATCTGTCTAGTATTGTATTCTTTTTAACTATGTACATGTGTTACTGTCTTAAAAATTTAAAAACAAAACAACAGAAAAGCAAACTCACTAGTAATAACATCAAAGGAAAATAAATTGATAGTGGAATTTTAGTTTCACTCCACAAACTTACAAAAGTTAAAAATGCTGACATTATCAATAGTTAGGAAAAATAAAGGGAAATTCATAACTAGTTTTACTTCCATTTGTCATACTTTTACCTACCTATATCTAAGACAAGAAATAGTACTAATAATTTTAATTATTTTTTTAAAAATAGTGTTGTATGGTCATTTATCTACAGCCTTTATCACTCAACCTCATCTTTTTGAGCTCTACTCGTGTTGTGATATGTTGATCTACTTTATCTGTTTTAACTTCCTGGCACACTCTTCTCCCTTCCTTCAACTTCTAAACTCACTTGGCTTCTGAACTCACTTTCAAGTCTTTACTCAAATCTCAGTATCCCTGACCATCCTTTTACAAATTACACACTCCAGCACTTCTGTTATCCCTTCCCATCTTTCTTTTCCTCCATAACTCTATCACCCTCCAACATACTATGTATTTTTTATAGTTTATTGATTCTCAACTGAATACAATTATGCTGAGAGTATGGGTTGAATTTATGTTTATTATATGTTTCCTACAATAACGTAAGCTACATGAAGGCAGGAATTTTTGTCTATTTTATTAACTGCTGTGTTTCTTGTTTTTAGCACAGTGCTTGGCACATGGCATCCATTTAATATTTGTTAAATGAACAAATGAATGAATTTTAGTGATATGCCAATCAATAGGTTATTTTCAATTTTCCCATATCACAATACTGCCATGATAGCATAGACAGAGAGATTAATGAAATAGAGTATGGTCCAGAAATAGATTCAGGTATATACAGGATACTTCAAATCAGGGAAGAAAGATGACACTATTTAATAAATGGCATCAGGATAATTAATGTGGTAGTCTGTTAACTGGTGGTCCCCAGTGGAGCCCACCTCATGGTATTCATGCCTTTATGTAGTTCTCTCTCCTAGAACCTGGGCTGGGACTGTGGCTTGCTTTAATAAATAGAACATGGCAGAAATGATACTTTATTCATTCCATGACTAAGTCTTACGGACGCCTGACCACTTCTGCTTTTGGACTCTGAGGAGTCCCAAATTACCCAGGAAGAAACCCAGCTACTCTACTGGAGAGACTACATGAAGAAGCCACGTGAAAATAAGAGGCTCCCTTCACATAAACGAGAAGTGAGAAACCCAGCTAAGGATGAGAACTGAAGCTCCAGGTCCCAGCCGAGCTGCTCCAGAAAGCCCCCAGCTAGCTGTGTCAAGCTGTACAGTTGAGGATCCAGACATTTGAGTGAAAAAACCATCTTGGATATTCACCACAGCTGGAGCAGAGAAGAGTCATATATGCTGTGCCCTGGGTGAATTCCTGACCCACAGAATCAGGAAAAATGATAAATGGGTAAGTCACAAACTTTTGAGGGAGCACAAACTTTTTATGCAATAATGGATAACCAAAACAATCAGCTAGTATTTTTTAAAAATCTAAGTCCATAACTCATACTATACATGAAATAGAATTCCAGATGGACTTAAAATACAACTATAAAAATTAAACTGGTGATTTAAAAAATACATATACAACAGTAATTTGTCATTATAAAGAGGGGGTGGATTTTCCTAGTTATGACACCAAACCTGAAAACCAAAGAGGGAAAAGACTGACAGACTTGACTATCTGTCAGTTATATATATATAAACATTGATATATATATAAACATTGACTATATAAACATTTCAATATTTTGCACTCTGCAAGATACCATGGACAAAACTAAAAGACAAATGACAAATGGAGAAACAATACTTATAACATATAAGACAATGAATTAACAACCATAAAATATTGAAGAATTCATATAAATAAGAAAAAAGGAAAACAAACTGAATAGGTAAAGGTCATTGAACAAGCAACTCTTAGAAGAATCAGGAACTCAAATAGTGTCAAATAGTCAGCTCGAGCTGCTATAAATACCATAGAACTGGGTGGCTTTTGTTTACATTTATTTCTCACAGTTCTGGAGGCTGGGAAGTTGAAGATCAGAATGCCAGCAGATTTCATTCCTGGTGGGGGCCCTCTTCCTGGCTTTCAGACAGCCTTCTAGCTGTGCCCTCACTTGGTGCAGAGAGAAAGGTCTGGTCTCTCTTCCTCTTCTTATAAGGACATTAATTCCATCATGGAGTCTCCCCCTCATCACCTCATCTAAACCTAATTACTTCCCAAATGTCCCATCTCCAAAGAGCATCACACTGGGGACCAGGGATTCAACACATATGTTTGGGCAGAACACAACTTTCCATCTATAACACATAGCTTTAAAAATTTGAAAAAAAAATGCTTAACCTCACAAATGAGCAAAGGAATACAGACTTAAAACAGTTAAATATTTTCCTCTATCAGATCAAGTAAAGACTCTGTAACAATACCTGGTGTTGGAGAGGGAGGAAATAGATACTTTCAAGTATGAATGGTGTAAGTACATGTTATATATTATTTTTGAAGGACAATTTGGCAGCAATCTATTGAAGTTGAAAATGTATCTTTATTCCACTTCTAAGAAATTATCCCTGAGAAAAATTTCTATATACGCATAATATTTATAATATTACAGATGATATTAATGAGAGTGACTACAATGGAGGCAAGTTAGCATATTGGTTAAGATCAAGAGCCTTTAAGTCATACTGGGTGGGCTCCAATTCCAGATTCACTATTTACTAGTTCTATGATACTATGCAAACGGCAAACGCTCTCTGAGCCTCATTTTCCTATCTGCTAAATTAAAGTAAAGGCAGTGCTTATTTCGGAGGGTAGTGTGGAGATAAAGGAAATACAGGCATACTTCTGAGATATTGAGGGTTTGGTTCCAGACAACTGCAATAAAGTGACTAACACAATAACATGAGTCACACAAATTTTCTGGTTTTCCAGTGCATATAAAAGTTATGTTTACTCTATACAATAGTCTATTAAGTGTGCAATAGCATTATATCTAAAAAAAATACACATATCTTAATTCAAAAGTACTTTTTTCCTAAAAAATGCTAATGATAATCTAAGCCTTCAGTGAGTCACAATCTTTTTGCTAGAGGACGGTCTTTTCTCAATGTTGATGGCTGCCAACTAATCAGGATGATGGCGGTGGCAATTTCTTAAAACAACAACAAAGTTTTGCTGCATCAATTGACTCTTCCCTTCATGAAAGATTTCTCTGTAGCATGTCATGCTATTTGATAGCATTTTATTCACAGTAGAACTTGTTTCAAAATTGGAGTACATCCTCTCAAACTCTGCTGACGATTTATCAACAAACTTCATGTAAGCACATGCTGTTGGAAGAATGGTACCAATAGACTTGCTGACACAGGATTGCCCAAACCTTCAATTTATAAAAAGCATAATATCTGCACAGCCAAATAAAGCTAAGCACAATAAAGCAAAGTATGCCCATAATTCATATAAAACACAGAATAGCCAGAATTATCAATAATGAAAACTTAAAAAACTGAATTTATCATATTGTAGACCCATAAGGGAATAGTAAATAGACATTTTTTTAAAAAAATTATTAGATTCACAAGAGCTGACATGTAAAGTAAGTTGGAAAAGATTATGACAGTATAATTGTTTCTTTTTTGTTATAATAACAAATTTGGAGTATAGACATTGGAGAAAAAAGACTAGGAAGATGTATAACAAAGTAATAATAATTATCTTTTATATTTTAGGGAGATTTTCCTTTTTTCCTTTAAACATTTCTGTTTTATTTTATAATAAATATGTATAATTTTTTAAAAAAGGAAAATAACATTTACATGAAGATTTTATAAAATTACATTTGTCAAAACCCAACATTTAAATGAGGTCAGTGATTTCTGTCTTATCATCATACAATGCCTACTAAATATCAGGAATGTTGCTAAAATTGATACTCACTACTAAATCAAGTCTATTTCTATGATTGGCTTTTATTGCAGCATAATATGAAACTTCTGTTTCACATAAGAATGTATATCAAAAAGAAGAAAATGAATTGCACATTTTTTGATATCCAAGAACTTCTGGATTAGGGTATACTAAAAATCACTTGGCTAAATTTAAAATTTTGTTTTACCTAATTTTGAAATATCTCTTTTTTCAGAACCTCATGATCCTACCCTACCCTTCTAACACAACTGGTTAGACTAACTAAAAGGGGATCCAGACACAAATATTCTTGTTATTCTTCAGATAGAAATATTAACAGAGTAGCATGGAAATCTTTGCGCTACACAATGGATCGCAAATATCTTAGACAACATAATTGTTACCTCTTATGGTCAAGATACAAATCTGTTTTCCTAGTAATGCTGGGTTTTACGATTATCTTCCCTGAAGAGCTGTTTCTCAACATTTAACTTCATAAAAATATCTGTAGGGTATAAAATCTCAACAGACAAGGGGCACTTATAAATCAGACAGTTAAAAAATAGGAATTCGTACAGATGAACATAGTTCACAAGATAAAGACAGGCTTCAAAATGGCTAACTAGAAGCACCTAGCACACTCACCTCCTCCACAAAGAAGAACCAAAATAGTGGAGGATATTTGGAAGAACCAAAATGTTCAAATAGCACATCTAAGAAAGAACATTGGAATTTGACAGAGAAATGACAAGAAACACCCAAGGCATGGAAGGAGAGGGAAATGAGGGAGCTGATTAGGCCAAGATCAGCAAGGAGCCCAGAGAGGCTCCCCCCAGTGCATGAAAAAGGTAAATGAGAGATGCTCGGTAGTTCACATTTTCACCATGGACTCCTGCAACCCTAGCCACAGGAGAGCCCCTCAATCCTTGTGGACCCTGAGAATAGCATAGGGAGTTACCTGGAAATCTGTGTGACAGCATTACTCCAGACAGGGAGTTCACACTGGGTCCTACACACCCTTGATACCTCATCAGCTACAGCAAGCACCATTTGGAGAGTCCAAACCCCATCAGACTGCATCATGCCACTTCCCTGGAGCCCCACTGGCATCTACTTACATCCTCTTAGGGGGCTGGAGCAGCATGATGCCAGTTGCATTCAGTGGAGTGGCAGGGTCCCCAGTACTCTAGCACACAGTGTCTTATACTGCAGAGAATAATGCAGTGCAGTGTACCAGGGAGGCTGCACATGGGACAAAGGGAACCAAACCATGTGCACCCCAGGGCTTGGATGAGCAGCAACCTCATCCCTGCCAGAAGCAGTGACACAGTGCACTTGCATACAGCCTGAGGCCAGGCTCTCCACCCCCAACCCCACCACTGGAGCCACTGCTGCCACTACCAGGGGCCAAAGCACACTGTACTGATAGCAACGCCCATCCCCAGCAGCAGGGCCACTGCACACTTGCACATGCCCTGAGGATTGGCTATTCTCCTGCTGCAAGTCACTGGATACCAAAAAGCATGCTCTCCAGAGCCTTAGAACTGCCTGCTTGCAGCTGGTGCCATTGACAGCAACCCTGCCTACACCCCAGCAGCAGGGCCACACTTACACCCACCCTGAGTAAAAAGTCTCCCTGCCTACCATCACTGCTGCCATCACTTAAGCACTCCACTGGGAAAATTAGGGATTATCTGTTCCTGCCCACCATAGCCTGTGCACATGTGCACTACCAGGGGGCCTGAGGACAGGCCTGTCCAGGTTGCCACCTCCCCTACCCTTAGTGTCTGAGCATGCTACTCAGAGGCCTGGGAATTTCCCAGCCCTGTCCATCACTGCTGGCATCTGTGCACTCCTCCCAGAGGCATAGCTGTCATCCGCCTATTCATGGCATATAGGGGTCTGGGGACTGGCCCACTCAGCCCAGTGCAGCCATCACTAATACCAACTCATGCCACTTGAGAGCCCAAAGGTTGTCCTGCCACCACTACTGCCATTGCCAACATCATGCATGCTACCCAGGGGCCCAAGGACCTGCCCCCCATAGCCCACTTTCGGCACTCAAGCAAGCCATCTGGAGGCCCAAGAATCAGCCCACTTAGACATGTTAACACCAGTGCCCTTGTATGCTACATAGAGGATCAAGGACAAAGGGTTCATATCAAGAAACTACAAAGAACTCAAACAAATAGTAAGAATAAAACAAACAATACCATCAAAAAGTAGGCAGAAGACACAAACAGATTGTTCTCAAAAGATAAACAAATGGCCAACAAACATATGAAAAAATGCACAACATCACTAATTATCAGGACAATGCCAATTAAACCACAATGAGACACCACCTTGGCCCTATCAGAATCGCCATTATTAAAAAGTCAAAAAATAACAGATGTTGGCATGGATGCAGTGAAAATGGAACTCTTATACATTATTGGTGGGAATGCAACCTTATACAACCACTATGGAAAGCAATCTGGAGATTCCTCAAAGAATTAAAAATAGACTACCATTCAATCCAGCAATTCCACTGCTGGGTATCTATGCAAAGGAAAAGAAGTAATTTTACAAAAAAGACAACTGCAGCTGAATGTTCATTGTAGCACAATTCACAATAACAAAGGTATGGAATCAACCTAAGTGCCCATTAACTGATGAGTGAATAAAGAAAATGTGATACACATATGTTATGGAGTACTACTCAGCCATAAAAAGGAATTAAATAATGTCTTTTGCAGCAACTTGCATCGAACTGGAGACTAATATCCTAAGTGAAGTATCCCAGGAATGGAAAAACAGATATTACATGTTCTCACTTAAAGTGGGAACTAAATGAATGATATATATGGTCATAAAGAATAGTAATGGGCATTGCAAATTAAGAAGGGAGAAAGGTGGGAGGGAGGTAAGTGATAAAAATCTACCTATTGATTACAACGTACACTATTCTGATAACTGGTACACTGAAAGCCCTGACTTTAATATGATACAATTTAGACATATAACAAAAAAAAACCTTATATCCCCTAAATTTCTTGCAATAAAAAAAAAATAAAACAGCAAGATAAAAGCATCCAGTCACATATACAAGAGAACCACCAGCAGTGGATTTCTCAGCAGAAACCTTACATGCCAGGAGAGAATGAATTGATACATTCAAAGTGCCAAAAGAAAAAACCTGTCAGTACATACTATACCCAGCAAAGTTAATCTTCATAAATGAAGTAGAAATAAAGTATTTTCCAGGGAAACAATAATTGAGGAAATTCATCACCACTAGACCAGCTCTACAAGAAATGCTTGAGGATATACTACACACAAAAGCAAAAAGACAATATCTACCATCACAAAGACACATGAAATATAAAACTCACTGGTAAAGCAAACACACAAATAAGGAAGAGAAAAAACTTAAATGTTACCACTGCAGAAAACCACCAAACCACAATCAAAAACAATAAGAGAGAACAAAAGGAACAAAGGATGTACAAAACAACCAGATAACAATTGACAAAATGACAAGAATAAGTCCTCACATATTAATACTAACCTTGGATTAAATTTTCCATTGAAAATATATAGATTGGCTGAGTGGATTCTTTTTAAAAAACCCAACTACATGCTGCCTATAAGAAACTCACTTATCTGTAAAAATAGGTATACAGTGAAAGTAAATGGATGGAAAAAGATATTCCACATAAACGGAAACCATAAGCAAGCAGAAGTAGCTATACTTATAACAGATAAAACAAATTTAAGTAAAAAGCAAAAAGAGACAAAGATCATTATATAATGATAAAGGAATTTTCAATAAAAGGATACAACAATTCTTAATATATATGTACCCAACACCAGAGCAACCAGATATATAAAGTAAATATTATTAGTTCTAAAGGGAGAGATAGACTCCAATGTGATAATAGTGGAAGACTTCAATACCCCACTCTCAGCATTAGACAGATCATCTAGACATAAAATTTAAAAAGAAACATTGGATTAAACTAGATTTTAGAACAAATGAACCTAATAGACATTTAGAAAATATGTTATCCAACAGCTGCAGAATACATATTCTTCTCATCAGCACATGAAACATTCTCCAGGATAGACCATATGTTAGGCCATAAAACAATTCTCAACTAATTTTTAAAAACTGAAATCATATCAACTATCTTCTCAGACTATAACAGAATAAAATTATAAATCTATAACAATAGGAACTTTGGAAACTGTACAAATAAATAGAAATTAAACAACATGCTACCGGATGACCAGAGTCAAGGAAGAAATTAAAGATAAAATTTTAAAAGTTTTGAAACAGGCCGGGCGCGGTGGCTCACGCCTGTAATCCTAGCTCTTGGGAGGCCCAGGCGGGCGGATTGCTCAAGGTCAGGAGTTCAAAACCAGCCTGAGCAAGAGCGAGACCCCGTCTCTACTATAAATAGAAAGAAATTAATTGGCCCACTGATATATATATATAAAAAAAAAATTAGCCGGGCATGGTGGCGCATGGCTGTAGTCCCAGCTACTCGGGAGGCTGAGGCAGAAGGATCGCCCGAGCCCAGGAGTTTGAGGTTGCTGTGAGCTAGGCTGACGCTGGCACTCACTCTAGCCTGGACAACAAACCGAGACTCTGTCTCAAAAAAAAAAAAAAAAAAAGTTTTGAAACAAAGGAAATTCAAAACACAACATATTAACATCTGTAAGATATAGTAAAAGCAGTGCTAAGAGGGAATTATATAGCCATACATGTCTACATAAAAATGTAGAAATATTTCAAATAAATAAGCTAATGATGCACACCTCACAGAACTGGAAAAGCAAGAAAAAAAAAAAACCAAAATTATGAGAAGAAAATAAATAATAAAAATCAGAGTAGAACTAAACAAAATAGAGACTAAAAAAAAAAAAAAATCCAAAGGATCAATGAAACAAATTTTTTGAAAAGATAAACAGGATCAATAAACCTCTAGCTAGACTAAAATATAAAGAGAGAAAGTCAAATAAACAAAATCAGAAACAAAAAAAGGAGATATTACAATTGATATCACAGAAATACAAAAGATCATCAGAGACTATTATAAACAACTATACACTAACAAACTGGAAAACACAGAGAAATGGATAAATTCCTGGAAACATACAACCTAATAAAATTACTCAGGAAGAAATAGAAAACTTGGACAGATCAATAATGAATAACAAAATTGATTGAATAATAAAAAATCTCCCAAGAAAGAAAAGCCCAGGGCCTGATGGCTTTGTTGCCAAATTCTACCAAACTTATAAAGAAAAACTAACACCGATTTTCCTCAAACTATTCTATAATATTTAAGAGAAGGGAATTCTTCTGAACTCATTCTATTAGACCAGCATTACCCTGATATCAAAACCACAAAAGGACACAATAAAAAAGAAAGAAAACTACAGACCAACATCCCTGATAAACACAGACACAAAAATCCTCAACAAAATACCAGCAAACCACATCCAACAGCACATCAAAAATATACCATTATAAAATGGGATTTATCCCAGGGTTGCAAGGATGGTTTAACATACACAAATCCATAAACATGATACATCACATCAACAGAATGAAGGGAAAAAACCATATGATCATCTCAGTAGATGCAGAAAAAGCATTTGATAAAATTCAATGTCCCTTCATGATAAAATCTCTCACAAACTAGGCATAGAAGGAACATATCTCAATGAAACAAAGATCATATATGACAAACCCACAGCTAACATCATACTATTAACAAAAGGGGAAAAGCTGAAAGCCTTTCCTATAAGAAATGGAACAAGATAAGGATGCCCATTTTCACCACTGTTAGTAAACATACTGGAAGTCCTAGCCAGAGAAATCAGGCAAGAGAAGAAAATAAAAAGCATCCAAATTGGGAAAGAAGAAGTCCAATTTTCCCTTTTTGCAGGTGACATGATCTTATAGTTAGAAAAACTACAGACCCCACCAAAAAAAAAAAAAAAAAAAAACTTTTATGTTTAATAAACAAATTCAGTAAAGTTTCAGAATACAAAATCAATATACCAAAATCAGGCCAGGCACAGTGGCTCATGCTTGTAATCCCAGGACTTTGGGAGGCTGAGGCAGGAAGATTTCTTGAGGCCAAGAGTTTGAGACCACCATGAGCAACATAGTGAGACTCCTGTCTCTATAAAAAATAAAAAAATGAACTGGGCATGGTAGCATGTATCTGTAGTCTCAGCTACTCAGGAGGCTGAGGCAGGAGGATTGCTTGAGCCCAAGAGTTTGAGATTGCAGTGAGCTATGATGATGCCAACTCACTACATCCTGGGCAACAGAATAAGAATTTGTCTCAAAATAAAAATCCCAAAACTAAAATCAATAGTATTTCTATACACCAATCATGAACTAGTTGAAAAATAAATCAAGAAGGCAACCCCATTTACTATAGCTACACGAAATTTAAGTATCTAGGAATAAATTTAATCAAGGAGGTGAAATACCTGTATAAAGAAAGCTACAAAACACGGATGAAAGAAATTAAAGATGACACAAACAAATGGAAAGACATTCCATGTTCATGGATTGGAAGAATTAATATTGTTAAAATCATACTACCCAAGGCAATCTACAGATTCAATGCAATCAGTATCAAAAAACCAATGACATTCTTCACAGAAATAGAAAAAACAATCCTGAAATTCACATGGAACCAAAAAAGAGCCTGAATATCCAAATCAGTCCTAAGCAAAAAGAACAAAGGTGGAGGCATCACACTATCTGAAATCAAAATATATTATAAGGTTATCAAAGTAATCAAAACAGCATGGTATTTGTATAAAAACAGATATATAAACCAATGGACCAGAATAGAAAACCCAGGAATAAATCCATGTATTTACAGGCAACTAATTTTAAACAAAGGTGCCAAGAACATACATTGGGGAAAGGGCATCCTCTTCAATAAATGGTGCTGGGAAAATTGGATAACCATATGCAGAAGAGTGAAAGTAGGCCCCTATCTCTACTATGCAAAAATCAACTCAAAAGACTTAAATATAAGAATAGAAACTGTAAAATTACCAGAAGAAAACAGGGAAAACATTCCAGATTGGTCTAGGCAAAGATTGTATGGTTAAGACTTCAAAAGCAAAGGCAACAAAGACATAGATTAATGGAACTATTAAACTAAAAAACTTTGCATAATGAAACAATCAAAAGAGTTAAGAGACAACCTCTTGAATGTGAGAAAATATTTACAAACTTTTCATCTGACAAGAATCTAATTTCCAGAATATATAAGAAATTCAAGGAACTCAACAGCAAAAATCAAATAATCCCATTTAAAAGTGGGCAAAGGACATGAATAGAGACATTTTTCAAAAGAAGACATACAAGTGGTCAACAGGTATATGAAAAATTCAACATCACTAATCATCAGGGAAATGCAAATTCAAAACCACAATGAAATATCATCTTACTTCAGTAGGGCTATTATTAAAAAGACAAAAAATAGCAGATGCTGGCAAGGATGTGGAAAAAAGGGTACTCTTATACATTGTTGTGGGAATGTAAATTAGTACAGTTGTTAGGGAAAACAGTATATAGCAATCCCACTATTGGGTATTTATCCCATGGAAAGGAAAGGAAATTAGTATATCAAAAGGATACCTGCACCTTAATGTTTATTGCAGCACTATTCATGATAGCCAAGATATGTAATCAATCAAAGTGCCCATCACAGATAAATGGATAAAGAAAATGTGGTGTATATAAACAAAATGGAATATTATTGAGCCACAAAAAAGAATGAAACCCTGTCCAACATGGATGGAACTAGACGTCATTATGTTAAGTGAAATAAGCCAGGCACAGAAAGACAGATATCACAGGTTCTCAGTCATATGTGGGGATAGAGAGTATTAATAGAATGGTAGTAATCAAAGTAATACACACACCTGGGAAGGGTGTGTGTATGCAGGAATGGGGGGAATGAAGAGAGGTTGGTTAATGGGTACAAACATACAGTTAGATAGGAGGTTTAAGTTCTGACGTTTGATAGCAGAGTAGGGTGACTATAGTTAATAATAACGTATTACATATTTCAAAACAGCTAGATGAGAAGCCTTGAAATGTCCACAACATATAGAAATAATAATTATTTGAGGTGATAGATACCCTAAATACCCTGACTTGAGCATTCTATGCATGTAACAAAATATCACATTTATCTCCTAAGTATGAACAAATTTTATAGTAAATATCAACAAAAAAATTTTTTAAAAGAAAAAATATATATAGTTCACAAGATAGCTCAAATAAACTCATAACATTTTTCCTTGTGAATATTACCCTATTTTGTATGTAAAGAAAATTTATTTGCATAATCCATTTCTTTACTTCAAATTAAAAATTATTAAATTTAATCATACTTTAAGAGATGATTCATACTTCTCAATGGTTGAAAAATGCAACCCTTTTTTCCATTGTCAGTACTTATCTGTGTAACCCATGATAACAGGTGACTTTTGGTGCCATCCTTCCATCTGTAACATAGGCTTGTTCCCTTTCTAACAATTAGCACATAATCAACACATTTCCCAATGAATTTGATATCTGCATATAAAACTCATATAATGCTTCCTCTGTTAATTCAACAAATATTAATTAACCCTGCTAAAATTGTCACTTAAGTGCTATGAAAACAACATTGCTGTCATGGAGCTTACTTTCTAGTGGCATAACACATACAAATAAATAAATATTAATAATAAATACAATATTTTAAAAATAATTTCAGAGTTCTACTTCAACATGGTAGGATAAGCCCATTATAGCCTAATTCTCCCTCTAATGCTCTGGATAAAATAAAATAGTAATAAAAGTAAATAAAAGTGAGTGGATCACAAAGGGTGATCAAAAATTTGCAGATGCAACCTGGAAGGGGATAATTTCCCAGGTTTTTGTGTTTATTTTATCTGATGGTTTTGCCCTAAGACAAGGCCATCATCATAGAACTGTGCAGCTGAGTAGCAGCAAGAGTAGCTAAAGCTACAATGTTCTGGCCAGAGAAACCAGGAAAAGGGGCCTCTAAAGGGCACAATGTAGGGGAAATTTCCAGCAAGGAGAGAGCTGGAAAGGGGATTCCCCAATTATGTATATGAGCCTACAAAGTCTTGGGCTCATCCCTGAGCTGTGTAAATGTTGGACAGATCAACAGAAGCATAGCAGAGATTTAGATATCTGAACTAAAATTAAACCACATGTAAAATGTCACATTAACCTCTGAGTGGCACATGCACAGGGTAGGCCCAAAACAGCATAGCAAAGGCAATAAAAACCAAATGAGGTTAGAACCACTTCCCACAGAAAGCAAGATTATACCTAATTATGTTGATTGCCTACCAATACCAATAAACAAAAAAGTAACATTACCCAGAGGATAATAGGACACAGAATCAAACCAAGATAATACTCAAATTTTCTAGTATACAATCTAAAATTAATTGACATATTTAAAAAAGAGGAAAATGTGCCCAAATCTCAAGAGAAAAGATAATAAATAGGTGCCAATCCTGAGTTGAACCAAATGTTGGAATTATCAGCAAGAGACTTTTAATCAGCTACTAACTATAGTCTGTGAGGTTAAAACAAACTTGAATGGAAAGATATAGGTTCTTAGAAGAGAATCAAAAACCATAAAAAAGCCACTTAGAAAACTAAAAATTGAAAAATGCAATACTCAAAATTTTAAAAATCTCTTGGTGAGCTCAATGGCAGAAGAGATATAAGAGAGAGAAAAATAAGTGAACTGGAAGATACAGTAATAAAAAAATATCTGGTAGATATGAGGAACAAGAGAGAGGAAGAAAGATTGATAAAACGAACCGAGTCTTAGAGACACGTAGGACAATATCAAAATAGCTAACATTCTTGTCACTGGATTCCCAGAAGAGGAGAAAAAATTTGAGGCTGAAAACTATTTGAAAAAAAATTGCTGAAAACTCCCCAAATTTAGTGAAATACATACATTTACAAATTCAAAAACTCAACAAATCTAAACAGAATAAATCAAAGAAAACAATACCTAGACATATCATAAACAATTTAAAGCCCCAAATTTTAAATCCTGAAATAAGAGAAAAATGACAAATTATAATGCATATGAGAGAAACTATTTGAATGATCACAGAGGAGGCCTGAAGACTGTCTTTTTTCTGAGCACAGAAGCTCTGATTTTCCGTAAGTGCACTCTTGCTGACTTGATAACGTTGTATGTCTATCTTCTTTCTGTGGCCAGGATTGTTTTATATCTCAGGAATGGAAAGGTATTTTGCTTGAATACTCGAGTGCTAAATGAAGAACAGTTAGACTTCAAAGTGGTTGTAGAATAGTAATGAGCATACGTATCTGATCCTTGACAAGGCACAGCTAGATGGGAAACATGGACTGTTAAGCTTTTTGAGACACATTCCTCAGATACTGGATCTCATAATGGAATTTTGTAGGAAGCATATGGTTTGTTCTTTACCTCCTAAGAAATGATGATTCTTTAAAGTACTGGGAAGAAGAAACAATGTTAACTCAGAATTCTATAATCAGCTAAAATATCCCTCAGGAATGAAGGCAAAATTAAAATATTCTCAAATAAAAAAAAAAAACTAAGAGAATTTGTCATTAGCAGACTTGTTCTAAAGGAACGCTAAAATTCTTCCGGCTAATAGGAAATGCTAGGAAACATGTATTTTCATGAATGAAGTGAAGCATAAATGTAAATGGAAAGGTAAGTATAAAAGATTATTTTTTTTCCTTTTGAGTTCTGTAGGACTGCTGAAATCAAAAATTATAAAGTCATCTGATGGGGTTTCCAATCTGTATTGTATATGCAGATACAATACATATACCAACTATGACATAAAGGTTGTGGGGAGTAGGAGACAATGGTAAAGTTACATGGTTGCAAGGTTTCTTTCTACATTTTATTTGAAGTGGTAAAATACTAACACTAAGTAGACTGAGAAAGTTCAAGTATATATTATATATTGTAATCCACAGAGCAATTACAAATAAAATTACAAAGGAATATATTTTAGAATACAATATATAAATTAAAATGAGATATTAAAAGATGTTCAAATAATCCAAAAGAAGGCAGTAAAGTAGCAGCATAAAAACAAAAATATGGGGGACAAACAGAAAACAAATAATACAATGGTAGGCCTAAATCCAACTATATTAATAATTACATTGTGTAAATCATCCAAATACAGCAATTAAAAGACAGAAATTGCCAGACTGGAATTCTTAAAAAGAGACCTAATACTTGTTGTCTACAAGTAGCCCACTTTAAATATAACAACATAGATAGGATAGGAAAGAAAATGAGGAAAGATATATCATGCAAACACTAATCAAAAGAAAGCTGGAGTGGCCATATTAACATCAAAGTAAATTTCAGAACAAGGATATTACCAGGGATAAAGAGAGACGTACATAATGACAAAAAGAGTTGGCTGGGTGTGGTGGCTTACACCTGTATCCTAGCACTCTGGGAAGCCGAGGCAGGAGAATTGCTTAAGCTCAGGAGTTCGAGACCAGCCTGAGCAAAAGCAAGACCCATCTCTACTAAAACTAGAAAAATTATCTGGGTGTCATGGTACATCTGTAGTTCCAGCTACTTGGAAGGCTGAGGCAGGAAAAGTGGTGGAGCCCAGGAGTCTGAGGTTGTAGTGAGCTGTAATGATGCCACTGCAATCCTCACAGGGTGACAGAGCAAGACTCTGTCTCAGAAAAAAAAAAAAAAAAAGGAGTTGATTTATTAAAATACACAATTCTAAATGTTTATGCATCTAACAGTAGATAGATACATGAAACAAGATACATGAAACAAAAAACAGAAGCAAAACAGACAAATCCACAACTATATTTGGAGGTGTCTATGCTTTTCTCCCAGCAACTGATAGAACTAGTAGAGAAAACCAGTAATGATACAGAAGACCTAACAACAATATCACCAACTTGACATAATTAACATTTATAGAACATTCTACCCAACGATAGCACATGAAATTGTCTTTTACAAGCACATATAGGACATTCACCAAGATACTCTGGGCCAACACAAACCTTAAATTGAAAAAAACTGAAATCTTAAAAGTATGTTTTCTGACCACAAATAGAATTTAAAAGGGCTATATATTAGCTCACTTTATCTCTCTGTGTGTTTTCACTGTTTTGACTTGTCAATTTTATACATCCAGAGTATAGTGCTACATAATCAAGTTGACAAAATAGGAAAAGCAGAGTGAGGTTATTTATGGAGAGTTCTGTTGAAAAGATTGTGGTCTTTATTTAGAAAGCCATAGAGAGTCATTGATGGTTTATCTGCAAATGACTTCAAAGCTCAGTAGAGAATGTTTTGGGGCACAATACACAATATCAGTTATCATTATTTTCATTGGAAATAAATCCAAAAGGCAAGTAACTGTCATTATAATTCTAATGTATTAGAATGGAATAATAGTTTCATCTTGGATGTTTCACTTCTTGACTCTAGAACTGTTTGAATCCAATTATTTAATTTTGAAGCATTCCATTTTTTCTTTGATTTACAATCTAAGAGAATCACTATTTCTACTTTCCTTTAAAACATCCTTCTCTCAGTCACCAGTCCTTGAGCAATGAATTTGGTCATTTAGATGTCTAACACATCTTAAACATTGAAAAATATTGCAAACACCTATGAAAAAAGCAAGACAAGATACTTAAGACAAATGGCCACCAAATAAGGCAAATTATCAATTGTGAATCGGGTACTAAATGCTATTCCTGCACCACTGACTAGTGTCTTGCAATCAACTACCAGGTATGGCATTTTCTGATACCACTCATGATTTCTTAAGGGCAGATGATCACATAATAAAAATCATATAATGTCATTAGCATTTTCTTATTAAACAATAAATCTTGGAAGGCACACTATCACTAGCATAATTTCTCCCTATCAAGGTCTACCTGTTAATATCTCACAGAACTCTGTGCTTGAAAACACAATTTGGAAAATGCTGCCTTAAGGTTTACTTTGACTAGTAATTTGACGTTTTCTTTTTTTTTTTCTTTTTAATTCCCTACTCTGGAGAAACAGAGTGTTCTAAAACTGCTGGAAAACACTGGCTCAATAAAAATATTCAGAAACATAGACACCCTTCCTCAGAGATGAAAACCAGAGTTTAAGGGGGAAAACGCGTTTGGGGGACGGACACACTTGAAGCTCTTACTCGAGTGGGGATGGGAGCATGGGCAATATATGTAACCTTAACACTTGTACCCCCATAATACGCTAAAATAAAATAAAATAAACCACAAACAAAAAAGGGGAGACGAAAGAAAGAAACACAGGAAATAGAGAAATAGTCAAGTTAAAACTATGACCACATAGAAGAATGGATCTCATTTATGATTGGGTTATGGACGTATGGTGTTTGAGAAGACTGCTATTGGTCAGGTTTTTGCTTTGGATGATAAATCGGACTGCAATATTTCTAGGGTGTCACTTCCAAATCCTCTATTCCTAAAAAATTCAAAGGGAAACTGATGCTGAAGGTCTTGTATCTCAGATTTTTAATCATTGCTCCTATGCTTTTTCAATACAATGAAAGACCACTAGGGGGAGGAAAACGCACAGTAGCAGATCCTTATCAGAAGTGCTCTCAAAAATCAACAGTTCCCATTATTCTCAAGCAAAAAGAGACTTCTAAAGTACGCAGCACCAAGATGCCACCTTGAATCTAATCTATAGCCAACATGAAATTTCTGAAGTCTTTGTTGGCTTTACATGAAAAAAGCATGTCTTCTGAATAGAGTTGAATCCTACAAGCTGATTAAAATCAGAAAAACAAAAATAAAAATGGGTGCATAGCAAAAGGTCTCCCCGAAGTGAGTCAGGATTGCAGAGGGTTGTTGCAGCGCATTCCGCCTTCGAGATGGGTGACAACTTAAACCACTGCGGGCAGAGGATGCGCAGCAACTCTTTGTAAAAGGCCATAACCATTCTGGTTAGCCACTGCGCCCCCTCTCTCGCCCCCAAACTAATATCACTTCTCGTAAAAGTGAATGAACTCATTTGTTACCAATATTCCTTTTCATATCTCTACCCTATCCAGCCTGCTGCTCGAAGAAACGAATATACTATACAACACGTACGCTGTCGTAGGAAAACACAATACCCTCACTACTGCAGAAGACGGAGCATTCAACTGACACACGTCAGAACATCTACCCCAACAGCACTCCAACTTCGGGCGGAAATGAAAGGCGCAGGCGCAGTAGCACACGCTGTTACCCGATTTGCCCACTTCTCCCTCCTCCTCCACTCAATTTCACTTCCTCTCCCTTGCATATCTACTTCCGGGGCATTGTAGGCTCGGCCCCTCCTCAGCTCTTACCCTCATCTGCTGGAGGAGGGGGGGAGCCTAGGGGGTGGGGAAGAGTTCGTTGTTTGTTTACACGATGTGAGCGGAAAAAGAGACTAATAAAGTTTATTCTGGAAACAAAAGGAAAAAAAACAGGGGCGACAGAGAAAGGAGACGGGGGCGGGGGCGTGTGGCGGGGGCTAGCGAGGAGAGGGAGCGAGAAGGAGAAAGCGGCAGTTCCGGTGCCGCCGCTGCGGCCGCTGAGGTCTCGGGCTGCTGCTGCCGCGGCCGCTGGTGCTGGGGCTGGGGCCGCCGGCGAGGCAGGGCTCGGGCCCGGCCGGGCAGCTCCGGAGCGGCGGGGGAGAGGGGCCGGGAGGCGGGGGCCGTGCCGCCCGCTCTCCTCTCCCTCGGCGCCGCCGCCGCCGCCGCCGCCGCCGCCGCCGCCCGCGGGGCTGGGACCCGATGCGGTTAGAGCCGCGGAGCCTGGAAGAGCCCCGAGCGTGAGTAGAGCGCGGACTGGCCGGGAGCGGGCGCGGTGGGATGGGGACAGGGTGGGTGCTGGGGACTCCGGGGCGCGCCCGCCGTATCGGGCGGGGGCTACCGGCCGGTCGCCTCCCGGCGTCGGCCCGCGGCGGAGTTCGCCTGCGGTCGCCGCTCCCTCTCACTCGCTTGCTTCTGGCCTCTCCCAGCTGCAGAGGCGAGGACTCGCCGCTCCCTCTCGTTTCTCCCTGTGGCTGCCGCCTAGCTCTTCGTTTCCTTCCTCTCCTCCCATTTTTGGGGATGGGGCGGCTGGAGGCTGAGGAAGTGCGCCCAGGGCCGCCGCCCCGGCCGCAGTGGCTCAGTCTCCCGCGCCCCGCACGCCCACCCGGCCCGCGGGTGGCGGGGCTGCCGCGGGCACCGCGGCGTGAGAGGTCGGGGCGCGGAGCCGCGAGCTGTTCCTGAGGGGCTGTCACGCCCGAGGACTCCGGCCCGCCAGCTCGGCGGCCCTGCGTTCGCGTATTGCTGGGTTTAAATCGCCCGGCAGGGGTATGGAAAAGCGCTCCCCCCACCCCGCAGCTCCCCTCCCAACCTTCCTTTCGAGGTTGTTTTTTCCTTTTAACCGAGACAATCAAACGTTTGGATCTTTCATTCATAGACCTGAGACATCGTCTCGTGTGACTTGTTTCTTTACTAAGTCCATTATGTGATGCCTGTTTTCATAGCTTCTAAGTGGCTCTGAAAGGTAGGGTAGCGCCCAGGATTGGACTATGTAAACACCGGACGTTCAGCCTGGGTGTTTCGACCGCGGCTTGAGGGGGTTATTTTAGGATGCTAAAGGAATAGTGGTGATGGTGGCCAACCATGTTACTAGACTTGGGAATCGAAAGCTGTTTTTTCGGATGTCAATAATTGGGAAGCTGTTTTCGTAGTTATTTAAAGGGTAAACGGAGCACAAGACGGGGCTTAGTAGAAAACAATCTGCATATTCTTTAATGAATTAGAGTTGTGATTTCATACTGGTGAAGCTTCCTCATTCCAGCACTGCGCCTTTGTGCACATGCGGGACCTGTGTTTGCGGGACGAAATTATAAATTGTAGTTTGTGTGGCTGGGGAGAACCCCTAGAAAACTTGAGTAGGTAAATTCTAGGTAACTCAAGAAGTGATTTCTACTCCCACTTTTGAACCACTTCAAGCAATATTAGTCTCATGTTTTCCTGCTTAGAAACTGGATTCTCTGGTTATTTGCTTACATTTGCAACGTACAGAATTTGTTTCTGTGCTGGATTGCGTGTTGTAGGAAAAGTCCTGGAAAATACTTGAGATACCGTGTTGCTAACTTAGTTTGGGTAAATCAAAACACGTTATGTTTTTATTAATGCGCTCTCAAAGCAACTGCAGCCTAAGAATTTAACATATATGTGTATTCAAGTTTTAAGATTTTTAACTGAAGCATTGAATTCTGGTTGACAGCATAGATCTCCATCTAAACATCACATGTTCTGGAAAATTTTAATTATCAGATTAACTGTTCTGCAGTGTCATCAGCCAGAATTATCTGAAGAAGGCTGTGTGTGTGTGTGTGTGTGTGTGTGTGTGTGTGTGTGTGTGTGTTTGGGTGTTTTTTGTTTTTTTTTTAAGTTTTCCCGTGTCACATTTTGGGACAAAATTAAATAAAATTTCACTCATAACTTTGCTTCTTGTGTGTTTTCAAAATAGAAGACTCTCCTATTAAAATCACAAAATAGGTAATTGAAAGAAATGATAGCACATCATAATAGTAAAAGCATCATGGGGGAAATTACAAGAAAGTAAATAAATATTAATATTTTATCATTGACTATGACTATAAAGTTTGAAAGACATTCCTGTCAGTTTTAAGTAACGAATTTAAAATGAACCCGCAAAAGTGTTTCTATCTAAATTTTTTTTATTATAAGTAAACTGGATATAGCATTAAAGAGATGTCACTAAATACAAATAGTGTACTTAAACTGAAAAATTACTTCATGAACGTGTAAATTCTCATGGAGCTAGCTATATTACAAAGGGAGACTGTAAAAGTGCAGTAGCTTTGCCTGGCTCTCTGCATGGGACAATCCTTCTGGAGGCAGAGCTTTATAAACTAAATTTAAAAGCTAAATACTTAAATAATGTAAAATGGATTATAATTTTTTCTAAAGTAGTTCATTTTGTGTGTAGTTTATTCCTTTTTAGTGCCCTTTACTGATTAAACATTCTTAAACAGTTGTGATTACCATTTAAAGGGCATTTGCTTTGTTGATCTGTTTATTTGAAGAGAGCTATCTTAATCCCATTTGATCTCTTTAGCAGCTAGAGTAGTATTAAAAGGATCAGTTCTCTATTATTTTATATCTTGAATTCCAAGGTAGGGGTGATTCTTTAAATGCAATGTGTTTCTTAGCGTTATAAAGGATTTCCATCTCTGGTGAAAATGTTTATGATCTTAAAAATCATTCAACTTCAGAAGCATAAGTCTTAGAATATTGTGGTTTATATTTTATTAGCACAGTTATCAGTTTTAAGTATCATTTATCGAGCTATATAACAATCCTGTGGACAGAGCAGTGTTACTATCCATAGGAAATGATATTCTAATCTAAGGTCAAACAGGTGGCAAGTGACAGACTCATCAACAAAACCAATGTTTTCTGACTCCTTTCATGCTACTTCTAATTTGCTGCAGCTCATTTTTTATTAGAACTAAAGTAACTAGGGCCCAGAGAGATTTAATTAAAATCATCTTTTTCCTTATTTGCATTAATACATATGTTTATTTAATTCGCTTTACAACTTAAACAGTGGTTTTCAATCCTGGCTACACATTGGAATTATCTAGGGAACTTTTAAAAAATACCAGTGCCAGGGTCTTGTCCCCGAAGATTCTGATTTAATCGGTCTGAGATGGAGCCTAGACATGTGTGTTTTGTTTGTTTTAAAGTTCACCAGATAATTCTAATAAAAAAGCAAGGAGCCGTGCAATTTGGTCCCTGCTTATCTCTCTAGGTTCATTTCTCCTCCCCACTGTTATGGCTCCCCTGACCCTTCCTGCTCTCCTGTGCAAATACTGTTTGTACTTGAGACATCTGCATACTCCATTCCCCTTCCTTAACTAGCTGACTCCCATTCATCTTTTACATTAACTCCTTTGAAAGATCTAGTCTGGGTTAGGTGTCCCTGCTTCCTGTTCCCAAAGCGTCTCATATTCCCACTGTCATAGAATTGACCTCACTGCATTGTAATTACCTATTTGTTTTTCTGTATCCTCCACTGATGTATAAATTCTATGAGGATAGGAACTCTTGTCTTATATACTGTACAGTTATATTCTTATTGCTAAGCATGGCAACCCATACATTATAGGCACTTGACTAAACAAATAAATATATTAGAGACAGACTTCTTTACAACATGTAATGATTCATGAGCACCAATTAAGTTTTTGTTCTTGCCAAATATATTTAATATGTTTGGTCACTAAAAACGTACATCCCTGAAATTGCCACACATATGAATTTTATTTGGAGACAATTGAGATGTTATAAACTATATCAAGAGTGACATTTCACCTCAGACACACACAAAAAAAGAGGCAAAAATAAGGAGCATTATTGTACATAGTACTGCACTGGAAATCAGGAGACTTGAATTCATATCCCTGTTTTACCACAAACATTCGGGCATGTCTCAATTTCTTTGGGCTTCATCCTCCTCTGTAACATAGAGCAACTGTTTCTATATATGGTTAGTGATGTAGCTGTAAAATTTTATGAGTGTTAATATTGGCTTTGGAATGTGACCCACCTTAGTTCAAAACCTGGTTCTTAAAATTATTGGCAGGATTACTTTGGACAGGTTTTCTAATCTATATAATCAATGGACTTTTTGTTGAATTAAATGAGATAATGTAGATCCAAGAGAATTCTTGACCTGGATCAGATGCTTAATAAATGTTCATTTCCTTTCACCTTAGGAAGTGTTAGATCTCATGAGCAGACTTATCTGAGATAACAGAAGAACACAGTTTATGTAATAAGTCCTATTTCTACCTTGCTGACTGCTAGCCCTGCAGGTGTGTCTAGGGACCAAAAACCACTGTGGCATTTGGTTTCATTTTCTTAGAACCCTATTCCACTGCCAAACACCCAGGCGTTAGTCAACCTACTTGGGAAATAATTATGCCTGGAAGTTTGAACCATGATAGGATAGCAAGTGCCAAGCTATTAATACATATTATAATATATAATTATATATAATACATAATATGTTGGAGGGGAAAGTCTAAACCTAAACTGATGACCTTATACCATCTCCAAAGATGAGTAACATCAGATTTGATCATTCTAAAAGAAGGGAACAAATGAAAATTAAGGATGATTTATAAAAGAAGACACAGAGATTTTGGTGAAATCTCTATTCACCAAATCTTAAAATTCAGAGACCATTATTAATATTGTAATTTCCAGTTGACAAAGAAAATATATGAAAAATTAGTTTTCTCGTCAGGACCAGTTCTAGAAGATAAACACAAAGACTGTTCCCAGTGTCAGATTAGCAGTTCCAGATACCAGTTAGCAGACTGAGTTGATGTTTTTCTCTGTTTGGAAGCCATGTTTCTTAATTTTATGTAATGCTTTTAGCCTTTATTTATTTGGTGATACTGAGAGTAACCTTACATATGACATATAATATAGGCCGAGCATCCCTAATCCAAAAATCTGAAATCCAGAATACTTCAAAAACCAAAACTTTTTGAATGTTGATATGGTGCCGCAAGTAGAACATTCTACACCTGACACCTTTGCTTTCTGATGGTTCAGTGTATACAAACTTTGTTTCATGCACAAAATTATTTAAAATATATAAAACTACCTTTAGGCTTGTGTATGGAGGTATATTAAATATAAATTAATTTTGTGTTTAGGCTTGGGTCCCATCCCCCAATTTCTCATACATATGCAAATATTAAAAAATTCATAATCTGAAGCATTTAGAATAAGGGATGGTCAACCTGTAATATTATTCTGCTAAAGTGTCCTGTTACCAATCTTATTTTTTTATAAATCAAATTTGCTTGCCTGAGTTTCCCCTTAAGTTTATTGAAAAGTGAATTTTATAAACAACTTATCTGGAAGAAATACTATAATGAAAATTAAAACCTGTGGATAGGAGAAACTGAAATGTTACGATGGAAAAGAAATGTGAGGCATCATACAATGAAGTCTGAGGATTCAGACTAGAGATTTCCATCGTTCAAAAAGGTCATTCAACTTTGGATATACTGATAATGTTTTGTAGCTATATACCTTATTTATATACTATAACCCTTTAATTTATGGATCAATTGATCCTGGTTAAGGACATTTTAGGTGTTCATTCTTCCCCTCCCCACCTATACAGTTTAGAGAGTTTAAAGTTAAAATGCTCCAATAAAGTTTCCAAGTTCATACTAAAAGTAGGGGCATAGAGCTATTGTTTTCTTCAAGTTGAATATTTCTTAAATTGAAGCTGTTTTTAGTATGTATTAGGGAGCTCTGGTATGCCTAAGGGACCAAATTCCAATCCCAGACTGCTACTTTGTATTTGTATGTGGTAGAGGCCTGATTATATCACATTTTTGCCTGTTTTTCTGCATTGATACAATAGGAATTATAATGTGTTGCTTGCTACATAACTCATACAATTAATGAGATAATTAAATGATCCCAAATTGCATCAAACTAGGCAAAAATGTATGCAAACTAGTTATTTTAAATATATACCTAGTACAAGAATAATGTTTTATATTTGACTTGACAATTAAATACTCATTTCTTCTGTATCATTTTGGTGCTTAGCTTGATAATTTATCTAAATTGCACTCATATATAAGAGGTTAAGTTTTAGTAATTTAGCATATGTTTAGCAATTGTTACAAAGGAGTTGTATCAGGGCCAGCATTGCCATTTGAAATAAATGTGGTATTTAAAAAAATTTTAAGAATTTTTAGATATGATACACTTATCAGATACACTTCACATTTTACATATTTGTGTAGTAGAAGGCAAAGAAGTATGATGTGATAAAAGCTATGTAGGAATAGAGTCATTCTGCTCTGATCATACCTCTCTTTCCTAACTCACCAAGGGTCAGTAGGCTCAGTGGAGAAATGTGTCTTATAACAGAAATATACAGCAATATTATGAAGAGGATTTTAGACATAGAGTTTTGAATAGGAGGAGACCATGTTGTATTCATTCTTGTATCTTCATGTACCTAGCATAGGGCCCGAATGTAGGTGATCGGAAAGCATTGATGTTTTTGAAGTAGAATCATATTTTTAAATCAAAATACTATCTTATATCTCTATCATTTAGGAGCTATACACTTTAAAGTACCTAAAAAGCAGGTAGATTTCTATGTGCCAGTTGTAGTTGATTATTTATTGAGTATAGATTTGAAGTACACTCAGCCTTCTGTAGCCATGGGTTTTTGCATCCGTGGATTCAACCAATCCCAAATTGAAAATATTAGGGGAAAAAAACCAGATGGTTGCATCTGTACTGAATGCGTGCAAACTTTTCCCCCTTGTCTTTATTCCCAAAACAATGCAGTGTAAGAATTATTTACATGGCACTTACATTGTACTAGGTATTGTAAGTAATCTAGAGATGATTTAAAGCAGCAGTCCCCAACCTTTTTGGCATCAGGGACCAGTTTCATGGAAGACAATTTTTCCACTGGTGAGGGTGGGGGTGGGGTGGGCGCAGCTAAGGCAGTGATGCCAGCAATGGGGAGTGGCTGTAAATACAGAGGAAGCTTCACTTGCTTGCCTGCAGCTCACCTCTTGCTGTGCACAACCCACCCCTCACGTCTCACCCCCAACCCCCATTTCCTAAAAATTCCTAAGACAGTTTTTCCAAGGATGAGGATGGGGCTGTCAGAACTCTGCAGCAGCGGGTCTGGTCTGTGGCTGGGGATTGGGGACCATAGATTTAAAGTATATGGGAGGTTGTGTGTAGGTTATATACAAATACTACACCATTTTACATAAGAGATTTGAGTATCCATGGATTTTGGTTTCTGTGGGTAGTCTTAGAAGCAATCCCCCATGGATACTCAGGGAAGATTGTGTATGAGAAACACTTTTTTGTAAGTTGTTAACTAGTTGCTTGTTTCTGTTGCTATTTGGAGACACTTTTAAACAAGATTGGTAGATTAAGGATAGGCTGTGTGTTATATTGAAAGGAACATTAAATCAATAATCAGAAAATATCCTTTCTGCATTCATGTATTAACTAGCTGTTTGGCCTTAGATCCTGACCTTTCAAAGCTTATTCTTCACCTGCAAAATTTCTAGGTTTCTTTACAATTCCCAAATGTTATGAGATTCCTCATGTTTTAAAGTCTATTTTTTATCTCAGGGAAGAGTAAGTAAACCACTCCCTAGAGGGAAGATAGTCTATCTCAGTTTATTGTATTTTCAGAAGCTAAGATTTTTTTCTCTGCCTGTTTATAATAAATTTGCACATATTTGAAAGCCTTTATGTGAAATTCTGTGGCAGAGAAAAGCTAAGCTGCTACTGGAAAAGAATGGAGTGGAAGGATTTTTTCTTCTTTCTGAAACTATTAGTAATTTTGGAGAATCACACTTACTGCAGGCGTCGTCATTTTGGTTACTGGCACTTAGAATAATTAAATGACAGGCATTAAGAGTAGGTCATCTACTGCATACCAGTTGCTAGGGTTATGAATGCCAGCAGACTTGTCACAGCACCCTTAATAGCCACTGGCCATCATCCTTACTTGTTAAAGACTTCTAGGAAAGTATGTTCCATAATTTCCCTTGGTAACTCATCCCACTAGATGGTTTTCAGAAAATGTGTTCTAATCTTAGAAACATAATTCCGGAGGCATAGTAAGCCTCTTTTTTCTTGGTCTGTCCTTAGTTGTGCAGACAAAATGTGTGGAAGGATGACAAAAATCATTGTCCTTGATTGGAAAGCAGTGATGTTTATGCCATGGATTTGTTCTATTAATGTTTAAATTATTTACCTTCAACTTTTGGATATTTTTTAACCAGCAAACTGCTCGGGTAATGAAATATTATTTAGAGTTATTTTGAGTATGTATTCATTTTTCAACAAGCTAAGCAGATTTCTGTGGCTTATTTTTTCTTTAAGAGATCTTGCTTTTCAAAGTACTTTTCGTGATAGACTTATTGCAAGTCTAGACCTGAAAGTGCTATTGTATTTCAAAGCCACTGAATACTTTTAGTCTAAAAGTGACTGAATTGTATTTTTTTCCTTAGGAGGCTAACTTCTTGGCAAGTTCAAAACCCTTGGAATTTTTTGCTAAATCAGCCACTTCTGTCAATATAGATTTATAGAGCATATCACCAAATGTAAAGCAGCATTAATGGGAAAATTTGGGGGAAAATATTAAAATTAGGCACTAATTATAAACTCCAATCTGAAATGAAACAATACATGACAGCAGGGACAGGAAAGAGTTATATTTTGACTCTCACTTTTATACTTATAAATATTAAGACATAGTAACATTATTTTAAAGTTATTTGCCTTGTAAAGATTTCCTTAAATCTAATGGCTGTTATTGCTTGCATTTGAGACCATGATAGGCAGCATCTTAAAGTATTTATGAAAGTGATGTTTGTGTTCTGTTTTCCAACTATATACCAATTTTAAAAATTGAACATGACTTTTTCAAAGCAGTTTCTAGACTTGATAATAACAATGGTAGCGAAACTCAAAGAAATTTAGAATATTAGTAATTTTATAGAATGGAGACTGGTTGGTTGGTTTTACTTCACTGGAAATAACCAGCTTTCAGATTTCTTAGTGATATTGTGGGACTATTGATTTCCTCAAAATCATTTTGATTTAACTCTACCGGTGTGCAGCTACTGAAACACAGCTAAATGTATCATCATGCTATTGTCTTTTCCCTCCCTCCCTCCTTTCCTTCCTTCCTTTCATCCTTCCTTCCTTTTTTCTTTCCTTCCTTCCTTTTCTTTCTTCCTTTCTTTTCTTTCCTTCTTCCCTCCTTCCCTTCTATTTTTCCTTCCTTCCTTTTCTTTTCCTTCCTTTTTTAGTATAAATATTAGACATATAAGTTAGTACACTTGTCCTGCAAATAGTTTTTTTCCCAGCCAAAATTTGGGCAAGTAACCTGACAACAGGACAAAATATCTGAAGTCAGGACAGTCTTAGAAAATCCATAAGATATGGTCAGAGTACTTAGGCTTTTTAAAATTTCTTTTTCTTTTCCTAAATATGTCATAATGGTTAAGAGCATGTTCTGTAGAGCCAGATTGTCAAATTACTAGTTTTGTAACTTTGGTTATTTAACCTATTAAATATTCTCTGGGTAATACTTATTTCCTCATTTGTAAACAAAGGATAGTAAATACATACATTATAATATTGTAATGAGGATTGACTGAATAATACATGAAAGCATTTAGAACAGTGCCTATCATGTAGTAAGTATTCAGCAAATATCCCTGAACTCCTTGAGAGTCAGAACCATGTATTCATCAATTTATTTGAGGGCTTTAATATTATGTAGTGAATTGAATTCTGTCCACTCTGAGGATTTACTAGTGAATCCAGATTCTGAATAGTGAACAATAAGCTTGCCTTCTAACAAGCTTAGAGTAGTTTTAAATTCTTTACATTATTGTTTGCTTATTGTTATATTAAAACTTTTACAATTTCATTCTAGTTCTAGGACTCTGAATTCAGTTTCATACGTAATCTTTAGAGAAGTTAGCATATGGAGATTTAGCGTAATAGGGATCAGGAATTAATGGATAGAAGGTATGAAGTAAATGGATGTATTTTTCACATCTAGTTTGAGCTTCCTTTGGATTGATTTTTTTCCTCTCCATTCCTGGAATCTTTGAATCCCCAACCGATATCTTAATAGCATTCTGCCATTGAGACAGTATTTGTTTTGCACTACTTGGTATTTACCTCCTGTCTTTCTTCACACACTAAAGATAATAGTTGTGTCATATTGTCATATAGTCCCTATGTTACATGGCTTTTAAAGAATTCTCATGTCCTGTTTTAAAGCTGCTTGTATCTCACTTGCCCATTCTACTTGCTATGAAATCTTTATTGAATATAATATTTAACTCTTTTGTATATCATTCTGTTTGTTACCTAGTGTACACTGACTGGACATTGTGTAAATCTCATAGGTCATTTATGTGAAAATTAGGAAAGCAATCATACGATTTGATTATTTCCGTAAGTTCAATCAGAGTCTTTGCCTTTAATTACCAAGATAGCTACCTGGTGCCACTGATACAAGTTTCTATGGCATTATCTGCCTGGTTTCAGTACCTTATATAAATGAAACTATTAGTTCATATTTACATTTATGGTAAACATATATATGTATATGCTTTCTGGGTTTTTTTTTTTTTGAGACAGAGTCTCCATTGCCCAGGTTAGCATGCTGTGGTGTCAGCCTAGCTCACAGCAACCTCAAACTCCTGGGCTTAAGCAATCCTACTGTCTCAGCTACTCCCTCCCGAGTAGCCGGGGCTACAGGCATACACCACCATGCCTAGCTAATTATATATATATATATATATATATGTTTTTTAGTTGTCCAGCTAATTTCTTTCTATTTTTTTAGTAGAGACGAGGTCTCACTCTTGCTCAGGCTGGTCTCAAACTCCTGAGCTCCAATGATCCCCCTGCCTCAGCCTCCCAGAGTGACAGGATTACAGGCATGAGCCACCACACCCAGCATGTATATGCTTTCTTACCTCTTGCTTTTTAGCAGTTTTGGCTAGACTGTTCTGGATGGTTACATAAGATAAATTATTCTTCTTAAGTTGGTGATTCCATAGTCTGTATTTGTCATAAACCAGGATAATAATATCCACACAATTTTTAAAAACTACATATAACTTATGTGAAAATTGCTTCAGGAAGTATCTGTGATTTGGGGTATAATTGTTCAAAGTTTTTCATTGTTACTTGCATTTAAAGAATGGTTTTTATTAAACGTAGTTCCAAATATTTTTTTCATGCATGTAAAACTGTATAGAATATAGTCTACCTTTTGGGAAGTATTATGCACAATGAAAACAATAACATGACATTGGATTGCCCTAGTACTGACCAAGAATTTTTTTCCTTACACTGGGCTTATTACTAACCTAGGCACTAAAACTAAGAATTAATTACTTATATTTAAATGGCATAACAAAGAATTATAGCTGAAAAACTGTGTAAGAAAGCTGTCCTGATTTTCTAAATGTACATATTAGTGTGTGTATTTTGGGTTCCCCCAAACCCAAACTTTAATATCATGAATCTGAGGAAGGGCAATATTATGGACTTTTTATTTATTATCTCCCTTAATCCTTACAATAACACTTTGGTACACATGTAGGCACTCCATTTTAAGGATTAGGAAACTGAAGTCCCACATCTAATCAGTACAGTGGAATCTCATCATATTTAATTTATATGAAATCAATTGTATCTACTCAACCAAACATAAAAACATGACAAAAATAATACAGTCATGCATCACTTAATGATAGGAATATGTTCTGAGAAATGCATCATTAGGCAATTTTGTCATTGTGCAAACATCATAAAGTATATTTACACAAACTGAGATGGTATAGGCTACTACATACCTAGACTATTAGTATAGCCTGTTGCTGCTAGGCTACAAACCTGTACAGCACTCGGCTGTACTAAACACTGTAGGCATTTGTAACACAATGGTAAATATTTGTCTAACTAAACATAGAAAAGTTACAGTAAAAATACAGTGTAAAAGATAAAGAATGATATGCCTGTATAAGGTACTTACCATTAATAGAGCTTGCAGGACTAGAAGTTGCTCTGGGTGAGTCAGTGAGAGGTGAGTGAATGTGAAGGCCTAGGATATTACTATACACTACTGTACACTTTATAAACATTATACCCTTAGGCTACACTAGATTTTTTAAAAACTAAATTTTTTGTACTGCAATATTATGACAGTACATCAGGCAATAGGAGTTTTTCAGCTCCATTATAATCTTACGGGACTACCATTGTGTATGCAGTCTGTCATTGACTGAAATGTTATGCAGCACATAACTTTAAATATTATAGTCACATTCCACTACTAAGCTTTTGCTTCAGAGTAGACATGAGATTAAAGTTGTGAATTTGCTGTACCTTCATTTGGTCTCAGTACCTAAGTGTGAACATCTCCCTGTATTGAGTGGTGTGATTCTGTTATTCAGACATACATAAACTTCATACAGCATGACCCCTAATACCCAGCCTCTACTATTCAAACAGCAATTTATTTGAGTGTCGGAAGAGAAACTGATGTTTAGACTTGCTGAGCAGTTGTGTTGGTCTCCGAGGTGGCCTGTAGATATGGCCACAACAAGCTACCATTTGTGCATATGTATCGTCTTAGATATACACATGCATACACCCACATGTATAAGCCCACATATTTTAAATTCTACATGTATTTTATGTATCACTGATATGATTTTATCACTGTATATATACATCATGTCTTTATATAAAACATATTTCTGTACAATGTGGTATTCAAAAACCATATACATTATACTTTATAAGTGGCTTAAATTTTTCAAGGAAAATGTTGACTCTGTACAACTGCAGACTATATTTGTTTGCACAAGCTCATTTCTGGAACATAGCACCCTGGAAACATCTCTTCCAGTCACTAACCATTCAGTTAACAACTTTTCAGACTCATACCATAAGTAGTTTATTTAATGTCACATAATTAGAAGGCAGGTTAGTATTCTAGTTCTAATCTAGAATTATAAGCAAATGTGCTGTTTCACTCCATCAAACCTTCCTTTCTCCCCCAGTGTGAGAGAGATCATGCCTTCTGGCCAGCTACCAAGAATGGCACATTCAGGGTCAGGGTACTTTTGTCTCTTTGCAAGGCTCTAAGGGAAGTGCTTCTTCCTCACACAGATCAGATAGGACATAAATTGGTTGTTTCTAAGAAGAGAATGAATATTACATAAGGAGGTGAGAGTAACACATAGTTTAATCACCTTAGTTACATTTCTGTCTTCTAGTCTTTACATTTTTCCAGGCAAAGGGGCTAGCAGAGGCCAGGCACAGTGGCACATGCCTATAATCCTAGCTCTCTGGGAGGCTGAGGCGGGCGGATTGCTCAAGGTCAGGAGTTCGAAACCAGCCTCAGCAAGAGTGAGACCCCGTTTCTACTATAAATAGAAAGAAATTAATTGACCAACTAATATATATAGAAAAAATTAGCCAGGCATGGTGGCGCATGCCTGTAGTCCCAGCTACTTGGGAGGCTGAGGCAGTAGGATTGCTTGAGCCCAGGAGTTTGAGGTTGCTGTGAGCTAGGTTGACGCCATGGCACTCACTCTAGCCTGGACAACAAAGTGAGACTCTGTCTCAAAAAAAAGGAGGGGGGCGCCCTAGCAGAAACCTCAGTATTTTTGTAAAATAAATTCTGCCTAGTATGGTTGAGTTTCCTTTAGCAAATTCATAGACATATAAAAGAATGTATTTCCCTGAAAGGTAATTGAAGAAGTGAAATTTTAAGATGCAGTGATAATTTTACTTTTTGAGTTAGCAAAAGTATTTTTTAATGGTATTCTTGCTGGTTAAGGTGCCATGAAATGTGCTTATTCATTTATTTCTACTGGTGGTTTAAATTAAATCAACCCTTTTGGAAAACAAGTGGGCAATTTTTATGCCTTTAAAATTAACTTAGCTTTTGACGCAATAATTCCATTTGCAGCATTATATGTAATAATTTACAACAGCTTAAGTATTGAGCAAACTGTTAAATCTCTCATGGAAATAGGTAGTCATAGAAAATGTGTTTATGAAGAATTTACAATAATTTGAGGAAATGTTTTTATAGTGAAAAAAAGCAAGATACAAAATTATGTATACTATATGAGTACTGCTACAAAAAAACAAAGAAATAAACCAAAAAATATGCATAGAAATAAAAGCTGTAAGAAACTACATCAAAGTGGATAATAATGGTTGTCTTAGGTGCATTTTTCTGTTTTGTTTTCCTCATTCATCTATGCACCATTGTACTTGCAGACACAGTCTAGGCCCATACTAGCTAGTGCTTAAGTGAATGAATTTCTGTTTTAAAAATGGGTTACTTTTACATTGAAAGAAACATGAATATATTCCCTATCTTAGTTAAGAAAAGGAGAAATGTGGGAAGCATTCTAGAAAAGAAACTGATTAATAATACCTTACACTTAGATTTTGTTTTAGAATGTTTTCACATCTCTATTTTAAGTGATCCTTATCTGTTCTAATTTAATAACATCATTAATTGCCTAAGTTAGATATTTCTGCTAACCTTGACTCTGGCCTTTCTGACCTGCCAAATCCAACTGATCACCAGATCTTGAGTATTCTTTTTTAGAAATGTCTCTTGATTTTATTCCTATCTTTTCTCATAATCACTGTCTTATTTTAGTCCTTTCCTGTGTTACTGAAGTATCTCAACCTGTCGCTCTACTTTTCTACTCTCCACCTCTTTTACTTTATGCTTTTACTACTGCCAAAATGATCAGACATGTAGTTAACTAAAATACTTTTATGTATGTGCTATAATAAATAGGTTGCATGGAAGAGAGCAGGAGAGAGGTTGACACTGCTTCCTCACTGCTGTTACAATGATCACCCTAAAATACAAAATTGGTCTGCTTAAAGCTTAGTAATTCCTATGACCTGTATTGGAGCCTCTTGAACTTGGAGTGTATAAGAATCACCAGGGAGGGTAGGGGTCAGGGGCTCATGTCTATTATCCCAGCACTTTGAGGAGCTAAAATGGAAGGACTGCTTGAAGCCAGTCAGGGCAACATAACAAGACCCTGTCTTTACAAAAAAAAAAAAAAGTCATCTAGGGAACTTGTTAAAATGCAGATTACCCAGACCCTAGAAATTCTGATTCAATGGATCCACCATCCTGGAAACCTGAATTTTATTATAATAAGCTTCTCTCTCATGATCCTCACGCATGTGATCCTAGGACAAGATGTTGAGGAACACCGACTCTGGAATAAAGTGCAATCTCATTATTTTACTATAATTTTCCTCACAAGTTGGCATCAACTCACCTTTCTGTACTCATTTTCTATACTTTCCCTCATGGAATGCCTTATAACCTAGCGATTCTGAACTGTCTTACATTCACATAGGCCTTTGTGGACTCCTATGCTTATGCTTATGCTATTCCTGCTGCTTAGAGGCCCTTTTGCTATGGCTGCTCCTACTCAGTAACTTGTTGGCCTGGCATGCTATTTTCAGTTTATGTGTAATCTGTGTAAAGTATTCCTGGACTCACTCTTCTAGGCAGTCAATCTTTCCCTCTAAGTATTTCCATAGCCTGTGTTTTGCAATACACACATACTAAATTATGCTTATTTACATACCTTCCTCACTAGACTGTGAGCCTCCTGAGGTCAGGGATGCATGCCATTTTATTTATCTTATACCTCTAGCATAAACCTGGCACTTAATATTGCATAGTAAATGTTCGTCAAATGATTAACAATCCAATAAAGAAGGCAGGAAAAAGTGATTAGTCCTATTTTGCAGTGAAGAAAATGAAGTCTTGAGATATAAATACTTGCTTGTAGTTACCCAGCTTGTAAGTATAGACATGGAACTCACATTCAAAATATCTGGCTGCTTTTCTGGTTTTGGTCTATACAGGAAAGGTAGACTATCATTGTAAAATTAACCCCTCCTTTTTCTAAGCATTTTTTTTCAGCTCAAATATTAGTTGACCTTTTATCATATTTGGGGAGAAGGTGTTTTAATAAATTTTTATCATATTCACAATATAAAATAATGCCTGTTCCTCCAGGGCAAGAATGGATTGCTGGAAATTCATGCTGTTTGTCTCACTTTCACATCTAACTTCCTGTACTCTGCTTTGTGAGGATTATTTGTATCCCTTGCAGAAATCATAGTGCCTAAAAGGATGACCACAAATACTTGTTTAATTTCATTCAGCTAATATTCATGTAGGAAACATTTTGTTCTGCAACAATTAAGGCAAAAAGATGTATAAGTATTCAAGTGGGTTTCTATTATAGTTTTGAAAGCTCAATTTCCAAAGTTAGATGTGTTTAGCCTTGCTGTAGACTTCAGTCTTAAGGTGTTGATGGAAATCAACGACCAGCTGCAAAATTCAAATCTAGTATGCCACAGAATAAGTGTAGCCATGGTTTAAACCAAACGTTAGCAATGAAATATTTAGTAGCAACTGTTCTTTTAAAAGAAACATTTTAGATAATTAGAGTCATCTTGTAATATCCTTATACCCAGCTGTCAGCTTTTTACTTTTTCTGCCAATATTTCTGAAACTGAAACTAAGAAAATGAAAATTAGGGTACTACACTTTGAAATACACTAAACACTTGAAAAACTGTTACATTTTATAAGATTTCCAAATGGAGTTTCTCAGTGCCTCAAAAGATTTTCACAAAAAGCAAATACCTGTAATAACTCTCCCCAATATTAAGTTGAAATTCATATACACCTTAGTAAATATAAGTACAATATTTGAGAAATTGAAGAATTGCCTCTATTCATAGCTACTGGACTTGAAGATTATTAAAACAAATTTGAGCATTCTAATTCTTTTTTTTTCAGGTGGGGGTCTCACATGTTGCCTAGGCTGCTCTCAAACTCCTGGGCTCAAGTGATCCTCCCACCTCAGCATGTGCCCAGCTTCTAATTGCATTTTAAAATTTCTGCTACTGTTTGTTAATTTTGTTACCATGTTTAATCAGCATCCAACTGTCCTTCCATTCTCTCTTTGTTTAGCTTTTAATATTATTGTTCCACTTTTAAGATACTTAAATCTCTATTTTCTGTCACATCAACTTTCAGTAATATTTCTGATTCCTCACTGTGCTAGACCATGATAATATTATAATATTACCCATTCTTCCTTTTAAGTCTTCTCATACCCTTCCACAAAACAATTATATACAATTACTTTTTATGTTGACAAGTAATGATAACATTTATGTTTTCTTCTATAACCAAACTTAAATCCTGTTATATTTTGACTATAGGTAGATTTTAAAAGTTCAAACTAATAGTATTTACAGTAATATGATTATGTAAAAATGTTTTACTCTGTCTCAAAAAAAAAGAAAAAAAGATACAGAAGACTAGAATAAGGCAGTCAGCTAACTCAGCCTAATTGACATCTATAGAATACTCCACCCAACAGCAGTAGAATACACATTCTTCTTATAGTGCATTTGAAACATTGATTGGAGTGAACAATATACTGACCCACAAAAATAAAATATATTAATAAATATGAAAGTATTGAAATTAAGCAGTATGTTAAAAGAATGAAATTAAAATTCAACAATGGAAAGAAATAAGGAAAACTCCCAAATATGTGGAAATTAAACAACACATTTCTAAGTAACCTATAGGTTAAAAAAAATTTATTGGATAAATTAAACAATATTTTGAACTGAATGAAAATGAAAACAACATAAAAAAATATTTGGCATGTAGCTAAAGCAGTACTAAGAAATGTATAGCTTTACATGCTTATATTAGAAAAGAAGAAAGATCTAAACTTAATTATCCAAGCTGCTGGCCTTAAGAAGCTAGAAAACGCCTGGTACAGTGGCTCAGGCCTATAATTCTAGCAACTTGGGAGGCCAGTACTTTGAGACCAGGCCAGGGAACATAGTGAGACCCTATCTCTACAAAAAATTTAAAAATTAGCCAGGCATCGTAGCGCATGCCTGTGGTCCCAGGTACTTGGGAAGTTGAGCTAGGAGGATCACTTCATCCCAGGAATTTGAGGTTATAGTGAGCTATGATCATGCCACGGTCCTGTATAAGTTCAATAAAATTTATAAACCCTTAGCTAGAATGATCAAGAAAAAGAGATGTAAATTAACAATATTAAGAATGAAAGAATGGATATTATTAGAGATACTATAGATACTAAAAGGATAATAAAAGAATATTATGAACAATTTTTACAACAACCAGTTTGACAACGTAGAAGAAATGGACAAATTCCTTGAAAGATACAAATTACTGAAACTGACTCCAGAAGAAATAGAAAATCTAAGTAGACTTATATAAAGAAATTTAATTAGTAGTTAAAAACCTTCCAACACAGAAAATCCAGGCCCCAATGACATAGTAATTCTGTCACATATTGAAAGAAGAAAAAAATGTGAAGTCCTGTCCAAATTCTCAGAACATACAAGAGGAAGAACACCACAATTCATTTTATGAGGCCAGTTTTACTAGATACCAAAGCTAAAACAAAGGCATCGCAAAACTAGAAAACTAGAAGCCAATATTCCTCGTAAACATAGACACAGAATCTTTATCAAAATATTGGCATGTTTAATCTAGCATTATTATATAAAAAAGGATAATATAGAACAGTATGATATAGTGAAGTGGGATTTATACCAGCAACACAAGGCTTGTTTAACTTTGAAAAATCAATTCATTGTAATACACCACACCAATAAGGTAAAATTGAAAACTCATATGATCATTGCAATAGATGCAGGAAAAAGTGTTTGACAAAATTCATAATAAACTCTTAGCATGCTGGGAATTGAAGGCAACTTTCCCATCCTGATATGTCTATGGAAAAACAACTAACATACTTTATGGTGAATGATTTTGTGGTTTTCCACTTAAGATCAAGAACAAGGCAAGGATGTTTGCTCTTACTGGTTTTATTCAGCATTATATTGGAAGTCCTAGCTAGTGCAGTAAGTCAAGAAAAAGAAATTAAAGAACATACAGAATGGAAAAGAAGTAAAACTAAATAGATGGCATGTGTATAGAAAGGTCTAAAGCAGGCGTCCTCAAACTACGGCCTGTGGGCCACGTGCGGGTGTTTTTGTTGTTTGTTTTTTTACTTCAAAATAAGATATGGGTAGTGTGCATAGGAATTTGTTCATAGTTTTTTTTAAACTATAGTCCGGCCTTCCAACGGTTTGAGGGACAGTGAACTGGCCTCTCTGTTTAAAAAGTTTGAGGACCCCTGCTCTAAAGGATCTACAAAAAATAAAAAACAAAAAATCTACTAGAACAGTTAATTTAGCAAGGCCATAGGGTAAAAGATAATAAACAAGAATTAATTATATTTCTATATACCAGCAATGAACAATCCAAAAATGAAATTAAATAGCAAAACCATTCATAATAGCATTGCATAATTACTTATGAATAAATCTAACAAAAAACATGCAAAACCTATACACCGAAAACTACAAAATATTGCTGACAGAAGTTAAAGAAGACCTAAATTAATTGAGAAGTACACCATCTTGGTGAATTGGAAGAATATTGTTAGGATGGCAGTTCTCATGAAATTGATCTATAGAATCAATGCAGTCTTAATCAAAATCTTTTTTTTCCTTGTTTTATACTTTGGGGGGGGTATTTTTTCTCTTACCTAAAATCCATGTTGAAATCAATCAAAATCTTGTCAATTTTTTCCATAGAAATTGACAGGATGGTTCTAAAATTTATATGGAAGTCCAAAAACATAAAGCCAAAAAAAAAAAAAAAAAAAACCCTACAGAATCTGAAGATTTATAAGTACCTGATTTTTTACTTGCTATAAAGCTATAATAATCAAAATAGTACATTATAAGCATAAGGATAGACATAGATAAATGGAAGAGATTTGAAAGTCTAGAAATAGAATAATACAACATAGTAATTTATTTTTTCTAATTAATTTCTTCTTTTGGACAGTTGGTACATCCCACATATCTTTTCCCCATGATATTAATGAAATACAACATAATTTTTATTGAACATTTTTACTTTGTGTATTATGTTATCTCATTTGCTAATAAGAACTCATAAGTTCTCATAAGAACTCATAGGTTAGATATTATTTATGTGGCAATTGATTTTTGGCAGAGGTGCCAAGATAATCCAATGGGGAAAGAATAGTCTTTTCAAAAAAATGATGCTAGAATAACTGGATATCCATAACTGGAGGAATTTTTTAAAAAATACTTAATGCTGTCTTCATACCAAACCCCAAAATTTATTCAAAATGGATCCTAGACTTAAACATAAGTGCTTACCTAGCAGTTAGTTACTTACCTGGTGTAAAATTAGGGATTGACTGCAAAGGGGGAAAACTTTTAGGGATGGATAATGGAAGTGTTTTAAAACTTGATGGTAAGTGGTGATTTTCACAACTGTATACATTTACCAAGACTCATGGAACTGCACTTTATATTGTACCTCAAATAAAACTGAAGCTAATAAATACATATTTTTTTTTCTTCTCAAGAGTTAATTTAATTTTTTTTAAATTCAGGATATTATGGGGTACAAACATTTTGTTTACATGAAATGCATGTGCCTCGCTCATGCCAGGGCTACAAACGTGTCCTTCCCACATACAGTGTGCCCCGTTTCCATTAGCTGTGAGTTTATCCCCCTAACCCCACCCCCACCTGACTGGCACCCAGTGAGTATTACTACCATGTGAGCACCTTAGTTAGTGTTAATCAGTACCACTTTGATGGCGAGTACATGTGGTGCGTGTTTTTCCATCCTTGTGATACCTCACTTTGAAGGATGGGCTTAATCTCTATCCAGGATAATAAAGAGGTGCTAGATCACCATTGTTTTTTGTAGTTGAGTAGTATTCCATGGTATACATATACCACATTTTATTAATCCACTCATATATTGATGGCCATCTGGATTGTTTCCACATCTTTGCAGTCATAAATTGTGCTGCTGTAAACATTTGAGTGCAGATTTCTTTATTAAAGAATGTCTTTTTTTCCTTTGGATGGATGCCTAGTAGTGGGATTGCTGGATCAAATGGTATTTCTGGTTTTAGCTCTTTGAGGTATCTCCAAATTACTTTCCACAGGGGTTGTACTAATTTGCAGTCCCACTAGCAGTGTAAGAGTGTTCCAGTCTCTCCACATCCACACCGGCATTTGATATTTGGGGACTTTTTGATGGAGGCCATTCTCATTAGAGTTAGGTAATGTCTCATTGTAGTTTTGATTTGCATTTACCTAGTGATTAGAAATGTTGGGCACTTTTTTATATGTTTGCTTGCCATTATTCTGTCGTCTTTTGAAAAGTTTCTGTTCATGTCCTTTGCCCATTTATTGATGGGTTTGCTTGATTTTTTCTTGTTGATTTTCTTAAGTGCTATATAGATTCTTGTTATCAACCCTTTATCAGATGTGTAGAAAGCAAATATTTTCTCCCATTCTATAGGTTGTCTGTTCACACTAAGGACAGTTTCCTTGGCTGTGCAGAAGCTTTTTAATTTGATCAGGTCCCATTTGTTTATTTTTGTTGCTGCTGTGATTGCTTTGGGGGTCTTCTTCATAAATTCTTTACCTAGGCCGATGTCTAAAAGAGTCTTCCCCACATTTTCTTCCAGAATTCTTAAGGTTTTACACTTTAGGTTTAAATCTGTTATCCAGTGTGAGTTGATTTTTGTGAGAGGTGGGGATCCAGTTTCAGTCTTCTGCATGTGAATATCCAGTTTTCCCAGCACCACTTGTTGAATAGAGATTCTTTTTCCCAATGTGTACTTTTGTCTGCTTTGTCGAAGATGAGATGACAATATGAGGATGGTTTTATATCTGGGATCTCCGTCCTATTCCAAAGGTCTGTATCTCTGTTCTTGTGCTAGTACTATGCTGTTTTGGTTACTGTAGACTTACAGTAAATACTGAAGTCTGGCAGACTGATGCCTTCCAATTTGTTCTTTTTGCTTTAGATTGCTTTGGCTATATGAAGTCTTCTCTGGTTCCAGGCGAACCGTAGAATTATTTTTTCTAAATCTGTAAAAAATGATGGTGGAATTTTGATAGGGTTTGCATTCTAGAGATCACTTTAGGTAGAATGGACATTTTAACAATATTGATTCTACCAATCCATGAGCATGGTAGGGATTTCCATCTGTGCACATCATCTACAATTTCTTTTCTCAGTGTTTCCTAGTTCTCCCTGTAAATATCTCTGACCTCCTTTGTTAAATATAATCCTTATATATATAGTTTTAAATTAAGGTGGAAGCATTAATAAAAACAGCCAGCTGTTTATTACCATACCTCCCGCCCAACACCTCCCCCCGACTTGTCTTGTCTAATGTCAAGTCAAGCTTCAGGAAACTCACTTTAAAGTATTTTAACTTCTTCTTCTGGTGCTTACTACCATAATAATGTGGTGTATTGCTCTTTCTTGTTCCCTCAATATTTGACATTATCTATTAAGTTTCTCTTATATTGTTAACTCTCTTATACCTTCCTTTGCCTTATTCTCATCATCCTGATATATTAAATCATTACTGGTTAAATGTACATTTAGTGTGTTCATTTTTCAGTGACTATATAGTAATGACGCAAATACTGGATGAGTTTGTTTTTTCTGTTAAAACGTTTTTTAATTAAATAATTGCCTCATCTTAAAAAATTTGATTAGCTACCATTGCATCTGAATTAGTCTTCCCACAGGCTTTAATCCATCTTTGTAGTAACTCTCACCTATGATAATAGGTTATTTTCCTACAGTAGTCTTCTAGAGCCTTCAGTCTTTCTGATTTAATCTTGGTTGCTCTCTAGGTCTGTTTCACAGCTGTTGTCTTAAGACTTCTCTTTCCTCTCATCCTGGAAATTCCCTACACCTACTTCCTATGTTGAAGACTTGATCCCTGTGTTCCATACCTTCATGTTTTACTCACTTATTTTGCAGGAGCATATCTTCTAGTGGCTTCTTAAAGAGAGACAACTGGAAGATAAATTTCTTGATATTTTACATGCCTGAATATGTCATATTCTACTCCTACAATTTTCTGATATTTTAAGTGAGTATAGAATTTTAGGTTGAAAACCGTTTTTACTTAGAATCTTTAAGTATTGCTCTGGTATCTTCTGGCTTCCAATGTTGCTGTTTAGTAGTCCAGTGCCATTCTGGTTTCTTATCTTTTACTTTTGTATTTTTTTTCTTTCTCTGGATGGAAATGATTATTATCTTCATTTCTGGTGTTCTGAAATTTTGTAGTGTTGTACTTTGGTGTGCATCTGTTTTTATTTATTGTGCTGTGTACTCAATAGATCCTTGCTTTCTGCAGACTTAACATTCTTTGATTCTTGGAAGTTTTATTGTGTACTTTTTTGATAGTTCCTTCTCTTCTATTTTCATTTTTCTCTCTGGAACTCCTACTAATCAGATATTAGACTTCCTGGATAGCTTTTCTAATTTTTTACCTTTCTTTTCTATTATTTATCTATTTCTTTTTATTCTGCCTTCTGGAAAATTGCCATGACTTTAATGTCAAACTTTTATTCATTTTTTTTTGAGCTCTTACTCTCTGATTGTTTGTTATTGGTTCTTTTTCTTAATGATGCAATATTTTCTCCTGTCTTAGAATAGTTTAATTACAGTTTCTTTGACATTTTCCTCTGTCCCATCATTCTCTCTGTTGTCTCAACACATCTGTTTTGTTTTGGTCTCAGTCTTTAATATTGAAAACTTTCCTTAAATGTATGAAGATCCTTGGTTGTCATTCATATTTAAAAGTCACTAAAAGCTGATTGAAAGCTCTGGATTTGAAGTCAGCACTCTTTTTTGGTGAAATCTCTATTTCATGGTCCTTCTCTAGGTTAGTCAGTTTTGAATCTTCTTCTGGAGAAAATCTATAGTCACCTCTGTAGGGCTTCATATATTCTAGAGCTAAACTGAAGAAAGGGGATTTGGGTCTCGTTAGATTTTCACATAATGTGGTTTTACTCCCAACTTTACCCATGTCTGCTTCTGTGTCTGTTGACTGCCAGAACCTCTTGCATTTAGTTTTTCCAGAAACTGTGCCTTCTGATTTCTGCAAGATTCGGAAATCATTGATTATATTAAGTCCAGTTGGAGACCTGGAATTCTAATAGTTCCAGGAATGTCCTAGTCCTGAATCTTTTGGAATTTTATGACAATTGGCTTGCTTCTTATTTTAGGGACTTTAATATTCTTCACCTCTGCTCAGTAATCTTTCATTCTTTTTTTCCCCTGCCTTTATATATTATGATTTAGTGTTACAATTTTCCACCCTCATCAAAGAAGGTGGTTTTCTTTTTCTCGTTTTCCTTTTTTAGGAATGATTAGTAGCACAAAGGTCTCCACTCTGATATTTTTAAATCAAAAGTCTATTTTCCCCCTTTTTATAAACACACTGTTCTGCAGCTCCTCCCCTGCTAACTTACTGTATCTTGGAATTCTTTTCATATCAATATGTATAAATCTCTATCACTCATATGAATAGCTATATATTAATAGTAATCCTTAAAATGCTTTATTATAATTTATGTAATCATTCCCCTACTGATGAATATTTTGCTTGTTTCTATTTTTTGCTTTCATGAATATTGCTGCAATGAATATTCTTTAGCCTACTTTTTGGTGAATTTTTACAAATATGTGCATATAATAAATTCCCAGTAGTAGGATTGCTTAGTCTAAGAATATGTGCATTTAAATTTTGAATTACACTGTCAGATTGTCTCCCAGAAAGTTGACATTCCCACCAACAATATGAGAGAAGTATCTTTGCAATCACTGGGTTTCACAAAACTTAACTTTTTTTCAATATAATAGGTAAAAAATGGGAATGTATCATTACTTTTATTTATATTTTTACATTATTTTCTTAGATTTATTGGCTACTTAAGTTTCTTTCTCTGCAAACTGTATTTATAACTTTATTTAATTCTTTCTTATCTGAACTATTTGTAAATTACAGAAATTAGCCCTTTGTCATATGTGTTGCAAATGCCCTCCCAGTTTGCCAGTGGTCTTCAGTTTGACTTATGATACACTTGCTAAACCAGAATCTTTGACTTTTATTTAGTGAGATGTATCAATCTTTTTCTGTGTAGCTTCTTAGTATTAATATATAAACTATGGTTTTCCTTCATATGAACAATCATAACCATCATAAAATACTATGGGCCAGGCATGGTGGGTGGCTCGTGTCTATAATCCCAGCACTTTGGGAGGCAGAATAGGATTGCTTGAGGTCAGCCTGAGGCAACATAGGGAGACCTTGTCTCTACAAAAATTTTTTTAAATGCTCTGGGTGCGGTGGTGTGCACCTTAAATTCCAACTACTGGGAAGGCTGAGATCAGGAATTCAAGGTTACAGTGAGCTATGATCAGGCCACTATACTCCAACCTGGATGACAAAGCGAGACCCTGTCTTTAAAAAAATATAAAATGTAATGGAAGAGAAAACCCACTCACAAAATTAACAAAAAGATCATTTAATCTAGAAACAAACTTAAACCATAGCAGAACATACATGAAGAAATCTTTTAAAACTATTTGATACTAAGAAGGCAAAGATTTCTTGGACAATATATAAAAAGCACTAATCATGAAAGAAAATTTGATAAATAGGACTTATTCAAAATTAGTTATTTTTGCTCATCAAAAGATAGCATTAAGAAAATGAATAGACATGCCACAGAATGGGGGCAAAAATTCTCAATACTTCTAAGTGATGAACTTGTATCCAGAATATATAAAGAACCTCTGAAATCAACATTTTATAAAAGTGAACTACCTAATATAAAAATGGGCAAAAGACTCAAGCAGACATTTCACAGAAGATACACAAGTGGTCAATAAGTACATAAAAAGGTTTTGTATACCATTAATTATCAGTAAATGCATATTAAAACATAGTGATATACTATTACAAATTAAAACCATTGAGATACCCACTAGACTAGCTAAAGTAAAGATTGATTCCACCAAATATTTATGGGGATGTAGAGCAACTGGAACTCTCATTTATTGCTGATGGAAATGCAGAACAGACAACTAACTTTGAAGAACTATTTCTTATAATATTTACCTTATGTGCCGGAAGGTCCCAAGACCTCCCCCAAGGTTTGATGGTTTGCACAGTACCCGGCATGTCATCATACTCATGGCTCTATGACTTAATTACAGCAAAAGGATACAAAGCACAGTCAGCAAAGGGAAAGGTGAATGGGGCAAAATCCAGGGGAGACCAGGTACAAGCTTCCAAGGGTTCTCTTTCCTGGAGTCACACAAGACACTCTTCCCCTAGCAAGAAATTGTGTCAACGTCTGAGAAATGTTACTAACCAGGGAAGCTCGTTAGCGATTCAGTGCCCAGGGTTTTTATTGGGGGCTGATCACACCCTCTGTTCAGTGGAAATCTAAATTCCAGATTCCCAGAAGGAAAGCAAGTATTCAGCATAAACCATATTGTTGTCATAAACACTTTAGGCACAGTGAGCCATTGTTATCAGGGTGGTGGGAATCCTCCCAAAATCCAAGATCCAAGTTTCCAGACATTAACCAAGGGCCAGCCTTATAAACAGGCCTTTTTAAGGATAAACATCATATTAATATTAACTTTTTCTGCATATATTTACAACCCAGCATTTCACTCTCTAAGTATTTACCAAGATAAATGAAAGTATAATACATGTCCACCAAAAAAAAAAAAAATTGATGTAAGAATTTTCATAGCCAAAGCTTGAAACATCCCATATATTCAACATCTGGAGAATGTATAAATAAGTTGTAGTATATTTTGGAATACTATTTAGTGATTAAAAAGAGCTAACTACGATACATTAAAAACAGTTATGTTTTTAATGTGAATCTCAAAAACAGTTATGTTAAGCAAAAGAAGCCAAACAAGAGTGTATACTGTGATTTAATTCATGTGAAGTTAAGAATCAACAAAACTGATGTATAATTTCAGAAACCAAAATGTGATTGCCTGGGAGCAGAGAAAGAAATGAATTGGAAAAGAGCATGAGAGAATATTCTAGGATAATAGAAATGTTATATATCTTGTTTTGTGGTGGTTACATGGATGTAAAAAGTTCTCAAAAGTCATCAGACTTAATGCTTAATGGTTAATACGGTTCATTGTTAATTACACGTCAATTAAAAATAACTACTAAGGAACATTGCAAAATAGGTGGAAAATACATAGTTGAATATGAAAAATACTTTGTAAAGATGTCAGTTTTCCCTAAATTAGTATAAACCAAAGTGTTCTCAATCAAAATACCAACAAGTTGTGCCTTGATCTTTGTTTTTGAACTTAATAAAATATTCTCAAGTTCACCTGGAATTACAAGCCAAGTTTATTGAGACTGTGAAGGGAATTTAGAGAATTTGGGCTAAATTTAAAGGATGAGTATGATTGAAATGGTAACAAATGGGAATAGAGATAAAAGAAATATCATGGACACTATTGACAAAGGCAAAGACAACTGTAAAGGGAAAAGATTGATCCATTAATATTAGAGTTTGGAATGTTGGAAGAAAAAAGTAAGAACAGTGCATAGTTATGGTGAGGCTTTGAGGCTGAGCTATTTTCTAAGATACTAGGGATTCACCATATTGTTTTAATTGCATAATGGTATAATTAGATATGTGTTTTAGGTAGCCAGTTCTAGTGATGCTGTGGATAATGAGATGAGGAGGGAAGAAATTAAATACTGTGTACTTTCAGGGCTTTTTGCTTTAGTTCATAATGCCCATTTAACCTACTATGCCCTTCTCACTCTGTACCTGTCAAATCCTTTTTATTCATCATGTGCCTTTCCCTTAAACAAGCACACACACAGAGACACACACACACATTCTCCTATAATAACTGCATTCTGTCTTGTAGATTGTAAGGTAATAAAGGCTGTAACTGTCCTTTTCCCCTTTATTTGTATACACATATGATTATTTTTCTCTTCTTTTTCCATCACCCATCCCTTCACGTCAACTGCCGGTGTCTTATAGATAGCAGTTACTTAGTGAATGCTTATTATTGAACTAGAGACTCCATATGAGAACTCTTTAGAGTCTAAGAGTGATAGAGAAAGATTGAAAAAAAAAAAGTGATGAATTTGAGGGTGATTTAGTGGGCAGAAGTGACATCATGCAAGAGAGGAGTTGAAAATACTAAAGGTTCTAACTGTGGAGATTGAGAAAGTGGTGATGTCATGAAGAATGCCCACATGTGAGAGTAATAAGCAGAGTAAGAGGTACCAACAAAAGAAACAATTAAAGGAAGTCATAAAAAATATCACAGATTATTTTGACTTTTAATTGGGGATACTGAGGAGGAAAGCTTGAAATCATTTATAGTGTATTTCCTTACCTTTGTAACTTTTACCTTTTAATTTTTGTAGATATTTTAAGATAAAATATAAAATGTGAACCTGAGAACTTTTTTACATTTAACATTATGGAAATATCTACTTCTAAAATGTTATGTATATATATTGCAATGATTTTGTAATAGATGCTCAAGTAGGAAGGGAAAGATAGAAGTGTGAGTTTGTGTGTGTGTGTGTGTGTGTGTGTGTGTGTGTGTGTGTGTGTGTGTGTTGGCCTGGGAAAATGACATCCTGAGTGTGTGTGTGTGTATGTGTGTGTGTGTTGGCCTGGGAAAATGACATCCTGAAAGGACAGAAGAATAAGAGCAGTACTGAAAATAGCTAAATTAAAGGTTGTTTTTCTGTCATCACACACCAGATATGGAGAGTAGTAAAAGCAGACAGATGGACAGTTCTGTTAGTTTTGGAGTGTGTGAATAGAGAAAAGAAACATTCTGTTCCTTTTATTCAGAAAAGGAATTTCTAGACTAACTTACTAGTATCAGTAATAAGTTTCATATTCTGACCAAAGAAACATTTTTTTTACCCTGGGGATAATGACTCATGCTCTTCTCAGAATTTTGCTTTTGTGGAAACTAAAGTGCAGTCATAAATACAGCGCTGTTATTTGGATCTTAGTGGTACTGATACTATTGTGAGTAGACTAGTAATGGGTAAGAACACTAGTATTATAAACCCAGTTGTAACAAAGGAACCAAGCATGTTTTAATTAGCTGATTCTAGGAGCTGTGAAAGTAGATTTTGTAAAAACTAATAATTCAATGGTTGTAATTTTGTGAATTATACAATAAAAATAGGACCCATAATTTTAGGTTTTTAATACTCGTTATTTTGAGGGGTTTGTGTCAGAAGGTAAATTTCTAACTTCTAATATTGACAGTGGAGATAATTTAAAGTATTTTTTCTGTGTCTTTTTTCTTATATCCCTCAGAATTGCTATGAGACCATCAAATTCTAATCACACATAGACCATAAGGCTACTGTCAAATAATAGAGATTATGTGAAACTTTATATTCCAGTTTTAACCTTAATCTTGTAGTTTAAGAAATAGAGGTTTGAGTGTGCTCTTTATATACCATAAACCACATCAGGATACTTTATCACACATTCATCCCTGTAATTACTGTTGTTGGGCACATATGCAAGTCTTTGTTAATGTCTTTCACAATCTCTCTCTCCAACCTAGGAACTCTCCCTCCTTTCTTCACTTTAATCTTTGCAATCATTCCCTTTCTTGAATTACCTCTTTAACCACTCCCTAGTGAAGGCTTAGAATTCTAGCTCTTAAAGTTCCCTTTTTCAAACTTTCTTATATCTCCTTCTGTGCCTTTATTTTAATTTCAGCAAAAGTTAGCTAATGAATCATAATGTGTGAAACAGTTGTTGGGATAATAGCTTAATGACTTATGTTAAATAACTAGTTTGAAAGTTTTTATCAGTTGATAAATTCTATAAAGAAGCACTTTAACTCATTAAATTATTACAAGTAATTTATTATTTAACTTTATGCCTTGGGTGGTTAATTAATGACATACACATCATCAATGAATAAAAATGTCAACATTCTACTTACTGATCACTTAATGTTGCTGGTGTTACACAGTTAAACCCATTTCTGATTGTCATTCTCATCATTGTCTTTTTAAGGTATAGAAACAATGATATAATTTCCAAGATACTTGGTACATTGTACTATGCCACAAGTGTAAATAAATAGTAAATATTTGGAAGGGAAAAATACAGACCATATACTAGGCTGGCATATTGGATGTTGTAATCCTAGCACTCTGGGAGGCCGAGGTGGGAGGATCACTTGGGGTCAGGAGTTTGAGACCAACCTGAGCAAGAGTGAGACCCCATCTCTACTAAAAATAGAAAGATTGGGTGTGGTACACACCTGTAGTCCCAGCTACTTGGAAGGCTGAGGCAGGAGGATCACTTGAGCCCAAGAGTGTGAGGTTGCTGTGAGCTAGGTTGACACCACCCCACTCTAGCTCTGGCGACAGAGCAAGACTGTGTGTGTGTGTGTGGGTGGGTGTGTGTGTGCATACTAATATTTCTCTCCCACCATTAAATGAATTCTGTAGTACTTTGCCTATATTGCATTGTTTAAAAGATTGATTTTTAAAAAAACATATCTATGTTTACGTGACTTCACATTGTTGCTATCATTTGTAAAACTACTACTTTTCATATCTTGGCTAGGTTGACACATGTGCTGAAATTAAGCTCTCTGATTGCACTTCTGGGAGATCTGTGTTCCTTCCTTGCCAAACAGCCATCCTACATTACTTTAGGTTTTATTGTAGTAAAATAGCCCTTTTACCAGAGATCAAATACTGAAGGATAATAAATCACTATTAAGGTTGTTCAACAATTGCTTGTAATGAAGTTTTTCATTATTACTAATGTAATACTAGAGTATTCTGTTATTGCCAGAAAATGGGACAGATGGCAAGCAGTTACATCAGAATATAATGTTATTATTTGGTTTTTATTATTGAAAAGGCAGTGTACTTTAAATCAAGTTTCTACTGTATTTTCTATCTTTCTTCCAATGTTATAACATCCCAAATAGAGTTGGGGAGTATTTACTGAACAAATAATACCATATCTTATATTTATTAGAGTGTAATTTGAATAAAATGGAACATTTTTGCAAGTAGTTCTCTATGGGTTCATCTGATTGAGTTAAATAGAACTGAGAAACACTTGTTTTAGCCAATAAATTTGGCATTTGAAATGGACAGGTTAAGAATAGACATTAGTAATCACTTTAAATTAAATAAAATTTCAATATAGTATACATTCTGTGCTTTGTATCTGTAAGAATACCAGCAATATATTAGTATGGAATAAGATGAAAGGTACTTTAAGAGATTATAATAACCTCTAAGAAAGGGAATCAGTTCAAGGACATAGGCTGAAATTGTGATACGGGACAAAAAGATAATAGCAAGGATAGATAAATAACTAGACAAAAATGTCAGGGAATTGATAGATATTCAGTACATCTTGAGCCAGATTGTTTTCAGTGTCTAATCTAATTCTAGTTGTACGTTAAATACTTTGTAAACTATGTTTTATGCCAGTGTATTAACTGATGCTTAATTACGTAATGCAAACCATCAGGGACTATGGCTTGGGATGAATGCAATTAAAAGCAAGGTCCCCCTGGCATTTTTGGTAAAAGCTCATTGGTTAGCTCCTATTTCCACACTACACAGTACTGAAATTGGAATGACAACAGAAGACTGGCATGGTCCCTCCCCTGCAGAATTAATATACACATTCAAGAAGTACTCTATATTTTAAACTAATCTTTCTATTTGATTCACTTACCAGTAGGCTGTTTTCCTGCTGCAAAGCAAATTGGTGGAGTCCATTTACACCTCCTCCTTAGTCTGTCAGTATTGGCAGAATCACCACCATGATCACAGCAGCACAGTCCAGACCTTGTCATTCAATTTTGAAAATATTGTCCTTGCAACAGCCAAATAGGGCAATGATATATGAATGTCTGCTTTGCTCGTTATTTGTGCCTGGGAGTATGTAATCATAGGGACAGACATCATAGCTACAGTGTTATGACACTTGGCCTCAGGAAATAGGGAATGCTATTAGGGACAGTAGACCATGATGCAGCTTTATGATTGGTCCCTGATTCTCTTCCCCCCAGATCAATTTGGCCTTCTGACAGATAGCACAGATAAATTTGTTAAATTTGGAATGTTGATCAAAAATGAAAATAATACTCCAAAGAAACCTGGGAAACGTATCTGGGTACAATTAGGTGAATATATTGTCTGCTACTATCCCCAAAGTTTCTAGCTTTTTATCTTTATTAGACCAGACTAGACTAAAAATCTTATATTTTGACATTTTGGTGTAGGGTTTTTTTTCTCTCTCTCTCTGTGATACAAACTGTTATGTTTAACCACTTCGGTATGAGCGTTGACTATAGATTATAGTCGACAGCCACAGATGAACGCACACAGCCAAATGTCGATTTTAGCCAACAGCCGTGATGTGACTTTTCTAATTTTTCATTTATCAAAATAAAATTGTGAACATTTAAAAATAACATAATGAAAACATATATGTATATGTTACCTATTCTGATTTACATTACAAGTAAAGCTGCCTGTAAAGTAAAACAAGCTTTTAGTACTTTAAAGCTTTCCTCATCACACAAGAGCAAAATGAATTCGTCATCAATGCACAGCACAAACTATCATGCAGACTATGAGTGCCAGCTGTGGGCAGGGTTTTGCACCTGGTGAGCACCATACCAAAGTGGTTAAGAAAGATAAAGGAATTGGTTATACTGAGAAACCTGTAACTGACCCAAGTTTCGCTTGATGATGACAGTACTATATAAGGTTTGTGAGAAAGACTCATCTTTTCTTCATTATCAAGACAATAAGGTTCATTACTGGGATGCAGGCAAGTTTTAATGCATCTAGATACTAGAGGAGTACCACCAGAAAGAATGGTACTTGAATGTAAGTCCCTTTAGAGGCCAAATTATGTCCTCATCCCATGACATAAGGAAATAAGGTAGCCATTACAGAAACATCTTGCCGTCAGCTTATTACAAGTCTTCAAAAGAATGTCTTCAAAAGGTGAGCTAGAATACAGGTTGCTAGTGTTACCTTTTTCTAGATTCTGTAGAAAAAACAGTTTTTCCTCTGCTCTCATACCACAACACTCAATAGTGAAGACTTCTGTGGTCATTGGTTACCAAGCTGTGTGTGGGGATTTCTCCCCAAAACAACCAATCAATTCCACAGCATTTTCTTCAGTGGACACCAGCTGGATGTCCTCTGATTTAGTTCAATTCTGATACTGTCTAGTTGGAGATACTGTCAGATCCAACAGATTGAGAGCTCAGTCCCACAAGGCTGCCCCCCAACCTCCAATTTCCCATGCCAATCCCAAGCCCCAGGTTGTCTTACCTGTAATCTGAATAGTTTATAAATTGGGCATTCCATTACTCCCTCCTTGGGTTTGACTAATTTGCTAGAGTAGCTCACAGAACTAAAGGAAACATGTTTACCAATTTATTGTGAAGGATATTACAAAGGATATGATGAAGAGATACATAGGACAAGGCATGTGGGAAGGGGTGCAGAGCTTCCATGCTCTCTCTGGACACTTCACCATCCAGGAAACTCCACATGTTCAGCTATCCAGAATCTCCTTGAACCCAGTCCTTTTTAGATTTTTATGAAAGCTTCATTAAGCGACACAATTGATTAAATCATTGGCCATTGGTAATCAGCTTAACCTTCAGCTACTCTCTCCTCCACAAAGGTTGTGAGTGGAGGGTTGGGCTGAAAGTCCCAACCCTTTAATCTTGCCTTGGTCTTTCTGGTGACCAGCACCCATCCTGAATCAAGCTAGGGGCTGTTGCCATCAGTGAACTCATTAGCATACAGAAAAACACTTAGCACCTTGGAGAGTCCAAGGTTTTTAGGAGAGTCCAAGGTTTTTAGAGTTGTATGCCAGAAGGGATGGAGACCAGATATATATCACAGTATCATATAGATGTTCTTAATTTAAGATGTTAATCTGGATATTCTTAAACTCTTAATGAACTCATCTAGCTGGGCCCTGGATGATGTATTCTTTGGTTTCTTCTTTTTCTTTCAGTTATTAGCAGCCAGGAAACAACTATTTTACAAGTCAGCCAAGTTCAGAATGATGTTTAGCTTCATTATGGCACAGAAGAGTAAAGTTACTTTTGGTAAAGCTCCAGGTTTTTCTTGTTGTTGTTGTTGTTGTTGTTTTGAGTCATGTCTCGTTGCCCAGGCTAGAGTGCTGTGGTGTCAACCTAGCTCACAGCAACCTCAAACTCCTGGGCTAAAGCGATCCTACTGCCTCAGCCTCCCAAGTAGCTGGGACTAAAGGCATGCCCGGCTAATTTTTTTCTATATATTTTTAGTTGGCCAATTAATTTCTTTCTATTTTTAGTAGAGACAGGGTCTCGCTCTTGCTCAGGCTGGTCTCAAACTCCTGACCTTGAGCGATCCGCCTGCCTTGGCCTCCCGGAGTGCTAGGATTATAGGCATGAGCCACTGTGCCCAGCCAGCTCCAGGATTTTGAAATAAAAAGGAAGGAGAGTTGGTTTTAATACTGACTTTCAGTTGAAAAATAGAGACCTTGTTATACGTTTTTAAAAATATGAATTCATCGATCAAGAATGGAACAATGCATGGCTGGCATCATCCTTAAGTTCCAAGTAATAGAGAGTTCTTTCTGAAGTATGTGGGGTACAAGTCTTGTTTATAAAGGGAAATTACAAAGGACCATGAGCTCTATTTTTGGTTATCATCAGTATAGGTTTTTGGTTTTTTTTTTGTTTTTTTCCAGAACATTATAGGGATACAAACATTTAGGTTACATATATTGCCTTTGCACCACCCAAGTCGAAGCTGTTAATACAAACGTGCCCATTCCCCAGACAGTGCACACCACACCCATTAGATGTATATATACCCATCCTCCCCCACTTGCCTGACACCCGATGAAGGTAACTTCTCTATGTGCGCACATAAGTGTTGATCAGTTAGTACCAATTTGATGGTGAGTACACGAGGTGCTTGTTTTCCATTCTTGGGATACCTCACTTAGGAGAATGAGCTCCAGGCTCCATCCAGGATAATACAAGAGGTGTTAGTTTACCATTGTTTTTTGTGGCTCAGTAGTAGACAGTATACTCCATGGTATACATACACCACATTTTATTAATCCACTCATGTATTGATGGGGACTTGGGTTGTTGCCGCATCTTTGCAATTGTGAATTGTGCAGCTATAAACATTCGAGTGCAAATGTCTTTATTATAGAAAGACTTTTTTTTCCCTCTGGGTAGATGCCCAGTAGTAGGATTGCTGGATCAGAGGGTAGTTCTACTTTGAGTTCTTTGAGGTATCTCCATATTACTTTCCATAGAGGTTGTACTAGTTTGCAGTCCCATCAGCACTGTATGAGTGTTGCCATCTCTCTGCATCCATGCCAGCATTTGTTGTTTTGGGACTTTTTGATAAAAGCCATTCTCACTGGAGATAAGTGATATCTCATTGTAGTTTAAATTGTGGTGGGTTTTTGTTTTTTGTTTTGAGACAGAGTCTCACTTTGTTGCCCAGGCTAGAGTGAGTGTCATGGTGTCAGCTTAGCTCACAGCAACCTCAAATTCCTGGGCTCAAGCAATCCTACTGCCTCAGCCTCCTGAATAGCTGGGACTACAGGCATGTGCCACCATGCCTGGCTAGTTTTTTTCTATATATTTTTAGTTGGCCAATTAATTTCTTTCATTTTAAAGTAGAGACAGGGTCTTGGTCTTGCTAGTTTCGAACTCCTGACCTTGAGCAATCCACCTGCCTCGGCCTCCCAGAGTGCTAGGATTACAGGCGTAAGCCACTGCACCCGGCCTGAATTGTGGTTTTGATTTGCATTTCCATGATGATTAGAGATGTCGAGCACTTTTTCATATGTTGGCCATTAGTCTTCTTTTGAAAAGTTTCTCTTCATGTCCTTGCCCTTTTTAATGGAGTTTTGTTTTGTTTTGCTATTTTCCTGATTTCTATACAGTTATTAGCCCTTTATCAGACGTGTAGCATGCAAATATTTTCTGCCGTTCTGTAGGTTGTCTGTTCATTCTGCTGATAGTTTCCTTGGCTGTGCAGAAGCTTTTTAATTTGATCTGATCCTTTTTTGTTATTGCTATGATTCCCTTTGGGGTTTTCTTCATAAATTCTTTGCCTAGGCTGATGTCTATAAGAGTTTTTCCAACATTTTCTTCTAGAATTCTTAGGATTTCATGCCTTAGATTTAAGTCTGTTATCCATCATGAGTTGATTTTTGTGAAAGGTGAGAGGTGTGGATCCTGTTCAGTCTTCTACATGGGGCTATCAAATTTTCACAGCACCGTTTATTGAATAAGGATTCTTTTCCCCAGTTTATGTTTTTGTCTGCTTTGTCAAAGATCAGATGGCTATGTGAGGATGGTTTTATATCTGGGTTCTCAGTCCTGCTCCATTGGTCTGTGTCTCTGTTCTTATGCCAGTACTATGCTGTTTTGGTTACTATCGCCTTGTAGTATAGCTTGAAGTCTGGTAAATTGTTGCCTCCTAATTTGTCCTTTTTGCTTTTTTGCTTTTGCTATATGGGGTCTTCTGTGGTTCCACATGAAGTGTAGAATTACTTATAAGCTTGTTGTGAAAGGTTAAACCTTCAGGACTTTTCTCTTTGTGTTCCACAGGGGCTAAAATTTTACATAGCAGGAAATTAGAATAACATTTATTTTATGTATTTTGCATTTCCTTTATATTAGACTACACTTCCTTGCTGCATTCATCTTGTCATTTATCTCATTGGTTAAATTTTCATTGAGGCAATCAGGTGCATAGACTTTTATTTTCACTGTCTTAAGTATACACTTGGGCCTTAAATGGAGGAGATACAGCTGCCAAACTTAAATTGTTTCTCTCTTTATATAAAAGATACCACCTTATGATTATTTGTATAAGTAAAATACCTTTTTTCTAATTAAAAAATTACCTCCTACATTATGCCAAATTTCCTTTAAGTATTGCTTCAGTGAACTAAGTAATTAATGTCTTACAAAGTGTGGGAGATCTTGCACGATAATATCTACTATCTATTTACAACAAGCCTGAAACTATAAAGTTCTGGCTCCTTTCTGGACACATGGATCTAGATAACATTGATACAATAGATAAGAGAGAGGAAACCTTTATTGAATTTCCATGTTTCAAGCATTATGCTAAGGACTTTACATATATTATATCATTTAATTTTTATAACATCACTGTGCATTAGTAACTATGTTTACTTGCCTTTTACAAATAAGAAAACACCCTTCAAATAAGCCTACCCTTTTTGAGGAAATCTTAAGAATTGCAGAGTTTTCTCTAGGGTCTGACAATGATGGAGTACTGATCTGAACTAAAGCAAAACACTCTGATTGGACCATTTCTGCTTAAGACTAGGCTGAGTTAACATACGTTATTCTCTTGTTATTAAATATGAAATAATGCATGCATTATTTCATGACAGAAAATAAATACATACATACTAAATAATATGGCTGAAAAAATCTAGAGATTTTCAAAATGTTTTCAGGCTCCTTGGTTATTCATTTGCTACAGATGTTAAAGATGTTAAAGTTCAAGTCACTAAGACTCTCTTTGTGGTATGGTTAGCTTTTGTCCTTTTCTTTGGCCAGAAAGAGGCATCCCTGATCCTGTCCACCTGTCTTATCAGTACATGCCATTGGTGGGCTGGTTAATAAAGAGGAATCAAAGAATTAGAGACCAAGTATTCCACTACCTGAAAAAAGGCAAAATGTTAAATTTTTTTCATTATAAGTATTAGTCATTCTTCCAGTTATGTATTTTGAAATCATCATTAACCAAATACTGTCATCTTGATCTAAAAATGTAAATAGGGTTTTTAGAGTTGCCTGATTTACGATTGTCTTCTGACTGCGTACTGCTCATTTTATATGAAACCATGATAATCTGCCTTGACTCCCTCAGGAAGATGAGAAAAATATTTACTAGAAAAGTCTTTATCAGTATGGAATCATTTGTGTCAAATTATATAATATCATGAATATCTCTTAATGTATTTTCCACATTGTTCACTACATTTGCTTTTCCTCATAATCTTATCTCTCAAACCTTCACCTTTATTAATGTTTAGTCTCCTTTTGAGCTTAAATGTTAAGAAATTTTAATTTCTCCTATTACACACTACAATTTGAATTTTTAAAGTTCAAATTAAGAAGATTAGTGACTACATATTTCAGGATTTGGTATGGTTTCTTTATATATCTTTATACAATACAAAATTTAAAATTCATGATTTATCTAATCTGAAATCAAATATTTATTCTATACTATAGTGCATTAATGGTTCTTTACCACATTTGATTTTGCTGTTCAAACTGGATTGTTTTAACCCACATTGTTCACATTTACTGATAATCAAAAGTCTACATTGCTGTGTCTATTGCTTACCTAGGCTTTAATTATTTGTCATTTTTTAAAAATCCATTAGCACAGATCCTCACTAAGCTCATCCATTAACCTCATATTAAGGAGATCTTTCTTATATAATGCATTAAATCACTGAAAAGTATTTTCATAACACCTTTCATAGCACTGTAAATATGCATTTAATAGTGAAAATTAACTGCAGCCCTTACTAAAGGAATTTGAATTTTCTACATACTATTCAAGAGAACTTTATTTTTTACCCTGAAGTTGCAAAGGTCTTTCTGTCTAGCTAAAAGCATGAGTTAAACCTGTTTTCTTATGGTCAGTTTGCAAAGGTCAGTGAAGGGCAACGCTTTGAAACAGATAATATGCATCCTTCCAGACCTAGTGTATATTACAGCTGTCCTTCTGGACTCACTCCAGCAACAGCTTAGTGACTCTTAGAGGAAGAGAATTTTAGAGGCCCTAACTAGGGATCAAAAAATTGTACTGAAGGACACTTGCTTCCCATGCTTCTCCACTGCCGTAAGATTTGTTTAAAAGCATGCCATTCCTTGAATCCAGTTGGTCTTTGAGAGCTTTTGATTTTCCTTTACCCCAAGGTATCTTATCCATCTTTTTCTTTCTATTCCTTTTGCTTCCTCTCTTTGTTCAGGCCCTTGTTGCATTTTCCCTGGGGTAATTTCAACAATTTAATTTTTCTACTTATTCTTCTATACTCTAGGATTATAGTGACCCCTCCCAAACCTCCAAAAAAGACCCTATCCTGAAAAAGTTCACAGTCTGGTAGGAAGTCAAATATGGATATAGATCATTTGAATAAGAATGTGTTAAGGTACAGTAATAGAAATACATGTAAGAAGCAGTGATGATAAGAAAGGGAGTAATTGACTCTAGGAATAAAGTAACTTCAAGTCCAGTAAATAAGACCATTGAATTATTAACCCAGATGTTAATTGTGTTGTTTCAGTAGCAAATGTAGAGGGAAGTTTTTGTTCTCCTGTTCTAAATCAGACTAAAGATTCATTTGGTAATTTCAAAATCAGGAAAGGTTATTTTTATTTTCTAGTTAATGTGTAGTGGGTGAGAGAACCTTCTCTCCCCCCTCTGGGGCTTCAAAATTTGAGTCTGAGAAATAAACTTGACAGGAGACAGATTAACAGAGAAAAAGGCATGTAAATTTATTATATGCATATGCATTGGGGTCTCACAAAGTATAAGACTCAAAGAGGGACCAGATGGTAGAAGCTTAAATAGCAATTTGAACTACAGAAAGAAATAGGGGCTTAAAGGCTCCTGGAGGGTGGTGGTGACAAGCTATCTGAGGGTAAGGGGAGGAACTTCACAGTGAACAAAGATTGTTTTACTATGCAGATAAAGTTTCTCAGGTAGCAGCTCTCAGAAGGATAGGTAAAAAGTCTGCCTGGTTATGACTTTCCTCTCCTGTAATAATAGTTAATCTTTTCTGGTTAATGTAGATTCAAGGGAGGGGGGGTCACAATCACATTCCTTCTAGAGGAACTTCCTTTAGTCAGATAAGGGAAACTTCAGAGAAAGCCCTTTCTTCACTTTGGTAGAGAAAAAGCATTCTAGAGACAGGGGTGCAGGGGAAGGTCAGAGAGACCTTGGTTCTGAAACTGCTTCTTTAAGTTCAAAGAACTTAGCATGTCAAATCACCATGCTTTGGAGTATCATTTTCTGAGCCCAAACATGAGCAAATAAAGAGATTAACTGAGCCACAAAACTAAACATTAATCTAAGAATGTGAGTGGAAAACGTCAACATGATTCTAAATATACACCTTTGTAAATGTGTCACTTAAAAATCAGAAACAAGTATTTGTAAAGCCACCGATCATTCAAACATTTAAGCAGCTTCTATATTTGTGGAACATAGATACCTAGAAACTACAGGCTGCTTATTTTAGCAAATGGTGCCTGTTTGAGTTGATTAGGCTGCCAGTTGAGTCAGTAATAGATATAGCCCCTAAATTTGGAGAGTTATGCTTCAAACTAGCTTTCTTATTTTTAATGACTTTCTGATGCAGATAATAATGTTGATGTTTTTAAAACATAAGTGTTTTAAACATAATACACTTCTGATATTGAAATCTGAATTTAAAATATAGGAAACATACTTTTTGTATATTTTAAAGTAATCAAGTCAGAAAATATCTTTGCATCTTAAGCTATGTTTATAGAGACCCATAACCCACAGTCAAGTAATAGTTTTCTGTACTCTGCCTTGGTAATATTGACTCTAGAATATTGTACTATATTTCCTTTGCCATATTTTAAGATGAATATTAGCAAAAGAGCACATCCTGTGATGACAAAGATGATGATGGTAAATTATCTTGCTTGAATTATGGTTAAAGCACTGGGGGTAAAATGACCTAGGGGAAGTTCTTATAGCTTCTAAATATGTGATGAGATAGAGAAAGCAAAACTGTGGCAATAAAGAAGATAATTTAGGAGTAACAACGTTTAGGGACAGCTTCATAAGTACTCCACAAAAAGTTCCATATCAGATAGTGAGCTCTCAACAATGTAAGTACTCAATTAAATGACTTCTGAGATACTTTCCTATTTTAAGATTTTTACCTTCTCTGGCTTAACATTAATGTTTTTTTCCTGTCCGCCTCCCCCCTGCAAATAATTTAGGTTGACTCTGTAGGATTGTGGTTGCAGAGACAAGTTGGGGATAACTTCTTAGCCAGTTTGCATTTAGGAAATTCTCCAGCTGATTCAGGTGATTCTGATATCAGGGGTCAGTGAACTTTTTTTCTGCAAAAGTCCAGATGGTGATATTTTAGGTTTTACAGGCCATATGGTCTCTATAGCATCTGTTCAACTTTGCTATTCTAGTGCGACGGTATCATTGATATATGTAAACACAGTTTGTTAGCTGTGTTCCAGTAAACTTTATTTACAAAGGCAGGCGGTAAGCTGGATTTGGCCTATGGGCCATATTTTGATCACCCTCGGCTTGAATGAGGAAATCTAGAAATAGAATTCTGATATAAATGGAGAAAGACTTTCAATTTATGGATTAAAAAACAAGTTATCAAGATTTTGTTGTCTTCTTAGACTGAAAGAGTGCACATTAAATGTTCAAAATATTGAATTGCCTAATGAATTATAAGCCTTCCAGTATAAAAAAGTCACGTGACAATGGAGAGTCTGAGTCTCTTTTCTACTCATCATTTATACTACTTATTTTGTGCTTAAAGGTGTCTTTTACTCCTGCTGAGCAGTAGCATCTACCCCAAATGGACTATTAATGCAGACCTAGTTCTTATCAAGAAATAAACGCAGGTTCAGGCCCTCTAAGAACCAAAAGATTTTCAGTACTTCCTGCCTAAACATGATAATTTTTTTTTTATTTCAGCATATTATGGGGGTACAGATTTTAAGGTTTCAATAAATGCCCTTTCCCCCCTCCCCCCACAAGTCTGAGTTTCCAGCATGACCATCCCCCAGATGGTGCACATCTCACTCATTATGTATGTATATACCCTCCCCCCTGCCCAATACCCTGTTACTGTAGTACCTATGTGTCCACTTAGGTGCTACTCAGTTAATACCAGTTTGCTGGTGAATATATGTGGTGCTTTAAACATGATAATTTTTTTTTTTTTTTTTTTTTTGAGACAGAGTCTCGCTTTGTTGTCCAGGCTAGAGTGAGTGCCGTGGCGTCAGCCTAGCTCACAGCAACCTCAAACTCCTGGGCTCGAGTGATCCTACTGCCTCAGCCTCCCAGGTAGCTGGGACTACAGGCATGCGCCACCATGCCCGGCTAATTTTTTATATATATATCAGTTGGCCAATTAATTTCTTTCTATTTATAGTAGAGACGGGGTCTCGCTCTTGCTCAGGCTGGTTTTGAACTCCTGACCTTGAGCAATCCGCCCGCCTCGGCCTCCCAAGAGCTAGGATTACAGGCGTGAGCCACAGCGCCCGGCCTAAACATGATAATTTTTAACAGTAATTTTAACTCCAGAATAAAGAAGGAAACAAAAATCTCTGATTATCAAACTATGTGTCACATACTTTGTGCTCTTAAGGTCATAGAGCAGAGCCTCTCATATCATCATTTGGTCTTTCAGCCTTTAGTTTATAGACTATTGTAAAATGGTGATCATGTTTATGCTAACTAAAGATGAATAACAAAAGGAGGTGCTACTATAATCAGGCAGGCTTGCCTCAGCTGGCAAATGACCCTTGACTGCTAGAAAACAAGGGACTGGGAGCATTCAACACTGTAGGGTTGTTGGTTTTAGGGCCAGAAACACATCCCCTATGCCCATCCCCTGTCCCCATCCCCTGCCAAATTTCTCTATAATCCTAAAGAGCTTTGCATGTTTTAGTATAGCAGAGTAATTGGTGTATATAATGAGGACTGTAACTCACCAAAAAAGAGTGAATTGTGAATTATATATATAATTTTCTAAGAAAACAGGACTGCCCTAATTGAAATAATTTATCATTTAGATATATAGAAAATTAGGATAAGCAAAACCAGTTTATTTCCTGAGTTCTGGTTAGTCATGATTTGTTGTTTTTTATATCTATATATATATATATATAGAGAGAGAGAGAGATTCCTAGCATTCTGAACTCAAAACTTCAATAGAGTAGTTTTTTAAACCTTAAACTATTTTATTTTTAGTAAATACATTTTTAATTCTGCGACCTAACACCTCCAAATTGGAGAGATTAGTATTTCAAAAATTAATTTTATAGTGATTTATCCCCTGCTATTGCTTTTCAAATGAGTTATTTTTCTTTGTAAATAGAAGAACATGCATTTAAATTTGATAATTCTATCTTCTTCATCAACATTTAGTTTTTCCTACAGTCTAAAAGACCTTTTATTTACAATGTTATGTACTCTGATTTCTTTCTTTGTTTCCTTTTCCTTTCCTTTCCTTTCATTTCCTTTCCTTTCCCTTTCCCTTTCCCTTTCCCTTTTCCTTTTCCCTTTCCTTTCCTTTCCTTTCCTTCCCTTCCCTTCCCTTCCCTTTTCCTTTTCCTTTTCCTTTTCCTTTTCCTTTTCCTTTTCCTTTTCCTTTTCCTTTTCCTTTTCCTTTTCCTTTTCCTTTTCCTTTTCCTTTCCTTTCCTTTCCTTTCCTTTCCTTTCCTTTCCTTTCCTTTTCCTTTCCTTTCCCCTCCTTTCCCCTCCTTTCCCCTCCTTTCCCCTCCTTTCCCCTCCTTTCCCCTCCTTTCCCCTCCTTTCCCCTCCTTTCCCTTCCCCTTCCCTTCCCTTCCCTTCCCTTCCCTTCCCTTCCCTTCCCTTCCCTTCCCTTCCCTTCCCTTCCCTTCCCTTCCCTTCCCTTCCCTTCCCTTCCCTTCCCTTCCCTTCCTCTTTCCTTTCCTCTTTCCTTTCCTCTTTCCTTTCCCCTTTCCTTTCCCCTTTCCTTTCCTTCTTTTTTTTCTTGAGGCAGAGTCTCACTCTGTTGCCGGGGCTAGAGTGCTGTGGCTTCAGCCTAGCTCACAGCAACCTGAAACTCCTGAGCTCAAGCAATCCTCCTGCCTCAGCCTCGCAGGTAGCTGGGACTACAGGCATGTGCCACCATGCCCGGCTATCTGATTTCTTAATGTTAGAGATTTTTTTCTAAATTCTGAGAATTGATAACATGTAGTTTTTACACTTTAATTTTCATTTGATTATGTCCTGTATTTGAAAAGCAATTTTTTAAAAAAAAGAAATATGAGAGAATTTTTAAAATCATGAAAAATGTTATTTTTTAGCTTAAACTCCTTCAGGGACTCCTTTTTACTAACAGTGTGCAACATAAAATTCAAACTCTTTAACGTGGTTTTATTATCTGACCCCTGCCTACCTTTCACCCCTTCCTTCCATGTCACATACCCCACCTGTTCCCATGCACTTTACACTCAAGTAATAAAAATAGCTCATATTGCAGGGAACGGGCAGCATTCTTTATGGTCTGTGCTTTGTGCACGCATAACCCTTTCATCAGTTCTCTTTGAAATTCCTACTAATCTATAATATTCTACTGAAACTTTACCTCTCTGAAGCCTTCCTTTAACCTCCTCAGGCTTTTCCATATTCCGTCTTGTAACAATTATAACATTGTTAAAGTTGTTTCCCCAATAAACTGAGTCCCTCCACAACAGAAAGGAAGCATCTTACTTACCTTTGTTTTCCTACCATGCTTAGCCTGGAGCCTGACATTAAGCAGGTAATTCTGAAAACAGGGAAGGGGGAGGGGTTGACAGGAGAGCTAGCAAGGGATTCCTCACACCTAAGCTGTAGATAGCTATACCATTTAAATAGGAATCTGAGAAATCTGGGGAACTGGAAGCAGCTGAGAAAGCACGAGCATCTGAACCCCTTATTATTCTAGGCCTGTGTGTGAGCCTTGCATTATCCATGCTGCCTTCAAGCATTATTAGCACTTGAAACTGGCACTGTTTTATGGACTCCTTGTGTACTTGACTTCTGAGTAAAAGAAACAAAATCCCTTTTTCCTATCCCCATCTGGTGCCATCTCTAGATAATTTCTAATAGTTTAAAGAGGTGATGTTGGTAATACTTCACAAATCTATTAATAACTATTTACCATTTATTGAGTGCTTACTGTGTGCTGACCTCTTTTTGCTCATGTATTTTTCATATATTACCTCATTTAATCTTCACAACAATCCAGCGAAGTAGACACTATTATCCCAATTTAACAAATAAGGGTAGAAAATGAGGTTGAGTGAACTGAACTAAACTGCCCAAGGCCACATAACTATTAACTAAGGGAGCTAGCATTTGAATCTAGTGTATTCACCACCAGTGAATATTGCCTAACCATAACTGAAGTCCAGATAGCAGCATGGTCAAAGTAAGGGCTGAAAAAATCATCTAGGCCAGGCACGGTGGCTCATGCCTATAGTCCTAGGACTCTGGGAGGCCAAGGCGGGAGAATTGCTTGAGGTCAGGAGTTCAAGACCAGCCTGAGCAAGAGGTAGACCCCGTCTTAAACTAAAAAGAGAAAAAAATTAGCCAGGCGTGGTGGTACGTGCCTGTAGTCCTAGCTACTCCAGAAGCTGAGTCAGGAGGATCACTTAAGCTGAGGAGTTTGAGGTTGCTATGAAGTTAGCTGACACCACGGCACTCTAGCCCAGCAACATAGCAAGACTCTCTCAAAAAAAAAAAAAAAAAAATTATCTAGACCTGGATTCAAAATTCCATTTACTGGTGACAAGTAACTTCACTTCTCTGATCTCAGTTTCCCCATGTGTAAAATGGTTATACCTACCCCCAAAAAGTTACTGCCCACCTAAGTACATGGTACGTACTAAATAATAAATGTTAGCACCATTTGCCTCTTCTACACTTCTCTGTGAGCTCTGGGGTAATGGTTTTTGCAGAATAAGGTCTGGTGTGAGTAAAACAAATAACCATCAGAGTTATCCTCTGTCTTCTGTATAGCACTACCATAATGTCAACCATTGCCATCCAGAATCTCCAAGTGTTTGAATGCTATGATCACATTTGTTCTTTTAACAAAAAGAGTGTTTAAGTATTTAATAGTTAATTATCCATAAATATACTATAGTAGAATAAGAAATAAAATCAGTGATCTGTCTACTATAGCAGATTTCTTTCTCAATAATATTTAGGGAATATATGAGACTCTGTGGGTTGTTATTTATTATATAAAATAGTTGCCCCAGTGGTTCTGTAACAGCTCCATTCAACAAAGAAAATCATAAACACAGCTGCTGTTTTGGTGTAGCTTGTGGTTTTGGTTTTGTTTTCATTTCAGCTTTTTTATGCAGGCAGATCATCATTTAAAGGTAGTCATTTGGTGTTTTCCCTTGCCAAATTTTTTTGCGTATTTTAGAAAGCTTAGCTTAAATCACTTCTATAAGTGTACACACAGACTGACCCATTTGGTCTTTTTATTAGCTGATAAATTTTTCTTAAGTATATGAAATAGGATAATTATATTTTAAATTCTATAATTTCAGTGGCTCTCTTTTATAAATTTGAAGAAAAATATTTTCAACTATCAAAAAATAATTTTTTTATATTCTTCATTATCTTCCAGTTAATTTCTATATTTCCAGAGGTGGGAGGGGGGCTGTAAATTTCTGTTATTCCTATTTCTCACCTCTTTTCGTATGTTAACTCTGAAGCATACCATAGTCATTTGTTTGCAGCTGAGAATTGGTACAACAGAAATGTCTGGTCAGATTAGGCCTTATTATTCTCTTTAGGTCACACTGCTGTGGGGTGAAAGATGGATTATAGGATGTTTCATGGGTTTTGATATTATCTTATAAAAAAAACAACCAAGATTGTTAAAGTCTAAAAATTTCAGGACCTTCAAATCATAATAGCACTTAATAGTTCTTAACATATTACAAATTCTTTTTTTTTTTTTTTTTTTTTTTTTGAGACAGAGTCTCGCTTTGTTGTCCAGGCTAGAGTGAGTGCCGTGGCGTCAGCCTAGCTCACAGCAACCTCAAACTCCTGGGCTCCAGTGATCCTTCTGCCTCAGCCTCCTGAGTAGCTGGGACTACAGGCATGCGCCACCATGCCCGGCTAATTTTTTATATATATATCAGTTGGCCAATTAATTTCTTTCTATTTATAGTAGAGACGGGGTCTCGCTCTTGCTCAGGCTGGTTTTGAACTCCTGACCTTGAGCAATCCGCCCGCCTCGGCCTCCCAAGAGCTAGGATTACAGGCGTGAGCCACAGCGCCCGGCCCATATTACAAATTCTTAACACAAGTGTTTGGGACATTGTACTGACAGGGTTGTGGATCTTATTTGTTTGTAGATCATTTCAATCAGAAGTATTAGGACTAAGTTATTTGAGAAAGTGGATGGATCACTGTAAATTCATCATCATACTTCAGAGAAAATGCATTAATGACACTTTGTATTATTATAAATATATACCTAAATCATACTTTAAGAACAAAATGGTCTAAGATACCACTTCAACAAGAATCAATACCCCAAAATTTCAAAAATTGTTTTAAGAGAGAACAACTAAGCCATGTAATTTCTCATTATTACAGGTTGCAGGTAGAGGTTATAAAAGTAAAAGGATTTGACTTCTCTAAGCTTTATTTATCTTTCAAATAAGAGCAACAGACTCATGTTCTAAAAGATTCTAGCCCAGATTCTTTTGCTTTATAACATAGAAGAGAATGATAAAGATGAAATGTGATGGGAATTTTGGTTTGAATTACAACTTTTCATTCTTCCCATAGCCTCAGCTCTGTCTTGATGAGAGCCGACTAGAAAATCCACTCAAATATAATGTTTTTAAAATGACTTTATTAAATATAATTAAATACACGTGATCTTTGTAATCTGCTGAAATCAATTCTTTACAGCCTCAGAACAGTAGTCTCAATTAAAATATTTAAGATGAATAATTATTACTTATCCTAATCAATTCAAACTACAAAAATGATATTTTATATCTAGCAATGCCATAAGTGTATTCTACAGTTGTTTCTCTTTTAACAGATATTTCCTTTCTTTGGTAGGTTTCTGCTTTGGGACAGACATACATCTAATTCCTTAAAGTAGTTTTATATGTAAAACTTGTAAAGGATCAGAACAATGCCTCCACGACCATCATCAGGTGAACTGTGGGGCATCCACTTGATGCCCCCAAGAATCCTAGTAGAATGTTTACTACCAAATGGAATGATAGTGACTTTAGAATGCCTCCGTGAGGCTACATTAATAACTATAAAGCATGAACTATTTAAAGAAGCAAGAAAATACCCTCTCCATCAACTTCTGCAAGATGAATCTTCTTACATTTTCGTAAGTGTTACCCAAGAAGCAGAAAGGGAAGAATTTTTTGATGAAACAAGACGACTTTGTGACCTTCGGCTTTTTCAACCCTTTTTAAAAGTAATTGAACCAGTAGGCAACCGTGAAGAAAAGATCCTCAATCGAGAAATTGGTATGATATAACTTTCAGCTAAATGGCATTGTCATCCTATTCTAAAATACAAATAACTATGAAGCTCATCTTCTTATTACTAAAATATTTCTGCCTAAACCAGTACCTTTGTAATCTTAATACTTTTCTAAATATAAATCAGTATAAATCTGAAGTATTTTTGACTGCTAAGCTATGGAACTATTTTTATTTACACCTTGATATTATTCTATAAGGTTTTCTTTAAAAAATACCACTTGTGATATTTCATTTGTGAGATAGATTTGTTATATTCCAGTTTTGTTTTATTATTCTTTTAAAAATAATTGATACAGATGTTTGCTGCCTTTGCTCTAAACTGCTGATGATATTATCTTTTATATATTAAAAATATTTGGGACCTCGTCAGCTCTTAAGAAATATATATTCATCAAAAAATTTTTTAATCCAGAGAAACTTTTTTACTCCATTGTAATCTTCCATATCTACAAAGTTCCCTGTTTCTTGTTCGTAAGAAGCAGGTTCATATTATGTGTGTAATAAAATGTTATATTTTTTGTATAATTTTTTAAAGGTTTTGCCATTGGCATGCCAGTGTGTGAATTTGATATGGTTAAAGATCCAGAAGTACAAGACTTCCGAAGAAATATTTTGAATGTTTGTAAAGAAGCTGTGGATCTTAGGGATCTCAATTCACCTCATAGCAGAGCAATGTATGTCTATCCCCCAAATGTAGAATCTTCACCAGAACTGCCAAAGCATATATATAATAAATTAGATAAAGGTAAGAAAATTATCAATCTACAGTCATTACTATAGTGAAATCTTCTTCCTGTTCCTATATTTTTGTATTATCTTTTTTTTTCCAGCTAGATAATAAGCTTCTTGAAGGCAGGGACTCCTTACAGTGACAGGATATAGTTGAATGCCAAGTATACAACTTGTATGCAATAAATATTTATTGATTCAATGAATTGATGAATTGTGTGCATATGGTGCTTATTTCTTCATAATTTGTCTACCTCAATAAAGCTGAAGAACTTGAAATTCACTATTTTTCAGGACACTAACAGAATTAGAGCTGATTACCTTTTTATAAATTAAAACAAGTATAAACAGAAACATTTTATGAAATGTGAATACACATTCTTGTTATCATACCATATATATGCAGAAAAAATAATTTTCCTAATTGTTAAATGCTGTAATTTATCCTAATGAGTGATAATTTATAGACAGAATTTTGACATTTACTGTATCAATTTGTAGAGTTAAGTACACATGAAAATACATAAACTATATTGTTTTGGAAATAAATATTATATCAGATAAATATCTATACCTTTCAGGATAATGAGGTGAAGGTTCAATTTGAAATAATAGATTGACTCTCATACACTATTACATATAAAATTCTGTCAGTAGAATGAGTTAAGACATTCATATTACTGTTTCACCCATATTTTTCAAACTAGTGCAACATAAAATCTTTATTCAAAATTCTTTTCTGCTCCAGTATACTTCTTAGGTGAAATGGTCTTCACTTTTCCCCAAAATTTTTTATGAAAATTTTCCAACATACAGAAAAGTTGAAAGAATTGTATTGTGAGCACCCAGACCACTCTAACGTAGTTTTAATCTTTCCATTCTCTCTCTCTCTCTCTCCCTCCCTCCCTCCCTCCCTCCCTCCCTCCCTCCCTCTCTCTCTCTCTCTCTCTCTCTCTCTCTCTCTCTCTCTCTCTCTTTTGGTCCTTTGGCTTTAATTGATCTTAAAAGGAGAAAACTAGAAAATACACTTCCTCTCCCTCCTCATTTTCCTACCTTTCCTTCTCCATCTTTTCTGTCATTTCAATTCAGCATCTTTAAGCCTCTATTGATTCTTTCTTTACTTCCCATAGTTACCAAAAATACTTCTACCTTAGGCACTGTTGAACCTTTGATACCATCATGAGTCACTCTTCACAGGGGCTGCACCCTTGAAGTATGTCATGCAGTTTAGAATGGAAATTAGCTTGGTCTCAGGTACTTGTGACCCACTAGTCAGAGTTTTGCATGCTTGTCATAAAACATGAGATTCAGGCATGGTCTGCTAGCCCTATCAGATATGAAAATTTACTATTTCTACCTGATATTTACCTAGATTTAATTAGGCTGATTGTAAATCATTTCTGATTATAGTTAAAGTAATGATAGTGTATACTTTTTGAAATTTATCTCTTGAAGAATGAAACAGATACGGTGATTGCATCTAATAATGTTTTCCTATTACAGGGCAAATAATAGTGGTGATTTGGGTAATAGTTTCTCCAAATAATGACAAGCAGAAGTATACTCTGAAAATCAACCATGACTGTGTGCCAGAACAAGTAATTGCTGAAGCAATCAGGAAAAAAACTCGAAGTATGTTGCTATCCTCTGAACAACTAAAACTCTGTGTTTTAGAATATCAGGGCAAGTATATTTTAAAAGTGTGTGGATGTGATGAATACTTCCTAGAAAAATATCCTCTGAGTCAGTACAAGGTGAGTAAAAGTTTCAAGAATATTAATTTTACTTTTACATTTAAAAAGTAATCACATTGAAGACTAGTATCTGTATTTTTAGGACATACTTTTTGAAAATTAATATTAAATAGCACTTTGAGTTTATTTTCTATACTGTGATTATTTAATTTGAGAGGCTGAAAATGTTGACAGTTAAACAACCTGTGGTCTTTTATGATTTTTATCTCTAAGCAATGGTACTAGAATGGAATTAAAATGGACATTTCAAAAAATTGATGATCTACTGTTAAGATGTACTGTTAGTACTTCCCAACTCTCTTTCTCTATTCATTTAATAACTACCTACAAGAAACTGGGCATGGTGGCTCACTCCTGTAATCCTAGTACTTTGAGAGGCCAAGACGGTGGGGTTGCTTGAGGCCAGGAGTTCAAGACCAGCCGAGCAACATATTCAGACCCCATCTCTACAAAAAATACAAAAATTAGCCAGGTGTGGTAGTGCATGCCTGTTTTCCAGCTATTCTGGAGGCTGAAGCAGGAGGATTGCTTGAGCCCAGGAGTTTGAGGTTGCAGTGAGCTATGATAAGAGCCACTACACTCTAGCCTGTGCAACAAAGTGAGACCTTGTCTCCAAAAAAAAAATGAAACTATGTTTGTACAAAGTATATGCCGAGTACTAATTTACAACACATGGTCCTGGCCTTCAGGTTACTTATTGTCTAGTGTAGCTTTGGGGTAAGAAAATAGACTATTATGTATACAGTAGCATTTATATCAAAAATCTTTATCCTAACTACCATTTCAAATTTCAGACCGGTACATTTTAGGTTTTTTTGTAAATATTCTCATAATTTTATCAGTCTCCTCTATTTGCAGAATGAGTTTTGTTTTATTTTTATTTTTTTATTTTATTTTATTTTTTTAAATATTCAAATAGATCAGGATGTTTTATTTTTAAACAAAACTAATGTTTCCAGGAAATGTTTGGACAAAAAGAGCAAGTGAACATCAACCCTTGGATGGGATATCAGTTTGACTTAATAGATTAAATGACAGAGGCTGGCCAGTTGTGGTAGCTCACATCTGTAATCCTAGCACTCTGGGAGCCTGAGGCAGGAGGACTGCTTGAGCTCAGGAGTTCGAGACCAGCCTGAGCAAGAGTGAGACCTCGTCTCTACTAAAAAATAAAAAGAAATTTGGCCAGACAATTTTATTTTTTTTAATAAATAAATAACAGAGGCTTAATAAGTGATGTTGCTTTTCTGTTATCGAGTACAACATTTTCATAATGAATATCATCTGATCCTTATTTTATTTATTTTATTTTTTGAGACAGTCTCTTGCTGGGGCTAGAGTGCCATGGTGTCAGCCTAGCTTACAGCAACCTCAGACTCCTGGGCTCAAGCAATCCTGCTGCCTCAGCCTCCCGGGTAGCTGGGACTACAGGCATGCGCCACCATGCCTGGCTAATTTTTTCTATATATTTTCTTAGTTGGCCAATTAATTTCTTTCTATTTTTAGTAGAGACAGGGTCTCGCTCTTGCTCTTGCTCAGGCTGGTCTCAAATTCCTGACCTTGAGCGATCCACCTGCCTTGGCCTCCCAGAGTGCTAGGATTACAGGCGTGAGCCACCAGGCCCAGCCTGATCCTTAATTTTAATTCCTTTTATTTTTCTTTGCTTCCAGTTAAGGGTAGAAGTACAATGTTAAAAGCTGACCTTATTTTTTTCTTTTGTACAGTTTGTATCAGAGGTGCTTGGATTATCCTGTACTATAACCTAACTCCCAAATGTTAGTATTTTAAGTGTTATAGCAACTGCTAATAAATGTGATCTATAATGTTTGATTTTTTATCACCTTTACACATTAATATGTAAATTCGCATAATACTCTTGCTGCTTTTAAAATGAAAAATCTTATAGGAAATGGGTTCTCCCATTAATATCTTACAGTATATAAGAAGCTGTATAATGCTTGGGAGGATGCCCAATTTGATGCTGATGGCGAAAGAAAGCCTTTACTCTCAACTGCCAATGGACTGTTTTACAATGCCATCTTATTCCAGACGTATTTCCACAGCTACACCATATATGAATGGAGAAACATCTACAAAATCTCTTTGGGTTATAAATAGTGCACTCAGAATAAAAATTCTTTGTGCAACCTATGTGAATGTAAATATTCGAGACATTGATAAGGTAAGGTCAGATGCTTATGTTTATTATTTTATATAAATTATTTTATATAAACCTTTTTTATTGAACTATACAATAATCGGTTGACCTATAGTATGTTTTCAGATGTCTAAAAAAACACCCAAATCTCAGAAAATAAAAGCATATAATAAATTCTATTTGAGTTTCCATCCATATTAGCTATTACACAGCCCATAGTCCTTTGTCAATAATTCTGATATCCATAATTCTACCTCTTAAAACCAAAAGTTTGGCCAGGCATAGTGGCTCATGCCTGTAATCCCAGCATTTTTGGAGGCCAAGGATCACTTGAAGCCAGGAGTTCAAGACTAGCCTGAGCAACCATAGCAGGACCCATCTCTACAGAGAAATTTAAAACTTAGCTGGGCATGGTAGCGTATGCCTGTAGCTCTAGTTACTCAGGAGGCTGAGGCAGGAGGATCACTTGATCCCAAGCCTCCAGGTTATAGTGAGCTATGATCACATCACTGCACTGCAGCCTGGGCAAGAAAGTGTGACCCTGCCTCTAAAAGAAAAATCCAAAAGTTTTACAGAATTCATTTGGCAGAAAACCCTGACCCAACTTGAAGTGAGACTTTTTATAATCTTTATTAATCCCACTTAGTATAAATATTCATGTGTCTTATTATAGAAGTATTCATGTCATGGGATACTGCTCCAGCTTCTAAATGTTTAAAGTAATACTTAGTACATACCAATGTATCTTTCTAAAATATGAAAAACTCTGAATTATATACCTGGCTTAAAGGAACTGTGTGTCTACATTAATATTTTAGTAGTCTAATGTCCCCATTGTTATTAATGGATAAAGGCAGCAACAAATTTTGGTGAAGAATCTACATCAGTATTAACTTACTATATATGTGAAGAAAAGCTATATCTGAACAAAAATTTTATTGTTTACTATTTGGTTCTATCTAATATGTGTGCATATGTGTATGTATAAGTGTATATATTTATATACACATACTTTTTTTTTTTTAGATCTATGTTCGAACAGGTATCTACCATGGAGGAGAACCCTTATGTGACAATGTAAACACTCAGAGAGTACCTTGTTCTAATCCCAGGTAAGGAAGTAAATGGATTTCCATTTCCAAAGGTCATATTAGTGTTTAGCAATGTGATCAATAAAAGTAGTGTATTTTACATCATTAGTTTTATACAAGTTATGTAAGTTACCAAACATTTACTTAAACACCATATCTGTCAAATGAGTATCAATCACAGCATCACTTTATTGACTATTTCTAAAATCTTATCAGATGAGTTTTTCTGATTCTCTCTTCCCATTGTATCAAGAAGAGAACAAGATATGGTTATAATTTTGTGCTGATAATTCCCCACATTAGTTCAAAAACCTAGCATTTTCTTCTTTTCTTATCTCCATCATCATTTATGTGAAGGAGAAGACAAGTAAGAGTTGGTAAAGAACTTCACAGCCAAACTACTCTGAGGCAGTTTCCTTTAAATCACTCCCAAAAAGAGATATTTATGGCATTCAAATAGAAGATTTGGGGGAATAAATCAATTACTTGGGGGGAGGGGAAAGTTAATCAGGAACACTTTAAATTAAATAAAAGGTAGTATAATCCAATAGCTTGCCAACGTGCTATTTCTTTGCCTCTCTTTGGAGTCATTTTGAAATGAGAGTCTACCCCTGTATACTGAATATAATACCAGTAATATTTTGAGAAAACTCAAGTTAGTATTAAAGATTGAAGATGGGCTGTATAGCAGTAGAGCTAACTAGTTAATCCTCCAGAAGTAAATCTCATAATAAAGTTAGACTGACTTCTAGGAGACTCAGGAAAAAATTCTAGTTTTATAATTAAGTTGCTAAAGGTGGCCATCCTTCTAGAGCCTAGGTTAAGTTCAAAGAGCTGGTAGCCTTCTTTATCAGGAGGAAGGGAGATAGTTCCTTAGCCTATCTGAATCATCGTAGGTCAGAATGCATATCATTCAGGTTAGAGATTATGTTGTGGCAACAAACAACCCTAGGATGTTTCTTAATTTTTGCTAAAACAACAGCTTATTTTCCTCTCATACTGTCTGTCTGTCACAGGTTAGGTGGGGCGGTTGTGAAAAGAAAAGAAAAACAGTATTTGAGGGAAATAATAGCCAGAATTTTTCTGAATTTGGTAAAAACTATAAACTCACCAATCCAAGGACTTCCACAAGCCCCAAGCAAAGACCCCAAAATAATGTTTGATAGATTTATCCTACTTGTTTCAAGTACCAAAAGTAAACTAGCTTTATAAAAGTAAAAGGTGGACTTATTTAATAATATTTGATTAAAATGTTGAAATTTTAGTAAATTAAAGAAACTATTTAGAAAGGGCTAGATTTGGTTATCATTTCTTCAAGAATTCTCTAATCTGAAAGGTGACATCTTTGTGGTAGTATGAAAATTTTAAATTTTTAACTTTTCTATATTTATAAAAACAAAAAATCAGAGATAAATGAATATGAAGTTATTAGAAAGGTAGAAAAGTAGATTTTTAAAATTCTTACTGAGATTATTCCAAATCTGTGCTTCCCATATACTAGATAAATTATAATAGATACTTGATGATTTCTTCATGATTGTTACCAGTTATCTCCCAAAATCAGAAGCAATGCGTGTATGTCTATGTGTGCAAAACCATTTCTTAAAAATAAAGGACTTAATTTTAGGGGTATATGTGTGTGTATTGTGGGATGGGTAGACTTTAGAAGAGAGAAACATTTATTCTATTAGCATAGTGCTGAACAACTAGATTCATAGAACATAGCTCTCTTAGATGGTGTATAGAACACTTTTTATTAATTTATGAGCAATTCTAAAGATTTAGGAGTAATAAAAAGGCTTCAGTAAATTTAAATGGATATATCTTTAATTTTTCTTAAATTACTGTGTACTAACAGCAACATTTGTTTCTTTTACCTTTAGATTTCATGCTAAATTTCCCCATTTTAAATATGTCTTCTTTCTATAATGACCATATTTTTAAAAAATCTTTGTCCATACTTGAGCTAGAATGTATTTTACTGATAAAGTGTAACTTAATTTGACTAAGTAAAAATAGAATTTTTATACCATTTTGTTGTTTAAGAATTGTTTTATTTATAATCAAAGAATAGAACAATGAAGACACTTGAAAAGTTTTCAAAATTAATATCTAACACTTGAGCTCATAGGCCAGTTTCTATTCTAATCCTTTTACTTATATTGCCTCAATTAATTTTATGAGATAGTAACAACCTATGAAGGTAGGACTATTATTAGTCCCATTTCACAAATGATGCAAACAAAAGACAAAGCAAGGGTTACACATTTAGTGAAATAGTAGAAACAAGATTCTACTCCAGGTAGTCTGACTTCTGAGTTCATATTCTTTAACTATTGTTATAATGTTTTTTAAAAACACAGAAGTATTAATATTTATTATACGTGGCTCTTTATAAATATGCCCACCAAATATAGACATAACATGTAGCATCCATTAAGTTGAAGGAATTTATCATAAAAATTTGAATGATTTTTTCTTATTGCTTTTTGTAGTAATTTTTTATTTTTTCCTTATTATGAATTTCAAGTTTTATTACCATTTATGAAGGAGTTAAGCTTCAAATTCTAAGCTTCAAATACTTTATATAGCCTTCATTTTATTTACATATTAATTTATTTAGATTAGTGGGCTCTTCTGAATAATACTTTATATTACATATAAAAGTAATTAAATATAATTATGATAACTAATTATCATTAAAAAAATCTCCTTTAATCTTGTTTGATTTTCCTTTCTTTGGATTTTTTATAAGCAAAATTGAGGTTTTTTTAGTGAAGTATATAGGATACATGCATAAAAGTATACAAATAATCATATAGTTCAGTGAATTATTACAAAGTGAATACCCATGTAACCACTACACTGGTCAAGAAATAAAACATTTACCAACACTCCAAAAGCCCCTCTGATGTTCATTCTTACTTCTTCCAAAAGGTAACCACTATCCTAACTTCTGCCACTAATGATTAGTTTTGCCTGTTTTTTAATTTTATGTAAATAGACTCAAAGAGTAGGTATTCTTTTGTGTCTGGCTTCTTTACTCAATATTATGTTTGTAAGATTTCGTCTATTTTGTAAGTAACTTGGTCATTTTGATTGCTATGTAATATTCCATTTTATGACTATATCACAATATATCTATGCTACTGTTGGACATTTGGGTTGTTTGCAGTTTAGGAGTATTGTTAATAATTCTGCTCTTAACAGATGCACACAGTTTTGTGGTTTTCTTCCTAGAAGTCAAGCTGGGTCATAGGGTATACATATATTTACTTTTAGTAGATTATGCTTTCCAAATTGGTTATAACAAATTATACCCCCCCCCTTAGTATATGCGATTTACTACTACAGCATTACCCTTACCACCCCTTGGCATCATCAGTCTTTATAGTTTTAGCCATTCTCATGTATGATGATATCTCCATGATATTTTAATCTGCATTTTCTGTGCAGCAAATAATAATGACTACTTTTTCATGTTTACTGGCCATTTTGATATGATCTTATAAAGTGCCTATTCTGGTCAGTCTTTTGCTTGGTTTTCATTTGGTTTATGTTTTTCTTGATGATATTTAGGAGTCATTTATATATTCTGGATAAAACCCTTTTTTTGGTAAATTCTTTTTTCTTTAAACTTTTACATAGATGGAATGAATGGCTGAATTATGATATATACATTCCTGATCTTCCTCGTGCTGCTCGACTTTGCCTTTCCATTTGCTCTGTTAAAGGACGCAAGGGTGCTAAAGAGGTAAAGTATTTCAGAAGGAACCATTATGTCTACCTCTAAAAACTTAGGTACAAATTATATTGCTGAATGAAATTTTACACAAAATGGATGTTATATTTCTTTATTAAAGAAAACATTAGGCCGGGCGTGGTGGCTCACGCCTGTAATCATGGCACTCTGGGAGGCCGAGACAGGCAAATCACTCAAGGTCTGGAGTTCGAAACCAGCCTGAGCAAGAGCGAGACCCCGTATCTACTAAAAATAGAAAGAAATTAATTGGCCAACTAATATATATAGAAAAAATAAGTCAGGTATGGTGGCGCATGCCTGTAGTCTCATTTGGGAGGCTGAGGCAGAAGGATTGCTTGAGCCCAGGAGTTTGAGGTTGCTGTGAGCTAGGCTGATGCCATGGCACTCACTCTAGCCTGGGCAACAAAGTGAGATTCTGTCTCAAAAAAAAAAAAAAAAAGAAAATATTAATATTCTAGTGAACAAGGCTACAAAGGGAAAAAATGAAAAAAAAAGAAAACAGTAATAAATTAAACCTATTTTAAAATTTTTTAATAAATGTATCATAGAAGAATACCTTGGGAGAGCTTTAGGAATTTATGATGAATAAGTATGTTTTGAGTTCATATTGATACATTTTTTAAACATGCAGAGTAAATACATAATAGTGAGTATATAAATATCTGTCGTGCTTGCTTTAGTTCATATTTCCAATTTATAATTAAAGAAAATACCTATAATTTCAAATGGGAGAAAGGAAGGAAAGTACTTAAATTTGAAAAATCAATATGGCTTTTTGTAGATACCATATTCTTATAAATATAGAGACAGTTGATGAATTCACCTTTTTGAGGGCTGAGCATGGTGGCTCACACCTATAATCCCAGCACTGGGAGGCCAAGGCAGGAGGATCACTTGAGGTCAGGAGTTTGAGACTAGCCTGGACAACATAGAGAGACCCCCAACTCTACAAAAAAACATTTAAAAATTAGCCAGGCATGGCGGCATGTACCTGCCATCTTAGCTATTCAGGAGGCTAAGGCAGGAGGGTCACTTGAGCCCAGTTATTTGAGGTTACAATGAGCTACGAGCATATAATCATGCCACTGCACTCTATCCTGGGCAACAGAGCGAGACTGTGCCTCTTTTAAAAAAAAAAAACTTTCTGGGGAAGAAAAGTGTTTTGAAATGTGTTTTATAATTAAATCCATACAGGAGTGAATATTTTTCTTTGTTTCTTAAGGAACATTGTCCATTAGCCTGGGGAAATATAAACTTATTTGATTACACGGACACTCTAGTATCTGGAAAAATGGCTTTGAATCTTTGGCCAGTACCTCATGGATTAGAAGATTTGCTGAACCCTATTGGTGTTACTGGATCAAATCCAAATAAGGTAAGTTTTTTATTATCATAAATTAAATTTTTTTCTTTTTTATGACCATCAAGCACTATATATATGTATATTTAAAAAATGACTTTTCTCTCATGTCTTAGGAAACTCCATGCTTAGAGTTGGAGTTTGACTGGTTCAGCAGTGTGGTAAAGTTTCCAGATATGTCAGTGATTGAAGAGCATGCCAATTGGTCTGTGTCCCGAGAAGCAGGATTTAGTTATTCCCATGCAGGACTGGTAAGGCAAATCACTCAGTTTATTAACTATCTGTCATAATCTGTGGACTTGGGTACATACTCTTTGTATGGAAAAGTTTCATGTATTCTAGTTAAACTGGCATAGATACTTTGAGCTCTGGGATATATTGCAATAGAATAAAATTCTCTGTATGCTAATATTTTTACTATAACTCTGCTTCTTCAAAGTCCTAACCTGCCTTCATTCATTTAACAGATATTTATTGAGTGCTGACTATATATAAAGCACTGGGATAGGCACTAGGTAACAAAATCATGAACAGACCTACACTGAGTATACAGTCTAATGGGGAAAATAGACATTAAACAGATAAAAGTAGAAATGTAAGATTATAGTTAACCCTTGAGGAACATGAGTTTGAACTACATGGGTCCACTTACACACAGATTTGTTTCAATAACTATATTGGAAAATTTTTGGAGATTTGCAACAATTTGAAAAAAATCAGATGAACTGTGTATTCTGAAAATACTGAAAAAATTAAGGAAAAGTTAAGGTATATCATGAATGCATAAAATATATATAGATACTAGTCTTGTTTGCTACCACATAATATATACAAGACTATTATAGAAACTTAAAATTTATCAAAACCTACACATACAAATACTTACAGACCACACATGGCACCATTTGCAGTTGAGGAAATGTAAATATACATAAAGATGCAGTATTAAATCATAACTGCACAAAATTATCTGCAGTACCTACTGTATGACTATAATAATTTCATAGCCACCTCCTGTTGCTGTTGTGGTGAGCTCAAGTGTTGAAAGTATCTACTTAAAACGCTATGTGATGCTAGTCATCTCCTCGTGAGCAATTGGTCTCCAGTGAATTGTATATTGCAATAAAAAGTAATCTTTCACAGTTCTCATGTTTATTTCATCATGTTTAGCACAATATATGAACCTTGAATAACACCATGGAACCCATACAAAGTGCCACTAGTGATGCTGGAAATGCTCTCAAGAAGCAAAGAAAAGTCATGACATTATAAGAAAAAGATGAATTGCTTGATAAGTACCATAGATTGAGGTCTGCAGCTGTGGTTGCATACATTTCAGACAAATGATTCATCTTGTAAACAGATAACACAAACTTACCGTATCAATAAATATAGTGCAGTACTATCAGTAAGGCTTCCAGTCAACAGTAGGCATTAGTAATTAAGTTTTGGGAATAGAAAAACAAATACCACATGTATTCAGTATTAAATTGGAACTAATCAATCAACACCCATGTGCACATATAGAAGTAAAACTCAAAGGAAACCAAGTAGGTGGGAATGGTGAGGAGGGGACAGGTAAATTCACACCTACTGGGTACAGTGCACACTATCTTGGTGACAGGCATACATATAACTTTGACTGTAACTTCACAATTGTAAGTCATGTAACCAAAACATTAGTACCCCTATAATATTGGGGGGGGGTTAATACACAGATTTTCAACTGTGTAGGAGGTTGATACCCTTAACCCTACATTGTTCCAGGGTCAACTATCTAAATCATGGTAAGTACCATGAAGGAAAAAGCAATAGTGTTCTAAGAATAACTAGCAGGATTGAGGGGACAGACTGATGGTTTTTGGGTTAAAAAAAGACCTCTGAGGTATTAACCTCGAGGTTGAGACTGAAGTACTGGCGTACTTCTGAGATATTTCAGGTTTGGGTCCAGACCACTGCAATAAAGAGAGGCACATGAATTTTTTGGTTTCCTAGTGCACATACAAGTTATGTTTACACTGTACTATAGTCTATTAAGTGTGCAGTAGCATTATAGCTAAAAAAATAAGGTACATAACTTAATTTAAAAATATTTTTTTGATAAAAAAATGCTAATGATCATCCGAGCCCTCAGTATGTCATAATCTTTTTGCTGGTAGTAGATCTTGCCTTGATGTTGTTGGTTACTAACTGATCAGGTTGGTGGTTGCTAAAGGTTGGAGTGGCTGTGGCAGTTTCTTAAAATAACACAATAGAATTTGCTGCATCAGGTGACTCTCTTCCTTTCATGAAAGATTTTTCTTTAGTACACACTACCATTTGATAGCATTTTACTCACAGTAGAACTTCTGTCAAAATTAGAGTCAATCCCTCCTGCTGTCGTCACCAGCTACCTTAGCCCCTAACAGAAAGGCAACCTGTTCTTTGAGGCTTTGAAGCCAGGCATTGACTTCTACTCTCTAGCTATGAAAGTCCTAGATGGCATCTTCTTCCAAGAGAAGGCTGTTTTGTCTACGTTGAAAATATGTTGTCCTGTCTCTACAAAAAATTTTTTTTAAACTATCCAGGTGTGGTGGTGCCCACCACTAGTCCCAGCTACTCAGGAAACTGAGGTGGGAGGATCACTCGAGCCCAGGAGTTTGAGGCTGCAGTAAGCAATGATCATGCCACTGCACTCCAGCATGGACGACAGAGCAAGATCTTGTCTCTAAAAAAAAAAAAAAGAAAAGAAACCTTATTGCTTAATGTAGCCACCTTCATCAGTGATCTTAGCTAGATAAGTGACCTTCTGGATAAATTGCTGCAGCTTCTTCATCAACACCTGCTCCTTCACCTGTACTTTTATATTATGGAGGCAGCTACTTTCCTTAAACCTTATGAACCAACCTCTGTTAGCTTCAGACTTTTTGTTCTGCAGCTTCCTGGCCTCTCTTAGCCTTCATAAAATTGAAGAGAGGTAGGGCCTTGCTCTGGATTAGGCTTTGGCATAAGTAATGTGGATAGTGTGACCTTCTATCCAGACCACTAAAAAACTTTTTCTGTTAGCAGTAAAGCTATTTTGCTTTCTTATCACTTGTGTGTTCATTGGAGTAGCACTTTAAATTTCCTTCAAGAATTTTTCCTTTGTACTCACAATTTGGCTATTTGGCACAAGAGGTCTAGCTTTTGGCCGGTCTTGGCTTTCGACATGCCTTCCTCACTAAGCTTAATCATTTGTAGCTTTTGATTTCAAGTGCGACTCTTCCTTTCTCTTTAATACTTGCAGGCCATTGTAGGCTTATTAACTGGCCTAATTTCAATATGGTTGTTTCTGAGAGAATAGGGAGGCACAAAGAGAGGAGGAGATGGTGGGGAACAGCCAGTCAGTGAAGCAGTCAGAGCACACATAATTTATTAAGTTCTCTGTCTTATATGGGTATGGTTCATGGTACTCCAAAACAATTGCAATAGTAACATCAAAGATCACTCATCACAGATCACCATAATAGATACAATAATAATAAAAAAAAACTTGGAAATATTGTGGGAATGACCAAAACATGACAGACACAAAGTGAGCACTTTTGCTGCTGGAAAATTGTGCGAATAGACTTGCTCAACACAGGGATGCTGCAAACCTTCAATTTGCAAAAAAATGCAATATCTGTGAAGCACGGTAAAGCAAAACACAATACAAACAAGGTATGCTTATATAAATGTGTCACCAGTTGAGGTTGGAAGGAGAGGAAATAGCAAGTCTTCACCATGTTAGTCCAGGTTCCCCAGAAAAGAATGTATAGAATATAGAGTTTAAATATTAATCTAGTTGTCTAAACTTGGCAGAGGCTTTGGAACCATAATACAACTGGGTTCAAGGACCATTAATCCTCCCTAATTTTTCAAAAGGTATTAGTGCCAAGATAAGATATTTTTGTTCATTGGTGTCTCTTTTCCCCAGTTTCCAAATTTACCACTTTTTCTTTGGCCTGGTTGTAGGTTATAGATAGAATAGCCAAAGAATATTGAGCCAAGAGGCCCTGAAATTTGTCTATCTCAGTAACAGTAACAGCAGCACCAAGTGGCAGCCTGGAATACCGTACTTAGGACCTTTATTAATTTACAGTTGTGATCTCAGTAAGGAGTTTACCAGTTCTTTTTGTAAGCTGAATTATATAGTATCTTTCTTGCATATATAATTTCAAATATATGAGTTTCTTCTTTGAGCAGTTTTAACTCTTTGTGAATAACTATATTCTTTCTTAAAAGAATTTTTCTTTCTGTCAAAGAAAAAAGAAAAATTGCTTAATTTTATAATAGAATAAAAACTCTTTCAATTATCATTTGCATTTGTTAGAAACGTCTATAAATCTAAGATACATTATGGGATCTTAGTTTTTCTGTATTGTAAATATTTTAGTATTTCATCATCCTAGAAGTTATTTTCATCAGTATTCATTAATTATTTTCAACTATGCTAAGAAAAACCTAAAATAATATGAAGAATGGAATAGCCTAGAAGGATAATACAATAGTGAAATAAATCATCATTACCACATTATCATTCAGTTTTCTTACTACATTGCCCAATGTCTTACATCATCTTTCCAGAGATATAAAAGAAGTCTGCTAACATCATCTTTGTAGGTTTTTTTGTTTGTTTTGTTTTTCTTAGTCTTTCATTGGACACTGTTGAGAATTCAGAATTTTTTACTTTCCACCCGTAATGACAAAAGAGAACAAAATTGACAGAGGAAGATATTTCATAATCATTAGGTCACAGTATGAATGCAAAGAGACAGACAATAGCACTCTAGAAAATAAACTTTCTCAACCTCAGCACTGTTGACATTTTGAGCCAAATAATTCTTTGTTGTAGGAGCTATCCTATGTTTTACAGGATGTGTGGCAGCATTCCTGGCTTCTACCTTACTAGATGCCAGTCATACCAAGTTGTGACAATCAAAGATGTCACAACTTGGTATGACAACCAAAGGTCCCTGGGAAGTAGAGGGGGCAGAATAACCCCAGTTGAGAAACACCACTCCAGACTCCAATGATGATGGTGAAATTTATTATATAAATGAAATATGAGCTATTTTATATTAATAATATCCTAGATTAGTTTTCTCAAACACAAGGTAGTAGTTAGTGGACAATATATTTCTAAGGACAAAAAAATTAGTAGTATTTCCTAGGACAAAAGGAAATTTGGTAATCACTTTCAATTAGTCATTGAACAGGAATGACTTCACACAATATTTTGTGACAAGAACCTGAACAGCCTCATGTTTTTGCAGTATTCTTTTAATATTTTATGACATACACCAAAATTTACTTGATGCCCTTTCTAAATGGTCAAATGCTGAAGGCAGGTGTGTATATATAGGTGACTAGAAGGAAAAAGGTGATGTAGAAGTAAAAGAAATACCTTGGATTTATCATTCTGATTGGTATTTATAAGTAAATACCATTTATAAATCCATTTATAAAAATGGAAATGTTTTACAATTACAAAGCAAAGAAGATGGCCATCCTCTCCTCAACAAAGTTATAAGCCATCAGAGTTTTCAAAAGTACTACATTTTGATGATGTAGTGTGCAGTCTGACAAAGACATTTATCTTCAAAACCAGGAAAATATAGGTAAAAATTTGGTTTTACTATGTTTAACTTCTTATTAAAATGTCTAGAAAATTGTTTTCTACCATCACATTATTCTTCTAGTTATTTTATATTAAAAATATAAACAAATATAAGTAAATAATATAAGAGTCCATTGGACCCAGATGATAAACAGTAATGACTACTTTTCCTGGTAAATTGAGTACTCAGTATTTATTATCTGTTCCCTGGACTATGGCAATAGCCTCCCAACCAGTCTCCTTCCCTCCACAGAGCAGCCACAATAATCTTTATGAAACAAATCAAATCATGGTTTTTATCCTTTAAATAGTTGTCAATAATAATAAAATCCAAACTTTTTATGCTGACCTATAAATTTTACATGCTCTGAACTAGACATCCTATTTCTCCTCTCCCTCTTCTACTGAGCATTAGACTTACTGACTTTCTTCCTGTTCTTCATTCCCACCAAACTTATTTTTTCCTTGGGGCCCTGTACTATTTTCTCCATCTACAGTAGACTCCCTGAACTTAGCGTGGATGATTCCTTCTTGCCATTTGAATCACAAATTTCCAAATACTCAGTCTAAATAAAGTAGCCTCTCAGTCACTCTCTAACACCCAGTATACTTACAGCAACTATCCAATATTGTTTATTTATTTGATTTCCCACTAAAGTGGAGGCTATGTTAGTGCAGGGTCTTTTACTGTTTTGTAACCCCAACTGCAAGAACAGGACAAAGCACACAGTACATATTTAATAAATACTTGTTGATATGCCAGTAATATTTCTTCATGCTGTTGAATAAATTAACAATGTGTAAATGTAAAAAAAAAAACCAAGTAGCATGGCTATCTGCTTTCATTTTTAGCTGTTAGGAATATGTGTAACTCATTCTAAAGATTTATATTTGTTTTATATAATATGGTAATATGCATTCATAATTATTCATTACACAGTTAATGTATCTATATTAAAAGGGAATAAATATATTACTTGGAATTATACAAAAAAGTTATGTTTTCTTTTTAGTTTCCTAATATTCAGTATACAGGGTTGTAATGGGGGTGTTTCTTCTTTTTTCCCTTATTTTTACTTTTTAATTTTGAAAGCCTTGCAGCAATTATTACAAGGATGTATTACCACAAAGAACATGAAAGTGTTTACTTTTTTAAAGTTTTTATTATTTTTATTTTTTATTTTTGGTGGGGGCAGAGTCTCACTCTGTTGCTCAGGCTGGCTTCAAACTCCGGGACTCAAGCAGTCCTCCTGCTTCAGCCTCTTGAGTAGCTGGGACTACAGGCATGTGCCACCACACCTGGCTTTTATTATTTTACTGTTTCTTATTCTCTTATATCAGAAACATTAATAAATAAGTTAATAGGATACTAGGAAGGGGTCTCATCAGGAAAAGAAATAAATTGTTCACTAGCATACGTAGTATCCCAATCTGGTCTTCTCCCTGATGAACTTAGGCAGCTACTTTTCTAACTGTGGGTTGGTGGTAATATTAACAAAGTAAATTATTGGATTTGTTCCACATATTCTATGTCTAAAATTGGTTCTTCCTTATCCCCCAAAATAAAATCTTGCAATGACAATAAATTCTTTTACAACAGTTAAGCAATGTAAAGTGTATTGAAAATTAACATTTTTGGTAGATCACTCATGAATCTGTGGGTGAGGAAATATAGCAAAGAAAACCATATTAGATATTACTTTATTTTGCAGAGTAACAGACTAGCTAGAGACAATGAATTAAGAGAAAATGACAAAGAACAGCTCCGAGCAATTTGTACACGAGATCCTCTATCTGAAATTACTGAGCAAGAGAAAGATTTTCTGTGGAGCCACAGGTAAGTGTTAAGATGGAGATTTTCTGGATGGGTCACACTTGAAGCTCTTACTCAAGGTGGGAGGGGGACGTGGGCAATATATGTAACCTTAACACTTGCACCCCCATAATACACTAAAATAAAAATAATTAATTTTTAAAAAGAGAGAGAAAAAAAAGGTGGAGATTTTCTGGTTTTATTTTTTTTTATTTATTTATTTTTTTTTTTTGAGACAGAGTCTCACTTTGTTGCCCAGGCTAGAGTGAGTGCCGTGGCGTCAGCCTAGCTCACAGCAACCTCAAACTCCTGGGCTCGAGTGATCCTTCTGCCTCAGCCTCCCGAGTAGCTGGGACTACAGGCATGCGCCACTATGCCCGGCTAATTTTTTTTATATATATATCAGTTGGCCAATTAATTTCTTTCTGTTTATAGTAGAGACGGGGTCTCACTCTTGCTCAGGCTGGTTTTGAACTCCTGACCTTGAGCAATCCGCCCGCCTCGGCCTCCCAAGAGCTAGGATTACAGGCGTGAGCCACAGCGCCCGGCCTTGGTTTTATTTTTTTATTACAGAAAAAAAGAACTGACTTTGGCTGGTCTTGCTATATTTTTACCATACCTATTAGAGTAAATAAGGCACAATTTACATGATTTTTAAATTTATAAACTTTGCCTTTTTAGAAGCTATGGATATAGATCTATATTTCTAGAAAATTATGCTGCATTGGTACTTACTTTGCTCATTGAAGGCTTTTTTTTTTAATTCTAAATTCCTAATATGACTGTCCTTTAGGATTTTTTAAAATAAAATTCAAGATTTTTAACACTTGATTTTTAGATCGGTTTTGATCAATTTTAATCTAGTTTTAGATCAATTTTGTTGTGATTAGGTTGGTCTAAATATTATAATTTTCAGGAGTGCCTTTCCATTTTTCTTTTTTCTTACACTTCTTCAAAGTAATAGTGTTATGCCTTATTTTCACTTATGAAGAAATTATCCTGCTATTCATAAGTGACACTGGTATATTCAAATAAATATAGTTGTAGTGCATTTCGATAGAAAGTTCATTAAAGCATAAATTTTGTCCAGTGACCACAGTAGATGTGGTGACTCTATATGGTTCATGTTGCATAAGTGGGTGAAAATATGAGCTATATAAGGAGTAGGTGGAAAATATAAGCTATAACATCTATTCATAATTTTCCTTAATTATCAATTAAACTTAAGTGCTTGTCCTCCATTTGGATTTTCTTTTTGTCTTCTTTGTCATTATAACTGTATCTAAATCTATATGTACATGTATATACAACTATAGTGTTAAACACTGATTTCTTTTGATTTTACAGAAGACTAGTAAGTAGTTTGGAACTTCTTAAAGATTGCATAATTGAAAAATTAGACATCTGAACCTTTCGAATAACACACAAATGTTTTTTATTTTGTTTTATCTTTCCCACACAGACACTATTGTGTAACTATCCCTGAAATTCTACCTAAATTGCTTCTGTCTGTTAAATGGAATTCTAGAGATGAAGTAGCCCAGGTAAATGTGTGTTTGAGATTACTGAATAACTGTTGCACAAAATTGGTATGTCACTCATATTGTTTTCTCTCAAAAAGTCTACATAAATATAAGATATGAAATAGCCTATGTTTTAAATTCATTCATAATGGTATTGTAGTGGAGAAAAATACCATTCACATCATTTCCACTGATAAACAGTTAGAACCAAAAATTTTAAGCAGGTTTTAAGGATGTCTTTTATCTCAACTAATTTTAAAATCAGACGTTAAGACAATGTTTTAGAGGGTTCATTACAACTTTCTTTGCTTTTTAAATATAATTTATTGTATCTCTCATACACAGATGTACTGCTTGGTGAAAGACTGGCCTCCAATCAAACCTGAACAGGCTATGGAGCTTCTAGACTGTAATTATCCAGATCCTATGGTTAGAGGTTTTGCTGTTCGATGCTTGGAAAAGTATTTAACAGATGACAAACTTTCTCAGTACTTAATTCAGCTAGTACAGGTAAAATGATGTAAAATAGTAAATAATCTTTAATCAAAATAATGATTTATTCTAAATCTATGTAACTTCCAAATGCTTTTTTAAAAAAATCAGTTTTTATTACCAGTAGTATCTACTTTCTTTCTGAAAAATTTTCTTTAAATCTAGCTATACTGAAACTGACCCTGATTTATTTGATTTTTTGTCTTTTTGATCACCTAGGTCCTAAAATATGAACAATATTTGGATAACCTGCTTGTGAGATTTTTACTCAAGAAAGCATTGACTAATCAAAGGATTGGGCACTTTTTCTTTTGGCATTTAAAGTAAGTCATTACTTCCCCATTAAATTCTTTATATATTGTTTGCTTTTTTTAATAGATGTATAAATACATATTACTTTATGTTCTTTTGTTTTTGTTTGGCTGAAAGAGTTTTTCATACTGAAAGTATTTTGTACCATTAGATGAGCTTTTCCTCAACTTTTTCTCTTTGAAATTAAATAAGCAGTAAAATTCAAAACTTAATTTTATATATGAATGAGAGCTGAAATATTTTAAAGATTTTGATTCCACTTTCAGTAAAGCAAAATTTTCTAGGTCCAGATTAATATTATTACTGTAGGTATCGCTGTATGTGTGGATTAAAACATCCCAAAATATGGGGAAAAAATTTTACCTTGACATTCAGAACAAGAATGTCAAAAATCCCATGTTTCTTACTAGAAAACAAGCTAATTAAGAATAAAAAATATTTTGCAGAATGTGATATATCTAGTACTCAAAGTTAGAGGACATAAATCATATACATTTTTATAAATATAGAAATATTTGTGTCTAATATGATTTTTTAAATGTTAAAAAATGGAAGCTAGAAGCTAGGCTGAAAATAACTTAAATTTGGAGACAGTATAGAAAAGTGTAGACATACATGTGCCAGAAGAGTCAAATAGTACTCACTGAGCTCTTGCTCCCTCCCTATTCATTTTATTATTTTTGTGCCCAGTTTCCTTTTTTTATGTTTTTATATCTTATTCTGAGATTAGTGGATGAAAAGTAGTTGAAATAAAACTGAAAACTTGCTTTTTAAATTTATATGTTGAGGAACTATCTGAAACTCTTGATTGTTTTGCTTCTAAATAATAGGTTGGAATCATTTTATTGTTAGTATGATTGTATTGCTTATTGGATTTAGAAAGTGGATTTTTTAATTTTCTTAACAAAGTTTATATGTATACTCATTTAAAACCATATATATATACATTAATCTTGCACTATTCTTTTAGATCTGAGATGCACAATAAAACAGTTAGTCAGAGGTTTGGTCTTCTCTTGGAGTCGTATTGTCGTGCATGTGGAATGTATTTGAAGCACCTGAATAGGCAAGTTGAGGCAATGGAAAAGCTCATCAACTTAACTGACATTCTCAAACAGGAGAAGAAGGATGAAACACAAAAGGTATATGACTCTTTAGTTTGCATTTGAGACTGTCGTCTTGCCATGGTGCGGGATTGTTTAGAAGCCCAGTGTATATCTTGGTATTTGGAATCAAGCAAATTAGGATTTAGATCCAAGGTCCACTGCCTCTCAGTTGTGTAATGTTACAAACATTATTTAGACTTTTAAAACTCATTTTCTCATCTGCAAAATGGGAATACTTTCTTCATAGGGTTGTGAGAATTAAATTACATAAGATATGCAAAGCACGTATCATAGTTCCTAGAACATGGAAAGTGCCCAATAAATGTTAGTTCCCGCTATACTTTCTCTTCCTTTCTCTTTTAAATAGCTTTAAATATTTAAAATGATTCATTCTTTCTGCTATCATTTATTTTCTCTTAGCAAGGACTCTGAAAATGAGCAGGAAGAAATTAGTTTTTATATTCCTAAGTTTAAAATGGACTCCAAGTCAGGTAGTAAATATATCACACACTTTAGACTTCTGCAATCTAGATTGGTGTGACTAAGGAAGATGAAATACAGTGTAAAGGGTTTCCATGACCTTTTCATACTCCTTATCCTTTATTCAGTCTAATCTATCACATCTAAATTCACCACATCCTAAATTCACCACATCGCACAGTAAAAAGTGACATTGTTCCTCATCTCTAGTGAAATGGGACAAAAACGTCCCAGTTTATTAGTGAGTTCTCAAAGAACAGAGAATGTAAATTAGCAATACTGAATGAATTTTTCCAATATCTTCATTAATACTACTTGAAGGAGAAAGAAAACTTTAAAAGAAAGTTACTGTATTGATCCAAATGTCATATAGTGTGTGACTGAGTTGATTTTTTTTGAAGTTGTGGTATATAAGTTCAAATGTAGAATACTAGAAATAATTGTACTGTTTCTAATGTTGGAATTTATGGGCAAGAGAGGACTAAACTGCCTTGAAAGAACAAAATTTATTATATTGTAACTGAGCTAAGAAAAAAGAACTAAGCCGGGCGCGGTGGCTCACGCCTGTAATCCTAGCACTCTGGGAGGCTGAGGCGGGCGGATTGCTCGAGGTCAGGAGTTCGAAACCAGCCTGAGCAAGAGCGAGACCCCGTCTCTACTATAAATAGAAAAAAAAAATTAATTGGCCAACTAATATATATATAAAAAATTAGCTGGGCATGGTGGCGCATGCCTGTAGTCCCAGCTACTCGGGAGGCTGAGGCAGGAGGATACTTGAGCCCAGGAGTTTGAGGTTGCTGTGAGCTAGGCTGACGCCATGGCACTCACTCTAGCCTGGGCAACAAAGCGAGACTCTGTCTCAATAAAAAAAAAAAAAAAAAAAAAAAAAAAAAGAAAAAAGAACTAGATATTAGGTACATTTGTGAATATACATGCTCCTTGACTTACGATAGGGTTAGGGTTACATTCACATCAGAAACAATGGAAAATATCTTAAGTCAAAAATGGCCATTTGTAGACATGATGGGATGCTGGCAGCACAGTACACTGTAGAGTATAAGTTATATACCTTGTGATTCTCATGGCTGACCGGGAGCAGCAGCCCAGCGTCACACGAGAATATTGTATAGTGCTAGCCCAGGAAGAAATCAAAATTCAAAGTATGGTTTCTACTGAATGCATATCACTTTCACATCATGGTAAAGTTGAAAAATCATAAATCAAAAGTAAGTCAGGGGCCGGGCAGGGTGGCTCACGCTTGTAATCCTAACACTCTGGGAGGCCGAGGCAGGCAGGTTGCTCCAGGTCAGGAGTTCGAAACCAGCCTGGGCAAGAGCGAGACCCCGTCTCTACTATAAATAGAAAGAAATTAATTGGCCAACTAATATATATATTGAAAAAATAAGCCAGGCATGGTGGCGCATGCCTGTAGTCTCAGCTACTCGGGAGGCTGAGGCAGCAGGATTGCTTGAGTCCAGGAGTTTGAGGTTGCTGTGAGCGAAGCTGATGCCACGGCACTCACTCTAGCCTGGGCAACAAAGTGAGACTCTGTCTCAAAAAAAAAAAAGTAAGTCAGAGACCATCTGTATAGGCATTTCTTCTAAGCTAGAGTTTTCATATCACGAATTGGCTATGATACAGTGGATTAATTAAGAACATGAAATTCATTACTCAAATCATTACTAGCTGAAATGAGATTTTGATAGGGAACTACAATTGCAGTCATCAAAATAAAAGCAGTTACTTTCAGTGGTTTTGTGTTTTATCATAACAATGAGTTATAATAAAGCATATGAAGCACTGTGCTAACATTAGGGATGTCAGTGATATAAAAAGAAATGCCTTTACATGAACGAGAGCTACCTAGTCAGGGATGAAAAAGAGGTACCTAGTCAAAAATGACTAGATTTTCTAGCTATTCGTTTATATATAGCAAGAAGAAAAAAATTTTATTACTAAAATTTCAGCATGAAAATTAATTTATTATGAATTAGTAGCTCCTAACCTCTTCCCCCCTCCCCCACTCACATACTATATTTTCAGTAGATGGAGGATTCCTAAAATAAAATGCCAGATACTGCATGATAGCTCAGCAGTCTGGGTTCTGGTTTGAATTGATTAAAAAGGGATATTTCTTTATAGCTATATACCAGAACCTAAGTATAATGTGAAACTCCACATAACAAATGTTTCTACAAGTCCTTTTCCCAACAGTTTCTTGTAGCCTCACTAGATCTTTTTTACCCAACAGAAAGTGTGACTGTGGTATTTTCTGAAAAGCCTAAAAGTAAGGTTATTAAGCTAAGATAGCATAGTCTCCTTAGTTTTTCCTGTAGAACATGGATCAGCAAATTTTTTCTTTAAGGGCCAGATAGAAAATATTTTAGACTTTGCAAGCCATGTGGTCTCTGTCTTAACTACTCAACTACACTGTTCTAGTGTGAAAGCAGCCACTATGTAATGGATAGGCATAGCCATATTCTAATACACCTTGATTTACAAAAACTGGCAGCTAACCCCCGCAGGCCATACTTGACCAACCCTGCTGTAGAGCCAAATGTCAGCAAGCAGAGTTCACCTTCCTACAGGAAGGCTTACAGTGCTGCCAACACTTGCCTCTCTCCGTGAGTTACGCTGCTCTGTGTTGTAGAAACCCTTTAGATTGCAGCCAGTCTAGGATATGGATTCAAAGACTACATAGGCAATACTGAGGTTCCAGTGTGTAACAGAGATTAGCAGTTAGTTTTTATGAAATCAGTTTCTTACCATCATTATCCTTTTTTACCAGGTACAGATGAAGTTTTTAGTTGAGCAAATGAGGCGACCAGATTTCATGGATGCTCTACAGGGCTTTCTATCTCCTCTAAACCCTGCTCATCAATTAGGAAATCTCAGGTAAGTACTTTCTTGGGAGTTTTACTGACATTTAAATAAGTGCCTTTTATAATACTTCAAATTATTCTGGATAAAATCTGAGGAAAAGCCAAAATATCTTTTATAATTAGAATCTCCAATTATATAGGCTTTATTCTCTCATTCTCTTAACCTCAAAATAGGAGTAGTAAATTGTCTTAAGTTCAGAACTGCATTTATTCAGAATGAGTTTTTACTACTTAATAATAAAAGTTAAAACCTTCTATGGCCGGATTTCTGGTATCATATGATAAAAAATAGAATGTAATATCTGTAAAACTAATGATATATCTCTATTGAAAATTCATATTATAATTATTAAAATAATTAAAGCTTCATTTTTTTCTTTATACTCCTTAAACATGAATTTCTAAATAAAAATTGAGGCGAAAGTTTTAAATCTTTATAACATTTCAAAAACCTATACTGTATATGTATTTTAAAATAAATTTGAGGATAAATAAAATGACAAAGCTAAGGTACTTAGTAAAGTTTTTAACTATTTTAAAGGCTTGAAGAGTGTCGAATTATGTCCTCTGCAAAAAGGCCACTGTGGTTGAATTGGGAGAACCCAGACATCATGTCAGAGTTGCTGTTTCAGAACAATGAGATCATCTTTAAAAATGGGGATGGTAAGGAAGAACATCAATGAGCTTATGATGCATGAATTTAGCTATCTTTTTATACACAGGATATTTATGAACCATGAAGACTATTGAAAGCCATTTAAGGAACACATACACGTGGTAAAGTATATAATATTAAGCAAATGCCTTAGCCTTTGCAGTATACATATTTAATCATTGAAAAGAAAAGAAGTACTAGGTTTAGAGTCAGAAGTCTTGAAATCAGTCTCTAATTATCATTTGCTTAGCTGTGTGAGCATCCATTCATTCCATAAACATTCTGTGTGCGAGGCCCTGGGATTGTAGCAATAAACAAAGCAGAAATCTCTGCCCTTGTGGAGTTCACAGTATAACAAGGAAAAGAGGGACATTAAACTAATAATTCTAAAAATAAAATTACAACCATGGTACAAAGGAAAAATGCAGTCTGCTAAGGAACCATATAAAAGAAGGTCCTAATTTATTTGGAGAACAGGTTATGTGGGGAGAGGGGAAGGATCATGGATCGGTTTCCAATAGGAAATGACATTTCAGCAATGAATTCTGTTGTTCTCAGTATTTTAATATAAACATGTTCAAATTTAAGGATTCAGAAAAATAAATACTTGAACCATTTTAATTTAAAATTTTATGAAATGCTTGCTCACTTATACTGTTACACAGACATGCTTATGCAGAGACTTTAGAAGTGAATTAAAGAATAAGAATATTGCTTTCTTATAGATTCTTTTGAAGAGTAAATATAGCTATTTGTTTTCCATTTGAAAACAATTTTATGGCATGATTCTCAAATTTGCATTTGTGGTATTAAGTGGTGATACATATTATTTGAATTTCAGATTTACGACAAGATATGCTAACACTTCAAATTATTCGCATTATGGAAAATATCTGGCAAAATCAAGGTCTTGATCTTCGGTAGGTAACTAATAAGGCAACCGTACTGCCATACTTAGAAAGTTGTAACTTCAGAAAGTTATCCTGAAAGAGTAAACTATTAATAAATATTAATTATAGAAGCTTATAGAGGCATATATCTGTAAAGAAACGTACACAGTAGTGATTAACAATAGTTCATTATGCTATGTATGGTACTTTAATTTGTCCTCTTACTTAGCTAGAATAGTTAATGAGATTTAGCTAAGTAAGAAGAATTATCTCTAATAAGCTAGTTGAGACTCTGCAACTGCCTTTGGAGTGTTCACCATTAGGAACAAGACATAGGAGACACAAAAGGACTCTGTTTTCATTCAGAAGTTGAGTTTAAAAGAAAGTTTCATAGTATAAATTTTCTAAAGCTTTATAAATCCTCTAATCTTGAATCAGTTTTACAGCAAAATTCATGAAATCAACAGTCTTAAAGTTTTTATCAGTCTGTTGGTTCCTGCCCAACTTCTCACAGTTATCAGTATTATCTCCAAGATTTTGTCATACTTCATCTTCTAATCATTGTTGCTTCCAGTACTTTTTCTTTCTCTGACTTATCTCTATGCAAATTCATAGTTATTTACACAAAAGCTACCCTCTCTGAAAGTACTTTTGTCTATAAGTGGGTATAAGAGTCAAATCTAACTGCAACAACTGCGTAGATTAGGTAGAAATAGCGAGTAATACCAGGCAAGGGCTTAATCGGCATGCCTTTTATAGATTAAGTAGCTAGTATACAAAAATTGTATCAGTGACAAATACAGTACCCCTTTATTGCAAGGAAGAAAATGGACATTTCATGTAACCAGCTAAACACAAAATTAATCAACTTCAAATTCTTAACTCCTAATACATTGCTTAATCTCTGCTGCTTTCCAAAGACAATTAATCTTTTATGAGTTAAGTTTCCTTTTTTGGTATAATTTCCTGTGTTGTAAGAGATCCACATGCCACTACTCCCACCTCCTCCAGCAGAATAGAGTGTAAAAAAGACTGTACAACTATAAAGAGTAAGGGATTTAACTATATAACTCTAGTTATTAGTTATTATTACAAAATTTAATTGTAAATTAGTGACTGTGCAAAAAAGCATCTGAAGTTAAGCAAGATCATTAGAAATATTAAGAGTTTTTTAGTCTTATAATATTTTCTGAATATTTTTTAACTTAAGTAAATTTAGCTAAAAAATTTTATTTGAAGTTTAATTTTAAATAGAAAGTACTTAAGTTCAAATCATAGCAGCATATTTATTTATACTTGGCAAAACTGTAATTCAGACTCTATAGTCTAACTCTGTTTTTTATATAAGACGATTTAGAAGACAGTTTGACTCTTTAATCTATGAGCATTCTCAACAGTAATAAAATGAAAACAAAATAAGATAGAATGAGCAGGAGCACAACCTTAAGAAATTTCTGTATTTACCAGGGCAGGTAGAAGAAAAGATTCTATAAGAGAAATGGTCAAAGGAGCACAAGTATCAGAGTAAGTGATTCACAGAACCCAAAAGAGGGGAGGGATTCACAAACAATTTGTAGTACCAAATTCTTCAAGGGGTTTAAGAGAATAAGATCTAGGAAAAGCCCTTGGATTTGATGACTCGTGGTTAGCTTTACAAAGAGTTTACTCACTAGAGTGGTAGGCATAGAAGCTAGGCTACAAGTAATCAAGTAAGAAAATGAAAATAAGTGTAGACTGTTTTAGGAACTTAAGAAGTAAAGGAAGGTAGAAAGAATGAACAGTAGCTTATGAGACCACAGAGCAAGGAAAACCATACTGTAAGTACTTGTGTGCCAGTTTGGATGGTAGGTGCTTTTTTTTCATTGTCTCTTTAAATTCTCACATCTCCGCCCTTTATTTACTACATGTCCCATTTGATATTCTGTGTGATGAAACGGATAGTACTCTAAAAACATTTGCGCAAGATCCCCACTCAGGGTCGTTGTATCAACAGAAGCATTTGTGGGATTGAGTTGTGAGCTGAACTAGCTGCTTTTTTCATGGAACACCATTTTTTGCTTTAAAAATAACTAATAGGCAAGCTATGGTTATTCAGACATGGATATTTGGCAGACATTTTCTTGAAAATGAACAATATGTGCCTGTCTCTTAAAAGAAAACAACTGTGACAGTATTTATTGCCAATGAGACAATTTGAGCTTTCAAGCAAAAATTAGAATTTTGAAAAACTTATATCTGCCACTGAACATAACAGCATCCCCAAACTTAAGACTTCTCTGATGAAATTTTGGTAATGTTAACAGTTTTGATTTTTTAGTATGGTATAATGAAAAATATCAACATTTGGAAGATGTACAAATGACCAATGCAGGATAATGTAAAGTCATATATGGGGAAAAGATCCATTCAAAGGCAAGATAGAGAAATTGATTTTAATATAACAGAGTACACAAAGATTATTGATATGGTTTCATATTCCATATTGCAACTTGAGAAACTATTGTCAAATTTTGAAACCTTGTCAAAAATATCTGCAATTATATGAAGAGACTATTACAGGCCGGGTGCAGTGGCTCACGCCTGTAATCCTAGCACTCTGGGAGTCAGAGGCAGGCGGATTGCTCGAGGTCAGGAGTTCAAAACCAGCCTGAGCAAGAGCGAGACCCCACCTCTACTAAAAATAGAAAGAAATTAGCTGGACAACTAAAAATATATAGAAAAATTAGCTGGCCATGGTGGCACATGCCTGTAGTCCCAGCTACTTGGGAGGCTGAGGCAGACGGATTTCTGGAGCCCAGGAGTTTGAGGTTGCTGTGAGCTAAGCTGATGCCATGGCACTCTAGCCTGGGCAACAGAGTGAGACTCAAAAAAAATAAAAAGCTATTACAATATGAAAATCTGTATAAGGCTAGATTTTCTTTATATACTTCAGTTAAAACATTGCATTGGAATGGATAGAGAAGCATATGAGAACCTAGCTGGGTGCTATAAAGCCAGACATTTTTAAAAATTTAAAGTGAAAGAGTATCACTTTTCTCACTAATTTGCTTTTTTTTTTTAATATAGGGGTTTTCCGTTTCATAAAAGATGTTATTTAGGCCAAGCACGGTGGTTCACACCTGTAATCCCAGTACTTTGGGAGGCTGAAGCAGAAGGATTGCTTAAGGCCAGGAGTTCAAAACCAGCCTGAGCCACATAGCAAGACTCCATCTCTATAAAAATATAGAAAAATTAGCTGGGTGTGGTGACACATGCCTGTAGTCCCAGACACTCAGGATGCTGAGGCAGGAAGATGGCTTGAGCCTAGAAGTTTGAGGTTGAACTATAATGCTACTGCACCCTAGCCTGGTCAACAGAATGAGACCCTCTCTCAAAAAAAAAAAAGATGTTATTTCTATTAACATGTCATAGTTTGTTGTTTTAAAAATTAATTAATAAATATTTTAAATTTTTGTTTTTTCTGTTTTAATGTCTAATATCAGTGGGTGTAATCCACATAAATAAAGGCTCTTTGGGGTCCTCAGTAATTTTGTAAGTATAAAAGAGTTCCAAGACCAAAAATTTGAGAACTGCTACCCTGCAATTTTATTTAGATATCAATTAAATAGTCCTTTTTGAATATACAATGAAGTACTTTCTCAGTTGAAGGTTGTAATATAAATGATGGCAGATAATTTTGAGGATTTTTTAAGGAATATGTTTGTCACTATACAAAAGAAAATTAAATTGGATTAAGGCATTGAAGGTCATGCATGACAGATTTATAAATGAAACATTCATGTTTTAGCCTATTAAAATACTTACTATTTTAAAATTCCATCATTTAATTGTAAATGTGTTGCTCCTTTTTCAGAATGTTACCTTACGGTTGTCTGTCAATCGGTGACTGTGTGGGACTTATTGAGGTGGTGAGAAATTCTCACACTATTATGCAAATTCAGTGCAAAGGCGGCCTGAAAGGCGCATTGCAGTTCAACAGCCACACACTACATCAGTGGCTAAAAGACAAGAATAAAGGAGAAATGTGAGTCTTATTCTTTCTTCCTATGTTAATTTAAGTTTTTATTAGATGAGTCTTTTAGTGGTTGTGTATTCCTCTAAAATAGACCAGAGAAAACAGTTGTACTTACATTGGGAAAAAGGATGTTCAACCTTTGAAATATTTGAGGTTATTGTGCTTAAATGATCAGAATTGCTAATAATTTGGTAAAATCCTGTACATTCAACTTCTGTATGTAAAATGTGTTACTATTGCATGTTCTTTTTTTAAAAATTATCATTGCATATTCAAGATTTTATTTTTTATCCTTAGAACTCATGATATGTAATCAAAATTTTATTTCTAATTCATTATTAAAATGATTAGAAAAAGTGAATTTTAATGACATAAGTATTTTTTCACTTTTCACATCTTATTTTTTCAATTATGCTTTGGTCAGGGAGCATCTAGAAATTTCCTTAGAAACCCTTGAAAACTTCAGAATCTCAAAATTCCTCAGGTCTTTGAACATAATTACCTCCTTCCATAATGTCACTGATTGTTGTTATTGTTTAAATAGACACTTAGACCATCTTTTCCCAGTTTGGCCTGCATCACTCTATATTTCCACACCACTCTTAAGGTATTTGTTTCTTCTTTCTAGATATGATGCAGCCATTGACCTGTTTACACGTTCATGTGCTGGATATTGTGTAGCTACCTTCATTTTGGGGATTGGAGACCGTCACAATAGTAACATCATGGTGAAAGATGATGGACAAGTAATGGCTTTCTCTCTTTAAAATGTTTTGGTGTTCTTAAACTAAATGTATTAATTTAAGATATTGTATGTCTGCCTGTGTCAAACTATAACATAATGTCTTATTTTTGAAAGCTGTTTCATATAGATTTTGGACACTTTTTGGATCACAAGAAGAAAAAATTTGGTTATAAACGAGAACGTGTGCCCTTTGTTTTGACACAAGATTTCTTAATAGTGATTAGTAAAGGAGCCCAAGAATGCACAAAGACAAGAGAATTTGAGAGGTAAGCTCAAGAAATCAAAAGCACATAATAAAGAATTCTTGCTTCTCTATTATAAATAATTGATGTTTTGCAAGCAACTTTAAAATAATAGATGTTATATTACCACTTAAGCAAAAACTATTTAAATGTTTTTATTAATATTTATTTATTTACTTATTTATGTGGTACTGTGAAGAAAAATGGAAAGGGGAAACCAGTTTAATTTATTGCCTGTAATCCTAGCACTTTGGGAAGCCAAGGTGGGAGTATCATTTAAGGCCAGGAGTTTAAGACCAGCCTGAGCCATGTAGTGAGACTCCATTTCTACAAAAAATGGAAAAATTAGCTGGGTGTGGTAGTACACTGCTGTAGTCCCAACTATTTGGGAGGCTGAGGCAGGAGGATCACTGGAGGCCAAGGAGTTTGAGGTTGCAGTGAGCTATGATGACACCACTGAACTCTAGCCTAAACAACAGAGTGAGAACCTGTCTCAAAAAATAATAATTTATTGAGCTAATTAAGCCCTAAAAAAAAGTAATCCTTAAACTTCATAACACATTAAATGTTTTTCTTTACTGTTTTTTAAATAGTTGGATTCTACCCTCTCTATATTTGACAAATAATGTATAATGCTTAAAACAACATTGTTTAGTCATACAGTTTGAGGAAAGTCAACTGTAATTACCATGTTTAGTCATAATTTTTTTTATCGCCTTATGGTATATCATTATTCTATCTTAGACCTTAAAATACTTTTGGAAACCTTTTACAAAATTCTGCTTTATCTGTAACTTAGTCCTGACACTAGTCTAAGCTTTAAAGGCTTTAGTATTCTACATTTAATAAGTGCTTATTAAACTCCTGATATGTTAGACATTGTTCTAGGTGCTGGTGATAAAGCCACAAAAAAAGTCCTTATTCCCATGGAGTTTACATTCTAGTAGGGTGAAGGGAATAGAAAAGTATTGACAAGGGGAGTAGGAAAGAAATACTATTTTTTTATAGCTTTGTCTAAGGAAGCCTTTGTAATTATGTGCCATTTGAGCAAAGACCTGACACCATTTGCTCCATACTGACCAAACTGTTCTTATTACTTATAGGTTTCAGGAGATGTGTTACAAGGCTTACCTAGCTATTCGGCAGCATGCCAATCTCTTCATAAATCTTTTCTCAATGATGCTTGGCTCTGGAATGCCAGAACTACAATCTTTTGATGACATTGCATATATTCGAAAGACTCTAGCCTTAGATAAAACTGAGCAAGAGGCTTTGGAATATTTTATGAAACAAATGAATGATGCACATCATGGTGGCTGGACAACAAAAATGGATTGGATCTTCCACACAATTAAGCAGCATGCATTGAACTGAAATGATAACTGAGAAACTGAAAGCTCACTATCTGGATTCTACACTGCACTGTTAATAACTGTCAACAGGCAAAGACTGATTGCATAGGAATTGCACAATCCATGAACAGCATTAGAATTTACAGCAAGAACAGAAATAAAATACTATATAATTTAAATAATGTAAACGCAAACAGGGTTTGATAGCACTTAAACTAGTTCATTTCAAAATTAAGCTTTAGAATAATGCGCAATTTCATGTTATGCCTTAAGTCCAAAAAGGTAAACTTTGAAGATTGTTTGTATCTTTTTTTACAAAACAAAACATGACAAAAATCCCCAAAATATATAGACATGATGGAGAAGGAAAAAGAATGTTCTTTTTTTGTCTTAAAAATGTTCTATGTTTTGAAATGTGGACATAACAAAGGCTGTTATTGCATTAGGTCTAAGTAAACTGGAGTTTATGTTAAATTACATAAGATTGGAAAAGAATGAAATTTTTTTTATTTTCCATTGCTGTTCAATTTATAGTTTGAAGTGGGTTTTTTGACTCCTTGTTTAATGAAGAAAAATGCTTGGGGTGGAAGGGACTCTTGAGATTTCACCAGAAACTTTTTCTTTTTAATAAATCAAATGTCTTGACAATTTGGGGTTTTATCTGCACAGTTTTGGAAGCAGTCACAAATGAGACCTGTTATAAGATGGTATTTTTGGGTTTTTTTCTGGACAGTATTGACAAGGATCTGATTCTTATTTCCCAGGGAAATTCTGGGTTCCCACAAAGTAAAAAAAAAAAAAAAAAAATCATCATAGAAAAAGAATGAGCAGGAATAGTTCTTATTCCAAAATTGTACAGTATTCACCTTAAGTTGATTTTTTTCCTCCTTTTGCAATTGAACTGAATACATTTTTCATGCATGTTTTCCAGAAAATAGAAGTATTAATGTTATTAAAAAGATTATTTTTTTTATTAAAGGCTATTTATATTATAGAAACTATCATTAATATATATTCTTTATTTACATGATCTGTCCCATAGTCATGCATTTTTTTGCACCCCAAATTTTTTATTATTTGTAGCAGCATGGTCAGCTTTTCTCTTGGTCTATAGATGAGGCTCAGGCACTATCCCTTTTTTATGTCAATAACCAGTATATAACTACTTAAAACAGATTAAACTTCATCCTCTTTCTTTTTATTTCTTTGTTTTCATATGAATCCCCCTTCTTTCATCTTCTTCTATAGTTGAGAATGGCTCAGTCATATGAAATTCATTACCAAGATTAAGTCTACAATTTAGACTATCTTCCTGGTATGCTCATGAATAATAATAATATGGGGGAATAGAAACCATAAACTTTTTACCTTTTTAAGCTATTTATCCATATCTCAAAAATAAAAATAGGACATCAAACCATTTTAATTAACATCATGTCCCATTTCCAAGTAGTCAGGGCTCACTCTCCAACTTTATTAAATGCCATTCAAGCACAGGACACATTCTTAAACACTTTGAAAAACATCAACCCAAATGTAGGGGCTAGTGCTAGTGATCACTCTAGAATCTGATATTTTATTCAGTATTTGAAATGAATGATTAATGTCCTAGGAAATTAGCTTTAGCAAATGTCCAGGTGCCACACCAAAAAAAGTGCAATAGTTTACTGACAGTTTTCTAGATTAGGCATATTATTGGAAAGCAGCTTTATAAAGAGTGAACATTGTATACTCTAGTAAAACAGCATCACTTTAAAAATATTCATTTATGAAATCTGTTACCTATAATAGAAGTCTTGAATAGTGAACAAGGGACTCTAATACAAATACTCTTAATATCTGGCTATTTTAGAACCCTTAAAGGGCATAATTATTGGAGATTTAGGTACTTCACTAAAGCATGTATATAATATTTCCAACAAGAAAAATAAATTTGAAGATTAAGGGAACTTATTTCTGTAAACAGTCTTGGAATAGTTAAGCAGAATTTAAATTCTGTTTTAAGCAGGAAACCAGATCGATTTTTTTTTGCAATTATAGAACATTTCATAACTTAACTAAAATTTCACAATTAATATTTTGTGTCATTTAAATATATACAGTTGATATATACTAATATCCCAGTCTTTTCTACATCAGGGACTGATTATAGGAAAAACTCAGCAAAATGGTACAAATCTAAAACTTTTGTGGTGGAAACTGAAGATTTAACAGAGAACTGTGTTTTACCCGAGTGCCAAAAAGCCTTGAGCCTCCTTGCTCAAAATTTATGTAAGTTTTGCATTTATTTTCACATCATTCCAGATAGTTGTGTCCCCTTCTCCCAAGACCTCTCCACCATTAAAACATACAGTCCACATAGCTTATTTTATCATTTACGTTTATTTTGAAGAATTATTACAGCCAAATATTATTTGAAGTGTAGACAAATTCTATAAAGAATATAGATGAAGTGATCTAAGAAAGAAATAAGGGGCAGGTAATGCTCAGAAAGTCAAATAACCAAAAATTGAGTTAAATGCTACATAGATGACTAGGATCTGTTTCAAGCCAGCAATGACCATAGCCACTTCTAGTTATTTCAGTATCAGAGATCAGTTCCCATGGATTGGACAGTTCCTGTAGCCAACCGTCATTGTCAGTGAATATGGTGTAACTGACTATTGGCTCTGCAGTTTCATTGGGTCACTTGAGAAATATTCCTTCATTGGGTCACTTGAGAAATATTTTGGAGAAAAGAAAAATGTCTAAAGAAAGTGAAACCTAATTTTAAACACATGGTGGCAAGAAAAAACTGTGAAAATCATGCTTTAACTTTTTACCATATTCTCAGCTATACAAAAACATTTATTTTGAAGATTTTTAGATTGTTGTTAATTTGAAATCTGTTAATCTTATTGTAGAATTTGGTTTTTTAAAAAAGATATTTCTAATTGGATTTTTAAAAGAAGAATGGAATTTGGTTGCTATTTTATGATAGAACCTAAGTTTTTTGTGGTTCTTAGTGTCCTATGTAAAACTTAGTGTCAAGGTGATCAACTTTGAGGTTTTCCCTTCTATTCTGCTTTATATTAAAAGCCCATTGGGAAATGGGAACCTGGTGAATATATAATGAATTGTAAAATATTTTAATGTGTAACTTTTTCAACTGTGAAATTATTGGTTTTTTTGATGAAAACAGCTGCTGATAAAGTATTTTGTGTAAAGTGTAGTTCTTATTAATCAGGAAAATGATGACTTGATTAGATTGTATATACCCTCTTGGATTTTATTTTAAATGGATTAGTGATTTTTACATAGGTAAAACACAGTCCATCTGTATTCTTTTTTCCATCAAAAACTGAATGATTTGGCATTATAAAAAATAATTGTGAGCAGCCTATTTAAAAGGCACCATGGAAATTTCACAGCACATAAATTTTGGTTTGTTTCTTTCCTTAATGATTTTGTAAATCTTTTTAATTCATATTTTGATCAATAGCCCATGCTTGCCAACTCTGAAGAAATTTAATTTCCAGCAGCATTTTAAAGTTAGCCTGTTAACTGTTCCTGAATATTTTAAGTTCCTCTTGTTTCCGTGTCTGCACAAACTGCAGACGTGGGCTGGACCCACATACTCAGTCCACCTTAAAAAATTATTTTGATGTCCAAGACATCACTAAAATATTTCAGTTTAAAGATAATATGTGGTGTTAATAGATTGTGGTGCTTCTACTATTTAAAGACAACTTTCATACTTCAGATGTTTTTGAGAAGAGCAGAATGTGAAGGGTGGGGGCAGAAAAAGGAGGATTCACTCGTTTGAATGCATTACATTCTTTATATCCACGCAGCTCAGATGGGGCATGTCCAAGAGAAGGCTGAAAGTTGTGAGAGTATATTGTGTATACTGTGAGAGAATTAACTCTTCATCAAGGATAGGATTGTGAAAACTAAACTGTAAAATTCAGCACTGACAGCATCATCAGATAATCATTCTTGGTGAAAGAATAATACAGCTGGGCTGTTTTTGAAAATACAAACAAAACCATTTTTAATTATTACATTAAAAATTGTAAATATCTCTTATGTGCCATGGCCTGGGAAGCCTGTTTTTGTTTTCTTCTTTAAAACTTTATTTTCACTCTCTGAAAAGATTATGGGGTTTAGCTCAAGATAACTGTGGTCCTGATAAAATCGGATAACTCTACCTCAGAAGGTTAATAGGGAAAAATATAAATCTCACAGTCATTGCTTCAGGCTCTGATATTACAGAAATTTTGCAGATCATTGTATTTTAAATTTATAAAGTCAGCATTGGCATGCCTTGTTTTTAATGGTATAGAAGACATTAAGAAAAAAATTTGGCTAAAATGTAATCATTGTTACAGCCATTTGGAAAATGCTCTAGTGTGAGGAAGTTCATGGTACTAAGCTCTTGAATTTGGCATCTGAAATTCATTTTGTTCTCTTTTCTCTATTATTTTAGTGCATTTGTTGTGTGTATACTTGCACATTTCTATTTGTATACACACTGCTTGCTAGGCCTGGTCAAGAGGCATCTTTTATAAAAGATATAAACAAATACCAAGGTTCTAAAATTCAGAAGAGTTTAGAATTTATTAGCAGTCTCCCAAGTTGGGATGTTAGTTTTTAAATAAACATTTCATTCAAGTATTACACTTGATTAAGGTTTTACACTTCCTTTTTATTAGTGCTGTACATTCCTTTTGCTTGGTTTTAGGTATGTTAATATTTTATCCCTGCTAGTTAGCATAAAGTGACAGGTGTGAGCCATAAGGAAATTTCTGGCTTAATTTTTACACAACTACATATAAGAGTTTTAGTGGAGAAAAAAAGTAAAAATTAGTCCTCTGTACATATAGTGTAGTTAGGTAAATGATTTTCACTACCAACAGTATACTCCATTCCTCATATAGGTAAGTACAGAAAAGGTTTTTAAATGCATTTTGCAAACCATTTAAGTCTATGAATCTATCTGCAACCTTATATAATCTGTCACTACAATTATTTTGTGGTTATGCTAAGAACCATGTATATTTTTAGGTATACCTATTTTTGTTAATTTTTCTAGAGTAGCAAGGAAGCAGAAAACCTTCATTGTTTTATATTAAAATATAATGACTAAATTCTAATATGAATTTCTAAATGTGGTCATTATCTATTGATTTCATAACAAAAAGCCCCTTATTAGATTCAATTAAGAGTGGTGGGAAGACTTGGTCTTCAGCTGATTTCTACAAATGTTTTCAGCTATGGAACCCAAGTTTCAAATGAAGTTAAATGCTTTCAGTGTGATTCAGTCCTCAGACTTAATTGGATTGAATAAAATCTAAAAAATATATCCTTTCGGAGCATAACAACACTTTAATATCTTGGGGAATGTTACACTACCAAAAGAAGACTACTTACTAACACATCAAATGTTTACTTTGGAAGCTTCAACAAGGGGTTTGAACCACCCTTTTTTGTCCCTATAATTGTAGCAATTCTATTTCTCTATATTTCGTCATTCAATGAATTGAAGTCCTGTGGTATACTGCATTAGTTAGAAGAAAAATGTTTTTAATGTTCTTTTAATGATGGCCCAAAAAGAATGTGACACAGCAAGATGCATGTGTTATTATATTGAGAATATAGAATAATACAGTATCACTAAATTTAAGACCTCTTCCCAGTCTTGCTTTTCCTAGCAAGAAGTTTGGCCTGTGACTGCACTTTTGTTTGTGCTCATCAGAAATTGTCAATGTCTGCTTTTCTTTAACTTTGCAGTCTGTAACATCACGCTGTTTATTAAAAAATATATATATATATTACTTTGACTTGTGTCTAAACAATCCTTAGTGTACTATATAAACAAAAAACCAGTAATTCTATTTTGCCATTTCTCTTGAAAAGCAAATCAGTGTTGCTATAATCAAAATTTAGCTGGCTTTGAATTCTTTTCAATAATGACTAAGAATACTTGATTGAAAATCTGTAACAATTATGCCTTAAAAGCAAGGTCTTCTGCCTCGGTAAAGTGATGAAATATTAGAAAAATGTATGTTTAAATATTAACTTCCTTTAAGCATAAAGAATTACTTGTATTTTAAGCAGAAACATATATATATACATATATGTATGTTATATATGTATATGGATACATAGCAGAACTTTTTTTCAAGTCACTTAAAGACCAGAACCTAGAAGTGAAGTTAGGCTAGAAGAAGCAAACTGGTTTGGCTTTCCATTATTGGAAACTCTGCAAAAACACGGCAAAAGGTAAGTGTGGGTTTTTCTTTGGCCAGTAATACACATGGACATTGATCACTTAGTACTTCTGAGCAATTAAACAAATCATTGCTTAAATTTTATTTATTTGCTAAATAGTTTGAGCAACTTTGAATTGACTTTGTTCTCCAAGGATAATGTCTCTCTTTCCTGGAATGAACCAAGTAGCTGATATCTGAATGAAAAACTATTAATTGGCCGGGCGCGGTGGCTCACGCCTGTAATCCTAGCACTCTGGGAGGCCGAGGCGGGCGGATTGCTCAAGGTCAGGAGTTCGAAACCAGCCTGAGCAAGAGCGAGACCCCGTCTCTACTAAAAATAGAAAGAAATTAATTGGCCAACTAATATATATAGAAAAAAAAAAAATTAGGCCGGGCGCGGTGGCTCACGCCTGTAATCCTAGCTCTCTGGGAGGCCGAGGCGGGCGGATTGCTCAAGGTCAGGAGTTCCAAACCAGCCTGAGCAAGAGCGAGACCCCGTCTCTACTATAAATAGAAAGAAATTAATTGGCCAACTGATATGTATATAAAAAAAATTAGCCGGGCATGGTGGCGCATGCCTGTAGTCCCAGCTACTTGGGAGGCTGAGGCAGAAGGATCGCTCGAGCCCAGGAGTTTGAGGTTGCTGTGAGCGAGGCTGAAGCCACGGCACTCACTCTAGCCTGGACAACAAAGCGAGACTCTGTCTCAAAAAAAAAAAAAAAATTAGCCGGGCATGGTGGCACATGCCTGTAGTCCCAGCTACTCAGGAGGCTGAGGCAGGAGGATTGCTTGAGCCCAGGAGTTGGAGGTTGCTGTGAGCTAGGCTGACGCCACGGCACTTACTCTAGCCTGGGCAACAAAGTGAGACTCTCTCAAAAAAAAAAAAAAAATATTAATTGAAACACACATTTTAGGTTTCAAATAAGTGGTTTTGAATTTTTTTAGGAGAAAAATCCTAACAAATGCATCTTGTTAGGTGGAAGTCAAATTTACTAAGAAATGAAATAGAGATGTGCCCCTAATTTAAGAAAACTGTAGAATCTCAATTGAAGAATGACTTAAAATATGCATGCATACATATATATTTTATTACAGAGAAGGCTTTGGTATACAAAATAACTTACCACAACCTTTTAAGTAGCAAGTTCTGGGTCTTAAATGCAATATCACATTTAGCCAAGAGACCAGAGGTAGAAGCAGGGGGAATCAGCTCTTGCAGCTCCTACCCTTAGCCTAGAGGTATATAGATACCAGCTGTCCAATAAACAGTACCAATGCTGACTGAATATTGCAACTTAACACAAGATTTTTTTTTTTTTTGATCTATGCACTAACATTTTTGAGCACCTCTACTAGATGCTACGAACTAAGCAGGGTGTTTCACTTAACTCTACCTTGTTTATTCCTTAAAATAACCCCATGAAAGTAGAGGTTATATCTATTTTATAGATGAGAATGAGAGGCTCAGTTTAGCTGATTGGCCCAAGGATACATACCAAAGTTGTAATTATGGCCTACAAAGTTAATAAATCCTACTCTGAGACACATGTTTTCTCCTCCATTCCACACAAGAAAGGGGAAAGATTATTCATTACTAGTCAAGTCAATATTGTTCTGTTCTAATTATGCAGCTTATTTGGTACCTTATAACTTGAAATTAATTGCTAAAAGGTATTTAACTTAGAATCATAGTTTTTGGTTTGATTACATCTACATATGAAAGTAGCTTCAAAAGTCTCTATTGTCCATAATTTTAGATTTTTTAGTAAAATTTTAAAGACACTTGAAGACACATTGAAAAATCAGAACAAACTGTTTTCACTCAAATTCAGCTTATTTAACCTGGAAAGCACTTGTTGAAAGAGTCTTGTGACATTATTACTTAATAACCGTGGTTGATTCATTAATTAAAGTATGGACAATTGTTGACTACTCACGTGGGACTTTTCTGTGGTGTGGATTATCTGATATGAATATTGAAATCCAGTCCATTTTTCCTTCACATTTCTGGCCATTTCTCCCATTCCTACCAGAATGTGCACTAAGAGTAAAATGAGCTTATATATGTATAATTAACTAGGAAAATTATATGGTACATGGCAAGGTTAAATACAAATAACTCTAAACTTAATGAATTTTCTAGGCAGCAGCTTTCCACCTTTATCATGATCAGTGATCAGTCCATGTTTTCTTAAATTTTCTACCAGACTCTTGCCTTCCTTCAGTGAATGAACTGTTCTTCACTATGACTTTTTTTATGAGAAATGTTTTAATATGAACTATATTGCACAGAATTAGGCTGATGCTTCAATGTTCAATAGGTTAGATACTCTCATTGTTTATTTCCGTATTGACAGATTCTAGCTAGAGCTAAAATTAGATAAAGAATACCTTGATCTCATTTTGCCATGTGGGAACAAAAAGTGCTTCTTTGGCTCATGCGGAAAGAGATTTGGAGTATAAAAGTTGGTGGATTTGTATGTATTTATAGAATAAATAAAATATATATTATAATTAACAAGGGTTTTAATTATATATTAATAAGAGTTTTTAAAATATTTTTCCCACACGATACTTAATTTTAATTACCCTTTACATGATTAGTTTACAAGCAGGCATAGTTAGGTCTTCAACTGCAGAAACCCCAGGTATTTGAAGGCCAGGACTTTAATTTGGCCACCATCTTATGATTTCTCTGCTCCTTCCTTTGCTCCTCCTGGCACTTCACAGTTTGAATCGATGGTGTTTCCTATAGGGTACTTTGCCACCTACCTCATCTCTGACTGCAGTGCTATATTTTTCACACAGTAAAGACAGGTGCTGTGTTAATCTTACCATGCCAACAATCAAGGCACCACCTAGCAGAGTCAATGAAGGCCAAAATAAACAGTGGAAGATAACCATTTGGTCATACTTTTTTACAAGAATGACATCTTCAGATTGGCTGTCTGGACTGTAGAAGCATGAAAAGGGGGTTCCATTTTTGTGATCGAAGAATTCCTTTATGTCCAGAGCACTGTTGAGCAAATCATTCCTATTTCGGTGACACTTAGGTGTGTAAAAGCACTGGGAATATAGAGGAGGAAAAAAGGGCACTGTCACCAATACCAAGCACTTAACAGTTCTGATTCTGAAATAGCTTCAGGCTGAAGCTTCCAGAGGGAAATTTCAATCGTAGCAAATGGTAAAATATTACATAGCAGGAGGGCCAGAGTGAAATGGCCATTTCCAAGCACTAAGCAAGGATATGGGAAGGAATTCTTAGACTATATCATATTGCAGGAAAGGCAGTGACCAACTTCATAAGGAGTATGACTCCTTCCCACATCCAGGTCCTTGTTCTCTTTCTGGACAGTAACCCAACAAATCCATTTGTCCATTCAACAAAAACGTATTGAGCCCTACCTACTACGAGCTTTCAACACCTAGTAGTGCCTCTGTTGTCTTTGTCTTGATCTCCTGCCACCAAACCTTTCCCTAAGGGGGGGGGGGGGTTCATTGAGGCTTTCTCTCTAGGTCCACAGATAGGGAGCCCCACTGGGGCTTTGGTTCCTGGGAGACAGAACCAGTGGAGAAGGGACCTCTATCAGCTGGAGGCTTTTTCGAAAAAGCTTGAGGTTTATTAACATATCCGTTAGACATTTGAGATACTGTGCTAAGGGCCCACAAAATGTTTGAAACCTCAAAAATTATTGCATCCAAAATAGAAAACAGAAATCTTCAAATTGAAATTAGTGCTCAATTAAAGACACAAAGTGTAACATGTCAACTAACAACTTTTATAGTTAGGTGTATATAAACTGTAAATGATAGGACCCAGTTATATAACTTATTAAAATAAAAATTATAATAACCTTTAAATTTCTTTGATAAAAAAATTGCTTGATTTATAGTAGACTGTGAGTACATTTTAACACTTTTCAATGATGGAGAGTAGGGTCTCTGAAAGCAAGGCTGCCCGCAAATGACTGCGCATTGGCTCAGCCTGTAAATCCAGACACCAAGTTGTGAAGCTGGAATAATCCCTCTGCTTTCTATATATGCCATTTCTCTCCAAGAATGCTTTGAGCTTCATTTATTCTGACTTGATCGCTATAAGATTGTTCACTAGAAGCAAATAGATTTATCCCTAGAGACAGCCCTGGGTTTTGTACCCTGCTAGGGACAGTCTCACATGGAAGGGTTGTTGCAGTAAGAACTCTTTAGTTACATGAACTTCCCATTACCTTGGGGTTTATCTGGACAGCCTCTTCATTGTAATGTAGGAGAGCTCTCTGCCCTGAATGGGCGAGGTTCACAAACACCTGAAGACACGGGAACGTCCCCTGACCACGGCAATCCACACCACAGGGGAAAGCGCAGTCCAGCCAGTCCTCCATGATGTGTGTGTGGATGGTCGTGCAGTTCGATTCTTCTCTCCAAGTGCTTCAAAATGGAAAGAGAAATGTTCTTCACCTACTAGAAAATTCATTTCTACATTTCCAATGTGGTAGCCAGAGGCATCCGTGTATTTCAGTGCAACGTAGGGCCATTGCAGAGGGCGCATAATGATCAGGGAGCAGGGAGGACAAGAGGCGGGGTAAATGGCAGCACGTTGCCAAGTTTCATCTCACTTCTGATCCTACTGGCATATTTCTCACTACACCAAGGCTTAGATCAATGGTTTTCAAACTTCAGAATCACCTGAATGAGTCTGTTAGAATGAAGAATTTTTTGAAATGTGGATTTTAGGGTTTCACTCCCGGAAACTACTCTGTTTCAATAGGTCTGAGTTGAGGCCCAGGAACTGCATATTTAACAGCATTTAAGATGCAGGTATTTGGAGAACCATACTCTAAGCAACGTATTGTAACCACTAAGGTTCACACTCATTCAGAAATATCATCTCTCCTGCCTGCCTCATTATCTCAGGATGCACCCACTGCCTCGTCCTGATGAAAATGTGCCTTTGGAAGGAGTCCAACTACAGGGACCTTAGTCAACATAGCCTACAGAAGATCTGGTAACAAGGTACAATTCCATGTGCCCCTCTACTTTCAAGGAGGCAAGTGCAAACCATACAAGGAATCTCTCATTAGAATACTTACCATGTTTTTGCTATCAGTAAATTCCTTGACATTAGGAGCTACAGCCTATTCATCTTTATGTTCCTCAAGGCATGAAGCAGAATACCTCTCACATAATAGATGCACAATAAATGTTGTGCTGAAGTAAATTTTACTTGGAAAACATTCCTTGAGAATTTGCACATGTGCTACATACACAGAATGTCCTAGGTGCTATGAGAAGTGGCAGACAAAATTCCTGCCATGAAGACCTTGTGGTGGTTGAGGAGAAAGGATATATGTGTATGTATGCAATAATTAGAGAAAAAGTCCAAGATAAAGTAAATGAAGGCAAGAAGAAATGCTTTGATTGAATGTATGCAACCAGCTCCTCATACACCCTCACACTCACATCTAGGTGGCTCTTTATGTTTATTTACTGTTGCCTTAAACACAGGAAGTTAGATTAGCAAGCTCTAAAGTCAGAATGTTTGAAAAGCAGGGCTTCTTAACTGCCACCTTTTATGGAGTAAAACTGCTCTCTGAGATGGCACAAGACTATAAGGCAAGAGAGACATGACAATGTACCACTCTTAAGCATTCACTTAATTACTTTAACTCAACAATTTCCAGAAATGCTTGGAAAAGTAAAACTTAAATATGAGCAAGTTTGGAGCCAGCTTGGAAAAGGGTATCTTCATATAACTCTTCTGGGAATATTCATTAAAAAGAAAAGGAAAAGGAAAAAAAAGAAAAAAGATATCTTCAAAACAGCTCCCAAATCTAGAGTGGGTACAGTAGCTCACACCGGTACCAGCACTTTGGGAGGCCAAGGCAGGAGGATCACTTGAGGCTAGGAGTTTGAGACCAGCCTGAGCAACATAGTGAGACCCCCGTCTCTACAAAAAGTAGAAAAATTGGCTGGGCATGATGGCATGTACCTGTAGTCTCATCTACTCAGGAGGCTGAGGCAGGAGGATCACTTGAGCCTAGGAATTTGAGGTTGCAGTGAGCTATGATGATGCCACTGCACTCCAGCCAGAGACCCTGATTAAAAAAAAAAGAGCCGGGCGCGGTGGCTCACGCCTGTAATCCTAGCACTCTGGGAGGCCGAGGCGGGCGGATTGCTCGAGGTTGGGAGTTCGAAACCATCCTGAGCGAGACCCCGTCTCTACTAAAAATAGAAATTAATTGACCAACTAAAAATATATATAGAAAAAATTAGCCGGGCATGGTGGCACATGCCTGTAGTCCCAGCTACTTGGGAGGCTGAGGCAGGAGGATCGCTTGAGCCAGGAGTTTGAGGTTGCTGTGAGCTAGGCTGACGCCATGGCACTCACTCTAGCCTGGGCAACAAAAGTGAGACTCTGTCTCAAAAAAAAAAAAAAAAAATCTCCTCTTTCAGAAGTAACAGCTTAAAAAAAAAAAAAAGAAAAAAAAAAAAAAAGAAAAATCTTCCAAATATATCACATTTTAAAAAATAATATCTGTCGGAGCACACATATGCATACATATTTACTCAACTGATATAGACATATGTAATGCAGCTATATTTAAAAAAAAAAATAGATAAGGAAAGTAGAGTAACAGGAAAAAGAGGAGTGAAAGCTAAAGTGAAGTCAGGAGTGCATACAAACATGTAACCTGATGACCAAAAGATCCCTTATAGTTATGAGAACCAAGATACAAATGTGACTCTGAGCTTCCTAGCAGCCAAAGCAATAAACACAACCAGATACATGATTCCTGTTGTCCACTGAATAAAAGTAAGCTGGTCGATCAGGAGCAGCACAGTTTCTCCTCGTGCTAATACTAAAGAGAAGATTCTTCTGGAATCCTAATAGCAGGATGGTAGTGCTGTAGTGGATGGTGACCTCTACATTTTTGCCCTAACAAGGGTAACCCAGGACTGGCAGAAGATGACTCTAATAAATAACCAACATAGGCCACCTATGTCCTTTTCTATGACTCCTTTCCCTCAGAGAACTCCTAGGCCATCTTCTTCCCAACCTCACCCCCCCCCCACCCTGCCTCCGGTCACTCTTCAGCTGTCCAAAGCGAAAGCATCTCTTTCTTTGCCCCTACTCTGTCCTGACCTCCCTCAAATGCTCCATGTTGTGTGAGACATGCTCCAAAATTAAACAGCTCCTTTCCTGCTATAATCAAAATCCAAAATCCCCATCCTTTCATTTCAGCAAACTTCATTAGGTATTAAGAGGCAAGGAATCTTGTGTCAGAATGACAAGCATATTACTTACTGCCTATGTGACCTTGGGAAAGTTACTTGGCCTTTCTGAGCATCAGCTTTCTCATTTATAAAGTGAAAATTAAAGTAGGAAGCCTTGCTAATAACATAAACAGTTGCAATAAAGCTAGAGAAAAGAAAATGTTATTAAGAAAATTATAAGGCACATGTACTCACCAGCAAATTGGTATTAACACATCAACACCTAAGTGGACATATAGGAGTAATATTTATCGGGTGTCAGGAGGGTGGGAGCGGGGAGGAGGGGATGAGTGTATACGACCACAATGAGTAAGATGTGCAATGTTTGGGGGACGGACATGCTTGAAGCTCTAACTCTAGGGGGGAGGGGGCATGGGCAATATAAGTAAACTTAACACTTGTACCCCCATAATACACTAAAATAACAAAAATTATAAGGAAGAGAGGATACATTTACTATTCATTAAGTGGAAGTGGATCATCGTAAAGGTCTTCATCCCCACTGTCTTCGTGTTGAATAGGTGGAGGAAGGGGAGGGGGTTGGTTTTGCTGTCTCAAGGGTGACAGAGGTGGAAGAAAATGCACGTATATGTGGCCCTGCACAGTTCAAACCCATATTGTTCGGGGGCCAATTGCATTATTACATGTGTTTAATAAGGAAACTAAAAGAAAAGAAAGGAACTAATATTGACTGAGCATCTACTATGTGCCAGGTGTACATTGTCAAACTCAAAAACCTCAGACCCAAAAAACTTTCATTGTGCTCACACACAAGTTTTAACCCTTCCCTGGAATATGTCCATTTTAAAGGGAGAATTTATGACCTAATGAGTATCTAGTCTGTGGATTCTGTTATATGTGGATTATGAGATGGGGGGTGGAGAGAGACAAAGGAATATCTTCAACTTTCTTGCCACCTGCTCCTGCACACCCAGCTCCCCCCAGCACTGAGAGAGCGCCGGGTATTGTTTCTTCCCTGTCTTAGACCGCATCAAGTAGGCCGAGACTGGAGAAAGCAAAGCCAGCCTCCCCTCCTTTACTATTGGGTCTGGATCTGATCTGAATTGGAAACTCTGGATCTCCTTTCTGTTTCTTACCTGAGCATGAAAGGCTTTAGGATGGTTGTTCCAAGCAAGAAGAACATTAGGACTGAAAAGCCCATCATTGCGAACCCTAGCAGCATGGCTCGGTCCTCTCCAGCGCTGGACGGCAGCTTCTTGTGCACATCTGCCAGCTCTCCATCGTTGCAGTCTGTATCTCTCTTCTTCCCTGAGGTAGGAAAGGCTGTCCTTTGGGGAAAGTGAAGAGGAGACATTGTGATAAGCTTGGGGAAAAAGGGGGAGCCAAGTCATGGGGGGTGGAGGGATAATCCCATTTGCCTCCCACTGGAACGCCGTGAGCAGGTTGAATGAGACACAATGAAGTCCCACGTTTAGAATTCAGTAAAAAGTCCTATCCATCTAAACAACTAAAATGATGTGCTACATGTTATCAAACATTTTTAAAGATATATAACAAGCAAGATTAAGGAATGTTGCCTTGTAGAAGTCTTTGGAAATCTGTTTAATCAATGACTAGAAAAGACTTATCTATAAGTGGCTTTCTTTTGTTTTATGTAAATAAGTGTTATAAATTTATTTGTCTTTCAGGGATATTGCACATTCCCCCTGAAAATATTTTTTACATTCTCTTATAAATTCCATATCGAAAGAATGACTCAGAAAGTTCACATTTGGAATTAATAGCATCTTGAAATAGTAGGGTTTGACTGGTTCTTTCACAGTCACCTGTTGGAAAAGCAGCGTATCCACCACCAGGCTTTCCAGCCCATGGCCCAGTCCACTCAGAATTATGAATGGAGTTTTCACTGCTGCCTCTCTCCCCTCTTTTCCTTCATTTATCATGACTTGATCACTATAAAATTGTTCATGAGGCTCCCCAGGGCTTGCTTCACCAGGCACGGCAAGGAGGGCCCCAGGCCTCGGACCTTCCTCCCCTGCCATCAGACTCAGCCCTCAAGGGGTCAGCTGAGCGTCCCCAGGCATCCGATTCAGATCCACAGGTGACCAAAAGGCCTCTCCAGGTGGCTGCCAGGGCCCCGTAGACCAAAGACTTGACCCCTCAAGAGTCAGACCCTGCTGTGGAGACACAGGAGTCCCTGGAGAAGGCTGGCCATGGAGTCCCTCTCCAGACCCGACCTCCGTGGCCCCACCTCAGGGTCCAGAGATCAAAGTTCAGGAAAAGACGTGAGCCTTCTTTCCCTCCTCTCTGTCCACTCACAGCTCTGTATGAGTGTCCCTGCATATCTCTCTCTCTCTCTCTCTCTCTCTCTCTCTCTCTCTCTCTCTCTCTCTCTCTCTTCTACCTGAAAACCTGCCCCAGTAAATGATGTGGTAAATTCTTTCTGAATGGGGTGCCTAGTGAATGGTAAAGTCTGACACAAAGGTTGCAAACTGGTGGCCTGTGGAAAACACACAGATGTGTTTTGTTTGGTCTTTTCTGTGCTGCTTCTTGTTTTTAATGTGGGATAAGTTACTAACACTATAAAAATCATGACATTTCTCATAAAAATGGTGATTTCTGATTTCTGAAAAATTCACAAGATCCAGATTCCTGCATATGAACAGCTGGCCAAGCAGTGGCTGCCCCTGTGGACAGGGCGTGTTCTCCAGTTGGCCAGAGTCCCCACCACTACCTATGGTCAATGTCTGCTCAGTAGCCATTTGAGTTCCAGAGGTATTTCCATTTTTTAAAAATTAATGAAATCTTACTAAACAAATGCAGCTCTAATGGTAGAAACTCAGGCTCCATCAGCTGCCTAAAAGCTTCCTAAATTTTGAAGCCAAGCAAAAGCCCTATCTAGGGAATTACTAGTTCCCAAAAGCATATTTCATACCTTGTGCCACAGTCTTCCTGTTTCCTCTCCTCCCTTTCCCCTCGGCAACATCTTTGGATGAAGAGAGGGGAGGAATGTCAGACAATCCAGAAAGTCCCAGGAGGCTGCACCGGGAAGCACTGGCCTCAGAAGACGCAGGACTCTGGTCAACACTACTCTGGGAACTGACGATCTGGTTGGGTATTTGTAGTCCCCTTTGATATTTTGCTCATCCTCTATCATCCCACCCGCAGAGAATGAGCACAAAAAATAATTTTAATAAATTTTGAGCCAGTACATTTTATCATTTATCAACAAATAAGGCAGATTAAGGAGAGAGTTTTAGCCCTAAAGTAAGGTTTGGATATTTTTTCTAGTTTCCGATACTCAATGCCCTGCATTTTCCCTTGTGCTCTGAAACTGGCTCTGTAGCATAAGGTATCTTGGAGGCTTATTGTAAGATATCCTTGGAATCCATGGGTGAAAAGGGTTATAATGAGGTCTCTATGGCATTTCTAATATATTCATTTAACGTATCCAATTATAATGGTATGTTATACAAAACCGGCATAACCTGATTCTGATCTAATTTAGGAATAAGAGAGGCCTGGTGGTGTCCTAGACTAGATTTTTTTATTTCTATTTCTGTCCACTTTGTACCAAGGCTTTATGAAAAGTTGACAATCTCATAGATCCCTTGTAAATTATCTCATATTTGTGGGAAGGGATAATATAAAATAATAATTAAAAATTAAAACAGATATGTTTTTATTATTATAAAAGTAATAGGCTTCTGTTTCAGCAGTATGGTAGACTAGACACCCACTCTAACTGCAGACAACTAAAAATTATAGACAAAGCTTAAAAAAAAGAGTTGGAAATATTCAAAGGACCAAAAACTATGTGAAAGTGGGAACTGAGGGAGGAAAGTGGACAGAAGCAGTTTTCCCCTGAGGGCATATGCAGAACTCGGTGAGCCTGAGCCTTAGTGTCACAGTTTGTAGGGTCACGGGGACAGGAGATAACACCCAAGGCTTATCCAAGGTATGGAATTTAATACACCATTCAACAAGGGCTGGGACCCCAAGGACCTAAGACTCAGTGTCAGGTTGAACTAGCAATAAGCCTTCCCCCCACTCCTCACACAAACAACTCCATATGTGACTGCAAGAAAAATTCCTTTCTCAAAACCTGACACTGACTAGAGGAGGAAAATTACAATCTCCCCTGAAATTTTATAAGCTTCAGGTTATCCTCAAGAGAGGTTTTAGCTTGAATTCACACTACCTGGGGTAATCCAAAAGTCTCTAGCTAAGAATTTTAGTTTAATGTTGTTTCAGTGGGTAGTGCCCTCTGCCACTTGGCAGAAGCGAATACATATCTGCTCTGTAGAAGCCCACCTCCAACTTAGGCCTTGAAAGAATCCTATAAATTTCTAAGGAGTATGTGCTCTCATTCATAAAACACACAAGGAAATCTAGGCCTTTGCAAAAAAAAAAAAAATAGACAACAAAGTCAGATCCACAAAAATTTCAGGTATTTGAACAGAATATAAAATGTGTATTATGTATCTGTAATATGTTTACAGAAATGAAGGATTGAAAATGTCAGAAAAAGCAAGAGACTCTAAAATATGACCAAGCTAATGTTAAAAAGAAGCAAATAGAATTTCTAGAAACGAAAAATAAAATAATTAAAAGTAAAAACTTAATAAACAGACTTAACAGTCAATTAGATATATGTGACAAGATAATTAGGAAACAGAGAGCTGGATCCCCCAAATAGCCAGAGTATAATACAGATCAAGTCTGCATGCTAAATTTCTAGAATAGCCCCTAAAAGAGCAGAAATAGGTGATATAACTTCCAAACTAGCAGAGGGAGAAAGAATGGAAGGGAAAAATAATCCAAAAGAAAAGGAAAAAACTCATGAAAAAGAAAGGACAAATAGAAAGCTCAAAATAACATGAAAGCATGTTACTCTATTGGTATCTCAGTAATTACGATAAAGCTAAATGGATTAAGTGATCCAGTCAATAGATAAAGACGGTCAAACTAGATTTAAAGATATACAGATGGTCCCTGACTTACAATTGTTCAACTTTACCGTGGTGCAAAAGCAATACACATTCAGTAGAAACAGTAATTGGAATTTTGAATTTTGATTATTTCCTGGGCTAGCAATATACAGTACCATACTCTCTCGAGATGCTGGGAAGAGGCAGCGAACCACAGCTCCCAGTCAGCCACATGATCACAAGGGTAAACAACCAATACAAGTTTTTGACTTACAATATTTTCAACTTATGAGGGGTTTATCAGGACATAATCCGATCATAAGTTGAGGAGCATCTGTATTTGTTTTCATAAAAGATAGATGTAAAATACACAGATGCAGAAGAGTTGAAATTTATAGACAAAATGCAACAAAAAGCAAGCTGATATGAATCTTAAAATAAAAAACTTTATGACAAGAAAGTAATAACACTGATTAAGGTTCAATTTACCTGGAAGATATAACAATGCTCATTTGTGTGTACCTAACAGCATTGCCTCTTTGACAAAACTATAAGGAAAAATAGATAAAATCCACTATCAAATTATGAGATATTTTTATATACTCCCTCAGTAATTGATAGTTCAACCCAGACAAATCAATAAGGAAATATATTTGAGCAAAGCGATTAACAAGTTTAATCTAAATCATAAATATAAAATACTGACCCTTATAGAATATATATTCTTCTCAAGCATATATGGAATATTTATGAGCCTTGATCACAAACTTATCCATAAAGAATGCCTCAACAAATGTCAAAGGAGTCATGAAAGTAATGTACTTTCTGTTCACTTGCTGGGTTATTCCCCTTCCTCTTTATAGTGTTTTAAATAGAATAAGATCACTCTAGATATAGTTTGGGTTTTTTTTTTCTCATCTTGTCTTTTCTATCTATCATAATAAGCACTTTCCCATGTCATTAACAGTTCTTTGTACCCTTGTATTGGCTACATAATAATATTCCATCAATTGGATATGCCATATTTCCTTAACCATTTCCTTACCGCTAAATATTACTGAGTTGTTTCTAGTTTTCCCAGACTATAAACAGCCCCGTAATTAACTTTGTGGTATTTACAAGCACCCTTAGACACCAGGGACCTCAAAGCACTGAAGAATCATCTCGTTTGCTCTCTCATCAGTGAGATGGATGTAAAACATTTTATTCTTTTTTGCCAGTAATTCATCTCCACTTCTAACCAATGTATTACCTTGAGGTGTTTTATTCATAGTCAAGGCAGTATCGACCCCTCTTCTGTTGTCTTCACTGCAGACAGGACTGACTTTCCCACCAGACACGAGTACTATACATTGCTACAGGTTCTTTCTGGCTTAGCCTGTGGCAAACTCCATTACAAAGAGCCTGGACACAGTCATCTGGGTGTGAGCCCCACAGAAGCCAGCAGCCTCTCCCTCCAACACCTAAACTTGTACAAGAAGTGTTCCCTTAGAAAGGTGCTGCGGCTCATCAAAGCTCCATAAATACCATCTGACACTCATTTCACATGTGCACGGAACTTCTAAGCATTGGATATGTTAAATTAATATTTCCTTGTAATTTGCTTTTGTTGCAGAGGAGACTTTGGTGATGATTTTTATCCTTCCATTTTTTAATTACAAAATTATTTAACAACTTCTTTTGAAACAGAAAAATAAGGGTGAGTAAAGTCAACATGGTTCATCAAGTTCAGCAAGAGGAAAGAGCAATAATCCAATTGTGCGTTTCAGAAATGAAAATGGGATACTACGTTGCTTTGAGAATACGGCTGCCTTTATATCTAGTTAATTATGTTATGAACAGGGCATTAAAACTTGTTTGCTTGCATGTTTGTCATTTGATCTTTTGCCATACAATGATGATTCACTTTAATTGTTCGCAAAAGAATTAGTTCATGTCTAGGACAGATGAGTCTCTTTCTTTCCTCTGTAGTCTGTCTGTTGCTTCCTCTCTAAACCCCCACGCCATCCAAACCCCTGTGTCTCACTCTCTTCCTCCATTCTCCTCTCAAATATCCATGAGTGTAGTTGAGTGATAGTAGCAGTTGGTATCGTGAAACCATTACCATCTTTAATGTTCCACACTCTCAACTCCCAACTCTACCTGAGCCACTAACAAACATGCAAGTTTCCAGATAGTGATTTGAACTTGGCTGTGAAATGCCCCTCTCCCAAAAATAAGCAGGCAGGCCTTCAATATCTTATTTCTCAAACACCCCAGGCATTGCTCTTCTTTCCATTTGGGTGCCCACTTCTGACTGCCCCAGGGCGGCAGCCTCGGGGCAGGCAGGAGTGCGGCTTCGCTGAAGGCCCTCAGCTCCTCGGCTTTGCATGTCCCCAGGGAGAAGAGCCGTCCTGAAGCCAGTCTGTCTCACTTCCCCCTTTAAGGAGCAGAGGTCGTTGGTTAATAACGATAGCTACAAAGTATACAGACGGCATAGTTGAAAGAGTACATAGAGCGTATACACTATGCTGAGGGACTCTTACTGCCCACGTCTATCTGGCCTCCAAGAAGTTGCAACCTAGAGGAAGGAGCCAACGAGGAAGGATGTAGCCCTGTGATGCCAGCACTGGGGAAGCTTTCGGGTATCCTAGGAGGCATGGTAAGTGGGCACCCTTGGAGGGCAAACACCACACTCAACCCCCAAACTGGACATGGCCCCCTCCTGACCGCTTGCCGGGTGAGATGCTGGTCCCAGGCTGAGATACCCCGGGGTGACTTACCTCCCCTGGCGCCTCCGGCTGCCCTGCAGCGTGATTTGAACGGGAATGCTGAAGGGCTGCATGAGACTAGGGGGCTGAGCAAAACGGATCCCTGTTAGCTGCGTCGTGCCCTCTTAGGGCGCGAGGAGGCCGAAGCTTAAGCATCCAGGAAGTGGAGTCCCAGGGGACCCCGGCCCCCAGCGCAGCGGCGGCCAGCAGAAGCAGGCGCCTGGGAGCTGCGGCCCGCGCGCCTTCCTGGAGAGGCGGGAACCGGCAGGCAGACCCGGGTGGCCCCGCGGACGCCCGGCCAGGCGGAGCAGTCAGTCCTAGATGCTCAAGAAGGACCTGCGTGGCCTTCTGCAGCCCAAGCTTCTCCCCTGGCGTTGCACGGTGCCCGCTTCCACCTTATCGCCTGTGTTTCCGCTTCAGCAGCCGAGTGCATCGCCATAGAGACCTGAAGGCTTGTGGAAAGTTCTGAGGCCCAAGGGACCCTCTGTAATTGGTGAGGGACATACTCAGTTCAAGCTTTATAAGAAGAGGAAATGTTTTGCCCTGGCCACGTTTCCTTTTCCACAAATTGTCTGTTAGAGTGCAGCTTAGAGAATGGGTTTTTCTGGTTAATTGCATGTTCCAATTAAGAGAATTAGCTTTAATACCATATGTGCCTTCCCAGTTTTTCAAGACTCAAAGAGCCACAAAATAACTCACCGTTAAAACTATCTCAAAAATTTTTTAAATTATATCAAATATTATTTTATCTTTCTTTGATTACCTGAAAAGACATTTGAGGATCTTTGGATACTCCCAAATTATGAACATCATTATATTACAGTACCACATATTGCTACGGGCACCTATAGATGTGGGTAATAGAATGCCAAATAGATCACTTCTGCTGTATGTTTTTTAGTCAAGGCAAAATTATCTTAACATTTTCCAAATGTTGGTGTGAGCAACAATATAAGCATAATCTCATCTATTAATATCCATGAATATATGGCTACATAAACTGTTATTGGCAGCCATGTTCATATTGTTTAATATAAGATAGATATTTATATACTTCTGATTTGTATTATTTTTCTATTAGAGTTAAGGACTACATTCTCTGTAAAATATTTGTTTTTAGTGAACTGATGCAATTTGGAATAAAAACTGATAGCAACTAGGATTTTTTTCCTTCTGCCTCCTACTTCCAACTTAGCCTTGTAAATATATGATAACTTTTCCTCTTCAGATTTAGATGTGCTAATAAATTCCCCCTGAAACTTGGTATGTAACTCTTTAAAGAAGTGGATGATTTGCTGCTACTTTTATGTAATTAATTCAACCTCAGAAATATGGTCATTTTGAGCCTATAAAGACCCTTTTTTGGCATCCCAAACTTGCATCTGCCTTTACTGGAGCTTTCTGGTCATTCTCACTATGATTCTAGTTCCATTCATTCATTCATTCATTTATGAGACTGAGTCTTGCTCTGTTACACAGGCTAGAGTACCGTGCTATCAGCCTAACTCACAGCAACCGCCAACTCCTGGTCTCAAGTGATTCTCTTGCCTCAGCCTCCATGAGTAGCTGAGACTATAGGTGCATACCATCACGCCTGGCTAATGGTTTCTATTTTTAGTTGCTCAGGTAATTTCTTTCTATTTTTAGAAGAGACGGGGCCTCACTGTTGCTGAAGCTGGTCTCAAACTCCTGACCTCAAGCAATCCTCCTGCCTTGACCTCCCAGATTGCTAGGATTATAGGCATGAGCCACCACACCTGCCTGATCCATTTAAAAGAGGCTGCGCACAATAGCTGACACCTATAATCCCAGCACTTTGGGAGGGTGAAGAAAAAGGATCTATGTTCAAGACCAGGCTGGGCAATATAGTGAGATACCATCTCTACAAAAAAAATTTTTAATTAGGCAGGAGGATTGCTTGAGCTCAGGAGTTTGAGGTTGCACTGAGCTATGAGGATGCCACAGCACTCCAACCTGGGCAACAGAGTGAGACCCTGTCTCTTGAAAAAATAAATCATTAATTTAAAAAATAATCATCTACAATCTTTAAAAGATATGAATAGAGAAAGCGGGTTATTTTAAGTTACTTTTAGTCCTGATTCAAGAGTTCTGATAGACTCTCACAGATTTGTTTTGGGTCCTGGACAAGTCTGGGCCTGGCTGTATCTTAGGTGTAACTGTCTCAGTTGGCCATCTGAGACAATCTCAGAGCTAGCCTACACTTTGTTCTTTCTTTCTGTTTGATAAGAGTAACATAATTTTCTGCTCTTTGGTATTTTCCTGATGTCCCTTCACCTGGTAACTGGCCTCTCTGTCCCCAAATACCACACCCACTCCCCTCTTGCCCTGATTGCCAAGCCCCCTACACACGCATGCTCCATTCGGGGCTCACAGCTTACCTCTCAAGAAGAACCTAGAGTGGATGATGTGAACTGCAATCTCAGTGTGTCCATGCATGAACATGGCAAGGCTGAGCCAGATGGAATGTGGTGATTCTGTATTCCATCTGGCCGGGTCCTGTACGTCAGGATCTCTGGTCCCCTAGACTCTCCCTGAGCTCCTAGCTTACCTCTTCCTTTGAGTTGTTGGAGATCACTGCCTGCTCCACAAAACCAAAACTGTGAATGAACTGTCAAGCCTGTCATGTGGGCCCCCTCACAATCTGACCCAAAGGCTTTGGATACTGGGTTCAAATCCTAGCTTTGTAACTTCAAGTAACTCTTTACAAATTCCCTGCCCTGCTTTTCCTCAGTAAAAAAGGAGTTAATAAAAACCCAGTGTGTGTTGTATGAGCATGATAAAACTTAGTGTCCATAAACTGTTATGAAATCTATATATGAAAGGGGCCATTATTGCAAAATGCTGTCATTGTGGATTCTTGGTTCCAGAGTCCACAGTTATTTATTTTGCATTTAATAGATGCTTCACGAGCATGGGGGTGTGTGGGGGGGGAGGGAATACCTCTAACCCTCCCTAGGGAAAGGCAAAGATATACAATGCAACCCAAAGGTAAAAAAAAAAAAAACTTTTATCGGGTGGTGGGCAGATGGGAGGGGAGAGGAGGGAAAGAATTTATACTTACAAAATAGGTGCGATGTGCATGTCCTACCTAGGGGTAGGACACGCTTGATGTTTTGGTAAGGCAGGGGGCAGGGGGAGGAATGACAGCGGCAATATATGTAACCCTAACAATATTTGTACCCCCATAATTTGATAAAATAAAATAAAATTAAAAAAAATAGATGCTTTACTCAAGGGGGAAAAAACTCTCTCTCCCTTTCACTATGCTACAGAAACTACTTTCTCATTCTTTTTCACATTCTCTCAATTACACACTACGTATTACAACTAAGAATCTGTTTATAGCTGAAATTCTCCATTTATGAAAACTATCTTTGTGTTTTCAAATTTAGAGATGCACAAATCAACAACAACCTAAAAAGTATACAACAGCCTATGTTCTTTGTGTGACTGTATCTATTTGTGTGTAGGAGAATAAATAAATCCCTAACTGAACAATCTTCCCAATATGGGGAATTTTTGCTGATGCAAGCAACAATTTATACTGTCAAAAGTTAAGTCATATCTAATCTTACATTCTCTTTGCAGGGAAAAAAACAAACAAACAAAAAACAAAGAAGTATGATCTGTCACACAATTTTGGAGTGTTAGATGGAATCTTCCTTTTTCTTTCTCCTAATCATTATCTCCAGCCATCTTTGCTAACCAAATGGACACCTGACCCCATGAACTAGCCTCATATCAGAGAGAACAGCACCACTTCTATGCGGATGGTTTTTCTGCTCTGAGTAATAGTACTAATGGGTAACATTTATTGAGCCACAGTTCTAAGCCTACACATATATTAATTCACTTTTTGGGCTTTTTGAAAAGCAAAGAACTACACTGACTTATACAAACTCACAAGAGCCCTAGGACTGGGCCTATCCTAGCATACATGCAACTCAATGGATAATTGAGGCAGAAACTAATAGAAAAAATAGTTGAAATTATTAGATAGTTCAACAGCCCTCCATTTATGATCTTGTTTGAAATCCTTACCAGGTGACACAGACACATTTTATAATACTGTAAGTCAATGTAATTGTTTACTACATAAGTGGTACTGGAATTCAAGTGTGACTCTCTATTACATACAGATTCCCAGGTCCCATCTCTAGAGATTCTGATAAAATAGTTTGGGTATAGGATTTAAAATGCACATGCATTTTTAAAATCCCTTTGTATGATCCTAATATGGGATCATTCATCCTCTGGGAAACACTGGGTCACATTATGCATTAAACAGGCCTTGGAGGCCTGGCCTTGGAAAACAGCACCACTTCTAATTGCAAGTCATGCTGCCTCCTTGGAAGTCAGCTTATTTCTCTGTGCAATATGGGAGCTGGAGCAGATGATTTAATGTGCCTTTAATATCCAATACAGTGTGTGAAACCCTAAGTTTGTTTGCAAGGAGCAGATATTTTCTCTCCTGGAGTTACATAATGCAAGAACTGCCCTGGCAGCTGCTAAGAGGCGATGCTTATCTAGAAAGAAGAGAAGAGAATCTAGCCACAACAGCCCAATCCCACTTTTCCTAGACAAGTAATGATGACTTGGGTGCCCTGAGCAACTGTGTGTCAGGCATTGCACATAGTACTATGGGAACATTATGTCCTTCAGTCATGTAACCCAAGGAGATAGGTATTTTACTTATTCTGCAGATAAGCACACAGATGACTAGAGAGGCTAAGTAACTTGCACAAAATCACAAAACAACAAAAGGCAGGTCCAGGGCTCCAGAACAGATCAGATTCAAAAGCCCATGCTGTATGAAAAAATGTTCAATATCTCTAATCATCAAGCAAATGCAAATTAAAACCACTATGAGATATCACCTAACTCCAGTGAGAATGGCTTTTATCAAAAAGTCCTAAAACAACAAATGCTGGCATGGATGTGGGGAGAAAGGAGTACTTATATACTGTTGGTGGAACTGCAAATTAGTGCAACCTCTGTGGAAAGTAGCATGAAAATACCTCAAAGGACTAAAAGTAGAACTACCATTTGATCCAGCAATCCCATTACTGGGCACCTAACCAAAGGAAAAAAAGACACCTGCACTCAAATGTTTACAGCAGCACAATTCGCAATTGCAAAGATGTTAAAGCAATCCAAGTGCCCAACAATACATGAGTGGATTAATAAAATGTGGTATATGTATACCATGGAGTATTACTCAGCAATAAAAACATGGTGAACTAATACCTTTTGTAACAACCTGGATGGAAATAGAGATCATCCTCCTAAGTGAAGTATCACAAGAATGGAAAAATAAACACCATGTGTACTCACTATTAAATTAAAACTAAATGATCAACACTCATGTGTATATATGGTAGTAAAATTCAATGGAAATCAAGCAGGTGGTGGGGGGAAGAAAGGGATGGGTAAATTCACAGCTAACGGGTATAATACATACTATCTGGGTGATCTATACAAAAGTAATTAACGCAACCAAAACATTTGTTACTCCTTAAAATTCTGAGGGGAAAAAAGCCCATGCTTTTACTGACAATAATATTCTGCCTTCTCACTCAATGGCTTGGACTTACTGTTTTAAGTATCTTATTCGCAAGGCTTAAGGGAACCTACCCCTTTGCCCAGGTATGTTGCTGGCTGAGTTGTCATACAGACAGGATGTTCATAACTTTTGAAAAGTCTATCAAAATAAGACATTACAATAGTAATTAATGTCTTGATTACTTTTACATAAATTCTTGTTCCAGACTTGCTGAAGTCCCTATTTCTTGGCAAATGATATCTGGTTATGCATTTTTTTTTTTTCAGAGTGATTTATTCTCCTCCTAAGGCTCCATCAGCAGGGAGAATGGAAGACACCTCCCACCCTGACCTCCTGGGCAGCCGAGGCATTATACTCCTTCACTGCCACCTCTGTCTGGAGGACCGGCATATCAGTGCCATGTTTCTGGAGGTGTCCACAGTTGATGGAGGCACCTTCAAGGCCTCACTCATCCCTCGGCCAATCACAAGAGTCTGTACACCCCTCTCGACGACTCCCTTCACATCTGCAGGCTGCACGCCAGGAGAATGCTCAGTTCCTGTTTCTCGCCAATCCCACGCCCGACTGCCCCAGGCCATACTTCGCAGTCCTTACAGGTTGTAGCAGAGCCTTGTACTTTCATTTGCCCCCATGAGAGGGAAGCAATTTCAGGGCAAGACATAAGGAACTTAACTGATATCCACTGCCCTTTCTCCTTACAGTTGCATTCCCCTGGTTATGAATTTTAACACATCCTTAATAGAATAACCCCTGTTAACAAAACTCCAAATAACCTAAATTCTCAATCAAACTACAAGTTTTGTTTTGTTTTGCTTTGCTGCTATTTCGCCTTCTGAGGAAAAAATGAAAAACAGAAAAATGAACATACATCTACTTAATTTTTAAAATAAAATCCCAGGAGAGTTCCTGGGGGTCCGAAGTGATTCGGGTAACTCTCTTGTTTCAGGTAAGACAAATTCATGGTTAGTGTGTTCCTGGCCCCATGGTAGACCCTTCTGTCAGTTGCTGCTGAGCTTGAAGTTGTAGCTTCATGAGGGCCTGAATCTGTGTCTTTTTCATTCATTACTGTATCACTGGCTCCTACTACAGTGCCCAGTACAGATGTTCCATATATAGTCCCTGCATGATTGAATAAGCTAGATACATACAGCGACTTCCAACAAATTGGGGTAGGCTGGACGGATTGAAACATTAGGCTATCCCTGTCTCGATCTCCCATTTATATCTACTGCCTCCCTACATTGTGAATCAAAATTCAAAATGATGGCTCTGAGGATCAGCAAGATTCTTAGCCATTCTATTCAACAAGCACTTAGCCTCTCATAGTAGAGAGTTCAATTTTATTCAAACATTTCGCTCCAGAGATTCTCAAAAGGGATGGTGCCACCCCCTGGTGGACGTTTTAGAAATCTGTGGGAGTGTTTCTTGGTTGTCACCACGACTGGAGGGGCACTGCCAGGCATTTCAGCAGTTCGCAGGGAAGTCAGTCCCCTGCAACAAAGAATTTGCTGAAGCCACGGAGCTTTTCATGCCTCACTGGAAATTCATGTACATTGAAAGGCTATTTATCATAATCTAAGCTAAAACCCAATTCCATTTTACATATAAACACAAAGTACCTTGTGTTTGAGTATCTTTTGCACTTTTTCAATATCCACTGAATTTCCCAAAATGCATCTACCTTGTAAATTGAGATAAATGTGGTACTTTACCAAAAGTTCTTCACCATTTTAAAAAAGCCACATCACCAGCAGCAAAGCTATTCATAGTGTTTGAGTTGCCAATACAATAACACACCAAAATTGGCCTGTTTTCTTCTGAAATATCTAGTGTTTATTCATTTCGATGTCAGTGTCTGAGTTGTACTACTGATACAGCCATGCTCAAATATTCACGTGGATATTATCATGATATTCATGATAAATTATTTTAATTTCTCCTATATCCTATAGTTATGAAATCATATTATTTTTAAAGGTATGTAGGTAAGTTATATTATCTATGAACTTCATTTCAGAATCATAAAGTGATTGGTATGAAGTGGGCACTGTGGCTGAAGGGATTGAACACTACTGTTCTCCTTGCTAAAAACATAGACAATTATAGTTTAGGATTTTTTTAAAACTTGACTCAACATATTCTTCTCCAGGCTTTTTGATACAGCATATACAATGTGCCAGCATCTTTCTTGAGCCAAATGAAACATGTCTACTTAAGTGAATCCATAGTTTCATCTCAATGAGTTCATATGGGGGAATAAGTAGGTTTCAACACGACTGTGCGGAGAAAACCACACAATTCCTGCTCTGGAAACATCCAGCCTTCTCTGCATTTCTAAGTTCATAGACAAGAAGAGGTAAGCTGTGCTTTTCTTCCCCATAACCCCACAATCTTGTACCATCACCAATGTGTCAACCTCCCTGGTCTTTTAGTACCTGCCCACAGTAGGCTCAAAACAAAAGGCTTGAATGAATAAATGCACCTTGATGCTATTTGTGCCAGAGGTAATGAAGTAAAAAGTAGAGAAGCAGGAAGGTGACACAGCAGACAAGTTGGATGCATTTTTATCCAAGTATAAGGACTGGCACCAATTTATTTTAACCTAAAAATATAATATTGTTTCTGTTCATCAAATACTATGAATATTTGAAACATTTTATGTACTATAGTTTCAACCTTGCCTCTTTCTTTTTTTTTTTTTTTTTGTTTTTTGTTTTTTGTTTTGTTTTGAGAGAGAGTCTCACTCTGTTGCCTGGGCTAGAGTGCCATGGTGTCAGCCTAGCTCACAGCAACCTCCAACTCCTGGGCTCAAGCGATCCTCCTGCCTCAGCCTCCTGAGTAGCTGGTACTACAGGCATGTGCCACCATGCCTCACTAAATTTTTCTATATATTTTTAGTTGTCCAGCTAATTTCTTTCTTTTTATAGTAGAGACAGGGTCTTGTTCTTGCTCAGGCTGGTCTCAAACTCCTAAGCTCCAATGATCCACGCGCCTCGGCCTCCCAGAGTGCTATGATTACAGGCGTGAGCCATCGTGCATGGCCCAACCTTGCCTCTTTCTTTACAGAGGAGTGAGGTTTCTTACCCAAGCTCTGCAGCTCCCTTCCTCTCCCCCAAAATGCTTGTTTTGCCACATTGCCTCTGCACCTGCCCACCTCTCCGTCCTTCTCTCGCAGAGGAAAGTGTTCTGCCCCTAGCCAAAAAAAAAGTTTCTGCATTTTTCCTCCCCTCCCTTCCCTCCATCTATAGGGTGTTCATCTGTAACTTCCATCTTCTCCTCTCAAAAACATCCACATCTTCTATCCTATCTTTGCACCAGGCACTATGCTAAGCACTGGGTGTCTGTGTTTATAATCTTCATTTACTCTTTCATTTGATTTCCCCAACCATCCTCTAAGACAGATAATATTATTCCATGTTACAAATAAGTAATCTGGGGAACTGAGTCCCACAGTTCGTGAGTGGAGGGATCAGGGTGTAGACAGGCCACTTGCAGCTGCCCCCCAGACAGCAGCTGACCATCTTCCTCCCTTTCTTATCTCCTTAACCCCCTGTGATCTGACTTCTCCACCCCATCACTGGAAAGTTGCTTTCTTTTAGGTTAATAACCTCCCAGTGATCAAATCTATTCTAGCACAACTTTCTTGTTTGGTTCATTTTTTTAAAAAATGTATTTCAATAGATTTAGGGATGCATCTAGAGAGTGTATGACTAAAAATGAAAAATTAAATAAAATAAAAAATCAATAGATTTAGGGGTACAAGTGGTTTTTTGTTTCACAGATGAATTGTATAGTGATGAAGTCAGTGTTTTTAGTGTTTCTGTCATCCAAATAGTGTACATTGTACCTGATGGACAATTTTTCATCCCTCACTCTCCTTTCATCCTCCCTCCTTAAATAGAAAATTTTAATTACTTGTTTCACATTATTTTTTTTTTTAATTCTTTAACTAACTGTACCAGTGGTTCTCAATCTTGGCTATATCTGAATCACCCATGGAGGTTTCTTGTTTTTGTTTTTTTTAATTTACACATTTATTTTGGCAAGACATGGTGACTCATACCTATAATCCTGGTGCTTTGGGAGGCAGAGGCTGGAGGATCGCTTGAAGCCAGGAGTTTGGGACCAGTCTGGACAACATAGTGAGACCCTGTCTCTACAAAAAAAGTAAAAATTAGCTGGGTGTGGTGACACCCACCTCTAGATGCAGCCACTTGGGAGGCTGAGGCAGGAAGATTGCTTGAGCCTGGGAGTTTGGGGTTGCTGTGAGCTATAATCTTACCACTGCACTCTAGCTTGAGTGAAAGAGCAAGATCTTGTCTCAAAAAAAAATACACATTTATTTTTTTAATAGGTAATATTTAATCACAGTTCACCATTTTACAGTGAAGAGTCTTCCTCCTGTCCCTGATGCCTAGCCACCTAGTCCCCCTCCCCAGAGACAACCAGTGTTACCACTTTCCTAGGTATCTGTACTTTTTAAAAAACTCAGACTATTCTTCAGGAAACTTAGATTTGATAAGCAGGTATTTTGAAAAGTAAAGGTAATTCTTATGCTCTGGCAAAGCTGAGGATTCTTAAACCCTTTCTAAAGTTTCTGGCAATTTGTGAATCACCAGGATCTCTGAGTAAATGGTTTCTATCATTTGAAAAATTAAACCTCCCCTTATCCTTCCCCATTGGAGCACCCCTTCACTGGCTCCCCATGCTTCATGACAGTCCTGCCAAAACCACCATAGAACTGCAGGGATATTTTGTGAAAAAACCATCCTGTGGTCATTTTCATTTGAGAAATGCCCTATTGCTATGCCTAACACTAAGAAATGCAAAAGGCAAATCAGAATATTCCCTACTTGGCTTTAAGTGTAATAATGATTGTGAAGCCCTTAGCCCAAGGTTTGGTTCATGGCATGGGCTAAAAGAATGTTAATTGTTGTTCTTTTTAACCACTCTATCCTATATTCAATAATACCCTTCAGGCTCCTTTCTGAGACTTTCCTCACTTGTAATTACTTTGTTTAGTTCCTACATTTCTCATTGGCTTGCAAGCCTCAGGAGTATGGGACTGTACCTGTTTGTTCCCCACTGTAGTCCTCCTGCCTAACACAAGATGAAGCACAGGGCTCAGCACAAACAGGCACGCAGTGAGCATTACTAATACTGTCTTTTCAATTAATGTTTTCCAAATTTTGTCTTGCATCGCCCTAGACTATCAGATCCTCAAAGACAAGGACATTATCTTACTCATCCTTGTCCTTAGCTCCTAGCACCATGCTTGGAATGTAACACATAATTTATAAATGGTTGTTGAATACATAACTAATTCTCTTTCACAATTAAAATTTCACCTCAGGGATGGCATTACATAAAATTACCAAATGAATTGTGTCCTTGAATTTCAAATCTGTGATAACACAGTGGGCCAAGGGATGTGTGGAATAAAATTATCAGTGAATCGAAAGTGAATAGAATGAGGCTGAGTTAACTCATGTCATGCGTCACTAAGTCTGCACATGGGCAAGATGAGGTAGACACCAGCCCCAGTGCAGACACTTCTATGATTAATGAGGCTGGTCTCATAAGAGCTCATGACTATAACTCAAGTTAGATGAAAATAGAGTTATTCTGGAGCTGAAAATGTCAGATCCATGAATCTGAAGTTATCCTGAGTGGTCAGGATATAAAACTCTTTGGATTTCCAGCCTAGTAAACCTAGCCTAGGCTTGTGACTCAAGAGGATGGCTCAGATGAACTTAGGAATATGACACAAAAATGATGACATGAGCTCTTTTGCAAATGACTAGCCAAAGTTTCAAAGGCTTCTTTCTTCATTAACATAGTTTTGGGATAAATGGCTGCTAAATCAATTATTGTTGTCACTAAGCCTTACCTGAGTCTTGCATACCAGACTCACACATCTAGTTTTTTTGGGTTTTTTTGGTTTTTTGAGACAGAGTCTCACTTTGTTGCCCAGACTAGAGTGAGTGCCATGGCGTCAGCCTAGCTCACAGCAACCTCCAACTCCTGGGCTCAAGCATCCTACTGCCTCAGCCCCCTGAGTAGCTGGGATTACAGGCATGCACCACCATGCCTAATTTTTCCATATATATATTAGTTAGCCAATTAATTTCTTTCTATTTATAGTAGAGACGGGGTCTCACTCTTGCTCAGGCTGGTTTCGAACTCCTGACCTCGAGCAATCCACCCGCTTCAGCCTCCCAAAGTGCTAGGATTACAGGTGTGAGCCACCAGGCCCGGCCAACACATCTAGTTTTTTAAGGTACTCAACTTGTATATCCCACACAAATAATTGTGGAATTGAACTGTAACTCTGTTCTAGACATCAGAGATGACAACAACAACAACAAAACCCATAGAATTCTTGCCGGCAAAGGCTCACGATCAAACTGGAAAGAAAGATAGATAAGCAAACAAATAAATGCACAAAGCTATATGACAAGTGAATAATTAAAGATTGGAAAGAGGTTTTACCAGAGCAAAGAAGAAGGGATGCCTGGTACTGTTTTGGGGGTTAAGCCAAGAGAAGATTCTTGAAAGATGTCTTCTAAACTGAACCTAGGAGAGAGAGAAGGAGGAAAATTCCAGCAAAGGGAGCTGGACAGCTCCAAGTGGACAGCCCTCCAATTCAGCCTGCACAAAATCCATCCTATCTTCTCTCCCTTGGGTTAGACCAGACATGGGTCTCAGCCATACAGATCATGGGGCATATTCCATAGTCAGTTGAGCACCTACTGGGTAGCAGGTACTCTTCTAGGCCCTTAATAGAACAGCAAGCATAGTAGGGCAGGCCCTGCCTTTCAGGAGCTTTCATTCTAGTAAGGAGATGGATAAGAAACAAGGACACCAATAAAATAAATCCAGAGAGATTCATGTTGTGAAGAAAGAGATGGGTGATGGCATGGAGAGAGATGTAAAGAGGGCAGGCAACATTAAATAGGAACATGGCACAGAAGCTGGCATCCAAATGGCAAGCAAAGGACCCAGGCCAGGGAGCGGAGCATTGCAGGCAGTGGGGACAGGTGGAGTAAAGTCTCTGAGGTGGGAAAGAGTTGGGCAGCAAGGGGAACAAGAGGAGGCCTGGTAACCATGGCTAAGCCATCCAAGCCAGGGAAGCAGGGTCTAGGAGGTCCTAAGTGGTTCCCAGCCATGCAGTAGTCTAGCAGAGCAATGCTCTGGGGCATCCAACCTATGGACAATAATCAGAAAACAGGACAATAGCTCATCACCAACAGGTATTTGCTTATGAGAGGCATAGTCCTGACCGACATGCCAGGAAGCCAGACAGAAGGAGACTGCAAGATTTGAGGAAGACACCGGGGCCAACCATTGGACCAGTCCTCAGCGCAACACTGATATGCTGGGACGAAGGAGGGGAAACCGAGACAGTTTACTATGTGCTGAAACTCAAGCTATCTAAGCACCAGGACTCACTCCCAGGACACCAAACCCTGGGTCCAAATTCCTTGCAGCAAAGAACCTGGATCCTGGAGGAACTCTGAGAGAAGACATAAATGCTGTACCACAAGACCACATGGAGGCTAGACCCAGCTAGACCACAAGATCCCAGATCTAGAAGAAGGAGCCCCACCAGATGGAGGAAGGTGTGGAGAAAGACGGCTGGTTATCGCTTGGCCCCTACCAGGCCCGGCTCAGGCACTGCAGTGGGCCGGGGGAGGTTCCTGAGACGCAGGGAGCCAGCTCCGCCTGTGTGCTCTATCTTAATTAATGGCAGCAGCACCCACCCCATCAGTCACCCAAGCTGGAAGCTGAGTCATGTGTGTCTCCTTCACCGCCACCACCTCCACCCACAGCCATGAGTCACTGCAGTCTGCTGATAATTCCTCTGAACTATCTCTTGAATCTGTGCCCTCTTCCTATTCACACTGAAGCTGCTTTAGTGGCGCCTTCTTTCTCTCTCGCAGGGAAGAGTGGAAAATGCAGAGCCTGGGTTTGAATGCTGCTCCCTCCAGTTACTAGCTGTGCAGCGTAGGGTTAGTTATTTACCCTCTCTGTACCTTAGCTTCCTCATGCAAAATGAGAAAAGTCACAAACTTCATGGGATTATTATAGGGAGTTATGGAAGAACTGTGTACAAGCAAGACCACTCAACAAATACAGATATTTGTAACCAGGATAAACTTATGTTTCCTTAGGTCTCAATATAGTGTCAGATAAAAAAGAAAACAAATCCAACCTTAAAAAGCTGAAACAATAAATGCAAACTTTTATTAAGGTCTCTTAATGTGGGCCATGTGCAGTGGCTCACAGTTGTAATCCCAGCGCTTTGGGGGGAGCAAGGGGAGGGGAACACTTGAGACTAGGAGTTCAAGACCAGCCTAGGCAACATAGAGACCCCATATCTAAAAAAATTTTGGGCGGGCACGGTGGCTCACGCCTGTAATCCTAGCACTCTGGGAGGCTGAAGCGAACATACTGCTTGAGGTTAGGAGTTCAAAACCAGCCTAAGCAAGAGCGAAACCCCGTCTCTACTATAAATAGAAAGAAATTAATTGGCCAATATGTATATATATATATGTATATAAAATTAGCCAGGCATGATGGCGCATGCCTGTAGTCCCAGCTACCTGGGAGGCTGAGGCAGGAGGATTGCTTGAGTCCAGGAGTTTGAGGTTGCTGTGAGCTAGGCTGACTCCATGGCACTCACTCTAGCCTGGGCAACAAAGTGAGACTTTGTCTCAAAAAATAGATAAATAAATAAAAATTGTTTTAATTGGCTTGGCATGGTGGCATGCACCTGTGGTCCCAACTACTTGGGAGGCTAAAGCAGGAGAATCACTTGAGCCCAGGATTTCCAGGCTACAGTGAACTGTGATCACACCACTGTACTCTAGCCTGGGTGACAGAGCAAGACCCTGTCTCTTAAAAAAAAGTCCCTTAATGTGCTTTGTTTTAGCTGGCCAGCTTCTGCTCTCCTTTGGGCCTATGCCAACTGTTTTCTGGCACCAGCCCTCCTTCCCTCTCCATTCTCATCCTACATCTCTGTCTCTGGGCAAAGCATATGACTGGCCAATCAAAGGAGCATATTCTTTTGATCTCATATGTGATTTAGGGTTGGGCATGTGACCATATCAGAGTGAATGAGACACAAAGGAACTTTTTCTGGGATTGTTGGAAGAGAGACACACTTTCTCTTTCCACTGGACTTGAAACTGAGATTGAAGCTCTGAACATCTGGGATCGTCTCATGATAGCAAAGAATGAAACCAATATCGCTGGAAGCAGAGTCAAAAACTGAACAGATATCAAATTCTGATCACGTTGCTTGAGATTCTAGATCAAACTATAACTGAATCAAGCTAATCAAACTGCCTGATAATATTTTAGTTACACAGGCTATAAATTCCCTTTTTTTGCTCTAAACACTTGTTTTTTTTCCTGTTACTTTTTCTTTTCTTTCTTTTTTTTTATTTTTGAGTCTTGCTCTGTCACCTGGGCTAGAGCACTGTGGTGTCAGCCTAGATCACAGCAACCTCAAGCTCCTAGGCTCAAGTGATCCTCCTGCCTCAGCCTCTTGAGTAGCTGGGACTACAAGTGTATGCCACCATGCCCGGCTAATTTTTTCTATTTTTAGTAGAGACAGGGTCTTGCTCTTCTTCAGGCTGGTCTTGAACTCCTGACCTTGAGTGATCCTCCCACCTCAGCCTCCCAGAGTGCTAGGATTACAGGTGTGAGCTGCCACACCCGGCCTCCTGTTACTTTTGGCTAGTGGGTTCTAACTGATTCACGTGAACTACCAGCAGAGTTGGGGTTGGGTGAGGGAAGAAATCACAGTATACAGTCTGGAGCGTGTGCCCTAAAAATTCTTATTACATTTCTCTTTCCCTACAGTCTCACATAGTACCATTTGTATTCCCAATCTCTCTTCTCTCTCTTGTACACTGACCCCAACAAAACATTTCAGACTTCCCTCTCTGAACAGCCCCTCCCCTGTCAACCAAAGCCTGTTCTTATGTAATTCAGTTTAAATCTCTCACTTCTAAATCTTCAGGTTTATCTATTACACCAATCAGCACAACAAGGTGTCCCAAGTTTGGCACTGCAAAGACTGGATCTTCCTCAGCAGCATGGGTCAGTAAAAGTCTAGAAACAGGGGACTTTACTATTTGTTTCCCTGCCATGTGGTGTTTTAGTAAATTGTAACAGGAGTAAGTTGTATGAGCACCAGAAAAGTTTATGCCAAAGCAGATAATATACAGTCAATAGGCCTCTATGTTAATCCTCAAGCATTCAGCACACAAGCCTCAGGGGCTGGCCAGTGCTCTGGGCTCTCTGGAACATTCAGAGTACAGGACCCATGCCCTGCAGGAGCTAGCCACCTTTTGTAAACAATAAAACACAAGTCAAATCAATAGATATTATTATTAAATGCCTACTTTCTACCTTTCTACACATTGCTGAGAAAACCTTTTTTTTTTTTTTTTTTTATGATAGGATCTTGCTCTGTTGCCCAGACTACAGTGCAGTAGTCTCATCATAGCTCACTGCAACCTCAAACTCCTCAGCTCAAGTGATCCAGCCTCCTGAGTAGCTGGGACTATAGGCACATGCCACCATGCCTGGCTAAGTTATTTTTATTTTTTGTAGAGATGAGGTCTCACTATTGCCCAGGCTGGTCTTGTACTCCTAGGTTGAAGCAATCCTGCCTCAGCCTCTCAAAGAGCTAGGATTACAGGCATCCACTACCAGGCCTGGCCAACACCCTCCTTTTTAAAAATGTGATTTTCTTTTTTTTGAGACAGAGTCTCACTTTGTTGCCCAGGCTAGAGGGAGTGCTGTGGCATCAGCCTAGCTCACAGCAACCTCAATCTCCTAGGCTCGAGCAATCCTCCTGCTTCAGCCTCCCAAGTAGCTGGGACTACAGGCATGTGCCACCATGCCCAGCTAATTTTTTTCTGTATATATTAGTTGGCCGATTAATTTCTTTCTATTTATGGTAGAGATGGGGTCTCGCTCTTGCTCAGGCTGGTTTTGAACTCCTGACCTCGAGCAATCTGCACGCCTTGGCTTCCCAGAGTGCTAGGATTACAGGCGTGAGCCACTGCGCCTGGTCAAAAATGTGATTTTTATTTTTATTAAGTTTGTTGTCATTTTTTGTGGCCAAGTGCATCATCAAATCATTTATAAAATTGTAAGTACTTTTGTTAATTCAAAAAAATACAATGCAACAGGTGACTAATTTTTAAATTAGTGGCACTGGCCTACAAATGCCAGAAGGCACTAGAGGAGGGAAATGATAAAAGGAAGCTTCCCTGAAGCCAGAGAAACCCAGACAGTTCCAGAAGAAAAGTCAGGATCTGGTAAAATGAGGGAAAGGGAGTCATTTTGTGAGACCATTTGCAAGACTGTGGTAACTATGACTTTTATCTGCTGGTCCCATTTTCTCACCCCTCTTCTGATTCCTTTAGAAAAATTCCTCCCTAACCACATGTGTCCCTGGGGACCCCTCCATTGCAGTGCTCTGCCATCCCCACCACAGGGATGAGTGCTTGCCCCAGACTGTCCAGTTCGCATGTACTGTCCCTCTAGCTCAGGTACTAGTTCAAGGGTGAACATATGACCCAAGCGGAGAAAATGAGAGTTTTCTCTGAGGGTAATGTAAGGACATTAGAAGAGAAAACTTTTACTTTCACTCAGGGCTGCTAAATTAGAGAATTGGTTCAGGGCTATTGTCACTCATCTTGTCTAACACTGTATTTGCACATAAGGTTTTTAAATAGACGAGTAACTTAAAATGAGGCTATTTGGTCAATTCCGAATATAACACCACTGGTGTCCCTATAAGAAAAGAAAGTATTGAGTCATACATTTTTTTTTTTTTTTTTTTTTTTTTTTTTTTTTTTTTTTTTTTTTTTTTTGAGACAGAGTCTCGCTTTGTTGCCCAGGCTAGAGTGAGTACCGTGGCGTCAGCCTAGCTCACAGCAACCTCAAACTCCTGGGCTCAAGTGATCCTTCTGCCTCAGCCTCCCGGGTAGCTGGGACTACAGGCATGCGCCACCATGCCCGGCTAATTTTTTTATATATATATCAGTTGGCCAATTAATTTCTTTCTATTTATAGTAGAGACGGGGTCTCGCTCTTGCTCAGGCTGGTTTTGAACTCCTGACCTTGAGCAATCCGCCCGCCTCGGCCTCCCAAGAGCTAGGATTACAGGCGTGAGCCACAGCGCCCGGCCTTGAGTCATACATTTTATGGGTAAAAAACAGAGAGAGAAAGCAGAAGGAAGGGCATATGCGCATGCAGATAAGACCATGTGAAGTCACCAAAAGATGGCCATTTGCAAGCCAAGAACAGAAGCCTGGAACAGATCCTTCTATTATGGCTTCCAGAGGAAACCAGCTCTGCCCTCACCTTGATATTGGATTTCCAGCCTCCAGAACTGTAAGCCAATAAATTTCTCTTGGTTAAGTAAAAAAACAAAAAGCAGTGGTTGAGGGGAAACTTGCCTGTAGAACAGACAAGCAGAGACAAAAAGGTTGAGAGAGAAAAGTTGCCTGGCCCAGCACAGTGGCCCGTGCCTGCAATTCTAGCACTTTGGGAAGCTGAGAGAGGAGGATCACTTGGCCAAGAGTTTGAGACCAGCCTGAGCAAGAGTGAGACTCGGTTTCTACAAAAAATAGAAAAATTAGCTGGGCGTGGTGGCACAAACCTATAGTCCAAGCTACTCGGGAGCCTAAGGCAGAAGGATTGCTTGAGCCCAGGAGTTCAAGGTTGCAGTGAGCTATGATGATGCCACTGCACTCTAGCCAGGGTAATAGAGGGGGACTTTGTCTCAAAAAGAAAAAAAAAAGAAGAAGAAAGAAAAGAAAAGTTGCCTGAATGACAAAGTGTGAACTCCTAGATCCAGCTGTGCCTAAAGCCAACCCATTCCTGGATACATTGCCCTGTTATGAGTCAATAAACAAACTTTTTGCTGAAGCTAGATGGAGTTGGATTTCTTTCACTTGTCTCTGAAAGAGTCAATTTCTGCCATTTAGATGAAAGAAAGAAATTTCATGAAAACATTAAAGTAATTATTTTTATTTTCTGTCTTCTTTTACTGAAAGCCCGACCCATTCACATACGCACAAAGATGATAAAAAGTGCAGTACCCATCAACTTACCCACTTTAAATGATCCGGGAAAGAGTAAATAGGCTAGAAAATCAAATTTGCTCTATGTGCCAACAATCAATCATAAATTAAAGCCAATATTCTAACTGAATATTAATAATTAATCATAATTATGAATTATTAATCATAAATTGAAGTAAAGCATCTACACCAATATTGGCAAAGTTAAATTCTCAGACATCCATTAACACTTTGGCAGCAAGAAAACAGCCCTCACTTTGAGGACACGCTGCACCATGGTTATTTCTAGAGCACACAATTACCTGCCTCACTTGCAGCTACATGGGCAAAAACCATCAGCACCGTCATGGGTTACCACATCTGGTTCCTCCAAGCTGAAATATCTAGGCTGCATTTCCCTGACATGTTAAGAAAAAAAAAAAAAAAGGAAAGCAGCAAAAGAAAGCCTAAAAGTCCATAGGCCTGGACTAGATTCCAAAGAGCCAAAGGCAAATATCTATTTACCCTTTTCCAAATTATATTTATAGTATGTATGGCCTGTCAACAATCCTTTATGAATAACTGCAATTTATTTCTACTCTCTCTTCAGGAAGCTTGTTTCCCAAACCTGGCACATGTCCATGTGTGTCTAGACCACCACTTCTGTCCATGGGTGGGGTAGCTGAGAGGGCGCTGGTGCGGGGCCGGTGTAGGGCAACAGCACAGGACGCTTGGGAGAGAGCCCCACCTGCATGTTCTAGCGCTGGGACTGGATCGCTCCTCTCTCCTCTGGGAGGCTGAGGGTTAGCTAAGCCTCTTGCCTCAATGTGGTACTCAAATACTCAATTCTGGTATTACAGGGTAGCGTTTCTGAAATTCCTTGATGGGGTCTCCTCTTTCGCTTCTCCACATGCGTGATCTTCTCTCCAGCCAGACTGAGACACACAGCTCTCTGGGGCATCTAAGTGGGGAGAAGTGGAGATAGGAGACAGGGTATCAGTATTCAGTCTCTGAGATCCAAATGTATGAGTTTGGGGTCTGCAGCAACACAACAGAATATGAAAGCCAGGCTTTGTCGAGAGAAAAGGATTTTCTTGTGCCTTTATGTTCCTCTGTAACACTCAAGAAGCAGCTCAGGTGAACCTAAGTCTGGGAAGCGCAGTTTTTTTAGAACTTTAAGGAAGACGTGGCTCCTAATTTCCCCCAGAACACAGGGCCTACAGCCTGAGGGGAAAGGATCAGAAGGAAGTGAAAATACCAAAGGCCACCTCAAGCCTGGCACATAGTGAGTGCTCAGAACTGTTTGTCCACCTGAACTGGCAAAACTGAAAGGCAAGGGCACAGGTAGGAGGCTTTCCCACCTGGCACCAGAGTCAATTTCTCTGCATTGAAGTATGAATTCAAGAAACCAGAAAAGCCTACAATGGATAAGGCACCCACAATCTCACTCTTCAGTCTCCATATTCCCAATTAGGAAAATGGGTTGGATTTATTCCCACTCTGTGTGGGTACTGTGTATCTGTTTCTGGTTGGGTGTGCTGCAGCTGTGACCCAAACTCATTGATGTTGTATTCTGAGGCTATACGCTTGATTTCTTCTCCCAGGCCACATCTGTGAGATCAAAAATGAGGCCAGAAAAATCACTGAGTTATTCTCAAGCATCAAAGTGGGTCACGCATGGACCAAACCAGCCCCCAAGACCTACCCACCTCCACTGGCAAGTCCCCAGCAGCATGGAGCAGCCCGAATACTCCCAGCTCCCTGCACATGAGGACTGGTATGCACTCACCTCTCCAGAAGTTTTGCTAGATGCGAAGAAACATCATTAACATAAATCTATTAAAACTGAAGCACCTTCCTGGATGGCAGAATCTCATAATAATAGGACAATTGACTAGATGAAAAGATCCATAGATTGATCCACAGATGGATCAAGTCAATGCAAAACAAGTAGGAAATCCAGTGTCATTCATTCAAAAATATTTGTTGAGCACAAATTATGTACCTGATGCCAGGATAAAAGATGAATCCAAGGCCAATCTCCTACCCACCCATTTCACCCCATCCCCAGGCAGAGCAGCTACAGGCTCCGGCTGTGCACTGCCACCTCCAGGAGGCGCCATTCACACCAGCTACTATGCAGCTACTATGTGCATGGTGGCCGCCTGAAGTTGGCAATATGGTGGCCCTGCCAGAAGCATCCATATTCCTGCTGGTGACAGAGCTATAAAGGAATTGGCCGGGTGCAGTGGCTCACGCCTGTAATCCTAGCACTCTGGGAGGCCCAGGCGGGTGGATTGCTCGAGGTCAGGAGTTCGAAACCAGCCTGAGCAAGAGCGAGACCCCGTCTCTACTATAAATAGAAAGAAATTAATTGACCAACTAATATATATATATAGAAAAAAATTGGCCGGGCATGGTGGCGCATGCCTGTAGTCCCAGCTACTCGGGAGGCTGAGGCAGGAGGATCGCTTGAGCCCAGGAGTTTGAGGTTGCTGTGAGCTAGGCTGACGCCATGGCACTCACTCTAGCCTGGGCAACAAAGCGAGACTCTGTCTCAAAAAAAAAAAAAAAAGAAAGAAAGAAAGAAAGAATTATGTGGGGAAGGTGCAGGAATAAAGTATGTGCAAGGCGTCATGGGAACCTGGTCAAGTCACAGAATAGCTCTATCTGTCCTGCTTGACATGAATGGCTTCCCTCAAGTTAAGGGGGCAGCAGGCCCAGGGTTCAGGCGCCTGCTGGCATTCCTGCATGCTGCATTCCTGTGCATCAGGAAGCACTTCTGGAAAGTGATTAATACCAGACCAAAGGGAGATTTCTTGGCTTCCAGGATAGCTCCCAAAGCATGAACCTGGGGCAGTAGTGAGGCAGCCTAGCCACTGACCACAGATACTGCAGTTCATGGAGCAGGCGACACATCAATCCACAAGGAATGATTATCCCTTTTGCTTTTTCTTCCAAGGAACCTGTAGTTGATTGGCTGGTGTTAAAGAGCAAAACCAAAAGGTGGCTAAATGTTTAGGTTTCTTAAAAAATCCCTTTGGTTATCTCTCCCTGTTTTCTAGAGAGGAAACCTTGGTGCAACGTTCATCAGGGTCTTTTGAGCATCTCTATTCTTGCTAAGAGCACCGAGGACTTTAGTTGCCTTAGCTGACTCTTATGGGACCCACGGAAGAGTCCCACTTCAGTGACCCACCGAGCAGCATGACTGAAATACAACCCTCGGGGATAGGGTCATATTTAGAGTTGCAAGTCGCACGTAAGGATATTTTCTTTACTAATCTATATTATAATTTCTATGCTTTTAACTGTCAAAGTAAATAGATTACACAGATAACAAAGAAATAAAGTACCCCTAACAGAAATCAGACAAGAGATGAAAAGCTGCTACCAAAAAACAGGAGGACTAGTTTTAAGTTGGTTAAATAATAATGGAATAATAATTTTAAAGAAATAGGCCGGGCGCGGTGGCTCACGCCTGTAATCCTAGCACTCTGGGAGGCCGAGGCGGGCGGATTGCTCGAGGTTGGGAGTTCGAAACCATCCTGAGCGAGACCCCGTCTCTACTAAAAATAGAAAGAAATTAATTGACCAACTAAAAATATATATACAAAAAATTAGCCGGGCATGGTGGCGCATGCCTGTAGTCCCAGCTACTTGGGAGGCTGAGGCAGGAGGATCGCTTGAGCCCAGGAGTTTGAGGTTGCTGTGAGCTAGGCTGACGCCATGGCACTCACTCTAGCCTGGGCAACAAAAGTGAGACTCTGTCTCAAAAAAAAAAAAAAAAAAAAAAAAGAAATAAATATAACAACAATAATAACTACCATTTTCTGAGTAACCATCCCTTAACTACCATTTCTCTTCATGCCCCACGCACTGTGCATTGCCTCATTTAATCCTTACAATAGTGCTGTTAAGTAGACAATGTTATTGATAGACGCAACTGGCCAGGTGCGGTGGCTCACACCTGTAATCCTAGCACTCTGGGAGGCCAATGTGGGAGGATTGCTTGAGCTCAGGAGTTTGAGACTAGCCTGAGCAAGAACAATACCCTGTCTCTACTAAAAATAGAAAGAAATTAGCCAAACAACTAAAAGAAAAAATTAGCTGGGCATCGTGGCACATGCCTGTAGTCCCAGCTACCCGGGAGGCTGAGGCAGGAGGATTACTTGAGCCCAGGAGTTTGAGGTTTCTGTGAGCCAGGCTGATGCCATGGCACTCTAGTTCGGGCAACAAAGTGAGACTCTGTCTCAAAAAAAAAAAAAAATAGATACAACTATCGGATGAGGAAATTGAGGCTCTGAGAGGTTAAGTAGCTTATCCAAGAATACACCTCATGTTATGATCCTAGAACTTACTCTCTTCATCACTATGAATAGTCAATTATTGATTGAATTTAAAAAATGTCCATGAATAAATGATGATTAAATAAAATATATTAATAGCATGCTATACATCTGTTATCCTTAACACTAGGCCCAATGCCTAAAGCAAATGCTTCATCTCTTGCCCTTTTTTTTCATCATTCTGTCTGGGGCTCTCTGCTGAGGGCTGAGGTGGCAGGGAGGACTTGGGGAGCCTAAATACCGTAAGACAAAGGTGGTGCCTGCTACAAAGCGTTTTTTCTCACCTGCATCCTAGAAACCTCCATGATTCACAGCAACACCCAGGAAGGAAAGGAAGGTTGTGTCTTCTTTCCCAAATGGTCTGAATTTTGTCTTTCAGCAATTCGACATCTTGACAGCAGCAAGCTCCAAAAGCCTGGCATACAACTAATCAGGGCAAAGGGGGAGCAGTAAAGGGAGGGAGCGACAGGAGCTGCAGGGCTAGAAAGGGGGCATCTGGATCGAGTCAAGAACCAAGGTGAACACGGCTGGTTCATGTTAACAAAGCCATATGTTTCCTGTGGCCTCCTAAACCACTCCTCATCTTGATTCTTCACAAGAACTGGTGCTTGTGCTAAAACTGTCATGTCATTTTTTCCCCTTTTGGTCCTCGTGGGTATTAAAAATCACAACAGGCCGGGCGCGGTGGCTCACGCCTGTAATCCTAGCACTCTGGGAGGCCGAGGCGGGCGGATTGCTCAAGGTCAGGAGTTCAAAACTAACCTGAGCGAGACCCCGTCTCTATTAAAAATTAAAAAAAAAATAAAATAAAATAAAAATCACAACAGAGAAATGGGAAAGTTGAGGAGAACTTATTTCACATGGCCATAGGCACTTTGCTTGGCAGCCTACACATACTATTCCATTTAACCCTCACGACAACCCTATAAAGTTGATGCGTTACTCTCTTTGCCTCAGATGAGGAAACTGAGGCCCAGTAAGGTTGAGTAATTTGCCCAAAAATCACACAGCTAGCAAGCAGGGGTTATAATTAACACTCTCTACTTTGAAAGTTTATGGTCAAAGCCACTCAGAGGTGAACATTCACAAAAGCTACCTAGAACAATAGGCTTCATTGTTGGAAGATGCAATGGAGATCATCTAGCCCATCACTATCTAATAGAGGATAATGTCAGCTTATATGTCATTTAATTTTTTCTAGTAGCCACATTTTAAAAAGTTAAAAAGAAACAGGTGAAATTAATTTTAATAATATATTTTATTTAACACATTAACTACCCTGTGAGTTGTATTTGACTCATGCTAGTTTTGAGCCCAGGGCCTTATGAAGCATATGCAACTCATATCTCTTCACCTTGGGAGCTGTGTGAAATATTTTTCAAGTTGCATAGAACTCAAAACATAGAAAACAATAAAAAATAACAAATTTTTCATTAAATTAGAAAAGATCATTTTGCTTTCAATGTTTTTATTCTATTTTCAAAATAAAACACTGTGGCCCCAAGAAAAAAATTTTTTTTCTAGTGGGGCAGTCAATGTGTTAACCTAATATATCCAAAATATCATCATTTAAACATGTAATCAATACAAAAAATTATCAATGAGATAGTTTGGCCTTTTCATACTGTCTTTGAAATACAATGTGTATTTTACACTTCTAGCACATCTCAATATGGACACAAAATTTCAATGGTTGAAGTGAAATGTAGTCCTATCAAAGTTATTAAGTTGTGTTTAAAAGAAAAACATTTGATTCCCCAACTGAAACAGGACTTAAGTGGGGCATGGGGAAGGGAGAAAAAGAAAAAGGGAATGACAAATAAAAGAAAAATATTTTATACTATTCTGGCTTTTAATTTTAAATTCATTAAAATTAAACAAAATTAAAAATTCCATTTCTCCTGAATCGCACTAGCCACATTTCAAGCGGTCAATAGCGTATGTGGCCAGTGGCTAACTGCATTGGACAATGTAGACCTGGCTCAAACTCCCCGGGCTTCCAAAGACTGAAGCACAGAGAGGTTAAGTGACTTGCTCCGGCTTGCTGTCAGTCTGTAGTTGAGTTAGAGCAACCCAAGCTTTCCGACAGTGACTTTCCTACCACACCTTGTGTAGTGAGGCGCTGTCGAACTGATGGGTTGCTGTGGTTGATTTGCTGGCATCTTTTGAGTCATACCTCAAACTGACCGCATTCCCATCCCAACCCTCTCCCTCCTTGGATGAACTCTCCGTGGGGACTCCTGCATCCTCACCACGATTCAGTCTGTAAACTTCAGCCACTGAGGGCCCCAAAGCCAGGTCCTACATAGCCCTGTTCATAGAGAAAGCTAGAAGTATGAACAAAGATTTTTTTAAAAAAAAAAATGACTCAAAGTTAGTTATTTTTACACTATTTCCAAGGACAATGTAATATTATATGCCAAGAATGTTTAAATATACCTTCATCTTCCAATAAGAAGAATGAGGTAAATTTCTCTTATTAACATTATTTTATGGGTAGAACAATGAGAAATTAGACAATTTACCTAAGATTATATAAGGCAAACTTAAGGTGAGAACACTTTCTATTCCTGTTCCGGGTCTCTCTCTCTAAGTCATAACACTTCTTTTCAATGACATGCATTTTCCAAAGAGGGGATGAGGTCTGAATATAAAGTGGAAAAGATTGATGGGTAATAGCCTAATAGTTGAGATTTTTATCATTCAAACAAAAGTCAAGGTAAAACTAATATTTTTAATCCAAGATAATATACATATTAATAACAAGGTAATATACAAATAATACCAAGGGCGACAGACACATCACTGTCTGTAGAGACTAATTTTTCACATTGATTTGTGGGCAGTCCTTAGCATCTGACACCACTAGGAGCAACGCTATGGAGATTTAGGTAGCCCTGAAACTGATTTATGTCTTACCACACTAAGTCTCGTTTTTATAGACCAAGGTAGCTCACTACATTACCCTTAACTGATTGTAGCCATGGAATCCTAGGCCTTGAAAGGCAGTATATGTAATGACCCAAAGAGAACCATCATTCCTCAGGAAGCAAATATGCTGATAAAGAGCTGGAGTTTTCCTGCTGAATCAGGGAACTCATACTGTGAACCTTGGAGGAAAAAAAAGGGAATAAATAATAGGGGAAAGAAGGTGTCCCATAAAAATGCTTGAAAAAAATAACCCAGAAAAGGAATCAACTTTTCTCTCTTCTGGGTTTTGGTTTTAAGATAAAGCTGTTCCTCTGCTGATATGTAATGAATAAAAATCTGCCTATTGGAAGTGTCCCCATAGTGTCCTCATTCTGCTCCTCGTCTGGCACAGGGTAGGCCTTCAAATATCCAAAGAGAGCAAGCTTGTTTCCTCTCCAAATTCTTCTCCTCCTCCAGGTTAATCATGCTCAGTTCCTTCAATTCTTCTTTATAGGATTGATGAATGCCTTCAATCAACATAACTGAGTCCTATTACATACACTTCCCACTGCCGGGCTTATTTCCAGCAGTCAAAAAATGCTGCAAAGGATGAGTTGATTTGCAATAAATTAAATTATAACTTCAGGTAAATTATTTCAAAATGATGTTCATCCTCTGGAGATTATTTGAGAATCTATTATGTACAATACCTGTTTTAAGCTTTTCTAAGCCAGAAGATCCTTAAGAAATAGAAGGGGGAGAGCAGTTTTTTTTTTTTTTGAGACAGGGTCTCGCTTTGTTGTCCAGGCTAGAGTGAGTGCCGTGGCGTCAGCCTAGCTCACAGCAACCTCAAACTCCTGGGTTCAAGCAATCCTACTGCCTCAGCCTCCTGAGTAGCTGGGACTACAGGCATGCACCACCATGCCCGGCTAATTTTTTCTATATATATTAGTTGGCCAATTAATTTCTTTCTCTTTATAGTAGAGACGGGGTCTCGCTCTTGCTCAGGCTGGTTTTGAACTCCTGACCTCGAGCAATCTGCCCGCCTGGGCCTCCCAGAGAGCTAGGATTATAGGCGTGAGCCACCGCGCCCAGCCTGGGAGAGCAGTTTTTGCCCTCAAAAACTAAGATGTTCAAGTTTATTGCTTGTGTCTATGGCTCTAAAACTATTTCCATGTTCATTAGTTATTTACATGCATTATCTTCTAAAGAGCAGAATTGTGCATCTTTTTCACTGGGAAGACATAAACATAAACAGTCAAAGTAGTGACAGTGTGTGTGTTCACATGATAATAAGCATCATCTTTTTAAAAATGCATTTTACTAAGGTATGATGACATGCAAAAAGTTGTGCACACTTAATGTACACAACTCAATGAGTTTAAGGATAAATATACACCTATGAAATTATCAAGGCCACAAACATATTATCATCTCCCGAAGTTTCCTCCCACTTCCTTTTTTATTATTATTTTTATGTTAAGGACACTTAACATAAGATCTACCCACTTAGCAAATTTAAGTACATAGTACAGTATTGATAGCTATAGGTACTATGCTGCATGGTAGATCTCCAGAACTTAATTATCTTTGATAACTGAACTTTGTTCCCTTTGATCATCATCTTCGCTTTCTTCTGTTACTAAGATATTAGCATTCAATATCCATCAATGCCAAAAAAAAAATCATTTGTTCATTCATTTATTTAATGGATATTTTGAGTGCCTACCATGTACCAGGCACTGCTCAAGGCTCTGAAATAACAATAGTATATGTAAGAGACCCAAATCTGTCCATATGGAGCTTATTAGAAGCTACAATTCTAGTTTTGTTTGAGAAATTATGCTTTGCAAAATTTCAACTACCTCAAGCATTATTTAAAAAAAAAAACTCTTAAGATTAATCCTCTGTGCAGAAAAGGTAGAGTATTGATTATTGGTCACTACATTGCAGAGTTAGTCTGTCAGCTCTTCTAAAACAGTGCTTAAAGACATGCAGAGGTGCTCCAGCACCGTGTTTATTAGAAACTACAATTAACTTTGTTCTACTTTCCTCTCTGTCCTCCACTTTGCTTTATTTAAGGCAAAGGAAGATGCATTCCTCCAGGGGACTGTTTCAGAAAATCCCTTTCTCATTTGGCTCATTTCCAAGTAAACAGTGGTTTCCAGATGAGCTAATGGGTCTGATGGGAATTTGAGTATCTTCAAAGCACTGATTAAAGGGGACTCGCCAGTTTAGGGGACTGATCCACCTATGCTCTGCTCTCTGCTTCTAGTAGTAATAAACAGAAGGTCTTCCCCAAGCAATGGACATCCTTTGCTGTCCCCCATTAAATAATCTCCTGATATCAGGTTTTTGTTTATCTTCCTGTGCCCCATGGTACTTAGTCAAATTTTACTAACAGTCACTTATCCAGGCTCAAGGGCAGAAAACTCACGAACTATCTGAAGATAACATCTGAAAAGGAAAATGGATTGAATACAACTCTCTCCCCCCCAAATAATTTACATTGCATTTAGCATTTTTCTTAAAAGGTTGAATATTACTATAGAACGTCTCCCTCTATCAATGTCCACCTTTGTAACTCTTGAAAGACAGGCCAAATTTATGGATAAAAAGGCATACAATAAAAAAATGAGTAAGACACAGATACTTCACAAAACAGGAAATCCAAATTGTCAATGAAAAAGTAGTAAACTTCATTAGTTATCATGCAAATTACAACCACAATGATAAACATGATGTTGGCACTGGAATAGCTACAATTAAAGGGGGAAAAAAAAGAAAATGCCAAGTGTTGGTAAAGATTTGGAACAACTGGAACTCTAATACATTGCTGAGGAGGTTGTAAATTGGTACAACTACTTTGGAAAACAACTTGAGAATATCTAGTAAAGTTGAAGATATACCTACTCAGTGATCTAGCAGTTTTGTTGCTAGCATATATCCTAAGGAAATGTGAGTACATATGAACCAGAATACATGTATGAAAATGTACAAAGGAAGCAATCCATTTTCACTGGAATGGATAAAAAAGTTATAGTATATTCATGCAGACATATCATTCAACAACAAACCTGATGAACTTCAGCTATGTGCAGCAATCTAAGTAACTCTTACAGCATAATGCTGAAAGAAAAAGACACAAAGCATATATAAAATATGATTCATATGAAGTTCAAAAACTATTCAATTTTATTTAAGAATGCATCCAGGCCAGTGTGGTGGCTCACGCCTGTAATCCTAGCACTCTAGGAGGCCGAGGCGGGTGGATTGCTTGAGGTCAGGAGTTCGAAACCAGCCTGAGCAAGACCCCGTCTCTACTAAAAATAGAAAGAAATTAATTGACCAACTAAAAATATATATACAAAAAATTAGCTGGGCATGGTGGCGCATGCCTGTAGTACCAGCTACTCGGGAGGCTGAGGCAGCAGGATCGCTTGAGCCCAGGAGATTGAGGTTGCTGTGAGCAAGACTGATGCCCCGGCACTCACTCTAGCCTGGGCAACAAAGTGAGACTTTGTCTCAAAAAAAAAAAGAATGCTTCTAGATGTGGCAAAACTATAAAGAAAAAGCAAGAAAATGATTAACATAAGAGAAGGATAATAATAGAAGATAGGGATTGTGATCAGAAATTGATGGGTGGATTACTGTAAGTGCTCACAGTGTTTGATTGCTTAATCTGAGTACCAGTTACATGGATTTTTTCCTTACAAATATTTGTTGAGCTGCGTAAATAAGTAGATGCACATTTCTAAACAAATGTGCAATATTTTACAATAAAAATGTTTTAAAAGAGGGAGGAGGGGCAAGCTAAGTAACACCATCAATCATCTCCTTCAGCTTCTCACTTTGATCATTTATTTTGATGTTTCTTCTTTTGAATAGCATTTCTTATCTGGAAAGTGCTTTCTCTGAGAAGGAATAAGGACTTTAGAGGTGATTTTTATCGAATGGACTCCCTACACATGAATAGAAAAGCAGAAAAGGGCCCAACAGAATAAAATGAAGAATTAATTCTGCTACTGTGAAGACTAAACATTCTAATGCTAATTTTACTGCAAAGCCTGTGACATATAAATCCCTTCCCTCGGCAGAAAGAGAAAATAGTAATTGCCTTCCTCACCAAGGTGGGGAGGGGACATCTGCGTGAGAAGCATCCAGAGTATATGAAGCTCTGTTCAAATCTTGCTATATGAAAACAAACATGCAGAATGACTTCAGGGAAAAAGAAACCATGTAGAAAAAAAAATGCAAAACAATATCTCAATGTTTAAAAATCTATGTATTACTCATTTTTATCAGGAACTCCAAGAAGCTATCACTCATTCATTCATTAAACAAACACTGACTAGCGGTTAGGCATCATATCCTAATTGTTAGCTAAATAAGACACAGGTTTATAATTGAGTAAGGAAGAAAACATCTCTACACACTTTTCTAGTTAGCTCTCAATTGTTGAAACTCAACCAAGTGCCAAGCATGATCACGTTAAACGGTTAATCATTAATGTCTCATTTAATCCTCATAAACAATCCTTTAAAGGAGAATTGCAGACATGGAAGCAGACTCAGAGTAATTAAGCAATTTACTCAAGGTAAAACACCCTGTAGGCTAGAATCTGTACTTGTCTCTCTGACCCCAAAGCCCATGTACTTTACACAAGATGTACTGTTACTTCACTTACAGAATACACGAGAGGATGACCTAATGCCATCATATACAAACAAAACTCTGAAGGATATATGCTTCCATAATGCTTGAATTTGTAATGAAAGCATGTGGTACTTAAGTAATTTATAATGACAAAAAATTCTAATGCTTTGGGATGTTGGGTAACCCAGTTTAGATTACCTTAACCTGAGACCTACATAATTTTCCAAAATCTTCATTTAGGAATATTTAAAGTAGGGAGATAAATTCAACCAGAACAATCCTTTAATTCTCAAGATTTTCTAAAAGATAAAATTTGAGACCTTAAAATTGCACATTGACGTACTTTAAATTCTCTTTCTGATTTCACAGTAGGGTTTTGTATTACTGCTTCCTCTCTTACATTTCTAATTTCAGCATGAACACATGAGATTAAGGACACATAATTAGGTCCCGCCTGTCCTTTTATTGCCACTACCTGGAAAGCGCCATTCAAACCCTGAGTGAAGGAAAAGGAGGACACTGGAGGCAGAGCAAGAGAGAGTCTTCCTGTTCCTCATCTGTGTCTGGGAGCTTGCCCACAGCCTCCTCTGATGTGGGGCGCGGTGACAACGCCATTACAAGATGGCGCCGATTTCCGGTGGCCCGCCTGTAGTAAACAAGTTCAGCGCATGCGCAGAGTAAGTCCTGGCCTGTTCTATAAGTATGCATATGAAGGATCTTAGCTTGGCCTATCAGTAATAACCCTCGCGCGCTTTTAACCTATCCCCATCACTTCCCCCCTTCCTTAGAGTATATAAGTGTGTGAGAGCTTGTGCTCAGGGTCTTCCGCATCATGTAAGTCTAAAGGGAACCCCATTAAAGCACTGTCAGAAGAACTCCAGTTGCCGCGTCTTCCTTGCTGGCGAGGCGGGCGCGACAAGTGGTGCCGAAACCCGGGACTTGAAACAACTTTGAGGCACCAGCGGAAGACGACCTCGATAGAGGTAGAGTTTAGAACTGACGCGTGGGACGGAACCGAATTCGGACCTTTGCTGACCAAGGCAGGCGTGAGAGCCAGAGCCAGAGCCAGAGCCAGAGCGCCGGAGCGAGAGTCAGAGCAAAGAAGAAAAGGGAGAGAAAGAAGAAAAGGGAGAGAAAGAAATGTAAAATCTGAAGAAATTAAAGATACTGCTATTCAAACAATAGATTTAGTTTCTCAAGAGACTGGAGAAAATGAGGCAGATATTCAGGCAGTTGATAGTGAAGTTGGACTTAAAAAGGAAGACAGCCAAGAGAAATTGGGAAAAGATGACAAAATTCAAAAAGATGTGATTAGCGATACAAGTAATGTGGTAGGAATAAATGAAGCGGTAGATGTTGTTCAGCTGAGGATACTCAGAGTAATGATAGGGAGGAGCCAGACCAAAACAAGTCAGCGGGAGCTCGTTTATCAGGCCCCGCGATATGAGGAAAATGTTTCTCTCATTCCCTGTTTTCGAGAACAACAATCAGCAATGGTATCATGAGCCTCTCCAGCACAAACAATTGAAAGACCTTGCTGAGTCGGTGCGGTCCTGGGGGGTTACGGCATCTTTCACCATAGCCCAAGTGGAGAGGCTTGGTAACTTAGCTATGACCCCTGATGACTGGAGTAATACAACAAGGGCCTGCTTGACTACTGGACCAGGACAATCCCATCTGGGTGCCCACAACGGTGCAGCAGCCTCCAGAGCAGCATGGGGACCCAGTGGCTACTCCTCCTGACGACAGTATGGATGATCGCGAGGATGGCAGCGGAGCCACGCTGGGGGATCCTGTCAGTGCTTCCCCTGCCGTTGCCTGTGACACATGACGCATCAGTTTTTCCCTGCCTACTGTTATTGAGAGCCCGTGAGCTCCCTGCTTAACTGGAGGGAAATAGATCCTTCTCCTTGAAGGGGACTTTGTGTTTTGTGTGGGGTTAACGGAAGCTGCACGGACTTGGCCCCCCTGTCCATTGGTGGCTGGGGGTATGGCAGGGAATGCTAGTTTCGCATGGAATCTTAGCGACTCTTTTGAAGGTTCTGTGAGGGTGATTGCGGGAGGGCGAAACTCGACCTTTGCCCCTACACCTGTCTGTGTTTGGCCCCCGTTTATCTGGGTGGTATCCACGGAAAAACCCTCTGGTACACATGTGAACTGTTCCTCTAATACGTGCAATTATACATTGTGTTAGAATGCCACGTCTCACCCCTCTGCCATTGTTACCCGCTTGCCTAGATACATTCCTGTTTCTGTGAAAGCTCCTAGCTCTATGACTGTTTCGGTCTTGCAGCCACGGCCGTCTTGCTGCTTGCTGCGGCTGGCGGCGGGCTGTGGGCCATCTGTAGGCTGCAGGCCCAGAGACAGAGGGACCATGTGGTATTGGCACAGGCATTTGCTGCGCTTGAACTGGGACAGCCTACACAGGTGTGGTTGACCATGCTTAAGGGTTAGCCTAGTTTTGGGTTGCACGCGCTCCTACCCCCAGGTATTTTGGCAGACATGGCCTTTGCACTCTGAGGGATTTCTCCCATTGCACCAGATAAGGCATGTCTCCTATCCCACAGCCAGCCTTTGCACACCTCCGAGTTTTGCTCATTGCACGAGGTAAGGTGGTTGCTGGTGAAAGTGAGGCTCTGCAACCTTGATCGCACGGTCGAAGGACGGTGCTGAACGGTTGCTCAGCTCTCATTAAATTAATAAAACAGGGGGAGATGTGGGGCGCGGTGACAACGCCATTACAAGATGGCGCCGATTTCCGGTGGCCCGCCTGTAGTAAACAAGTTCAGCGCATGCGCAGAGTAAGTCCTGGCCTGTTCTATAAGTATGCATATGAAGGATCTTAGCTTGGCCTATCAGTAATAACCCTCGCGCGCTTTTAACCTATCCCCATCACTTCCCTCCTTCCTTAGAGTATATAAGTGTGTGAGAGCTTGTGCTCAGGGTCTTCCGCATCATGTAAGTCTAAAGGGAACCCCATTAAAGCACTGTCAGAAGAACTCCAGTTGCCGCGTCTTCCTTGCTGGCGAGGCGGGCGCGACACTCTGACCCGCACAGGGCTCAGCAGGCTGAGGCCTGCAGCAGAGTGAATGCAAGGCTCCTGGCTCAGGGATGGTCTCTGTGTGCCTGTCATCCACTCACTCAACAAAAGGAGATGTTTCCTAAACTGACATCTGAACTCACTCACCCCCAGGTTTTATCACACAGGTGTGTTCTGCTTGGTGCAACTTGACCTTGATGGTCAGATTCAGGATGCAAACTATCCAACACATAAACATTCTCACAAACAGTCAAAAAAAGATACAAGGGTACTTACAACCCTTTTTGCTCACTAAAAAGTGATTTTGACTTCATTTTTCACATATTTTGCAAGCATTGCGAAGAGAGGATGAAGGCAATTGGAGGCAACCTGAGGAACAAGAGGGCGGGGGGGGGGGAGGCAAGATTTTCCCCATATTCAATCATAACAGCACTAAGAAGACTGACAAAAAACATTATGGGAATTGAGATGGGCAGGGATGGAGGGGGAGGCACTTCACTGGGACTTTGAAATAGTACCTATGGCAGGGTGGGTGGGGCATTACAAGAAGAAAGACAGGAAAGTTCAAGGCCTGTTAGGGAAACTTTGACAAGTCCAGTTTGGCTGTCACCTAGTACAGGGAGGAGAATAAAAGGGCAGAAAACCAAAGTTTGAGCAGAGAAGATCTAAAGGTAGATAGCTGTGAAAACAAGGCTAAGGCATTTAAAAGACTCAGCAGGTCATTTAAGTGTACAGTTCAATGGCTTTTACTGTACTTAAAGTTGTGCATCCAGCACCACGATCAATTTTAGAACATTTTCATCATCCCAAAAAGAAACCCCACACCCCTAAACATCACCTATTCGATACTTCATTTTCCACTAGCCCTGGCAACCATAAATCTTTCTGTCTCTATAGATTTGCCTATTTGGGGGCATTTTACTTAAATGGAATCATACAGCATGTAGCTCTTTGTGACCGGCTGCTTTCACTTAGCATAATGTGTTCAAGGTTCATACTTCCTTTTTTTTTTTTTTTTAGAGATAGGTTTCACTTTGTAACCTAGGCTAAAGTGCAGTGGCATCATCACAGCCTCAAACTCCTGAGCTCAAGTGATCCTCTCACCTCAGCTTCTTGAGTAGCTGGAACTACAGGTGCGTGCCACCACGCCCGCTAATTTTACAAAATTTTTATAGAGATGGTGGGTTGCGGGGGGCACTATGTTGCCCAGACTGCTCTCAAACTTCTGTCCTCAAGCAATCCTCCAGCCTTCCAAAGTGCTGGGATTACAGGCATGAGCCACCGAGCCCATTGCCCTTTGCCCATTTTTACATTGGGTTATTTGTCTTTTTATTATTACGTTGTAATAGTTCTCTTATATTCTAGATACAAGTCTCTTATCAGATGACTATTTGAAAAACTTTTCTCCCAGTCTTTGGGAGATACTATCCCTTGAGGCAAAATAAATTTAATTTAATAATGTCTAGTTTATTTTTTTTATTTTATTGCTTGTGGTTTGGGCATCGTATCTCAAACTATTGCCTAGTCTAAAGCAATACAAAATTTAAGCCTATATTCTCTCCTATGAATTTTATAGCTTTAGCTCTTACATTTAGGTTTTTGATCCATTTTAGGTAAATTTTTGTACATAGTATGAGGTAGGCAGAAAGTCATCTTTAATCTTCTAAATTCATCAAGATGTGTTTTAGAAAGATTAACCTGGTGGGAATATGTAAAACAGATTAGTTTGAGAAGAGATTAAAAATGAGGCAGCTACTGCAGAAGTCCAAACACATGATAATAAAAGGGGCAGTTGAGGAAATTAAACTTGTAGGGATAAGAACGTAGGCATCAACGTATTTTTTTAAATCTCCCAGGTGATTCTGATGTGCAGTCAGTTCTTAGAGGAAAAAGCGGGAAAAGACACAGCAGAATAACATGATCATGGACAAATGCAAAAGGGTTCTTCTAAGGAGCCACATCTGAGCAGGATTAGTCCTGGGTTTGCTCTGGTCTGGACTAACTATATTCCCAGGAAAAAGAAGTACAGTAGGATTGAATAAACTTCTCACAGAAAGAATGGAAATGCCTGTCATATCAGTGCCCTGAACTGATGAGCATAATAAGCTGTTAAATTTTAGAAAAAGTACTTCACAATTTAGTAAGTTGAATCCTTGCTTTAAATTACCTATGAAGCACAATTTTCTCTTTTGCAGCAGGTAGAAGTGCCTATGTTTTAGACACCATCCTTCTGTCATAAACGTACAGATGACTGTCTCCACCACACATTCTCATCTGTTGCATTTCTCATCACTCTAAGTGGTTCTCAACTTGGGGGACTTGGTCATGGAAATTCACCTGATGAGACAACTAAGTTTAATTTGGAAGTTCAAACACCAAGAAAAGAACCGTCTTTGGGGAAATGCTTTCTCCGTTCAGAAGCAGGGGACTAATTATAAGAAAACAACTTAGCAGATTGAACTGAGGTGTTAACATATTGAGTTAATTAGTATTTCCACCCTGGGAAACTCAAAGAAATTCCAGCTGACCTTTGTGAACTACTTTAACCAAACCTTGCTTAGACTTTAATCCTAAGAAGTCCAGTTTAAAGGTTGCTCAGAACACATTATAAACTAACTCAACTCTGGTCTCTCATTAGAACTATTTGTTTAGTTGTATGTATTTCCTTTTGGATGCTCATGCCCTGGCCCTTATCCCAGAGTTCCTTGACTAGACTATTTGGGGTGGGTTTGGGTGTCTGTACTTTTAGACAACCCCACCCACAGGTGATTCTTATGCCAACCAGGGTTTAGAATCAGAGAATTGAGCTAGAATGAAAACATCTGGTTCTAACCCAGGTCTGCCATAACTAACTAGTTTAACCTTGAGCAATTCCCTGAAATTTATGTGAGCTTAGGTTCCTCATTAATAAAAGAATGACAATAGTGATCATAACTACTTCCCACTATATCATGTAAGAGAAACACTCTGAGATTCCAGATTTTGTATAAGTGCTCCAAAATGTATTTTGTAAAAATGCTCTGAATTATAGTGATTATCAAATCCAGTGTTCACCTCATTATACAGTATATCAGCACTAGCATCATTTGGCCTCAATCTTTTTTTTTTTTTTTTTTTTTTTTTGTCTTATACAAGGCTGTTGAATGACCTCTAGCTTCTTGAAACACTGTCTTCCTGGGGCTTCCACAACATGACACTCTCTTGTTCTCTCTTACCTCAGGGACCATGCCTTTTCCATCTTCTTTTCTGGTTTCCCCTACTCTGTTGGAGCTCTAAATGTTGAACCACCCTGAGCTCAGTTGCAGTCCCCCTCATTTTCTCTGTATACACTTTCTCCCTTGGTGATCCCATCCAATTTCATAAGATTCATGATTTAAATAAGCATCTCTATAATCATAGGTCCTAAATTTATGTCTCTAGCCCTCATGCTTCTTAGCCATCCAAGTGCCCACTTGACCTCTCCATTTGGAAGTCTGTACCATCTACTGAATTTGTCCAAAAGAGAATGCCTGATTCTCATTCCCAAAATTGTTCCTCCCAGTAATTCTTTCCAGTGTGTGTGTGTGTGTGTGTGTATGTGATTTATTACAAGCAATTGGTTTATGCAATTATGGGGGCTAAGGGCAGGCAGTCAGGAAGAGAAGACTAGGAAGACTTGAACTTCACAGGCATAGGCTGAAGCCATCATATCCTCTGTCCTTTTCCCTCTCAAAGGCCATCTGATGATGGGCCAATAATCAAGTTATTCAGAGGAGAGTCTATGCTCCCCACCATGTGCTGGCATTAGGTGTCATACAGCACCAAAAGAGCATCCTCTAAAAACCAACTCAAAAAGACTTCTTAGTCTATCTCCCTCACTTCCTTCTGGTTCACACACTTGCTTAAAGTAGTTTGAGCAATGCATGTGGCTATCCCCATAGAGAGATCCTTTTCTTTCAGTCTCAATGTGCTGTGCAATGATTAGGAAGGAAGGAAGAGAGGGCTATATAGGCCTATGTTGAAAATGTGTGATTTTACCCTTACCATTTCTGGACACGATGATTCTTTTATTTCCCAACTGGTGCCCAGACTTTTGTGATTGGTACATCCTCTGGGTAGCAGCCATGCAAAAAGGAGGCCTAAGGATTCAAACTTGTTTGATTCTCTTGTTGAATTCAATCTTGTTGGAGTGACATGGTCCTGGATTCTAAAGATAATGACCACTTGGTTCACCGATTGCGAAGTTCTTGTATTAATATAATGTCCCATGTGAGCCAAGTTGGAAAATATAGTGGATCTTTGTAAATTTTATAACAATACCCTTGTACCTCTCACACCTGACCCCTCTGGGTATGAATAGGAGATTCATAGAAAAAAAGATGAAGTTATAGCTAATGGAATGGGACACATCCGTTTTGTGGCCATGGAAGAAGAGTAATAACTCTGGCACCAGGGAAGCGAAAACCTTAGACCCTAGGTCTTCCCTAGGGAGGGGGAGAACAATTTATGTTCTTTCTGTCTGATATACCCACCACAACAGCCCAGCAAGACAATCATATGATCCACCCGTATTAAGCAGCAGATATGATATACCACTGAGTTTGTCACCCGTGTCCATGCACTATGAAAACACAAAAATTCCTATGAATATGTCTGATGCTGAACTAGTCTCCTATGCCTGAGGCTTTCAGTGACAGCTCTTGAATGTGCCTCTAGCCCCCATTTGTGTACAAACACAGGGACCAGCACAACATTGTTTCAGTCTCGCTGATACAAATTCACAGACTTCTCCTGATGCCCAAGGGGCCTTAGAGACCACAGCTGGATTGTTGGAGAGGCCTGACCATAGGCCCTGTGCTTCCTTGCACATTCTTGCTGAGAATACGAAGGACACGTCTCTCAGTGCTCTTTACCCAGGCCATTTCTCAGGGTGATGGTTCCAGTGAGTAACCCTGTGGGATGAAGTAATGTCTCTTTCCGGGAAGAAGAGCAGACTGTTTACAGGCTGCTACAGAGTAGTGAGTTCCCTAGGCTCATTTTTTTTCCTGTAAGACCACTGCATGTGTAAGCACCATCAGTGTCATCCATGTCACCCCATGGGACTTGAGGGGGAATGGGGGCTGAGCCCAAAATGCTGATACTTATGTGGCTTGTGCCATGCATATTAAATCCCTTTTTTTTCCGACCCAAGACTCACATGTCTTCTGCCAGAAACACTAATAAACTAACTTATTATCTCGTAAATGGGGCACAATCAGACCCCAGCTATATATAAGGCCAAATCCCTGATTTTAAAAATTTGCATGTGTATCTTCAGAATATATTTCTACCTGCTTAGTGGTTCTGATTCTTTGTTTGAAAACCCACTGATACATCTGTTCAAGGACTCCTATCCAGGCCAAGCATGGCGGCTCACTCCTGTAATCCTAGCACTCTGGGAGGCCTAGGCGGGCGGATTGCTTGAGCTCAGGAGTTCAAAACCAGCCTGAACAAGACCCCGTCTCTACTAAATATAGAAAGAAATTAATTGACCAACTAAAAATATATATAGAAAAATTAGCTGGGCATGGTGGTGCATGCCTGTAGTCCCAGCTACTCGGGAGGCTGAGGCAGAAGGATCGCTTGAGCCCAGGAGTTTGAGGTTGCTGTGAGCTAGGCTGATGCCACATCACTCACTCTAGCCTGGACAACAAAGTGAGACTCTGTCTCAGAAAAAAAAAAAAAAAAGCACTTCTATCCAGAATATAACAAAAACTTTTTCAACTCTTACAATGTAATAAGAAGATAAACAATTCAATTGAGAAAATAATTGGCCAAAGATTTTAATAGGTGCTTCACCAAAGAAGAAATACAAATGGCAAATAAGCACATAAGAAGTTGCTCAATACCATCAGACAGGAAAATGTGTATTAAGACCACAGTGAAGCTGGGTGTGGTGGCTCATGCCTGTAATCCTAGAACTTTGGGAGGCCAAGGAGGGAGGATCGCTTGAGGCCAGGAGTTCAAAACCAGCCTGAGCAAGAAGAGTAAGACATCTCTGCAAAAGAAAAAAAAAATTGAAAAATTAGCCAAGTGTGATGGCTCATGCCTATAATCCCAGCTACTCAGGAGGCTGAGGCAGGAGGATGGCTAATAGTGAGTTATGATCGTGCCACTGCACTCCAGCCTGGGTAACAGAGTGAGATCCTCTCTCAAATAAATAAATAGCCAATAAAATGTAATTTTATAATGCCAATAATTATAAAAGAAGTACATTTATTTATTGCTATATAGTACTTATTCTTTTCTGTCTTTCCCTACAATGATTTCTAAAATGCATATAGAATGAATTTTATATAAAACTACAATATTGCAATTTTTGAACAAACACATATAAGATCACAGAATTTGCAAACATAATTTATAATAATTGTACAGTATTTTCCCATTTTTGGTATAGCAGAGGCAGAACTTTACCTCTACCCTCTTAGAGTTTTCAGTTGGGCCTGAGAATTAAATTGACATAAGACAGATTAATAGGAGAAAAGCACACAAATTTATTTAATATAAGTTTTACATGACACAGGATTCTTCATAAGAAAAGAAGACCCAAACAAGTGGCTAAACCTAAATGTTTTATATTAGGTTGAACAAAAAGAGGCAATTGTGGAAAAGTAACTAAAATATATGGGGAAGCTAAAGGAAGATAAGAGTTATTTTAACAAGGTTTGTACAGAATTCTCTAGGCCTCAACTCCCTGTCTCTGGTGATAAGAGTGTTTCTTTCCTTCTGGTATAGAGAGAACATCTTTCACATGGGAGTTTTATCTTCTACTTTCGGGAAGCAAAGAAGAGGTCAGAAAATTCTCCTTGTACCTACTATCTTGTAAGTACCTTTAGCTCAAAATAATCCTTATGCCAAAGTGGCATATCTTGGGTTGACGTATTCTGACACTTTCATTGGGGACACTATCCTTTTTATAAGAAATTGAAAAAGAATTCTGTGCCCTCCTCATGTTAAATGTTTGATCTACAGAGGAACAGATATGCTCTTTTCACTGACATGTGACTATTTTTCAAAGACATAGAGCAATTGTTATCTTTTTGTAATTTATTAGGCAAAGAAAGTTTTTTCAGCTATAATACCTCTTTTCTCATACATTTTTTCTTTAATTTTTGAAGCTAACCACTATTTGTGCTGGATACTAAAAAAAAAAATAGTGCAACATTTAGCACAAAAATATGTGTTTCATGGTTTTAGGTTTACTGTACCAATAGGTAATGGTCTCAGGTAAAAAGCATCCTAAGTTCAAGAACCAGGACCATTGTTTTGGAAAATAATAATAATAATAACAGATACAAGGAATTAACAGTCCTCCTTGCTCAAAAGATTCTAAGTAGAAGAAATATAAATCTTTCTCCACATGCAAAATAGTTTAGAAAAAAGCTGTAAGCTAGATTCTCCTGTAACCAAAAGAGGCTAAAAGAAAATTTACTTCTTTCTTTACATGTGAGAATGTCCATTTATCTAAGTTGAGAGAATTAAGGCTCAGTCTTCTGACAAGCAAAAGGAGAATAATAATATACCTTCTAGGATTTTTTAGAGCTTTAAATGAGTACAATGCCAAGCATATTGTAGGTACATAATAATGATAACTGTTATTAATAAATGATTTTTTTAGATTTCTAAAATCAAGTTGAGTTTTAGAAATCCTTGATGCACATAATTATCTGGGAAGAATTTTTAAAATGTTGATGCCTGGGCTTTACCTCTGAGATTCTGATAGTCTGAAGCCAGGGCTTTTTGTTTCTTTGTTTGTTATACAATTTTGGTACATAATTATTCATAGTAGCTTACTTTGTAATAGCCCCAAACTAGAAACAACCAAATATCCTACAATGTATGAATAGTTAAACTGTGGTACATCCATACCATGAAATACCACTCAACAATTAAAAGGAACAAACTATTGAAACATGCAACAATTTGGATGGATCTCAAGGGTATTATGCTGTTTTTTTTTTTAAGCCAATCTCAAGACGATACATATGCACAATTCCATTTATATGACATTGTTGAAATGACAAAATTATAGAGAACAGATTAATGGTTGCCAGAGCTTGCAGATTGGATGGAAGAGGGAAGGGGGATGGGTGTGACTATAAAAGGCTAACATAGGAATCTTTGTGATGATATTAATACAATATCTCTGTATCTTGATTGTGGTGTTGGTTACATGAGTCTATACATATGTTAAAATTACATAGAACTCTACACAGACACAAAATTGGTTTTGGGGGTTTTTGGTTTTTTGTTTTTTTGAGACAGAGTCTCACTCTGTTGCCTGGCCTACAATGCCATGGCGTCAGCCTAGCTCACAGCAACCTCAAACTCCTGGGCTCAAGCTATCCTCCTGCCTCAGCCTCCCAAGTGGCTGGGACTACAGGCATGTGCCACCATGCCTGGTTAATTTTTTATATATACTTTTAGTTGTCCAGCTAATTTCTTTCTATTTTTTTTATTAGAGACAGGGTCTCACTCTTGCTCAGGCTGGTCTCAAACTCCTGAGCTCAAACGATCTGCCTGCCTCAGCCTCTCAGCCTCCCAGAGTGCTAGGATTACAGGCATGAGCCACCACGTCTGCTCAGGTACTCTATTTTGTTTTTAAATTTAAACATGTCTGGAGCTCTCCACCATCCCTCTCTAATCTGGACTGTCTGTATTCTAGGCCTACCATATATTACTGTGTTCTGGGAATTGTCATTATCTTGGGAATTCTCACCTTTCTCTTGTGTTGTGTTTCTTGTTTACTGGGGCTCTCATATTCCTTTCTTGATTCACACCCTTGTTTCAGTGGGGTACATTCTCTAGAGTTTCCTGAAAAAGAACATAATTAGAGTAAGGGGTTTAAAGCCTTGGTTGCCTTTATTTTACCCATAATATGGTGGCTATAGAATTCTAGATTGAATTTCATTTTCCCATGGAAATTTGAAGGTGTTGCTTCATTGTGGTCCACTTTATCTTTTTTCTTTCTTTCTTTTTTCTTCTTTTTTTCTGACTCAACACCCAATGGATGGTCCACTTTTTCTATCCTTGGTATGTGATTTCTCCCCTCCCCATCCCTCAAGTTTTAAAATCTTCTCTTTAATCCTGACATTCTAAAATCTCACCATGCTTTGTCTTGGTGCAGATTTTATTTTTTTCATTCATTTCACTGGGCACTTAGTGGACCCTTCAATCTGGAGATTCATGCACTTCTGTTCTGAGAAAGTGTCTTATATTTTTTCCCAATTATTTCTTTTTTCTATTTTCTATCTTTTTGGAACTCCTTCATTTGAGTATTGAACCTGCTCAAATGATCCTACTCCCTTACATTATATTTCTTTATTCAGGTTTCTTTCTTTCTACTTTGAAGGAGATGTCTTCAACTTTATCTTCCAGAGCTTTTATTAATTTCAATTTCAGTTTAACTAACACATTTTTAATAGTCAAAAACTTTTTCTTGACCTCCAAATGTTCCTTTTCTAGAGTATCTTTTTCTTATTTTGTAGATTCAATATCTTCTTCCACTTCCTGGATTGTCTTTTCTTCCAACTTTTAAAAAAAGCATTTGTTATACTCTCTTTTTTCTGTTAAATGCTTTCCCCAGATGTCACATGGTCCTTGAATGCGGTCCATATTTAAGACTAAGGCACTACAAAGCTGATTGGGAGCACAGCGGTGGGCTTTGTAGGGTGATCAGGCTGGGACCCAGATGTTTCCCTGAGGGCCCATGTGTTTCTCTATAGCCCATCCCTAAAAGGTTTTTTTCCTTAGATTAACTGGTTTCCCAAGGGAATTATCCTAACTCTAAGTCTGAAAGCCAGTCCTCTGACAGCTGAGTCTGGGAAGAAGACTAAAGTTTAACTATGAATATGCAAACTTTCCCTCAGTTCCCATGCTTAGTACTACTCCCCCCCCCCACCCTTCATTTGCCATTTCACATATTCCCAAGTCCAGAGTCTTTCTGATTCAACCTCTAATTCCCTAGATTTGCTCTCTAGGGAGCAAATCTTCACTGGCTATGTAGAAAGAGATTTCTAGAGGCCTAGCTACTTTCTTGTACAGACTTTCTCAGGTTTTCAATACCACTCATACCCACCCATGCCTGTTGCGTTTAATTTGAGCTTTTCCAGAATTCTGCTGTGAAAATCAGTTTGCTTCTTGGAGTCACCATCTGACAGGCAGTTAGATTTAAGAAAATGAAAATCAGCCCTGCTGGTAATCACCCTGTGATACAACTAACAGAATGTAAACAATGTTTCCAAGGGACATGGGCAAGGCCATGTAAACAATGTTTCCATACCATACCACACCACAGTTGCAAAAATGACTAAATCTTTTCTCCTAAGTGATTGCTGCTTTGTTACAAATGACATCCACAGACTGGTTTTGTTCCTCAGCCTCCTGAAAAAAAAATTTCTGAGCTATCCAGTTGCTGAAATTCCCCTACTTCTTGACCATATCTCTTTCAGAGATGGCAGCCTGAATCTCTAATCTCTGCTCAGAGTCACATAGCACAAACACAACCCTGTAAGGAGCCCCTCCCTACTCCCCCTTACTAAGACGCATTCAGGGTTTCTCTGAGGCATGTTCTCCCTTGATGCAGCAAACTAAATAAACATAACTTTGTTTAACTCCAGGTGTGTTCTGGTGATTGCTGGCTAGTGAACTTTCACAGAACTCAGCTTTCTGTAGTCTGCTGATTCTTGGGTATCTACTTTCCAGCTTCTAAAATATTCTTGACCTCTCTCCCTCTAATGTTGCCACAAGTTATATTCTCTCTGTCCTTTCTTCCCCACTTGTATGTGAACCAATATTCTATTGCCTAAGATTATTCATACTTGATTTCTATCACCTACAGCAGGTACCTGACAGTGTTAATAGCACAAAATACACTGGAACAGGAATCATAAATGAATAAATCTGACATCTGTGCTATGCATATAAACTAGGAGATTGAATCTTCATGATGTATGTCTATCCCGAGATCTGGTTTTTCCACAAAATGTTAGACCTGCCTACAAACCCCAACTCTATCAAATTCAACAAGACCAACTCTTAGCTTACCCTTTTTCCCCAGCCAACTTGCTCCCCCTCCTGGATTCCCTATGCCAGTTAAACTGTGACTTAATCAGCCATACAAGCCAGGGAATTCACTGTAGGCTGCTCCCTCCTCCTGACCTCCAAACATTCTATTGTTACCAAGTTCTGACTCTTTTACCTCCTAAATATTTCTTGAATACTATTGCCCTATCTCAAAGTCTTTATCATCTGTCACCTAGAACAATGCAATAGTTTCTAAATTATTCTATTTCCTAGGAAACAACACTTATTCTACAGTTGTTGGTAGAAACCACCATTAAAATGCAAATCCAATGGCTATTCCACTTATAAATGGCTTCCTACTGGCTATAGGATAAAGTCTAAGATTCTTAGTAAGATATCCAAAACCCTCCCAGACTTGGTCCCTGCTCATTTTGGTCCCTTGGTCCCAGTCTATAAACACACTCAAACTTCAAATTTAACCCTTTCTTCCAGAAATAACAGGCCATGTTTGTTTCTCATTGCTTTTGTTCATGCATTCCCTCTGGCCAGCAACCTTCCTGCTCTTTGTCACTTGGCTGATTCCTACCAGTCCTTCAAGAAGCCCTCCCTACGCGGTACCACACAACCTAGCTAACATCATTTGTCTAACCCAGAAGACTATTAGGGTGGGTAGGTGTTTTGTTTTATTCAACTTTGTATTCCTCAGTGAGTTACCCAAACACAGGTATATAATATGCATTCTATAGATAATGTTGATATTTTCTAACATGAATAATCCTGTGAGATAGGAATTATCATTACTCCTCTCTCTCTCTCTCTCTCTCTCACACACACACACACACACACACACACACAGAAATTTAAGATGCCTATTTTCATAGATTTGTAAATACTTTTTTTATAGTGAATAATAATGAATCTGGCTGAGCATGGTGGCCCATACCTGCAATCCCAGCACTTTGGGAGGCCAAGGCAGGAGGATCACTTGAGGCCAGAAGTTCAAGACCAGCCTGGGCAACATAGTGAGACCCTACCTCTACAAAAAAAGAAAAAAATCAGCCAGGAATGGTAGTGTACACCTATAGTCTTAGCTATAGTCTCTGGAGGTTGAGGCAGGAAGACTGTTTGAGCCCCAGAATTCAAGGTTACGGTGAGCTATGATCAAGCCACTGCACTCCAGCCTGGGAAATAGAGTGAGTTTATGCAGAGATGGGGTCTCACTATGTTGCCCAGGCTGGTCTCAAGCTCCTGGGTTTAAGTGATCCTCCTTCCTCAGCCTCCCAAAGTGCTGGGATTACAGGTGTGAACCACTGCATCTGGTCTATTTGTAGTGTTTTTAGTATCTAATTTTGTGTAGTTTTTTTAGTGTTTGCTATAGGTATTACAATATATTATAAATATGCAATTTACCATAGCCTATTGGTAAGAATGTTTTACTATCTTGAGTGAAATGTAGATCCTGATTTCATTTATGTCCCTTTACCCTCTCAATTTTAAAAATGCAATCATCGTATGCATTTCCTCTTCATATAATGAGCACCACATTAGATAGTGTTGTAATTTTTGCTTGAAAACACAATCACACATATACACAAACATACCTTGTGCATATGTGATTTCACATTAGTGGTGGTGTGTTCTAAGGATAAATTTCTAAATGTGGGATTTATCAATCAAATGGAAAATTTATCTGAAATTTTGCTGGTATTGTCCAAATCTTCCACCCAAGAGTTGGTATCATTTTTGCATTTACGAAATTGCCTATTTCCCTGTAATCTCTCTAAAAGAATTTGTTGTCAATTTTTTGGATCTATGCCAATGTGACAGTGAGAAAGGATAGCTCAGGGTAGTTTTAATTTATATATATATTATTATGAATTAACCCAACCATTTAAAAAAAATATTTAAGAGCCATCTCTATTTCTTTGTCTATAAACTGTTTTGTCTCCATTTTTAGAAAGGAGCTTTCTGGTAGCCCCTCACAAGTAAGTACCTTTGCCTATATTTCACTGGCCAGACCTGCACTTAATATCACACCTACCTGTAATTAGAACTGGAAAACACAGTTTTAAAATTTGATACATTGCAGTCCTCAGTCAAATTAGGATTTAGTTCTCAAAGTAAAAGGTGAGATGTATGTTGAATAGGGAACTCTTGATCTTGGTTTAAACTTTAATTCCCTCAGGTCCTTACAGGGGAAAAAATTAAGCAGCCAAAGAAGTAACAAGTCTTAATAGTGATAAGCTAGAAAAATATGACCAAATTACCTATGCTACACTCAACAATGTTTTATTTCTTCTTGGAAAATGAAAATATGCTTTTATTATGGCACCAAATAAATTCATAAAAACAGAGTCCTTTTGTCCCCATAAGGCTAGTTATTCTATTTTGAAGATTAGTCTGCTTTTTGTAAAATGGCAAAGACTCAGAGATATAAGATTCTTTAAAATGTGAATCATTGGATTTCTGTTTTAACACAATTTAAAACATTTGAAACTTTTATAGCACAGGTAAAAAAAATTTTGAAAGTAAAAAATGCAAATTTTTTTTAATTTTAAAGAATTTATTTTCCTATTTGTAGAGTAACATTACTGTAAAATCCACAGTTATTGCAATACCTGCATTGCTTAAAAGAATTCCAGGGGGCGCGGGATAAATAAAAAAAAAAAAAAAAAAGAAAGAATTCCTAAGAATTTTGTTAAAGCATATTTTTAAAAAATTGAACCAATACATTTATCTCTAAACATTGCATCATTAAAGTTCACACAATGTCTTCTGTATAAATCAATGTGATGTTACAATAATATACATGATCTGATTCTTATCCTAAAGGCTTCTCTGACCATGTATGATAGCCAAGATAGATCCAATGCCTTTAATATCAGACTGTAGAGACAGTTATGATCCTAAACAAAAGAAATAAAAGCTTTATATACAGGACAGGAATCTGACAGTTTAGCTGTTTGCAGCATCTGCCTGACAAGGCCATCCTTCTTCTTCAACACCTAATTCATATTCCTCTTCAGAGGATTCTTTTGTTGGAGCCCGAACACATCCTGGTTCCTTTTTTCCTTCTACTACTTCTTTGTCTGAAGCCTGAGCATGAGTGAGACCCCGTCTCTACCAAAAATAGAAAAATTAGCCAGGCATGGTGGTGCATGCCTGTAGTCCCAGCTACTTGGGAGGCTGAGGCAGAAGGATTGCTTGAGCCCAGGAGTTTGAGGTTACAGTGAGCTATGACACCACTGCACTCTCACCTGGGTGACAGAGCAAGATACTGTCTCAAAAAAAAAAAAGCAAAAACTGGATGATGAGCATGGGGTGTTCATTCCTTTATCATTCTATTTCTCTGTATGTTTGGAAAATGTTAGAATAGTCATAAAAATATCCACAAGGCATGCAGATTAAAAATGGAAAAAATCTGGCTAGGTGAGGTAGCTCATACATGTAATCCTAGCACCCTGGGAAGCCAAGGCAGGAGGATGGCTTGAAGTCAGGAGTTCCAGACCAGCCTCAGCAAGAGTGAGACCCTGTCTCTACTAAAAATAGAAAAATTAGCCGGGCATGGTGGTGCATGCCTGTAGTCCCAGTTACTAGGGAGGCTGAAGCAGGAGCATTGCTCAAGCCTAAAGCAGGAATTTGAGGTTGCTGTGAGCTAGGCTGATGCCACAGCACTCTAGCCCAGGTGACAGAGTGAGATTCTGTCTCCAAAAAAAAAAAAAAGGAAAAAATTCATTTAGGGAGATTATTGTGCAAACTACCTTTTGAATATATCAAACTTCATCATTGTTTAAATCAATTATACATAATTCATTTAAAAATTCTTTTAAAAAGACATTTTACATTTGTGAAGAGCAAAAAAACCAAGACCTTAATTCATTATGCTGTTCCTCCTTAAATCTTTTTTCTTTTCTTAAAGGCTTGAAAATACCTGAAAACCTTATAGTTTTATGGGTAACCAAGCAAAGTTTGCTTTGATGCTACCTTTCTCCTTAAAATTCCACATCAATTTTCTGATTTCAAAATAAAGATTTCAAATTTCAAAACTTAATTTTGGGGCCGGGCGCTGTGGCTCACGCCTGTAATCCTAACTCTTGGGAGGCCGAGGCGGGCGGATTGCTCAAGGTCAGGAGTTCAAAACCAGCCTGAGCAAGAGCGAGACCCGTCTCTACTATAAATAGGAAGAAATTAATTGGCCAACTGATATATATATAAAAAAATTAGCCGGGCATGGTGGCGCATGCCTGTAGTCCCAGCTACTCGGGAGGCTGAGGCAGAAGGATCACTCAAGCCCAGGAGATTGAGGTTGCTGTGAGCTAGGCTGACGCCACGGCACTCACTCTAGCCTGGACAACAAAGTGAGACTCTGTCTCAAAAAAAAAAAAAAAAAAAACTTAATTTTGGGAGGAATTAATAATGAGAAGAAATGCCTGCCAAGTAAGCCTTTTGTCATTAAACATACTTTGAACTAAACATTGTATGAATATTTATAACATATTAAGGCAGACATGAATTTCATGAATTCTTTCCTCTTGTCCTTCATTCACACAATACATATTTATTAGGTGATTACTCTGTATCAGTACTGCGCTAAGCTTTGATTATACATAAACAAGGCAGACTGGGCATGGTGGTTTATGCCTGTAATTCCAGTACTTTGGGAGGGTGAGGCGGGAGTATTGCTTGAGGCCAAGATTTTGAGACCAGCCTGGGCAACATACTGAGATCCTGTCTTTACAAAAAAATTAAAATAAGTAAAATACATATACCTCACCTTTGCCCTGGTGATGAGATTGTTTTTTCACTGGGATTAGCAATCATTACAGATAATTATGCCTTTGAGGGTTTTTTATGCCTATTGGCAACAACAGGAAAGCAATGTTGCTAAGTTTGAGCTAGTCACACTCTGAAGTAAACTCTCTGGATATGCCTGATCATCAACAGCAGCTCCCACAGTTACTACTTAGTATTTGGCACCGCTTGGTGTAAAACTTGAGAACTGCAACACGAAAATACTCTAAGAAGCGGTGCGGTGGTGGCATGCTCCTATAATCCCAGCTACTGGGGAAGTTGAAGCGAGCAGATTGGTTGAGCCCAGGAGTTTGAGACCAGCCTGGGCAATATAGTGAGATCCTGTCTCTAAAAGATAAACTAAAAATGTTTTAAAATACTCCAAGAAAATTACAGTTCTAACAGATTTACAAACAGTTTCAATATGGCCTTATAAGACCATCATAAGAGTAACTAAAAACATATTTTTGAATTGCCCCGTCCACAGTGGCTACTACAGTCATCTTGAAATTAGTAGGCTTTCATAAAAGCTTGCTAAATGAATCCAAATGAAATCCAAAGGCATATTAATGGAATATAAATGTTAATTGATTCTGTTATTCAGTCTCAGACACTGGCTGAAGAAATATACAAATTTAGCCCTTGCAACTGTCAAGATAGGCTAGTGATTTTGCAACAACAATCTCACAAGTTTAGCAATATAACACAGTAAAGTTTGTTTCTCGTTCACGTGCAGTGTCTGCTATGGGTCCTGACGATTCCATTCGGAAGAATGGAGGGCTACGGAGTTGAGCACTGGAAATGAAACGCTTCCACCTGGAAGTGACACATACTTCTACTGACATTTTAACGGCTGAACCAAGTCATATGGCTGTATCTAACCTAAAGGAGGACAAGCGGTATAATCTCCTATATGCCTGGAAGTCTAAAAATTGATATTGTTGAAGAGTAGTAATGCTTACCAGAGACCTAAACAATCAATAAGTTTTTTTCTTAGAATAAACGCACCTATTTAGTGGGGAAATGCTTCCTTTTCATTATCTATTAATCTTAATTTCACTTGATGTGGTTCAATCTTTGGATCTTTGTGGCTGTGTGTGTCTGAGTTCCAATCTATCAAATGGATACAACGTGATCTGCATTCCCAGGTGCTGTAAATACAGTGCCCGGGAAAAATGAAAAGTTCCACAGAAACACTGTATAAGGTATCGTTATTAATATTTTAATAGGGAAGACTAATCAGATTTTATTCATTCATTTATTCAGTCATCCACTGAGCTAACGAAAAAGAAATAAAGACTGAGACTGAAAATTGAGCACTGAGTAAAAAGGTTTTACAGTCAAACAGAGACCCTGGTCCAGTATAAGATCTAGGTAGGCTCTCAGGGATGAGGTTAAAGAAAGGTAAAAGGAGAAAAGGGGTAGATTTTTATAAGCTTATATAACTGTCACTGTCCCATTTCAGGAAAGCAAATTGTCAGAGTGGGTTGACTGGCAGGCCAGATCTGGGCTTTCAAGGTAGAAATGTATAAATTTAGCTCTTGTAACTGTCTAAAGGTAGCTCTGTTAAGTATGTGAGATCACTGACTTAGGACTTTGGCACGCAGCTGCCCCATGCCTGAGTCGGGAGCATATTTCCCAGTCAGGTGTACACCAGTGTCAGTGGAGTAAGTGTCCATAACATAGTTTATCAATTCATTCAACAAGTTAATACCAAGATAGGCCATATTTCACGTGCTTCCATAACACTCCATACTGGTACCGTATGTTTACTCATTACATCCCAGTGTTGTAATGGCCTATCTTTCTTACTCAACTATATATACAACTAGCAGGGCAAAGACCATGTTTATCTTGCTCACACTGTATTCTTAGTGTCTAGTACAGTGCTGGACTATAGATATGCAATGAATATTCTACTCAAAAAAATGAATGCGTCTGTATGCAAGACACTGTGGCAGGCAGGCAGATGGTGCAGATTAGAAGATAATAAAACTAGTAGCTGGGCATAGTGGCATGTACCTGTAGTCCTAGATACTCAAGAGGCTGATGCTAGAGGATCACTCGAACCCAGGAGTTGGAGGTTTCAGTGAGCTATGATGGTACCACTGCACTCCAACCTGGGTGACAGAGTGAGACTCTGTCTCTAAAAAAAAAATAATAATAAATTTAGAAAGTATTTTTAAAAGATGATAAAACTGGAACTCACAATCTGTGGAGAAACAACATGACAAACTGGTAGAGCCAAATTTTGTGAGAACAGAAGCTTATGCAAACTGGGGTGGTCAATTGAAGAAAAATAATATAAAATTATAAATTCAAAATTAAGTACCTTGTCTTGGAAGATGTTCATGCAATTGAAGAGACTTGTAACTTAAGCTTCATTACCTTCACAGAAATGCATCTCTGGTGACAAGTGGACAAATGTGCTAATTACTGTAGAATCTCTGAAGACTGATCAGAAATCTCGGTAAGGGAAAATGAAAGATTTCATGGAACAGGTAAACTGTAAGGTTGATCTTATAGACAAAAACAAAGGAAAGGCATTGCAGGGGGAAGAAACATGTACAAACTCACATCAGTGAGAAATCAACAGAGCTTATCTGTGGAACAGTGAGAAACACAACCCACCTAGTGTGGGGTTGGGTGAAGAATGCCTTAGGACAGTGGTTCTCAAATGTGATCCAGCAACAGCAGCATCACCAGGAAACTTGTTAGAACTTCAGCTGCTCAGGCCCTAGCCCATACTTACCCAATCAGGAACTCTGGGAAATAAAATACAGAAATCTGTATTTTCACAAGATCTCCCTGTGATTCTGATGCAGTTAAAGTTTGAAAACTAATGTTTTAGGAGACTACTTGAACATCAGGTGAAGTTATTTTATTTCTTACAAATTTAACTTCAGGCTGTTACACAAAATAGGGAAAAATGTGAAAAGAAAGGATTATGACAGAGAAAGAGAGTTCTCCACATCTCATAATACAAAGTAAATTATAAACTATTAATAAAAAGTTAAAGCAGGCCGGGCGCGGTGGCTCATGCCTGTAATCCTAGCACTTTGGGAGGCCGAGGCGGGCGGATTGCTCAAGGTCAGCAGTTCGAAACCAGCCTGAGCGAGACCCCGTCTCTACCAAAAATAGAAAGAAATTAATTGACCAACTAAAAATATATATAGAAAAAATTAGCCGGGCATGGTGGCGCATGCCTGTAGTCCCAGCTACTCGGGAGGCTGAGGCAGTAGGATCGCTGAGCCCAGGAGATTGAGGTTGCTGTGAGCCAGGCTGACGCCACGGCACTCACTCTAGCCTGGGCAATAAAGTGAGACTCTGTCTCAAAAAAAAAAAAAAAAAAAAAGTTAAAGCAAAAAATACAACCAGATCTTGGGTAGAAGAAAAAATTATCTCAGCATAAGGTCAATAATAGCATCTGTAAAGGAAAAGATCAATGGACTTGATTTCACAATGGTTTAAAACATTTGTACCACTAACAAAATTAAAAAGCAAACAACAAACTAAAAAGAGATATTATGGAACAGAAATCACAGGCAAAAGGTTGTAGTTTACTTAAAAAAAGAACAGCCTATAAAAAATGGGCAAAGGACATAACTGGAAAATTTATACAAAAGAAATACAAATGGCCAACAAACACATTAGAAAATATTCAATTTCATACAAAAAGTACATATTAAAATGTAATACTGTATTTTACTTACCAAATTGGCAAAGCATTTTAAAAGATGGAAACAGGCTGGGCTAACATCTGTATTCCCACCATTTGGGAGGCCCAGGTGGGAGGATTGCTTGAGGCCAGGAGTTCAAGACCAGCTTGGGCAACATAGTGAGATCCCATCTCTTAAAAAAAAAGATGGAAACAACCCAAATGTCCACTATTTTATTGTATAGTCATTTATAATAGCTCTAAAGTGCCATTAACATTTTAATAGCATAAGGAATGTTCGTGCTATATTAATTTCATGTTCATGCTATATTTTCATGTTCATGCTATAATTTGAGGGGGAAAACCTGTTACAAAACAACATGAATATGATATTCTAATTTTGCAAAAAAATGTATATGTCTATATAAGTATAAAAATAACAGAAAGATATAGAGCAAAATGTTACTAGTGATTAGCTCAGGAATGTGGATTATGGTAAATTTTTCTTTTGATCTTTATATTTTTGTCTCCATTATGTAACAAAACTGTATCCCTTTTTCAGTCTCACTTTGTTGCCCAGGCTAGAGTGAGTGCTGTTGCAGCAACCTAGCTCACAGCAACCTCAACCCCCTGGGCTCAAGCAATCCTTCTGCCTCAGCCTCCAGAGTAGCTGGGACTACAGGCATGCGCCACCATGCCTGGCTAATTTTTTCTATATATATTAGTTGGCCAATTAATTTCTTTCTATTTATGGTAGAAACAGAGTCTCGCTCTTGCTCAGGCTGGTTTCCAACTCCTGACCTCGAACAATCCGCCCGCCTTGGCCTCCCAGAGTGCTAGGATTACAGGCGTGAGCCACCTCGCCCGGCCCAAACTGTATCCCTTTTAAAAATTATTTTATTAAATTCAGATGCTGCCCTCATGGCAGGAAAAAAAATAAAAAGAAAAGAATATTTATAATTTTACAAAAAAATAAAAATAATAATAAATAAATCAATAAAAATTATTATATATATACTTAGAAATAGAGATCTCATTATATGGCCCTGGCTGGAATGCAGTGACCATTTACAGACACAGGATCCTAGCTTACTGCAGCCTCCAACTCCTACAAGCTGGGACTAAGGCAAGGGCCAGCATCTCCAGGCTTGGTATCCCTTTCCTAACCAGGAAAAATTTAAGGTATTCTACAACTGTGTCAAAAAGTTGGAAGAGGCTGGGCGTGGTGGCTCACGCCTATAATCCTAGCACTTTGGGAGGCCGAGGTGGGCGGATTGTTTGAGTTCAGGAGTTCGAGACCAACCTGAGCAAGAGTGAGACCCCCATCTCTACTAAAAACATAGAAAGAAATTAGCTGGACAACTAAAAATACATATATAGAAAATCAGCCAGGCATGGTGGTGCATGCCTGTGGTCCCAGCTACTCAGGAGGTTGAGGCAGGAGGTTCGCTTGAGCCCAGGAATTTCAGGTTGCTGTGAGCTAGGCTGATGCCACCGCACTCTAGCCTGGGCAAGAGTGAGACTCTGCCTCACACACACACACACACACACACACACACACACACACACACACAAAGAAGTTGGAAGAATGATGATGAAATACTCCCTAAGTCAAATTTATTATAGAATTTAACAAACTCACCTGCACTTGAATGTTTATAGCAGCACAATTCACAACTGCAAAGTTGTAGAAACAATCCAAGTGCCCATCAATCATGAGTGGATTAATAAAATGTGGTATATATATATATACCATGGAGTACTATTTGGCTTTAAGAAACAATAGTGAGGCCAGCCCGGTGGCTCACGCCTGTAATCCTAGAACTCTGGGAGGCTGAGGCGGGAGGATAGCTCAAGGTCAGGAGTTCAAAACCAGTCTGAGCAAGAGCGAGACCTTGTCTCTACTAAAAATAGAAAGAAATTAATTGGCCAACATAAAAATATGTAGAAATTATTAGCCGGGCATGGCGGCACATGCCCGTAGTCCCAGCTACTTGGGAGGCTGAGGCAGGAGGATCGCTTGAGGAGTTTGAGGTTGCTGTGAGCTAGGCTGATGTCACAGCACTCTAGCCCAGGCAACAGAGTGAGACTCTATCTCAAAAAAAAATTAAATTAAATTAAAAAATTTAAAAAAGAAACAATAAAAAAAGAAACAATAGCAACTCTTGTATTTTCCTGGATAGAGCTGGAACCCATTCTACTAAGTGAAGTAGCTCAAGAATGGAAAAACAAGCACCACATGTACTCAAGCAAATTGGTATGAAAGGATCAACACCTAAGTGGACATATAGGAATAACATTTATTGGGTGTCGGGCAGGTGGGGGGGAGGGGATGGGTACATACAAAAATAGTGAGTGAGATGTGCAACGTTTGGGGGATAGTCCCGCTTGAAGCTCTGACTGGGGGGGGGCAGGGGCAATATACGTAACCTTAACATTTGTACCCCCATAATATGTTGAAATAAAGTAAAATAAAATGATGTCACAGAAAAAGAAAAGAATTTAACAAACTCTACAACTTGGCACTCTTGAAATTTCAGGGTTTTATCTCAGGGGCCACCCTCCCCTAGGAAGAGGACAAGAGGAAAAAGGAAAACCAAAAATTAAATTGGAAAACACTTTGATTTGTGTGATTATGTTAAATGACATGGAAACAATACAATACTAAATGCAAAGAATATGAATTTTTGTTTTTGGTTTTTTTTTTAAGTAATGCACTGGCCAAGGGTGGGGCAGCGAGGAAGAATGTGCATTTGCTTTCACTACAAAATGTTTTTGAATAAAACTTCATCCACAAGGCTATGCGAGACACAAGGCTATGCAGGAGCAAAACAGCAACTACATATGGTCACATGACACCCCCTTGTGGCTTCTACTATATCAGGTTCCCTATTCTGCGTCAGGTACTAACTATTCTGGGAATTTTAAAATGTCTCTACTTCTCTTCATACTTTATTCAGCCCATACTATTATTCGTGAACATTCTTTTATTTGGGCTGAGTCCACACATTAAAGTTATGAGGTTATAAAAAGTGAGCTTCGCAGACAAGTCATGTCTCTTTCAAATATAGCTTTATCTCCTGTAAAACAGTGAAGGGATCGGAGTAAGGTCTGTGATTAGCACTTTCCAGCTCTTGGTTGCTTTAGCCTGTGGTTATCAGAAACAACAGTGGGCGTGGATAAAAAGACACCTTCGCAACCCTGACTGTCCGAGTGACCTTGGGCACCTGATAATCCACATGGATCGCATTCATCCACTTAACAACTGTTATAACCTCAGGTGCTGAGGCTACCCAGTCTTTAGCTTCTCACAAACTCGCCTTTCTAATTTGTAAATTAGGATTAACAACCTCAACCAGCGGGCAAAAGGATTAAACATATGACCACACTCGCAGAGATCATCTCTGAAACTGTGTTCACAGATTTATTTACGCTTATTCAATTCTTTCTATATCTGCTCGTAGAAACTCAGGATCGGAAAAGGATTTAAGTGGCCGAATCCAATTCCCCTATAACTTCACATTCATTCCACGACGATTTCTTGAGCCAAGGAATCCGGCCAAAGCCTAATACAGATTTACGACCTTCAAGTTTCACCCTCTTGCCCGGCGGACAGCATCCCAGCCTCGCGCGGTTCTCTGGGGCGGCCCAGTAAAACCATGCCGCGGTTCTTGCCCTTTTTGTCCCCAACAGACAGCTGGCGTATTTGGGAGTTGGGCACGCCATCTGCCTAGCCTAACCTGGGCAAGACCATTCTCGCGCTTCCCCTGGAGGAGAAGTGTGGGAAAGGGGCTTCTCGCGCGCCGCGCTTCCCCGCTTCTTCCAGGGCGAGAGGGAGGAAGCGGGGTGGGCAGAGGGACGCCCGCTCGGCCGCGGCCCGCTCTGGAGCAACTGTACAGGGTGGAATCACCCTGTGGGGCCGCGAGGGGCGGTTCCCCGCCCAGAAAAGGCCTGAGGCTGCGCAGAGGCGCAGAGAGGGGGCGCCGGCCGCCGGGCCACCCCCGGGGCTGCGGGCGGGTGGTCCCTCCCAGGCCCGGTTTGCTGTGAGGCCGCGCAGCTCGCTCCCCTGCCCCCTCTCCTCTCCCCGCCCTGTCGGCGGGCCTCTGAGGTGCGCGGCGCAGGCGCGGAGTGAGGCGGTGAGTGCGGCCTCGGAGCCTAGGCCTTGGGCCTGGCGCGCTGGGCGTGGGGCGCGCGGGAGGAAGAGGGGCCGGCCCAGCGTAGCGCTCCGGAGCGCGAGGGCTGGAGCGGCGCCGCCCGCTGCAGCGCGTCTGCGGGCAGGACCGCGCGGCCGCTCCGCCGGCGCTCCGGCGCCTTGGACGCCGCCGCCTCGGAGCTGAGCTGGGGCCGGCCGGGCGGGCCCCGGGGGACGGGTGAGTGTGAGGGAGGAGCCGGTGGGCCGGGTGCTGCACTGCTGCAGAGGACGCGGGCGCGCGGGCGCTTCGTCCAGCGGGAGAGGGCAGGAAAGACCGGATGGCTTCTTTTAGACTGAAACCCTGCCTTCGTTTTATGGCGGGATGGCGTTCCCCTCCCCCACCCCCGCGGCAGGTCCAACTCCCGCGGAGGACCCCTCGTCCGGGGCCCGCCGCGGCCCCGCGCTGCTGCTTCCTTACGGTCCTTGGGGCCGCGGCTCGGGAGTGTCCTCGGCGCCTGCCGCTGGTCGCCGGGCTCGGGCGAGGCGGTTGCGTGGCGCTGGGGTGGAGGCGGCTGGGCCGGGCGACTGGTGCTCTGCTGCTGCTCCGGGCTCCGGACGCCCTTCGGTACCTCGATGGTCCCCAGCCCGGCCGCCCGGCGTCTTGGCCCTCCGGCGGCGCATCACTGTGCCCGCGCGGCCGGTCGTAGCCGCGGAGAGCAGGCTTCGGTCCTGGCGCCCCAAGTCTCCAGTCGGTAGTCTAACCCACTCGTTTCGGTGCTTATAAACCCTTTTTTGGTTACCTAGGGATATGAGTAATTTGAGGCAGTTTATCTCTTTGCAAAGAGATAAAAATTTGTGCTGGTCTGAAAAATAGCTGTTCAGATACTCATTGCCCATATATTTGAGCAAAGGCTGATTCCAAGTCGGTAATGTTTCCTGTGGTTTGATCCCATTTTTGAAAATGTAAAATATGTATGTATAGCTTAGCATAGGAAAAAGTCTACATATATACACCAAAATGTTAACAGTGGTTTTTCTGGAAGAACGGATTTCAGGTGATTTAATTTAATTTTTTTAAAAATGTTCTGATCTGCAGTGACATGTATTACATGTGTAGTTTGTATTTAAGTGGGAAAAGCGGAGTGATAAGTTGCCTGTGGTTCAGAATCTTCCTGATAAGAGGACTCGTGAGCAAATGTTTCTATGACATCCTTGAATAAAAAGCCAATTTTTTTCATCATGGCAATTATACATACAAAATGCACATAAACATGTTTGCTGAAATGAGACATGATTAGCACTTTTGGTCTTGAGTGGGCATCTCAACGTCCTGCTGAAAAGCCTGATAAACGTTTGGATATTGTTCAGCCCTAGGTAGGAGACAAAAACCCTTCTTGAGCCAGGTGATCCTACTCTTCTCACCTGACAGTCTGAATCCAGGCCAGCTTGCAACATTCATTTTAATGCCATGCTTGGTTTCCTTTTCTTACTTTTTTATTCTTCAAGTTCTAAAGAACTTGAAATGTATTCTGAAGTAACAAGAGACCACTTAACACGTTTGGCTGATGGTTTAGTGTTCTCCCTGATACTTGTATTTAGAACATGCACTGTGAAGCTTTTGGCTATATAAATTCTGGAAGCGTACCTCAGAGTATCAGGAATAAGTCTTGAAATTTTAGTTTATTACATAAATAGGAAGACAGCTTTTCTTTATTTTTATTTTTGAATGCAGTGGATTGGGATGGTTACTCAAGGAGTTCTACTATATTGTTTGGTGAGGCATTTTTATAATATATATTGGCATCATTTCTATCCATATCATGGTTGTACGTTTCTTTAAGCAATTCTGTTACCCTTTTCTCAGTTGGAGGTGGCTGAGTAATAACTGGAAGCAAGATGTAACTTGCTGGGGGCAGTGGTTAGCAGTGAAGATTACTAACATAGCGTTAGTTATTCCATGCCCAGGAGTTGGAAGATTCATTTACATCTCTGGTTCTGTCACTTCTTAGTTAACTTAACTTGACTTTCTTTGTGGTGTTTGTTTCCTCATTGGTGAAAATGAGATGGGGTTTGATAATAGCCCTTCTGTGTACCTCACAGGATTGTTGTGAAGATGAAATAGAATAAGAGTTAGGAAAATGCTTAATAAACTAAAAAGGCACTATCTTATTACCTACTGTTTGACATATCACTATATCACCTTGGTGGTAAGAAAAGCAGTAATATAAGGCCGAGCGCGGTGGCTCATGCCTATAATCCTAGCACTCTGGGAGGCCCAGGTGGGCGGATTGCTCAAGGTAGAAGTTCGAGACCAACCTGAGCAAGAGCGAGACCCTGTTTCTACAAAAAAACAGAAAAAATTAGCTGGGCATGGTGGCGCATGCCTGTAGTCCCAGCTACTCTGGAGGCTGAGGCAGGAAGATCGCTTGAGCCCAGGAGTTGGAGGCTGCTGTGAGCAAGGCTGACACCACGCACTCTAGCCCGGCAACAAAGCGAGACTCTGTCTCAAAAAAAAAAAAAAGAAAGAAAAGAAAGAAAGAAAGGGAAGGAAGGAAGGAAGGAAGGAAGGAAGGAAGGAAGGAAGGAAGGAAGGAAGGAAGGAAGGAAGGAAGGCAGGCAGGCAGGCAGGCAGGCAGGCAGGCAGGCAGGCAGGCAGGCAGTATATATAATAAAACTGATGGAGAAGGAAGGAAGGAAGGAAGGAAGGAAGGAAGGAAGGAAGGAAGGAAGGAAGGAAGGAAGGAAGGCAGGCAGGCAGGCAGGCAGTATATATAATAAAACTGATGGAGAAAACGTCACAATGCATTTCTATTTCTGACATTCCTTACTTGGCCACTGCTTCACTGGAAAGAACACCAATGTAAGACACTGATCTACTGGAATTGTGGTGGTTACTTTATCTATGTATTTGTTTCCAAAACTAAAATAAAGGAATTGAAAGCGTGGGCTTTAAAATCCATTAGATCTTTCTTTGTTCAAATCCCAACCCCAGCACTTGAGTATCCAACTTTACTTACCTTTACTATGACTGTATTTCCTCATCAATATCAAAGAGTAAGTAATAACAATTTTGAGAGGATGATATGGATTTTAAGTCTGATTTGGTGTTTGTTTTCATTATGCTTGCTTTCCTGTGGCTGAAAAATCAATGCAGATTTATATTCCTATTTTGGTGTCAAATTATAGCTGTAACAGAAGAATTCAGTTCAAAGAAATATGAAAAAGTTATGCATAATCACATTTATCAATATATATAATTTTTAGTACTCAGTACTTTATATTCAAAAGAATATTATGCTTGAATAAAGTATCATATTCTTGAATCTCAGAAGTAAGCTACACTTTTGCTTATATAATTTATGTTTTACTTACAGGCATTTTTTTAAACCATCTGTGGAAACTTCCCTGTAATTCACTTCATTTTTCCTCATTCCAGTAGTAAGAATAATACCAAGTAAGTGGAATATAGTAAACTAATTAATTTTATGACAGTTCATGGGAATTTAATTGTACAATGGTTGCTATACCTGTTGTGTTCTCAGTAGAAGAATGTGACCTTATAAATAAAAAATTTTTTCTTGAAAATTATTTATATTCTGAGCTTCTGTGTAATGAATATTTTTTTTCTGGAAGCCAGGAGGTCAATACACATTTATGATAATATTTTTTGAGGAAATATACCTGCCTTTAGTTTGAAACTTCTATGAAAATGTTCTCAATTGTAGGAAATGTGCTTATAAAAAATCAGTGTGGGCCGCGCGCGTGGTGGCTCATGCCTATGATCCTAGCTCTCTGGGAGGTGGAGGCAGGCAGATTGCTGAAGGTCAGGGGTTCAAAACCAGCCTAAGCAAGAGCCAGACTCATCTCTACTATAAATAGAAAGAAATAATTGGCCAACTAATATATATATAGAAAAAATTAGCCGGGCATGGTGGCGCATGCTTGTAGTCTCAGCTACTCCGGAGGCTGAGGCAGCAGGATTGCTTGAGCCCAGGAATTTGAGGTTGCTGTGAGCTAGGCTGATGCCAGGGCACCTCACTCAAGCTTGGACAACAAAGTGAGACACTGTCTCAAAAACAAACAAACAAACAAAAAATCAGTGTGGTGCCATGGGCACAATGTTTCTTTTCTAAAAAATAAATAATTTAACCATAGGGTTTATTGTAATTATCTAGTTCTTACATCAACATTTGAAATAGAATTTCTCAACCTTAGTAAGAAAGAATAGAAATCTGTCCTGCCTTTAAACTTGATAGGAAAAAAAAATCCAAAATACAAACCTGAGGCATCCTTAATAGTTTTCTTTTTTTTTTTGAGACAGAGTCTTGCTTTGTTGTCCAGGCTAGTGTGAGTGCTGTGGCATCAGCCTAGTTCACAGCAAGGTCAAACCCCTGGCTCAAGCAATCCTTCTGTCTCAGCCTCCCAAGTAACTGGGACTACAGGCATATGCCACCATGCCTGGCTACTTTTTTCTATATATATTAGTTGGCCAATTAATTTCTTTCCTTTTATGGTAGAGATGGGGTCTGGCTCTTGCTCAGGCTGGTTTCGAACTCCTGACCTCAAGCAATCCACCCGCCTCAGCCTCCCAGAGTGCTAGGATTACAGGCGTTAGCCACCACGCTCAGCCAATAGTTTTCTTAAAGGTAGATTTTTCAAGCCAGGCATAGTGTCTCATGCCTATAATCCCAGCACTTTGGGAGGATCACTGAAGGCCACGAGTTCAAGACCAGGCTAGACAACAGAGTGAGACCTCGTTTCTACAAAAAAAAGTTAAAACATTGGCCGGGCGTGGTGGCTCACGCCTGTAATCCTAGCACTCTGGGAGGATGAAGCGGGTGGATTGCTCAAGGTCAGGAGTTGGAAACCACCCTGAGCAAGAGTGAGACCCCATCTCTACTAAAAAATATAAATTAATTGGCCAACTAAAAATATATAGGAAAAATGAGCCGGGCATGGTGGCACATGCCTGTAATCCCAACTACTTGGGAGGCTGAGGCAGAAGGATCTCTTGAGCCCAGGATTTGGAGGTTGCTGTGAGGTAGGCTGACGCCACGGCACTCTAGCCTGGGCAACAGAGTGAGACTCTGTCTAAAAAAAAAAAAAATTAGCTGGGAATTGTGGTGTGCATCTGTAGTCCTAGCTACTTGGGAGGCTGAGGTAGGAGGATCACTTGAGCCCATGAGTTCAAGGTTGCAGTGAGATAGGATCACACCACTGCCTCATACACATTTCTTATTGGCAACAAATTCTTTAGTTAGAAAAAATTTTTATAACAATATTAGCAGTTATTTATCATATTTTTTTTCATTTTTTAGATTGAAAAGATATGAATGAATATCCTAAGAAAAGAAAAAGGAAGACTTTACACCCTTCTCGTTATTCAGGTTAGTATTAAGTCATTTTAAAATTGGGCCATGGATTAATTCAGTGAAATTTTATTCCCATCCATTTTTTCATAATTGATCAGGTAAGACTTAAATATCTGGGTCAAGTTTTAGGTAAGAGAAAACTTTAAATATTCTAGATATTTTATTTAGTTCTCACAACTCTGTGGATTATAGATATTTAAAATTAGGTAGCCAAGATTACTTACTTACGCAGCCTAATTGGGATTTAGCTGTCTGAATTCCAAGCTGTGCTTAAGACACAACAGTAACCTCAGTGGAAGATATTTTGCATTGGGGGGGAGGACTTTATCCTATACATTATTTTTGAAAATATAAACTTTCATTTTGATTTTGTAATTTTAGATCTTTTGATTGAGGTTTGGTCTGCTGTCTGCTGGCAGTATCATATTTGTGAGATTCTGACTACACAGCAAATGTATCTTTGTTTCAAAATTATATTTTAAAGTGTATAATTTGTGATTCTTTCAAAACTTAATGTTAGTATGAGATCTGAAAATAAAATCTTTACAAATTGATGAAAATGTTATGCAGTATTTTCATTATAGATACTGTAATTAAAATCATGAAAATTTGTGTGTTAGATAAAGGGATATCTCATTAAATGTGTATATGTTTACTATGCTTGAATTTTTTTTTTAATTTTGTTTTATGTTCAGATTCCTCTGGAATAAGCAGAATTGCAGATGGATTCAATGGAATTTTTTCTGATCATTGTTATAGTGTCTGTTCTATGAGACAGCCAGACTTAAAATATTTTGACAACAAAGGTATATCTAATATTTTTGAAAGTATTTTTGCTTAAATTGCTTTTACATATTTTTATTCCTTATTTGAAAATATGGGTGAAATGTGGGTTGATAATTTCTAAACAGGCAATTGTTTGAATTTGTTATAATGTAAGAAAACAAAGTTTCATAAGAAAGCAAATAAGCAATTTTAGTTTTTAACATTATTTCAGATATATAAATAAAAAGCACATGCTCCCAAGTCCATTTTAGTTGGCTAGGAATTGGTGGCAAAGCAGGAATGACCTAGAGTTGGGAGCATTTATGGTGAAAGGTTAAGAATAGTTTTACACACAGTTCTTCACTCAGCTATACCTGTCGGTCTAGAGGGCTGATAGAAGGAAATAACATAGGGTGATTTGGTCTTTTCAAATCTTGCATTTTCTATTGACTCCTCTTTTCTAGAACATTGAGTGAATAATAATTTGCACCAATTCCTGATTTGGCATTGGGATTGTCCCAGTTCCCTGGAGCTCGAAAACATGTGGAGTCAGAGACATCAATATGAACTGATGTTTAGCATAATAAATTAATAGAATCAGATGGTTACATACAGAAATGTTTATAGATATGTGTGTGTGTGTGTATATATATATACATGGTATATTATACACACATTTTTTGCTCTACTAGCTAAGAGGGCCTAAAAGAAACTACACCACTAAAAGAGCACATTTAGTGCCCAGGTCTTGGTTTGTAATACCTTTCTCTAATAAAAGGAACTATGGTTCCTCAGAGAAATTGCTAATTCTAGGTCTGGGTCAGGAAATATACAAGATGAGCCCTGGAGCATCTTATGGTGCTGGAAAATAAGGAAATACTGAAAAAAAAAAAAAAAAAAAAAAACCAAAACACACTTACTTTATATAGGAGTATGCTGCAGGAGCCCAAGAGTCAACTGAAAGAACTCCCAATAGCCAAAACTGAAACAATTTGAGGAAAAAATTATAACCAGAGTATAAAATATTAATTAGTCTATGCTGATATAAATGATTAAATAAATAAGAGAAAGACCTGTCTGTGCAGAAAAATTATAAATTTTTAATATAGATATTCTTCCCTCAAAGAGTTGGAACATAACTGTCTTAAGTGTGGGCTGTGCGTGGTAATTTCATTCCAAAGGGTAAAGTATGAAAAGTAAAAGTGAGTTTACAGTGGAGAAACCTGATAAGTACTACCTTAGCCAGGAGGTCAAGATCACCATTAACAGTCAAATCATATTGATAATATGTACCCTTGATAAGATGTGATGAAAATGCCAGTTTACCTGTTTGGTCTACCTTCTAATAACCCATTATTCCAGTCTAATCACTGAAAAGAAAACCCCAACAGATGCTATTAATGGAACATCCTACAAAATACCTGACCAATATTGCTCAAAACTGTCAAAGTCCTGAAAAACAAGAATGTGAGAAACCGCCACAGCCAATAGTAGTAGTCTAGAGAGACATAACAAATATAATGTGGTATCCTAGAGGGGATCCGGGAACAGCAAAGAACATTAGGTAAAAGCTAAGGAAATCCGAATGAGGTAGAGACTTCAGTTACTAACAGTATATTGGTATTGGTCATTAATTATAAGAAATGCATTATGCTAATGTAAGATGTTAATAGTAGGGAAACAGTGTGGGATATATGGAAACTCCATACTATCTTCTCAGTTTTCTATAGATCTAGAACTGTTCTAAAAAATTGTATTAAAAATAAACATGGCGAAGCCCAATTTTCTCTGTTGACCTGTATTTCAGTTTCCCCATTCTAAAAAACACTGTGACTGGGCTGAAGTAATAAAGGTTTATTCAAACTCAGTAATTGAAACTTAAAATTCCCAACTAACATAAACAAGTGTATTCTGGTCTAAATGGGGCATAGAAGCAAAAGCAGTTGCTTGTTTGGGCAGATTTTCTGTGTGACTGGGGTATATACATAACAATCAAAATTATATTAAAAGCAGTTGGTGCTTTATTTTATAATTAATGCTTAATGCTTTGATATAAAATGTATTCTTCCAAATTCCTTTTTACAGATGATGATTCTGATATTGAGACGTCAAGTGACTTGCCAAAATTTACAGATGGAATCAAGGCCAGAAACAGAAACCAGAACTACCTGGTTCCTAGTCCAGTACTTAGAATTCTAGACCACACTGCCTTTTCTACAGGTTGGGGAAACTAATTACTAGCATTGACATATTTTGTATAGATCAGTGAAAAACAGTGCTTAAAATAAATTTCTTTTTGCCCAGTTGCATTTATTTAACAGGTCTTACTTAGAAATAATAATAGGCTTGTTTTATTCCTCAGAAAAATCTGCCGATATTGAAATTTGCGATGAAGAATGTGACTCACCGGAATCAGTCAACCAACAAACTCAAGAGGAGAGTCCTATAGAAGTTCACACTGCTGAAGATGTTCCAATTGCTGTAGAAGTGCATGCAATTTCCGAGGATTATGATATAGAGACAGAAAACAATTCCTCTGAGAGTCTTCAAGACCAAACTGATGAAGAGGCACCAGCTAAACTTTGTAAAATTCTTGACAAGAGCCAGGCTTTGAATGTGACTGCTCAGCAGAAATGGCCTTTACTGAGAGCTAACAGCAGTGGCCTCTATAAATGTGAACTTTGTGAGTTCAACAGCAAATATTTTTCTGATTTAAAGCAGCATATGATCTTAAAGCATAAACGGACTGATTCAAATGTGTGTCGAGTATGCAAGGAAAGTTTCTCTACCAACATGCTTCTGATAGAACATGCCAAACTACATGAAGAGGACCCCTATATTTGTAAATACTGTGATTATAAGACAGTAATTTTTGAGAACCTCAGCCAGCACATTGCAGACACCCATTTTAGTGATCACCTCTATTGGTGTGAGCAGTGTGACGTGCAGTTCTCTTCAAGCAGTGAGCTCTACCTACATTTCCAGGAGCACAGCTGTGATGAGCAGTACTTGTGTCAGTTCTGTGAACACGAAACTAATGATCCAGAAGACTTGCATAGCCACGTGGTAAATGAGCATGCATGTAAATTAATAGAGTTAAGTGATAAGTATAACAATGGAGAACATGGACAGTACAGCCTCTTAAGCAAAATTACCTTTGACAAATGTAAAAACTTCTTTGTATGTCAAGTATGTGGTTTTCGGAGTAGACTTCATACAAATGTTAATAGGCATGTGGCTATTGAACATACGAAAATTTTTCCTCATGTTTGTGACGACTGTGGGAAAGGCTTTTCCAGTATGCTAGAATATTGCAAGCATTTAAATTCACATTTATCTGAAGGGATTTATTTATGTCAATATTGTGAATATTCAACAGGACAAATTGAAGATCTTAAAATTCATCTAGATTTCAAGCATTCAGCTGACTTACCTCATAAATGTAGTGACTGCTTGATGAGGTTTGGAAATGAAAGGGAATTAATAAGTCACCTTCCAGTCCATGAGACAACTTGATCTCTTTATTTTAACTTACAGAATGTCAATGTAAAATAATAAATTCAACTTTTTTTGGATATGTTAAGATGGATGATTTTAAACACAACTTATGAAATTTGCCTTTAATTAGTTTTTTTACTTGTCCAATTTTCTTGGCATTGCTCTATTTTTAACTATATAATTATATCTTAAATGTGTTATTTTCAGTTGCATGGTAGTTCATGGTTTTAACTATTTTTGGTGACTATCCTGTTTCTTGTATGTGTTGTAATTTCATGAATTGAAAAACAGATGTACTGAAGAAAGGAGCTACAGTTTTCCTTCCTTAACCATAGGTACCATTAACTTTTTCATTTTTAAACTCAAGACAAGCTTAGTTTTTCTTGTATGAAGTCATTAAATTATTGCACTACGAGAACTAAAATGCAACATAATATATAATTAAGTCCACTAATAATCCCATTAGTAAGAAACCAAACCCCTCCTTTTGCATTTCCCATCAGTAATTATCCTCTAGGTAATCAGTGGAATCTCTGATTTTTTTTTTTTTTTTGCATACTCCTTATATATATTTCTCAAAACTCATACTGAACAGCGAGTTCTGGGTTGCAAAAGAGGATTTATTTTTTGGAGTTGTCTGTAAATCTTTGTCCACAAGTTAAAAAGAAACACAAATGCTGTGTGATTGTTTTAACACTAGGAGGCCAATATTATAGGAGGAAAAGATTTGGTTTTCTTAGTCTGTTTCTTAAAAGAAATTTCCTAAGCCCCTGTCTGTATGACGAATAATTTAAGATGGGGGTGGGAAGGAACATATTTCATTTTTAGTTATAGAACCATAATGTCATGCCCAGACTTTTGATGTCAGATTGCTTTATTGACTGAGAAAACCCACTGAAGTGTTAATATAGAGGTTAGGAAGATCTGGGTGGGGGTTGCTGGCAGGGAAATATACAAATTATTTCCGATATGACAAATTGATTTTAGCATCTATATTAGTTTCCTGTGGCTGACATAACAAATTACTACAAAGTGGGTCACCTCTCTAGTGGAAATTTATTGTGTCTCTCAGTTCTGGAGGCCAGAAGTTAGAAATTAAGTTATTGATGGAGTTGGTTCCTTTTGAGGGCTGTGAGGGAAGGATCTGTTCCAGGCCTCTCCGTGGATTGTAAATGGCTATCTTCATGTTCCTTGGTGTTCTTTTTGTATGCAAATCTGTCATACTGGATTAGAGCCCATCCTAACGACCTCATTTTAACCTGATGAAGACTGTATCTCCAAATAAGGTCACATTCTGAGGTACTGACTTCAACATACAAATTTGGGGGGGACACAATTCAACAGCAGCTTGTGAAACAGCACTATCAAGAAAATTGAATTATGAGTATTGTTGCCGTCAAATTTAACAAGCTTTGCTGCCAACGCTTTTATTGTCCAGGTGTATTGATACAGTTGAATAGACCAGTTTATGACCAATGGTTTTCCCACTTCAAGAACCCTGGGAATTTAGTCTTTTGAAAATGGTGGCTGCAAGTATCCTCAACCTATCGTTTTTATTTCCACTATTTGCCAGTGGTCCCCAACTTTTTTGGCCCCAGGGACCAGTTTTATGGAAGACAATTTTTTCATGGACAAGGAGAGGGAGATGGGGGGGGGGGACACGGAGTGCAGGCAGAGATTCAAGCGATGGGGAGTGGCTGGAAATCAGATGCAGCTTTGCTGGCTAGCCCCCTGCTCACCTCCTGCTGTGTGGCTCTCCTGTGCACCAGGTTCCTAACAGGCCCCAGGGGTTGGGTACCACAGGTACATGTAAGCCTGTGTTCCTAGAAACTCACATTCCATCTGACTGTAACATTCCTGATGGGGCTATGTGATACAAATATTTCTCAGAAGACTTAAAATTGTAATGGTTTAAATTGTAAGAGAACCTTAGAAACCATCTGATCTAACCCTCTAGTTTTCTAAGTTTCCTGTACAAATAGAAACATAGGTCATTATAAGGCCAAGGACACAACCAGTTTTAGCATACAGCTGTGGAATCCAGATTATTTGGCTTACAGTCTAGTGATATTTCCATTACACCATATTACATAAACCTAACCTTTGTCCTTGGGGTGTTTTTCATGACTGCTTTACCTAGCCATTCACCTAGCTTCTTGATACTTCTGTTTTTATACTTTTTCTTAAATATCCAGCTCTCGGAATTTGATTTTCAGGAAAGATACCTTAAGTAATGCCTTGGTTTAAAAAAAAAAAAAATCTATTTTATGGCTTTACATTTGATCAGGTGTTAGTAATCAAATCAAAGAGCTTGTAATGAAACTACTCAACAGAGATAAATCCAAGTTTTAAAACCATATAATTTTCCTCAGGAACAGTGTCTAAAAACAAAGAAAAAAACAAAAAACATAACTTTGTACTTTTTTGATGAATCTGCAGGTTGAGCCTGTAACCCAATGACAGTTTGTCCAATAAAAATTTTTTGCTTTGACTCAGTTTTCAAATAAGTCTGTGGTTGACCATAAATTGCTGTTAGTTGGTCTGTATTTTTAGCTTAATGAACTTTGGAAAAACAAACCTACCTTAAAATTTTTTCTAACTACTTCTAGATTTTTTTTCACTTCAGCTACAAATATTTCCAGCATCCTCTTTTGTGACTTGAACCACATTGCAATTCTGAGACTAACTGATGGTGATAATAACACCTCAGTAGGATTCTTGGCAGCAGTGAACAGTAGTGACAGGTCATCATTATTTTTCTTGCTTCTTTTTTTTTTTATCTTCACCTTGCAATGAGTTATTACTTTTGAAGTTCCAAAACCTTTCCCTGGTACTCCAGAATTTCAAAATGGTCTTTTTTTTCCTGCTTGTAAATTTGCAAGTTTTACTACTTTAAATCACCTTTCTTAGATTTCTCTGAATATGCATCATCACACATTAACCAATTTCTAAGTTTCACAGGGTCTATAACCTATTGTTAGGTGACTGCTGAATTGTTGCAGGTGTAGTATATATAGGCTTTAAAAAAATAGATTAACAGTATTTCTAATTTTTTATTCTGATTTACAAATCATTGAATTACTTAATTCCTGTCGCTTTTCCATTAACCTTACTTTGCTTGTTTTGTCTTACTATCTGTGGCAAGCAGCTTAATATATTTTCCAAACTATTGTGATTAATTTTTTAATGGACTGCTAATACATAACATGCTATGTAAATTAGGAAAAGCTTATAAAAATCAAATGGCCACAATCCTGGAAAGTAGATTGGCTTCCCAAAAAATTAATATTAAGAATTTAAGGGAAAATAGGCCGGGCGCGGTGGCTCACGCCTGTAATCCTAGCTCTCTGGGAGGCCGAGGCGGGCCGGATTGCTTAAGGTCAGGAGTTCGAAACCAGCCTGAGCAAGAGCGAGACCCCGTCTCTACTATAAATAGAAAGAAACTAATTGGCCAACTGATATATATATAAAAAATTAGCCGGGCATGGTGGCGCATGCCTGTAGTCCCAGCTACTTGGGAGGCTGAGACAGAAGGATCGCTCGAGCCCAGGAGTTTGAGGTTGCTGTGAGCTAGCTAGGCTGACTCCACGGCACTCACTCTAGCCTGGGCAACAAAGCGAGACTCTGTCTCAAAAAAAAAAAAAAAAAAAAAAAGAATTTCAGGGAAAATAAATAGTTAAGACCGTTAATCCCAATCATCAATTTCATCACAATAGATATATTTCAGAAGAAAAAGAAAAGTAAAAAGATTTAAACATTTTAAATTTAAAAAAGAAAATATGATAAAAAATTGAAATATATAAAATGATAATAAAATCCCAATGGAGAAGCAAATTTGGTTAGGCTTACTCTACAATTATATGGCAGCACACCTATAAATTAAAAATGAAATTTTGGGATATAAATTCCTTGGCCAGTAACTTTTAACCTCAATGTTGATGACTAAAGATAGAGTATCACAAGAAAAGTTTTATTCATGGCACTGAATTTATGGGTTTACGTATATCCCTTGTATTAATTTGGCTTTCCATAAATTAATGTTTTAAAACAATATGCAATTAGAGAAATCACTCAGAAGCCAAAAAATAAAAGAAAAAAATAAAAGTAGAAAATAATTTAAAATAAAAAATAACACGCAAATCTAAGGGATGTGTACATTTATGGTGTGAAATATAAATTCACAAGTTAGCTGGGCACGGTGGCATATGTCTGTAGTCCCAGCTACTTGCTCAGGAGGCTGAGGCAGGAGGATCACTTGAGCCCATGAGTTTGAGGTTGCAGTAAGCTATGATGATGCTACTGCACTATAGTGGTAGAGCAAAACCTTGTCTCAAAATATGTGTGTGTATGAAAATTCATAAAGCTACAAGTTTTCACATGAAATTTGTGTGTTAATATGAAGTTACATGTTCAATTTACAACTTTAAAAATAAGATTTTAAGAGCCTATCAGTTGTTTGGAATCACTTCATACTAGTCATTTGAAAAATAATTTTCTGGATAAAGATTTTGCATATTAAAGCATCAATCACCACAACTTCTTTATTAAGCTCATCCTCCTTAGTAATTTTGGTGTTAAACTGGTAACCACCTGAACCCAAAATATTAATAAGTAATAAGTTCATGAAAAGGAATTTCTTCATTCTAAAAATAATTTTCTCACATTGCTAAATAAGAATATTGTATTATCTACTAATCTTATTCCCATACTATAAGAGGGGTGATTAAGCCGGGCGCGGTGGCTCACGCCTGTAATCCTAGCTCTCTGGGAGGCTGAGGCGGGCGGATTGCTCGAGGTCAGGAGTTCGAAACCAGCCTGAGCAAGAGCGAGACCCTGTCTCTACTATAAATAGAAAGAAATTAATTGGCCAACTGATATATATATAAAAAAAAAAAAAAATTAGCCGGGCATGGTGGCGCATGCCTGTAGTCCCAGCTACCCGGGAGGCTGAGGCAGAAGGATCACTTGAGCCCAGGAGTGTGAGGTTGCTGTGAGCTAGGCTGACGCCACGGCACTCACTCTAGCCTGGACAACAAAGCGAGACTCTGTCTCAAAAAAAAAAAAAAAAAAAAAAAAAGAGGGGTGATTAAGAGAGTTTTTAAAAGTTTGTTGTTTGTTTTTAAATAGGTATATGAATCTGACCTGAATGATCTTTTTTTTCCCTAGCTAGAAATACTGAACGGAATGAATTATGTTCTGAAAAATATAATAATGAATAGTACATTTCTTTTTAATGAAAACACAAAGTTTTCTACTTGTTAATATCTTGTCCAGAGAAGGTCCACTACTGAAAATATTGCAGTTGAAATAATTGATACTATTGCCTTTACTCTTCAGAGTAAAGCCAAGATCAGACTTTGGAATCCAGCTAGGCATGGTGGCACACCTGCAATCCTGGCACTTTGGGAGGCTGAGGCAGGAGAATTGTTTGAAGCCAAGAGTTCAAGACCAGCCTGGGCAACATAGCCAGACCCTGTCTCTACAAAAAATTAAAAGAAAAAATAAAAGAAATTGGAATAATTAAATGTAATTTCTGATGGGTAACTTTTTTTTCTTTTTAAGGCCATCTACCATGCTGTTCTGAATTTTGGCTGGCTAAAATTTGAGAATACGGAATTCCCACTCTTCCTGTTTAACCTGTTCATTTTATTCCCAGGTTAACTCTATAGAACAGCATTATTCATCTTTTTCTGAAATATATTCTTCAAAATATATTCTATGGCTGATTTTCCATCATCTTTATAATTCTTCACCTTATTTGGGTTTTTGGGTAGTCTCAAAAGATTAAAGTTTTTCCAACTAACAAGGTGAGTTGCAATGAGCTAAATGTTTGTGTTCTCCCACCAAATTCATATATGGAAATCCGAACCCCCAATGTGATGGTATTAGGAGGTGCGTCCTTTGGCAGGTGATTAGATCATGAAGGTGGGGCCCTCATGAAAAGGATTAGTGACCTTATGAAAGGGACCCCAGAGAGAGAGCTCTCACTCATTTTCCATGTGAGAATACGATGGGTAGCCAGCAGTCTGCAACCTGGAAGAAGGCCCTCACCAGAACCTGACTATGCTGACACCTTCATCTCAGATTTCCAGCCTTCAGAACTTGGAGAAATAAATTTGTTCTTTTTTTTTTTTTTTTTGAGACAGAGTCTCACTTTGTTGTCCAGGCTAGAGTGAGCGCCATGGCATCAGCCTAGCTCACAGCAACCTCAAACTCATGGGCTTAAGCAATCCTCCTGCCTCAGCCTCCTGAGTAGCTGGGACTACAGGCATGTGCCACCATGCCCGGCTAATTTTTTCTATATATATTAGTTGGCCAATTAATTTCTTTCTATTTATAGTAGAGACGGGGTCTCGCTCTTGCTCAGGCTGGTTTCGAACTCCTGACCTCGAGCAATCTGCCCACCTCAGCCTCCCAGAGTGCTAGGATTACAGGCGTGAGCCACCGCGCCTGGCCTAAATTTCTGTTCTTTATAAGCTACCCAGTCTAAGGCATTTTGTTATAGCAGCTCAAACTGACTAAGACAGGGTAGATTTGTTTTCTTTGATTCTTCTTTCCCTCTACGCTAAAATAAGTTACTTCCTTCATGTCATATATCACATTGCTTGCTTGTATACACTAAATATATGTACCTGTCTGGCTGTGCTGGATTTGTAAAATTTGAATGTGTCTATTTTGGATTTTAAGCAGAACATTAATAAATTTCTTCTTTATGGTCACAAAGTTATGGTTAAGTTCCTTATGGCATTGGCCCAATATCAGTGAGCAACTAAAATGCTAAAGTAGAAGAAATTAACCTAGAATGACAGAATGCTGGCTCTAAGAAAGATCTCAGAGATCTAATCAAGACTCATAAAGTGACATCATATAAAAATAATTGTTTATGGTACATAGTTTTATTTTTATTGTTTAGAGATGGGGTCTTGCTCTGTCACCCAGCCAAGTGCAGTGACACCATCATAGCTCTTTGTAACCTCAAAATCCTGGATTCAAGCAATCCTGCCTCAGCTTCCCTAATAGGTAGGACTACTGGCACACTCCACCATGCCTGGCTAATTTTTTAATTTTTTTCTAGAGATGGGATATTGCTGTGTTGCCCAGCCTGGTCTTGAACTCATGGCCTCAAGTGATCCTCCAGCCTCAGCCTCCCTAGTATCTGAGACTATAGGTGCGAACTACCATGTCTGGCTAATTTTTTCTGTTTTCAGTAGAGACTGGGTCTCCCTCTTGCTCAGGATGGTCTTGAGCTCCGTGATCTTCCCGCCTTGGCCTCCCAGAGTTCTAGGATTACAGGAGTCAGCCACTGCACCCAGCCATATAAATGATTTATAATCCCTGTTCGCTAACTACAAATTGTGTGACTATGACCATGAACAATGAATATTCTGTTACTAAATTAAAAAAAAAATTATCCATGGACTCTGCAACTCCTTAAAAACTTCCATTTCACTACTCTTCAATTAAACAAACAGCTATTAGAATAGCTACTATCAAGCCAAGTGCTCAGTGGTGCAAATATAAATAAATTGTCATTTTTGACCTCAAAGAAATTTACCATATAATGCAGGAAAGTGTCACGTTTCTGAACTCCAGTTAAATATCAAATTGAGTGACTTTTATTATTTGATTTATGTATAATATAATGCTACCATAAATATTCTTAAGAGTTTTTTTATATACTTGTGATTACTTCCAAAAAAATTCAGAATGGCTAAAGTTTATACTCCCACGAGCAAAATCATGTTTTGTACAATTAATATAATAGAACTTTTTGATTTTATGCAAATATATTGAGTATTGACAATGGAAAGAAAAATAATTTTCTATAAATCTGACAAGTATAAGGAAGTACATTATTGTTTACGTTTACATAATCTGATTATTAGCAAGGTTGTATATGCTTATTGGTCATTTAGGTTTTTCATTTTGTGAACTGCTTTTCCATATCCTTTACCCACTTTTCTATTGGGTTTTCTGGTGAATTTTCAGAAGTTCTTTATACATTTTAATCATTGATCTTTGTTGGCTATATACACTGCAAAAAATAGATTATCAGTATGTCACCTGCTACTGATGTCTTTTGTTCATCAGAAATCTTAAGTTTAATGTAGATAGATCCATCACATTTTCCCTTTATAAGCTGTGCTTTCTGTTTACAAAATTCTCTCCAATCCAATGTTACAAAATTATTTAATTTTCTAGTTTTACTATTCATGTTTAGGTCTTATACCGATCTGAATTTGTGTGTAAGTGTGATTCAAATTTTATATTTGTTCAATTCAAGTAAGCCAAATTCCCCAGTGCTATTAGTTAAATAATTCATCTTCCCCCAAGGAGTCATGATACCAATTTATATCATATATCAACTCCTCATGGGCATAATTAGCATATTAGTTTGTGTCTGTACTCAATTACATTCCATTGTTTGTCCAACAGTATCACATATAATACTTTAATAGTAACAGTATGCTTTAAATATTAGGTCCTTGCAATATGTCTTAATATCAGGTAGTGTGAATTCATTCTCTCTGCTCTTTTTGAGAACTGTTTTAGTTATTCATGGAGTTTTTCTTCTTCCATGTAAACTTAGAATTAGTTCTGATTCCATTAGAAGTCTTGTTGATATTTTAACAGATTTGCATTAAAATTAGAGATCATTTTAGAGAGAATTAAAATAATTATTGTGTTATAATAAATCTTTCATTTTGTAAATATTGTATATTTCTCCACTTAGGTCTCTTTTAAAAGCTCTCAATTACTTCGTTTTCTATAAAGGTTGTATACAGTTTTGTTAGGTCAATTCTTAGATTCTTTACAGTTTTGGTTACTTTGACATGCTATCTTATTTTCTAATTGGTTATTACTGGTACACTAGAAGGCTTCTGATTTAAATATCCAGAATGCTTTTTTTTTTTTTTTTGAGACAGAGTCTCACTTTGTTGCCCAGGCTAGAGTGAGCTCCCTGGCATCAGCCTAGCTCACAGCAACCTCAAACTCCTGGGCTCAAGCAATCCTGCTGCCTCAGCCTCCTGAGTAGCTGGGACTACAGGCATGTGCCACCATGCCAGGCTAATTTTTTCTATATATGTTAGTTGGGCAATTAATTTATTTCTATTTATAGTAGAGATGGGGTCTTGCTCTTGCTCAGGCTGGTTTCAACAAACTCCTGACCTCGAGCAATCCTCCCACCTCGGCCCCCCAGAGTGCTAGGATTACAGGTGTGAGCCCCACGCCTGGCTGCTTTTTTTTTTTTTTTTGGAGACAGAGTCTTGTTCTGTTGCCCATGCTCAAGTGTTGTGGCATCAGCCTAGCTGAAACTTCTGGGCTCAAGCAATCCTCCTGCCTCAGCCTCTCGAGTAACTGGGACTACAGGCATGCACCACCATGCCCAGCTAATTTTTTCTATATATTTTTAGTTGTCCAACTAATTTCTTTCTATTTAAAAATAGAAAAAAATTAATAAAATTAATAAAGTAGAGACGGGGTCTTGCTCTTGTTCTCAAACTCCTGACCTGGACCCATCCTCCCACCTCGGCCTCCCAGAGTGCTAGGATTACAGGTGTGAACCACCATGTCCAGCCTATCTTTGTTTAATTTTTAATGTAAATAATCATAATCTATAAATGACATATATCTCCTTTCTTCTAGTCTGTGAGTCCTTAATAGCTCTATTTTCTTTTTTTAATTTTTAAATAAAAAACTATTTTCTATGTTGCTTTTTCAAATCACAGGAAGCAATCTATTTTCCTTTTATCACATAATTTTCAGTACTTTCATTACTGTAACAAGCAGAAATGAAAGTAGTAGGCATTCCTTTTTTGTTCCTAGTCTTAGATGTCAGACTCCTAAAATTTTCCACTTGCTTTGTGTCTTCCTTCATTTTTTATGTTCTTGGACAGATTTAGTAGAGATATGTAGATAAGTTCTTCCTAATAACCAAATTTTAGTTTTTGTTAACATTTCTATTGGTTTTAGTCTTTTATTTTCATTCTTTTTCCTACTTTCTTTGTGCATACTCCTCCTGGGTTTTGCTGATGAGTCTGTTCCATAAAAAGAAAAACTATGGGCCAGGCGGGGTGGCTCACACCTATAATCCTAGCACTCTGAGAGGCCAAGGTGGAGGATTGCTCAAGGTCATTAGTTTGAAACCAGCCTGATCAACAGTAAGACCTGTCTCTACTAAAAATAGAAAGAAATTAATTGGCCAACTAAAAATATATAGAAAAAATTAGCTGGGCATGGTGGTGCATGCCTGTAGTCCCAGCTACTTGGGAGGCTGAGGCAGGAGGATCTTCTGAGCCCAGGAGTTTGAGGTTGCTGTGAGCTAGGCTGACACCACCACACTCTAGCCTGGGCGACAGAATGAGACTCAAGAAAGAGAGAGAGAGAGAAAGAGAAAGAGAGAGAGAAAGAAAGAGAGAAAGAGAGAAAAAGAGAGAGAGAAAGAAAAAGAGAGAAAGAGAAAGAAAGAGAGAAAGAAAGAAAAGAAGAGAGAAAGAGAGAAAGAAGGAAAGAAAGAAGAAAGAAGAAAGAAAGAAAGAAAGAAAGAAAGAAAGAAGAAAGAAAGAAAGGAAAGAGAAAGAAAGGAAGAAAGGAAGAAGAAAGGAAAGAAAGAAAGAAAGAGAGAGAGAGAGAGAGAGAGAAAGAAAGAAAGAAAGAAAGAAAGAAAGAAAGAAAGAAAGAAAGAAAGAAAGAAAGAAAGAAAGAAAGAAAGAAAGAAAGAAGAAAGAAAGAGAGAGGCCGGGCGTGGTGGCTCACGCCTGTAATCCTAGCTCTCCGGGAGGCCGAGGCGGGCGGATTGCTCGAGGTCAGGAGTTCAAAACCAGCCTGAGCAAGAGCAAGACCCCGTCTCTACTATAAATGGAAAGAAATTAATTGGCCAACTAAAAATATATATACAAAAAATTAGCCGGGCATGGTGGCACATGCCTGTAGTCCCAGCTACTCGGGAGGCTGAGGCAGGAGGATCGCTTGAGCCTAGGAGTTTGAGGTTGCTGTGAGCTAGGCTGACGCCACGGCACTCACTCTAGCCTGGGCAACAAAGTGAGACTCTGTCTCAAAAAAAAGAAAAGAAAAGAAAAAAGAGAAGAGAAGAGAAGAGAAAGAAAAAGAAAGAATGAGAAAGAAAGAAAGATTCCCTAGCAGATACGGTTAGCATAATATTTGTGTGTTTGTGTTTATGGTGTGGGGAGAAGAGAAAAGAGATAAACATTGTAAACTTAAGCCAAATCATTCCAGTTTATTTTGCAGTTACGCCTAGGAGTTTAGTATGTCACTACTAATAAAAGCCATCTTTTCTCAAATGTTTCTACTTCCAGCCCATGGACCAGGCTCTTTAATAAGCATTGTGTGGAATTTCTCTACAGTCCAGTACCCACAGATCAATCAGGGTGACCTTTTAAAATGTAAATCAGATCATAATATTCTCTGGGCCCAAAACTTTGCAAAAGCCTGCCACTGCATTTAAAATTCAAACTTCTGATCTCGGCCTATATGATTCTAACCTGCCTACTGTTAGGTTTAAAGAATTCACCCTGCCCAAACTTCCATCCCAACCTCCTATAGAACCCACCCTTTCCCTTCCTAGGGGTGTAATAGGCACCTAGCCTTTGCCAGGCCCCTAGGGAGATACAGGATTGAAATGCAAAAGAGGAACTTACTTTCCTTTTCCCTCCAGATAAGGACTAAATTTATCCTTCTCAGTTGTTCCCCAGGGATACAAAAGAATGGAATGCAAGAGGGGAACTTACTTTCCTTTTCCCTCCCGGCTATATGAAAAGTATTTACTTCTCCCAGAAAAACCCTCTACAAAACCCCAGGCTCCCTCCTTATCTCTCGTGGAGGCCCTCCACCCAGATGCTCAAAATAAACAGCATTTTGCCAAACCGGAGGCTTCGCGTGTGTGTATGTGTGTCTGTCAGCCGGGCCCTAACGCCTACCTCTCTAAATTTATTTCCTCCATTCTCTTTTTCTCTCCCTACACCCGAGCCACCCTGTTTTTTTTTTTTTTTTTTTTTCATCACCTCTTGTCGCACAGCACCAGTCCCACCTCACCATACTTCCAGTTCTCCCTCCTTATGGAAGCCATTGGAAGCTAGCTAATGCCTAACCTGAGCAGAGCTTTGGAAACTTTGAAGGGAGAAAGGAGTGGGAGAAGCTGAAGGGTGGAACAGAAAAACCGCTCTTCTGGTAGCAGTCCCTGCCCACAACAAGCCTCGCCTTTTGCCCTTAAGGAAAATGGCGCCTGGCATAGATGCGCTTCCGGCCACGGAACCAAACAAAATAGGGGAGACAGGAGACCGGAAGTGGCCGCCTTTTGCCACGCCTCCCCCTTCCTCTCTACTTCTAACCTCTCTCGGGAGGATGAGGCAGTCCGGGAGCGGTGGCCGAGCTGCGGTTGTTGGTTGACAAGTCAGAGCCGAGACAGTGTGAGTGTCCTCTGCCTTGAGCGCCAGCTCGTTCGGGGTGACCTTCGAGCGGCTACGGACAGGGGGCGGACAGCCGTGCGCGGAGCGCTCTGTGACGAGGCGCCGCCGCCGCCCTTTGGAGAAGGAGTGAGTGAACTAGGCGAGCGGGGCCGGCCGCCGGGCCAAGCCCGCGGAGCCCACGAGGCCAAGCTCGGGGGTGGGGAGGTCCGGCCCGGGCCGGCGCACGCGGGGCAGTGGTGAGTTCAGGCCCCGAACCGGGCGGGCGGGGCTCCGGCGGCCGAGTGGAAGGCCTGTCCCCAAGGTAGGTGTTCACACCAGCTGACTCGGGTCATTGCCCTCACCCTGCTTTCCCCACGCAGCTCCTTCGCGCGGTCACTTCTTGACTCTCTGGAAGGATCTGCCTTCTTTATGGCCACCGTGGTCCGTTCCACTACATGCCAGGATTAGACTGGGTGTGATTGCCTTTGGTGTCTTTTTCATGAGAAGCCGCCAGGGAAAATTTTTTTTCTTAAACTCATGTTCCTTCTAGTTTGGGGTACTTTTGGCTGGAAGCGTCAGTGCTCCCTTTAAGCCTTGCCTCTTCATTTGTTGGAATGAAAACTACTTGTTTCTAAACGTCAGTACTGTACTGTGGCCTTGAAATTTTATTTTCTCACTCTGTGGGCGCCTCCACCCACCTAGAGCTCCAGGTTGAGAAACTTAATAACTTAGTTATTGTTTGTGACTTGGCTTCGTTTCATTAACCCAGTTCCCTGGTGTACTTAAGAGTCACATGCAGTCACAACTTAGCCACAATTAGTTTCATCTTCACCAAAGGGAAATGAAGTAGAAATTGCAACCAAGATTTTTAGCTAATAGATTTCACTTATTTTAGTGAAATGTCACTCAAAAGTAGAATTATCTGACTAAAACACTTTTTCTCAAAAAGCAATTACCTAAAAATATTTTGGCATAAACTGCCAAAATTGTTTTATTTATTCCAGTGGGATGTTAGTGAATGATACTGGAAAGTGTCATGAATTTGTACAATTGTATCATCCAGTTTAATTTGTGCTTTTCTAACTTTATTTTCTCCCTGTAGTAGCATAATGTCAGCAACTGCTTCTCCACTGAAGCACTTTGTGCTCGCTAAAAAGGCAATTACTGCAATCTTTGACCAGTTACTGGAGTTTGTTACTGAAGGATCACATTTTATTGAAGGTTAGTTCCTCTTAAGTTCTTAAAATGATTATTGTTGAAAATATATAGAAGTGCCTTATTTTTTCAACTCCAGTTATTGAACACATACCTAAGGCATTGTGCTATATGAGGAATAATATAAGGAATAAAACCCATTTCTGCCCCCCACAAAGAGGAAGATTAAATGGCATTAATAATAACTAGACACTTTCTGTATTAATAACTCTCATATCACCAGTGGGCAGGTTTTAATCATGCTCATTTTAAAGAAACCAAGGCACAGAAAAGTTAAGCAGCTTGTCCAAGATCACATAGCTAGTACATACCCAGATGAAAATTCAGGCAGTTCACATTTAGCCATTATACCCAATTTCAGACCTACTTTATCTCAAATGAGGCTGGGTTGTAGTGGAAAAGGGCCAAAAAGTTTTCTTTTTGTAACTTTCCAAACAGGTAGTGAGCAATGTTCTATTAGGGAATACATCTTTGGAGATAACTATTTTTTTATTTTTTATTTTTTTTTTTGAGACAGAGTCTCGCTTTGTTGCCCAGGCTAGAGTGAGTGCTGTGGCGTCAGCCTAGCTCACAGCAACCTCAAACTCATGGGCTCAAGCAATCCTGCTGCCTCAGCCTCCGGAGTAGCTGAAACTACAGGCATGCGCCACCATGCCCGGCTAGTTTTTTCTATATATATTAGTTGGCTAATTGATTTCTTTCTATTTATGGTAGAGACGGGGTCTCACTCATGCTCAGGCTGGTTTCAAACTCCTGACCTGGTTTCAAACTCCTGACCTCGAGCAATCCACCCTCCTCAGCCTCCCAGAGTGCTAGGATTATAGGCGTGAGCCACCTCGCCCAGCCTGGAGATAACCTCCCAGAGTGCTAGGATTATAGGCGTGAGCCACCCTGCCCAGCCTGAAGATAACTATCTTAAGATTATGTGTCCCTCAAATATAAGATGAAAAGAGAGAGATTATGTAAACTTCTCCAGTGACAGTGGGGAAACCTTTGGTAGATTGGTAGAATCAAACTTTTTTTTTTTTTTTTTTTTTTTTTGAGACAGAGTCTCACTTTGTTGCCCAGGCTAGAGTGCCGTGGCGTCAGCCTAGCTCACAGCAACCTCAAACTCCTGGGCTCGAGTGATCCTTCTGCCTCAGCCTCCCGAGTAGCTGGGACTACAGGCATGCGCCACCATGCCCGGCTAATTTTTTTTATATATATATCAGTTGGCCAATTAATTTCTTTCTATTTTATAGTAGAGACGGGGTCTCGCTCTTGCTCAGGCTGGTTTTGAACTCCTGACCTTGAGCAATTCGCCCGCCTCGGCCTCCCAAGAGCTAGGATTACAGGCGTGAGCCACAGCGCCCGGCCAGAATCAAACTTTTTTTTTCATGTCTGTTCTAACCTTCCCTCAACAGAGTTTGAACTCTTTTTAGGGCAGAGACCCTACCTTATTATTGTGTCTCTAGCACCAAACACAATTCAGGCTTTGTTGTTGAATGATAAAATGGATAAACCACTGGTATAGAATCCATTTGCTTCCTGCTTGGGAAGAATTTAAGCTGGTTCAGTGACTTTGGGTGACAAATGTCTGTTGCCTGGGTTAGAGTGCCATGGCATCAGCTTAGCTCACAGCAACCTCAAACTCCGGGGCTAAAACAATCTTCCTGCCTTAGCCTCCTGAATACCTGAGACAACATGTCCATGCTACCATGCCCGCCTAATTTTTTTGATTTTTAGTAGAGATGGAGTCTCACTCTTGCTCAGGCTGGTCTAGAACTCCACAACAGTGACTTTTTTTTTTTTTTTTTTGAGACAGAGTCTCGCTTTGTTGCCCAGGCTAGAGTGTGTGCCATGGCGTCAGCCTAGCTCACAGCAACCTCAAACTCCTGGGATCAGGCAATCCTGCCTCAGCCTCCTGAGTAGCTGGGACTACAGGCATGCGCCACCATGCCCGGCTAAGTATTTTTCTATATATATTAGTTGGCCAATTAATTTCTTTCTATTTATAGTAGAGATGGGGTCTCGCTCTTGCTCAGGCTGGTTTCGAACTCTTGACCTTGAGCAATCCGCCCGCCTCCACCTCCCAGAGTGCTAGGATTACAGGCGTGAGCCACCACGCCTGGCCCACAACAGTGACTTTTGAAAAATATTTTTCTCAAAATATTTTTGATAGGAAGTGAAAATGAAGTTAAATGTAATATCTTTCATGTATTGAGCCTATTATAGATTGTACATTATGTTAGGAGGTAGTGAAATGGCAGTAAGTATAATGATACTTAAGCCAGGCTTGTCTTTTCATTATTCACCAAATTGCACATATTTTTATTAATGTGCTAGAAAAGTATGACCAGAAAAAAGCTTAAGTTTAATTAGATGTGCACTGGATAAGTTCTAAGTGGCAGTGTTTTTCTCTAATTAGGATCTTTCAAATAGGTGAATCTTAGGAGTCTTTTTTCTTATTTTTTATTTTTATTTTATATATATATATATTTTTTTTCTTTATTATTGCTTCATGACCATGTGGAATTTCATGGAGTCTTTTTTTTTTTTTTTTTGATAGAGTCTTTTGTTGCCCAGGCTAGAGTGAATGTTGTGGTGTCACCCTAGCGCACAGCAACCTCAAACTCCTGGGCTCCAGTGATTCTCCTGCTTCTCGAGTAGTTGGGGCTACAGGCACGCACCACCATGCCCGACTAATATTTTCTATATATTTTTAGTTGTCCAGCTAATTTCTGTTTTTAGTAGTGATGGGGTCTCACTCTTGCTCAGGCTGGTCTGAAACTCATGACCTTGAGTGATCCTCCCACCTCTGCCTTCCAGAGTGCTAGAATTACAGGTGTGAGCCACCATGCCTGAACAATCTTGGAGTCTTAACCTTCAAAGAGGTGATAAGAATGTAAATGTCACGTTATCTCCTGGTCCTGAAATAGAAACAAAACTGAAAGGTTTCTTTATTTTTCAAACCCAGGCTTTGCTAGCTACTTCCATCCATGGAAGAGACATTAGAGCAAGGATGGGCAGTTAACCCTAAACCTCACTGGAGTAGGATACAATCTGTAGTTCTTTTTCCTCTCTCTCTTTTCATGTTTCACCCCACTGCAGTGGGAAGCATACAGAAAGTACTAAGGTAGCAAGGTCTTTACTATCTTGGAGACCTTGAACCATATCTTTTTTTTTTTTTTTTTTTTTTTTTTATTAAGAGATGGGGTCTCACTATGTTGCCCAGGTTGGTCTCAAACTCCTGGGCTTAAGTAATCCTCCCACCTCAGCCTCCCAAAGTGGTGGGATTACAGGCATGAGCCACCATGCCTGGCTCTTTAAACCATATCATAATTTCTGAGGGGTTCCTATTCAAACTTCACTGTTTTCCTAATATGTGGATCCCCCTTCTCAGTTCAAGATCTAAAGGTCCAGTCAGGGTAGAACAATAATAAGTGGGCATTAGGTTCTAGTTTCTCTTTATAGAAGTGCATTCTTCTCTCGGGTAGGTAGTTTGCATTTTTGAAACTTTGGTGAATAATAAGTACCCTTTTTGACAGGGCCCTTGGCAATTTTTAATTTTGTTGAAGTTCTTTTGGGCAGGATTCTTATGACTCATTGCAATGGGGCATGTGCCTTTTACCAAACATTCAGAAATTATGGGCATTTTTATTTTTCAAATGGCATGTTAATATAGAACAAAGCCAAAATATATAAAATCTTAAGTATTCCATTGTATAATTGACTTAGTATTCATTTATATCGCTTTTCTAATGCCATTTCTATTTTGTAGCAACATACAGGAATCCAGAACTTGATCGAATAGCCACTGAGGATGATCTGGTAGAAATACAGGGATATAAAAGCAAGCTTTCTGTCATTGGTGAGGTGTTATCTCGGAGACACATGAAAGTGGCATTTTTTGGCAGGTAATCCTTTATTTTTTCTAAAGTTAGTTTCCAGAAATCAGCTTTTTGTCTGATGTTTCAGCGAGTTACATTTCTAAAATCCTTGGAATTCCTTGAGCAATAGGAGTATCATTATGTTATTAATAATGAGCCCTTTTGATCACACCTGGTATTTTTGCTAATGAATGACTTAGTGGAATTCTAGATAGGCTTAGAATGGGGCCAGTGACCAGAAAGGACAAAGTCTTGAACAAGAAGATTGATGGGCTTCCAGGTAGCTTAACAGGTAGTGATGCTGGGAGGATAAAGACAGGGCATAGATGCTCCAGCATCTCTTCGTCTGGCTGTTCATCTGTGTCCTTTATAATATCCTTTATAATAAACCAGTAAATATAAGCACAGTGTTTACTTGAGTTCTCTGAACTATCCTAGCAAATTATTGACCCTAAGGAAGTAGGAGGTTGGTGTCTGCTGGAGAATTGCTCAGTGTGTATGGGAAAATCCCTATATTGGGGGCGGGAAACTTTTTCATGTTGGAAGGCTACATTAATTTAGCTGTAATCAAATAAGGCTGTATTCCAGAATTTTCAATTAGATATATTAAAAATGTACATTATTTTGTAAAAATCTAACTACTTGTACTTAATAATTTAAAAAAATAACAATTTGTTAATTTTTTTTTTTTTTCTTTTTTTAAGACTAGTCAAGTGCAGTAGTGAGGAGGGGGGAAAGTAGTAGAACAAGGAGTTAAATCTGTAACTGACTGTGAACAATCACGTGAGATAACTCACTACCTTCGGACCAGCCTACAATTTGTTAATTTTAAAGTTAACCTTTTAATGACTTTTATGTCTGCTTTTTATTGGGAAGCATTTACAGTTTCAGTTGATCCTCTAGATGTTACTTATGACCTTAAGGGCATCTTGATTTTCATTTTTTTTTTAGAGACAGAGTCTTGCTCTGTCATCCAGGCTACAGTGGATGGCCCAGCTAGGCTGTGGTGTCAGCCTAGCTCACAGCAACCTCAAACTTCTGGGCTCAAGTGATCCTCCTGCCTCAGCCTCTGGAGGAGCTGGGTTTATAGGCACACACCACCACACCCAACTAATTTTTTTTGGAGACAGAGTCTCACTCTGTGGCCTGGGCTAGAATGCCTTGGTGTCAGCCTCGCTCACAGCAACCTCAAACTCCTGGGCTCAGGTGATCCTCCCGCCTCAGCCTCCCAAGTAGTTGGGACTATAGGCATGCGCCACCATGCCTGGCTAATTTTTTCTATGTATTTTTAGTTGACCAATTAATTTCTTTCTATTTTTAGTAGAGACAGGTCTCACTTTTGCTCAGGCTGGTTTCGAAATCCTGGCCTTGAGTGATCCACCCCCTCGGCCTCCCAGAGTGCTAGGATTACAGGCCTGAGCCACCATGCCCGGCCAAGTAACTTTTTTTTTGAGATAGAGTCTCACTTTGTTGCGCAGTCTAGAGTGAGTGCCGTGGTGTCAGCCTAGCTCACAGCAACCTCAAACTCATGGGCTCAAGCATTCCGGCTGCCTCAGCCTCCCAAGTAGCTGGCACTACAGGCATGCACCACCCTGCCCGGCTAGTTTTTTCTTTTCTTTTCTTTTTTTTTTTTTTTTTTACTTTTTTTCTTTTTTTTTTTTTTTTATTTTTTTTTTTTCTTTAGTTCACTGGGCTCATGTCTTAGGCTAGTTTTTTCTATACATATTAGTTGGCCAATTAATTTCATTCTATTTATGGTAGAGACAGGATCTTGCTCTTGCTCGGGCTGGTTTCAAACTCCTGACCTCAAGCAATCTGCCGGCTTTGGCCTCCCAGAGTGCTAGGATTACAGGCGTGAGCCGCTGCGCCTGGCCTGATAATGCATTCTTTTACAATTTCAGCATCACTGAATAGCTTCCCTTTTTTCCTGAGTATATAACCTACTTTGTAAGTTGCTTCAGTGGCATTATTTCCAGCCATTATTGCTGCTTGAAAGAATTGTCTTTGCTTTTCATCTTTTAATTTCTGCAATACAGCCTTTCGTGCATCTCCCTCTAAAATATTTGTGGTCCTTATGAGTGTTATAATGCTGTTGAGCTTTGAGTTTCTTTAATGTTGATATTGCAGTATCACAAAGCAAGCAAATCATCTTATCTTTAGCAGAGACAAAATAATATTCAATTCTCAGTCCTCATTAACAAATTTGTTTTTTTCCTTTTGTGTTTTCTTGGACTTCTTTGACATGATGGGCTGTTAAGTAGACAGAATTAAAAAAATACTGTTGAGCTGTGAGCTATTCACAAATTCCACTTCAAGCAAACACAGCCGCACTGTTGTCAAAAGCTGATAACAGACTAGCATACTTGACCCCCATAAACTCTCCACAACCAGCCTCATACAGTAGTGGGTCCAGTCAGGTGGGGAAAATTAGAACTAAATCATGAGTGTAGCAGCCATCAATTTAGCCCTTATGGCCTACTAATGTGCTAATTTTGCCAGTCTGGGAGGAGTATTTTGTTGAAAATTATTATTATTTTTTTTTTTTGAGACAGAGTCTCGCTTTGTTGTCCAGGCTAGAGTGAGTGCCGTGGCGTCAGCCTAGCTCACAGCAACCTCAAACTCCTGGGCTTGAGTGATCCTTCTGCCTCAGCCTCCCGAGTAGCTGGGACTACAGGCATGCGCCACCATGCCCGGCTAATTTTTTTTATATATATATCAGTTGGCCAATTAATTTCTTTCTATTTATAGTAGAGACGGGGTCTCGCTCTTGCTCAGGCTGGTTTTGAACTCCTGACCTTGAGCAATCCACCCGCCTCGGCCTCCCAAGAGCTAGGATTACAGGCGTGAGCCACAGCGCCCGGCCTGTTGAAAATTATTTTCTTTGGTATTTTAAGTACATTCATTTTAAAAATGAAATAAAAACAAAAGATGAACAAAAATGTATTAATAAAAATAAAAGGATTTGTTCTGTAAAATTTGGATTCAGTCAAAAGGCTCCACTTAAGGACATAGAAGGCCACAGGTTCCCCACCCCTGCCCTATATATCTGGTCACAGAAGTATGTACTGTGTCTATGCCAAGTGTGATAGTAGAGGAGAAAAAGTTTTTTTCCACTGTTGGTTTTTTGTTGTTTTAATGTTTTGGGAAGGCAGGGTGACTGAGTGTTCTCAAATTTTAGTAAGTTACAAGAATCACCCTGGGAGCACCCCTAGAAAGCCCGATTCTATAGGTTCACAATGCACCTGAAGAACCTGCATCATCAATGGACTTCCCAGGTGATTCTGATATGGGGGGGGCTAATGACTCTTGAGGATCACTGCAGCAAGGCTTCATGCAGCAATTGGAAGGGTTAATTTTTTTTTATTTTTTTTTCTTTCTTTTAACGTAATCAAGATGTTTGTAGGAAGGGTTAATTTTAAGTGAGGTCATAGACATCCTTTTGTAGGTTGTGATAAAGTGACAATAGAAACCAATGTACAGATAATGAAGCTTTTGTGGTTTCCTTGGGAAGGAGTTGGGAATAATATCCATAAGATAAGAAAAGTTCTTTCTTACTCTAGAGCAAAGTGGTAAAGCATATACCATAAAGATAGCATGCTGTTTTTGCAATAAAGCAAAAGGTTCCCAATGTCCTTTGGGGTTTGAGTTGACTGATTGGATAGAAAATCCTCAATGGGTACGAGGTGTTCCTTGGGTTTCAGAACCGTTAGAAGTGTTCTGATTGCTATGACTATATAACAAATTACACAAAGCTTTGCAACTAAAAACAGCCATTTTATTATGCTCACTGATTCTGTGAGTCAAGAATTCAGAGAGGGCACAGCAGGGATGTCTTGTATTTAACTCCATGATCTCTGGAGCCTCAGCTGAGCAGACATGAAAGTTGGCTCAACACCTAAGGGTTGGAATCATCTGAAAACTTCCCTCACATATCTAGTACTTGGGCTGGGATGACTCCAAAGACAAAGACTATCAACTAGAGCACCTACCCAAACCAATCCATTTAGCTTGACTTCCTTGCAGCATAACAGACTCAGAGTAATTGGATTTAATGTGGCAAGTCTCCAAGTACCTGTGTTCCAGTGAACAAAAGAGAAGTTGTATTGCCTTTTATGACCTGGTCTTGGAAGCTACCGAGTGTCACTTCTGACGTGTATTATTTGTTGAAGCAGTCACAGACCAGCCCAGATTTAAGGAAATGGGATATACCTCCATCTTGTTATGGGAGGAATGTCACAGAATTTTGAGCCATGATTTCAAGAAAGAAAGCAAGAAAGAAAAGCTGAGGGTAGCTTTATAAAACAGATGAAATTTGTTTTCCTGTACTTTGTTTTTTCTTAAATGTACTTTGCTAATATTTGTATAAGTCAGGTTGTCAACCTTTTCATAAAAAATGTAGTCTTAGGAAATTTTAAGAAAACTTGAATTTTAAAAAAGTTGATCTAATTAGACCAAGTGAAAACAGATTTTTTACTGTTATGTTTTGTTTTTCATGATTTTAAATGTTCTTCAGGACAAGCAGTGGGAAGAGCTCTGTTATCAATGCAATGTTGTGGGATAAAGTTCTCCCTAGTGGGATTGGCCATACAACTAATTGCTTCCTAAGTGTTGAAGGAACTGATGGAGATAAAGCCTATCTTATGACAGAAGGATCAGATGAAAAAAAGAGTGTGAAGGTATAATATTTAACCTTTAGCAACATAATTTACCTGAAAAATGTTCCTGTCATTTAAAAGACATTTTTTAAAGATGCCTACATAACTGGAGATGGAAAAACTGTTAATATTTCTATTCATAACTTTCAAAGCTGTCACTAATTTTGAATCCTTTAAAACTTTTTTGCTTCAGAGCTAAATTTAAAATAAAAGTAAATTAGGATTAAAAGTTTTTTAAACTTTCCAGTGAGAAGAACATTGAAGTGTATTATTGCTATTTAATCTCAAATTTGTCTTTTTAAAAAAACATTAGAAACTGGGTCCTGGAATCTAATACTTTTCTGAGCTTTTAGAAACTGTTTTATCTCAGGAATATTTAGTAAGCATGTTCATGAATAAATGTTATTGCTTTATCAGATAAGGGCCAGTGACAATTCTGTACCATTTGTAAATTTCTTGATTCAGTGCCACCAGACTCTTTCAGCCAAAAAAGAATAATAATAATAAAAAAAAAAGAAATTAGGATGCAAGATATTGACTCTGGACTGAAAGCAGTTGGTAAAGGCACTGTTTCTTATGATCAGTTTCACTTGAGTCTAAAGATATCTTCCACAAACACAAAAGTTTAGTACTTGAAAATCCAAGCCATTTTGGTTCTTAGTAATCTGTAGGTGAAGTCATGGGTGGTTCTTATGAGTTTGCTGTTTGATCTAGTTCTGGTGAACAGTCTGTCAGTGAATCTTAGAATGAGCATATCCTTAAGGTTAGTTATGAGGAAATACGAGATGATGTTTATGAAAATACTTTTCAGACCTTTAACCCATACAAATAAAGGAATTGCTATTTTGTAATTAAGATTTTTACTAAATCAGAATTCAGACTACTCATGGCTTTAGAGTCTCAAAAGAAAGTACTGTGGTATTCTAAAAGAAGCCATCTAATTTTTCCTCATCTGTGCTTTCTACTTCCAATCCTCTTCTTTCACACTCTTTAACTCCCACCTCCCAGATTTAAATTTGTTTACCTCAAGTAGTGGCCTGCTTTAAGGTATAAATCAACTTTAAGTCTTTTTTTTTTTTTTTAATAGAGTCTCGCTCTGTTGCCTTGGCGAGCGTACAGTGGTGTCATCACAGTTCGCCACAAACTGAGTCTTGAGCTGTAATAGTTTACTTAGTAAAGGGAACAGCTGTAGGTAATACTTCATTGAGCACTTGCTATGTACCAGACACTATTCTAAACATTTCAAATAACTCAAATTTCAACTATGTCAGTCAGGTGCTTTTATTAATTTTATAGGCTGAGCACCAAGATTATATTACAAGTTTATAAATCTATCAGAAACTTTATAAAAATGAGCAAAAAAAAAAAAACTAACATTGTCATGATGGAAATTCACTTCAGCCTTGATCAGGACTGTTGTGCCCACTTGAAAATAATAGAGGATCCTTTTAAAATTTGATACAAAATCACAAACAAACCATAGAGGTGTATGTGCTGATGCCCTTTCCTTGATTTATTTATCAATTTTATCTTAAAACCTCTGTATTTATTGTATATTTAATTTAACACATGCATGAAGTGTATTAAATTAACACTAGTTTGATAAATTAATGTACATCACAAGTCATCTTGAGAAATAGGAAATTTGGGTGAATTTAAATAGAAGAAAAGGTAGTCATTGGTGTCAGGCAGGTTTGTGTGAATAAATAACTGCCTGCTGAGGGAAATGCTTTATTAAAAGTTGAATATGTATTGATATCCTCTTGTATTGCATCTACCTTATTTCTATGGGATTTTTAAATCTATTTAAGTTAAACATGCTTTAATAATGACATTTCTTCAAAGTTCTACCTTTTGTATACATTTTTATAAAAATAAATGTACTAAATCATAGTTATGTTTAATTTTTGTTGCATTTTACAAGTAGAATATATTTTTTCTTTCCCTCCTGCTTTAGACTGTTAATCAACTGGCCCATGCCCTTCATATGGACAAAGACTTGAAAGCTGGCTGTCTTGTACATGTGTTTTGGCCAAAGGCAAAATGTGCCCTCTTGAGAGATGACCTGGTTTTAGTAGACAGGTAAAATTACATGTGGATTGTATTTTCTCTTGGTGGAGGCTTATTCAACAGTATAATGCTGCTTACTTTATTGTATGGTGTATAAAATTTTAAAATATTCAGTTGCTGTTTTGTTCTCATTAGCTAGATTGTCAAAGAACAGGTAAGGTATTTGTTTTGTTTTATAATTATAATAGTTACATAAAAATGCCAATTCATCAGTCTGATTTTTTTTTTTTTTTTTTTTTTGAGACAGTCTCGCTTTGTTGCCCAGGCTAGAGTGAGTGCCATGGCATCAGCCTAGCTCACAGCAATCTCAAACTCCTGGGCTTAAGCAGTCTTGTTGCCTCAGCCTCCCGGGTAGCTGGGACTATAGGCATGCACCACCATGCCCGGCCAATTTTTTCTATATATATTAGTCAGCCATTTAATTTCTATTTATAGTAGAGACGGGGGCTCGGTCTTGCTCAGGCTGGTTTTGAACTCCTGACCTTGAGCTATCTGCCTGCCTTGGCCTCACAGAGTGCTGGGATTATGGGCGGGTGTGAGACACCGCTCCAGGCCACCATTCTGTTTTTGATGGTGGGTTTTCCTTTTAAATGGAAGAGTATTTCAAGTAATCAATTGGAACAGATGAGCAAGAAAATACTTGTGAAATCTAAATATTTTGTTTAAATACAGCATTAGCTAGTTTTGCTTTATTTCATGGCCAGACTGTATCTGTGACCCAATCATTCAAGACTGACAGATGGCAAATGCCTCAATGTAATTTTTATATTGGTGGCATATTAAATTTATATCTACCACTAGGTTTTTTTATTTTTTATTATTTTTATTTATAAACACTTAAATCTTCTGAGCTATACAAGACAGAGTTGCTTACACCCTCACTTTGTATTATCTATTAGCCTAGTTTGTTTTATTTTTCAGCCTTCCCAAATACAAAAAATTAAAGAGGTTGAAATATCGACCATGGTATTTATCAGAAATCTCACTGGGTTAAAATTTCCTAGGCTTCATGCAGATGACTGATAGAAGTCCTATCCTTTAGACTTCAAATGATATTAAGTTATTAAATCTGAAATATCTGATTTAGAATCAAAAGTTTGGTTTATTATATCTCAAACAAGAAGCAATACAATTATAGTATGCACCTAAACTATCAACACAGCATTGCCATCTTAATGGTAGCTTGTTTATGCCAGCAGCGAAGAAGCCCGGAGATCAAGTGGTGATGAGATTACAAAAGGCGTTTTCCACAGCTTGTTGAGCATTGAATATTTTTTCTTGCAAGAAGTGGTCCAAAGCATGGAAGAACTGGTAGTCAGTTGGTACAAGGTCTGGTGAATACGGTAGATGACAGAATTTCCAAATCCGTTGGCTGTAGTTCAAGCAGCATTGTTTGTGTGACATGTGGTCAAGTGTTGTCTTGCAAGAGGATTGGCCTGTCTCTGACCAATCTTGGCTGCTTAATCATAAGCATCCTCATCATTTCATCCAATTGGTTGCAGTAGACATCCTCTAGAATCGACTGACCTGGTGTCATGAAGCTGTAGTGTATAATACCAGGGCTGGACCACTAAACAGACACCATTAGCTGTTTTTGATGAATTTTTGGGTTTTTTTTTTTTTTTTGAGACAAGAGTCTCGCTTTGTTCCCCAGGCTAGAGTGAGTGCCGTGGCGTTAGCCTAGCTCACAGCAACCTCAATATCCTGGGCTCAAGCAATCCTCCTGCCTCAGCCTCCCGAGAAGCTGGGACTACAGGCATGTGCCACCATGCCCGGCTAATTTTTTCTATATATATATTAGTTGACCAATTAATTTCTTTCTATTTTTGTAGTAGAGACGGGGTCTCGCTCTTGCTCAGGCTGGTTTCGAACTCCTGAACTCGAGCAATCCGCCCGCCTCGGCCTCCCAGAGTGCTAGGATTACAGGCGTGAGCCACCGCGCCTGGCCGAATTTTTGGTTTTGGACTGTGTTTTGGCACTTCATCTTTATCCAGCAATTGTGCTGAATGCTTGTGATTATCAAAAAGAAACTATTTTTCATTGTACATAATAGTATGATATAGAAATGGTTCATCTTTATGTCATGACAGCAAAGAAAGGCAAGCTTCAAGATGTTTTCTCTACTGATACTCGTTTAATTCATGCAGAACCCATCTCTCCAGCTTCTTTACCTTGCTGATTTGTTTCAAATGGTCCAGTATTGTTGGAATAGTAATGTCAAACCTTGCTGCTAATTCACACCTGGATTGAGATGGATTTGCTTCTACTACATCCTTCAGCTCATCATTATCTACCTTGGTGTCAGGTCATACACATGGCTCATTTTCAAGATGAAAATCACCAGAATGGAACTTCTCAAACCAATGATATACTATGTATTCATTAGCTACATCCTTCCCAAACACTTGACTGATATTTAGAGCTGTCTGTGCTGTGCTGGTTCCACAATAGAACTCATACTCAAAAATAACATGAATTTTTGACTTATCTGTGGTTTCACAAAAATTGTTATAAAAAATATGAAAGAAAATCCGAGCTAAACCATGCATTTGAAAGGAGGAAGATGTACCTTCACAATAAAAACAAACAAAAAAACAAGAAATGTCAAAGTGAAATGTCAGAAATATCAACTGTCAAACTTAGTACTTAAGGAAATCAGACATTTCATACTCAATAACTTAATATATAAATGTTTTTAAAATTCATTTTATAACCCAAATTATTTTTTTTAAAAAATAATGTTACTTTTGCCTACCAGGTTATGCTACAGAAATAATAAAATTTTTATTTCACTCTTAGTCCAGGCACAGATGTCACTACAGAGCTGGATAGCTGGATTGATAAGTTTTGCTTAGATGCTGATGTCTTCGTTTTGGTTGCAAACTCTGAATCAACACTAATGAACACGGTAGGGTTTAATCATATACTGTTTTGGGGTGGTAGGAACTGAAATGGTATTTAATTTTGAAAAGTGAGGGAAATCCAAATCGTGGATTAGAAAGAACTTCTAAAGTCAGGGGTGAATGAAGGAGTTTGTGTTTTTTTGGGACCGGAAGGGCTATTTGTGTGTGTTCCCTGGGTTTCTGTAGCAGTATAGGGCTTAATGGCACTTATTTGCAGTCTCAGAGAATGGGTGCCAGAATTGTTAGGATGTTGAGATCTCTTGAATAAAAGTACAAACCACTCCTAGTCCCATTCCCTGCCATGTGTGAGACAAAGCTTTTTGTTGTTTGTTTGTTTGTTTTTGAGACAGAGTCTTGCTCTGTTGCCTGGGTTGGAGTGCCATGGGGTCAGCCTAGGTCACGGCAACCTAAAACTCCTGGGCTCAAGCGATCCTCCTGCCTCAGCCTCCCAAGTAGCTGGGGCTACAGGCGTGTACCACCAGGCCTGGCTAATTTTTCTACTTTTAGTAGAGGACGGGGTCTCACTGTGTGGCTCAGGCTGGTCTTGAACTCCTGACCTCAAGTAGTTCTTCCACTTCAGCCTCCCATATGCTAGGATTATAGGCATGAACCACCATGCCCGGCCAGAGCTTTTCATATTTTCAGTTTTGTCAACCTTTTCCAGCTTTACCCTGATACGCTAGGTTTTAGTTTACTTGTGTAATTTAACATACTGTTAAACTCAGAAGATTATTTATGGTTTTTTATGGATGTCTAGAGCCTGACTCATCCCAGTGAAAATTTTCTAGAGTTTAGATATCTTTTTTTTTTTTTTTTTTGAGACAGAGTTTCACTTTATTGCCCAGGCTAGAGTGAGTGCTGTGGCATCAGCCTAGCTCACAGCAACCTCAAACTCCTGGGCTCAAGCGATCCTACTGCCTCAGCCTCCCGAGTAGCTGGCACTACAGGCATGACCACCATGCCTGGCTAATTTTTTCTATATATATTAGTTGGCCAATTAATTTCTTTCTATTTATAGTAGAGACGGGGACTCGCTCTTGCTCAGACTGGTTTCGAACTCCTGACCTCGAGCAATCTGCCCGCCTCAGCCCCGCAGAGTGCTAGGATAACGGGTGAGCCACCGCACCCGGCCTAGAGCTTAAGTATCTTATATCCAACACTACAACATGATTTAAAAAAATTGTTATTCATTAAAAGCATATAAATGACTTAGTACCATTATAACCTAGAGGTTACCAGCAAGATTGTGTTATTCATGTTTGGATCGCTCAGTCAATATCAGGTAGACCAGGCTGTTAACAACAATACTGGCAGTTGTTTAACAACATGGTAATATAAATAAATAAAAATAGATAGCTGGGCACCTATAATCCCAGTACTTGGGAGCTGAGGTAGGAGGATTGCTTGAGTCCAGGTGCTTTGAGGTTATAGCAAGCTATGATGACGTCACTGAGACTTGTCTCTGAAGGAAAAAAAAAAGGAAAAATTTGTAGACATAGAGAGTCACAGAGTTGGTTTTTTTTTTTTTTTTTTTTTTTAGCCAGTCAAATTTAACAGTGGGGGGTTGAATACCAACTTTAGTGACACTAACGTTAAGTCCTGATAACCCACTACCATTGGACCAGCCCAGACAGGGTCTTAATCTTGCTGTTGTCCAGGTAGTGGCATTCAGTGGGGTGATGAATAGCGCTGTTACCTCAATGTCCAGGGCTCAATGTCCACCTCAACCTCCTGAGTAGCTGGTACTACAGGCATATGCCACCATACCTGGCTAATTTAAAAAAATTTTTTTGTAGAGACGGGGTCTCACTGTGTTGTCTAGGCTTATCTTGAACTCTTGGCCTCAAGTAGTCCTCCTGCCATGGCCTCCCAAAGTGCTGAGATTACAGGCGTGAGCCACTGTGCCCAGCCAGATAGACAAACTGATATACATTATGATTATACATTCTGATATACATTATGATTTTGGTGTTTTTCCTTATGCTGTTCTTTGACCGCAGTTCATCCGTCTCTGAACTTTTTGTCTTTCCAAAAGCCCTTTTACTAGTTCTTTGAAGCCCCTCTTGTCACCACTTCCTTCTTTATGGAGCTTTTTCTACTTTCAACTAGATATGATATCTCTTTCCTTTGAGTAATCATAACATTTATTTATAGTGTTTATGACATATACTTTTCTCTGTTGTTTATTATCATGAGTTATAGAAGTGTTTTATATTATTATTAATTTACTTAGCCTAACTCTTAAAAAAGATTTGTGATAGCTTATTGAGAACCTGGGCTATTTTTATCCAGCAGTTCCTGTACATAGTAGAGACTGATAGGTATTTGTTAAGTTGAATTTCAAAAGACTTATGGCAGGAGCAGGAAAATTATAAGTTTTGCCTTCCATATATGTTAATTTTGTCATCTTTGAAAAGTTTAATGCTTGTAAAGTTCATTTGGATCCTTTATCAAAGAGTGTTAATCATTATAGTCTATAAGATTTTCAATTATAAATGTAAGTATAAAATATCTCTTTAGATTTCATTTTTTTAATGAAAATATCTTTTATAAATGAATGTACTGTGTGGTTTTTGATATTTTCCAGGAAAAGCATTTTTTTCACAAGGTAAATGAGCGACTTTCCAAACCCAATATTTTCATTCTGAATAATCGTTGGGATGCCTCTGCATCAGAGCCTGAATATATGGAAGATGTAAGTTATTTTTTTCCTTAAGTTTTGAAATACAGTGGTGTACATTGTCATCTGAGAAGACAATATACCTTATAGAATAGAACATGATAAGCAACTATTCTCTTACTTGGGAAATGACGAATATAGTTAGAGAACACTTGAAAGTAGTATGTAATAGAGAACAAAGTATTAAGCTACTTTGAGGCAATTTGTGTTATAAAAGTACTATCTAATCATTTCAGAGCTTGAAACATCTTTTTTGATTGTTTTTTGTATTGAAATATAAATAATACAAGTAACAGAAAAGTGCATTAACCACTTCAGTTCGAGCGTAGACCTTAGCCGACAGCCATGATACGACTTTTCTAATTTTTCATTTATCAAAATAAAATTGTGAACATTTAAAAATAACATAATAAAAACATATGTATATGTTACCTATTCTGATTTACATTACAAGTAAAGCTGCCTGTAAAGTAAAACAAGCTTTCAGTGCTTTCAAGCTTTCCTCATCACACAAGAGCAAAACAGATTCGTCGTCAATGCACAGCACAAACTATCGTGTGTACTATGAGTGCCGGCTGTGGGCAAGGTTTCGCACCCCATGAACGCTGTACTGAAGTGGTTAATTGTCCAGCTCAGTGAATTTTACAGATTTAACACAGATGGTCACAACTGTCTGGATCCAGATCAAAAAGCAGAACATTCTCAATACCCCAGAGGCCCTCCCTATGCCCCCTTCCAGTCTCTATCCTACCTCCCAAGAATAACTTATCCACTTACCATGACTTCTAACAACTTAGATTAATCTTTCTGGTGGTTCATCTTTATGTAATGGAGTCATATAGTATAGACTTTGGTGTATGTTTTTTCATTTAACATGATTGTCTTATGCTTCCAAATTGTGCATAGTTGTAGTGTGTTCTTTTTGCTGTATAGTGTTCCATCCTGTGAATACATTACAATTGATATATTTATTCTGTTAGCGATGGGCATTTGGGTTAACTTTCTGTATTTACCGATTAAGAGTAATGCTACTGTTTGTTATATGTCTTTTTTGGCATACATATGCATTTTTGTTAGGTATATACCAGTGGTCTCTATGGTGGGGTGGGCAGTTATGAAACCCAAGGAATATTTGGCAATGTCTCAAGTTATTTTTGGTTGTCACAACTGAGGTATTGTGCTGCTAGCATCTAGTAAGTTGAGGCTAGGGATGCTGCTACACATCCTGCAACACAATACAGCCCCCCAAAGTTTCAGCTCGTCCAAAATGTCGTTAATGGGCCGGGCGCGGTGGCTCACGCCTGTAATCCTAGCTCTCTGGGAGGCCGAGGCGGGCGGATTGCTCGAGGTCGGGAGTTCAAAACCAGCCTGAGCAAGAGCGAGACCCCGTCTCTACTATAAATAGAAAGAAACTAATTGGCCAACTAATATATATAGAAAAAAAAATTAGCCGGGCATGGTGGCGCATGCCTGTAGTCCCAGCTACTCGGGAGGCTGAGACAGAAGGATCGCTTGAGCCCAGGAGTCTGAGGTTGCTGTGAGCTAGGCTGACGCCACGGCACTCACTCTAGCCTAGGCAACAAAGTGAGACTCTGTCTCAAAAAAAAAAAAAAAAAAAAAAAAACAAAATGTCGTTAATGCTGAGGTCAGTAAGCAGTGGGTATGTATATTTATAGGTAAAATTATTGGATTACAGGTTAAGAATATGTTCAGTTTTAGTAAAAACAGCTCAATAGTTCTCTAAAGCATTTGCATCAGTGTATATTCCTATTAGCAGACTTAGAGTTTCAGGTGATTTACATCCTCACCAACACTTTTTTTTAGCATTTTGGTTATACCAGTGATTGTAGAAACTTTTGAAAAAGATTAGAATATCTGGCATTTGGTCTATAAGTTATTTAGTTTACGTGTTACTATTTTTTCTGATTTTAATAACAGTATAGGTTTATTGTAGTAGTGTAGGTTAATTGTAGAAAATTTAGAAAATGAGATTAAAAATACTTATACTGTCCTACCACTGTTAACATGTTAGATTATTTGCTTTCATTTTCCCCTCATTGGAATTTTGCTTAACAGGGTCTTGCTCTGTTGTCTGGGCTAGAGTGCAGTGGTGTCATCATAACTCACTGCAGCGTCAAACTCCTGGGCTCAAGCAGTTCTCCTGCCTCAGTTTCCTGAGTAGCTGGGACTACAGGTGCATGCCACCACACCTGGCTGATTGTTTTTAAGAAGAAATAAAAATAGATTTATTGTAGCGCTCATTTTCTGATTTCAAAGGTATTAATAGCTTCATTGCAGACAATTTGGAAAATAAGAAAAGCATAATTAGGAAGAAATACAAATGTTCGCCATTCTTATGGGTGTTGCCTGCCTACTACTACTATAATTTGTACAGATATATGCATATTTTTTATAGTAGGATCATATATGTTCTTAATATAGAACCGAGACGTTTTTTCATGCTATTAAGTATTGATATTTGTCTATAATATTTTATAGTGGTTATATAGTAGTAGTTGATGGTCCATCAAAATTTTAAATAAAGATTCAAAATGGGCCGGGTGCGGTGGCTCACGCCTGTAATCCTAGCTCTCTGGGAGGCCGAGGCGGGCGGATTGCTCGAGGTCGGGAGTTCGAAACCAGCCTGAGCAAGAGCGAGACCCCGTCTCTACTATAAATAGAAAGAAACTAATTGGCCAACTAATATATATAGAAAAAATTAGCCGGGCATTGTGGCACATGCCTGTAGTCCCAGCTACTTGGGAGGCTGAGACAGAAGGATCGCTTGAGCCCAGGAGTTTGAGGTTGCTGTGAGCTAGGCTGATGCCACGGCACTCACTCTAGCCTAGGCAACAAAGCAAGACTCTGTCTCAAAAAAAAAAAAAAGATTCAAAATGAAGAATCATTAAGAAAATTTCCTGTCATCAAGTATGAAACTTGATTTGTTAGAATTTCTTAGATTTATTAAGTATATGCATACTTGCTATAATATTAGTATATGCCATAGTTGTTGGTTATCATTATATTTGCTTAAGCTATTAGAATTCTTTGAATACTTTTCCTTTCTCTCTAGGTACGCAGACAGCACATGGAAAGATGCTTGCATTTCTTGGTCGAGGAGCTTAAAGTTGTTGATTCTTTAGAAGCACGAAATCGTATCTTCTTCGTTTCGGCAAAGGAGGTTCTTAGTGCCAGAAAGCACAAATCACAGGGGATGCCAGAAGGTGGTATGTATTAATTGTAGGGTTCCATTTTTAAATCTAAAAATGGATTATAAAATCAGTAACATGCCAGAAATCTTACCTTGCTACATACTAGGTTTTAAAATCTTTGCCTGTGTATTACAGGTGGGGCACTTGCTGAAGGATTTCAGGCAAGATTACAGGAGTTTCAAAATTTTGAACAAATCTTTGAGGTAGGAATTTTGTCAGTGTATTGGCTAATAACAAAACTCTTGCAGTGAATGGAGAGTGATGGTAATCTGTGTTCATTGTTTATCCTTGTCAATAACCTTTGCTGTTATTTAGTGTAGTTATTGACACAGGAAGTGAGACATGGAAAGTTTGAAGAAAGGGAGCTCCTGCAAAATGGATGATCTGTAAGAACTGAGAATAAAAATTATTTCTTCCTTATTTTTTTGTTTATATATTTACATATAAGTGAGAAACTATTTTCCAATATTGCTTGTATTGTACAATGAATGAAATTCTCTGTATTCAGTAGTTTGGAGCAAGAGCAAACAAGTATAATTGCTGTTGGAACAGATAATAGAGCAAAGTGAGGATTATCTTTTTTTCTTTTGTTTCATAATATTAATAGAGATATATAGAACATGATTAATGCCATTTGACAAAATTTTATTACATTTCTAAGCTGTATTACAACATGTTCATTCTCTACATTTTGTGCCAAACATTCTGAAGAAGCAAATGGGTACAAACATAGCAAATGGGTACAACTGTTAAGATACAGTTCTACTACTTTAGGAATCTGGTGGGAAAGTACTAAAGTGTATGAATGGCTGATGTGTATGCGGCATTGGGGAGAGAATATAATTTCTTATGTTGCGTGATACATGTTTTATTCAGAGACATCAAAACTCATCCTACATTTGTTGAAAATTTCTTTAGGTGTTAACATCCTAAACTCTTATTTAGCCCTATATGATGCAGTTCTGCTTGGATTCCATATCACTTTCCCACTTATGCATGAGCACAAAGACTTTAGGATTTATTAATATTATTATTATTATTATTATTTTTTTGAGACAGAGTCTCACTCTGTTGCCCAGGCTAGAGTGCTGTGGCATCAGCCTAGCTCACAGCAACCTAAAAGTCCTGGGCTCAAGCAATCCTTCTGTCTCAGCCTCCCAAGTAGCTGGGACTGCAGGCATGCACCACCATTCTTGGCTAATTTTTTCTATATATTTTTAGTTGGCCAATTAATTTCTTTCTATTTTTAGTAGAGACGGGGTCTCGCTCTTGCTCAGGCTGGTTTCGAACTCCTGACCTTGAGCGATCCTCCCGCCTCGCCTCCCAGAGTGCTAGAATTACAGGCGTGAGCCACTGCACCGGGCCCAAGAGTTTAGTATTGAAGAAACCTCCATCTGTAATTATTCCTCCTTGTAAGTAGTAACTGCCTTAATAGGAGGAACATGAATGTTGAGTATACTTGGGAGAATTTTTTTTTTTTTTTTTTTTGAGACAATCTCACTTTGTTGCTCAGGCTAGAGTGCAGTGGTGCAATCATAGTTCACTTAAACCTCAAACTCCTGGGTCAAGTGATCTTCCTATATTTGGCAGAATTTTTAAAATGAAAATTTCCAACCAGGCACAATGAATGGCTGATACCTGTAATCCCAGCACTTTGGGGAGGCTGAGGTGGAAGGATTGCTTAAGGCCAGAAGCTCAAGGTTACAGTGAGCTATGATTAGGCCAGTGTACTCTACTCTGGGCAACAGAGTGAGACTCACCCTCAAATAAAAAAATGCTTACTGTCCTTCATTTTTAATTTGATGAGTAATAAAGAGGTCATTATTAGACAGAGTATGATAGAGTGGAAGAAAGAAACACACAACCAGGTGTCTTGGTAAGCTCTCTAATTGTTTTGAGGCCTCTGAAATATCAGTAGATGTCCGACGTCCTCTCAAGCCAAGCCATAGGATACACGAGGTCCCAGTTACACAAAGATCATTGTTTATTTTTTTCCCCATTTGCTTTCATGAGGGAATTGATGCTCTTCACTCTTACTAGTTATTCCATCCATGGGGAAAATATATAGGGAGAGAATCTATTGTTCCATTTCCATATCTTTCCTTCTTTAATTGACCTTTTCTTTATATATTTTTTGTGGATGTTTATCATTGATTTCTTCTACCAGATTATTTATTATTCTGTTATACACTTAATATGTCTTTCATAATGGTTTATGGTACACCTTTGCTTTCCTAGGATATCTCCATGAAGAAGTGGGAATGAGAAGGATAAAAGATGGGTTATAGCCATCAGTTCCCAAACCTGGCTGATCATCAGAATCATATGAGGTGCTTTAGAGAACTGCTACAGGTTCCTAACCTACCCCAGAGACTTTGATCCAGTGAGGCTGGGTTTGGCTTAGGAATCTATATATATTCAAAGCTCCCCAAATGATTGCAATAATCAGACAGACTTAGGAACTGTTCTTTAAAAATGTTTTTAGAAAAAACTAGGCAGTTCATTTTTTTATCGTAATAGTTCATTTGAGACTCAAAATTATATATGGAAAAACACTGCTTTTTGAGCAGTAGCTTTTACATAAAGTCATGGAGAACATCAGGGTTTAGAGTTTAAAATTTTTAAAAAATAAAACAAATATCTAAAATGAGAATCAATTAAAAGTTACTTAAATTTATCTAAAGAAATAATCAGCTGGGTAAAAATTATGTCCCGCTGTGTTATAATAGGCCAAAGCATTTTTGGTGATTATATTGACAACTTTGGTCAGCATTTTTTCCCAAAGCTGAGATTGGATACTTCTTAAATCAGTTTTGGTAATTTGTGATTTCCTAGAAATTGGTGCATTTCTGATAATTTATAATTAGTAGCATAAAATTATGTTTATGTTTTAATATCTTGTCCTTCTATATTTACATATATGCCTTTAAAAATATAAATATTTATAAAAATATATAGTATATATATTTGCCTTAATTGGATTTGTCAATAATTTATCATCCAAAGAGCCAGCCTTTCACTAATTATCAATAAGTACCATTGTTTGGGTTTTATTCATTAAGTTCTGTTGTAATCTTTAACATAGCTTCCTTTAAAGTTGCATTGGTTTTTGCTTTTTGTTCATTAAGAAAAGATTTAGCATTGGGAATTTGTCTGAATACAGTTTTGGGCACATATCCCAAGGTTTTCAATATCTAGTTTGGTTTTTTATTTTTTTTAATTGGTTTTTAGTTATAGTTTTTGGCATTTCCTTATCAATACAAGAGTTGTTAAAAAGCCCATTGTTTTGAATCTTTTAGTCCAACTTTTGGTTATTAATTTCTTGGTTTCTTAGCATTGTGGTCACATAATGTGGCCTTTACACATTTTCTCTTTGTTTTGGGATTCACTTATTTTTGTTTGTAGTCTTGTGATTTTTGTAGCTTTGTACCCAGTTGAGACATTTAATGTACTGTGCTTAACAAGGCTTGGAAGTTGAGTAACAACAATCAAGATCAGTGTTATTCTATTAAGACATTTCCTTATTGTTTTCAAAATGCCTTTGGACAGTTTGAAAATGCATTTGGCCTGCATTATTCTAAAGGCAAGCTAGAAATCCAAATTTCTTTGCCCAAATATCTCACCGTTTATTTTTAATAGTTTTGGTTGTATGATGGGAAGGAGAGGTATAGAATAACTGTTAATTAAAATGTCAGTAGATTTATTATAAAGGACATTCCTAGAATGATTGGTGAAATTTGAACATGAATTTTGTGTTAGGTAATAATATCGTCTCACTGGTTAATGTTCTGAATATAATTGTTCTGTGATTGTGTAGGAAAATATGACCTTTCTTAGAAGACAAGTGTTGATGTACTTACTAGTAAGGTCATGATGGCTGTCATGACCTGTTACATTGTTATGCAAGGGAAAAAAATATATAAATGTGTATAAAAATGTATGCACCCCACCAGATTTAGGGATATGTGTGTGGAGAGAGAGGGGGCAGGTAAACAAATGAGATGAAGGGTATATTGGCATTTTTTCTGGTACTTTGCTTTTTGCTTTCTATTTAAAAATACATCAAAATAGTTGAGAGTAATGACTAGAATATTGTTAAGTGTATGTAGGGTCTGTTATGAAGGAGATTTGACAACTTTGTTGGTTTTATGTTTTAATTAATTACACATAAAAATATGTACAAATGTAAACTGTAATGATTATTGATTATCAACTGGCTTCTTTAGCTTTTACTAGGAATACAGAAAACTGTCTTAATTAGGATGTGATTATTTTGGTTCTAAATCTTTGGTAAGTTTTAAAACAGATTATAGGATACTCTTATAAGATGGAATTTAAATTTGGCTTAGCATAGTATATTAAACTTCTTAGAAAATTAGAGTCCCTAATAAGTTAAGTCTGGTAACTGCTACACAAATTGTGTTTCCTGTGGAGATTTATTAGCATATTAATTTACTAAGGATGTTGAGAAATAACTCAAAGAAGGTTTATTTAAATTAACATTTCCCATGCTTACTTGAGACTAGACTGTTTCTTTTTCAGGATGCCTCTTAGTATCCTTAGTGAGAATACCAGTTTGGGGTAATTTTAAATTACAAGAACATTGCCTGTTTTCTTTTCTATATTTATTCATCATTATGTATTTTTGAATCAGAATGTAACTTATATTACCTAATAACTTTTGAAGATCTTTTCTTTTCTGTCAAGTCTAGCTCTAACACTGTGCTGTTATCTGCAAATTTGGATCTTCATTGCTGATATCTAGATCTGCTTCATCGAGGAATAGACTTTCTTTTAAACTTTTTCCTTTTAAAAATATTTTTATGTTTTTATTATAATTTTTTGTGGGAGTTAACTTAGCGCATTATTAGGCACAATTATTTAAAATAAAATTAAAGCTTTATTTTGGTCATTAAAAATTAAGTAGTTTAGGCCAGGTGCTCACACCTATAATCCTAGCACTCTGGGAGGCCAAGGTGGGAGGATTGCTCGAGGCCAGGAGTTCGAAACTAGCCTGAGCAAGAGCAAGACCTCATCTCTACTAAAAATAGAAATAAATTAATTGGCCAACTAAAAATATATAGAAAAAAAAATTAGCCAGGCACGGTGGCGTATGACTGCATTCCCAGCTCCTCGGGAGGCTGAGGCAGGAGGATCACTTGAGCCCAGGAGTTTGAGGTTGCTGTGAGCTAGGCTGACGCCATGGCACTCTAGCCTGGGCAACCGAGTGAGACTCTATCTCAAAAAAAAAAGTAGTTTATAATTCAAATGTTTACTATTGTGTAATTGTTGATGATTTTAAAGAAGAAAGCATGTAGGAATGTTTTATCTTTGGTTTAGGTGTGTATGGAGCAGGAATAGTGTAACTTCCTACCAATAATCTTCAAGATTAGTGAAAATAAGCTTAACCATGAGCAAAATGAAGCTAGGCAATGTAAGAAAGTAATGAACTCTGAGTTAAACTGTTGACTAATCAATTACTCTCATATGCCCTATAGCTAAAGAAGTCAGTATATTTTGTTTTCTGTACTTCAAAATCCTGAAGAGGGGAGCTAAAATGGCAAAAGAGATTATTGTCTAGTGAAGTGTACAAATAATTTTAGAGACATGAAGGCTAAGCATAGGTTGTAGATTGCACATTAAATGAACATATACTAATAATTGCAGGATAACAAATGTAGTACTAGGATATTAATCGAATACCTTTTAAAGCCCGAAAGCTATTTATTTTGACAAAGGAAGGACAGTAATAAACTTTAGGAATAATCCTAGCACTCTAGTAGGCTGAGGTGGGAGAATCGTTTGAGCTCAGGAGTTCGAAACCAGCTTGAGCAAGAGCGAAACCCCATTTCCACTAAAAATAGAAAGAAATTAATTGGTCAACTAAAAATATATAGAAAAAATTAGCTGGGCATGGTGGCGCATGCCTGTAATCCCAGTTACGGGGGAGGCAGAAGCAGGAGGATCTCTTGAGCCCAGGAGTTTGAGGTTGCTGTGAGCTAGGCTGACACCACGGCACTCTAGCCAGGGCAACAGAGACTCCGTCTCAAAAAAACCCAAAATTATTTTTAAAAATTGTTCACATTTCAATACATAGAAATCCTTTTTAGTAACCTTACTTGAATCATCATATCATTTAACTAATTTTTAAAAATAAAGTAGAATTCTAATACATAACTAATTCAAGAACTTTATTAGGTTATCTATTACAAGTATGAGAAAAAATCAAGATAGATAGACTATAATTGGGTTAAAGGTGCTCTACATAAAATTAGTAATTCTAGTGAGGGAAGCTTTTTAAACATTGAAATGCAGTGCCCTGTTTTTTTTTTTATTTGTTAGCGTTATAGTCAAACCATTGCACATTACTGTGTAAAAATACACAAAGATGAACTTGCTGTTAAAGCTCTTTTTACTTTTTAATCTTTGTAATTTTTTTTTAGCCTTTGTAATTTTAAGTTGTGTTTATCATGTGTTTATTTTCTGTCCTTATTTTTGTTCTGGTTAAAGTTAAAAGCAGCAAGTTTTTGTGTTTAAATTCCTTAAAATGTTGGGATGGAATTACAGTAATGTGTTATGGCTTGGGCCCCTCGCAGGAGTGTATCTCGCAGTCAGCAGTGAAAACAAAGTTTGAACAGCACACTATCAGAGCTAAACAGATACTAGATACTGTGAAAGACATAATGGATTCAGTAAACGTGGCAGCAGCAGAGAAAAGGTATGAGTTCATTTTATTGCAACATAAAATTTTTTTTGTTGTTAAGACCAAAGTTTTAAATTGTGCTACAGATACTTTTCTCATTAAAATCAATGTTGTGAATTTAACTGATGCATTCTTATATATTTTTAAATGAATATTTGAAAGTATAAGCATTCTGTGACCTTGAACACATCATTTACATTCTCCAGATCTCAGTATTCCTGTTTACGAATTGTGATTTTATAAATTTTAGTGGCTTTAAAATATTTTTAAGGCAGTGGAAGAACCATTTCTTCAAGCAGATTTTTTTTTTTGAAGAAGTACAAAACAGGTGATCCTCTTTTTTGCATTCAACCCAGGACACATTCTTTTATATTCTCATACATTGATACGTTGAAATCACTCTTTTATACTAGTTGTGGGTTTTTGTTTATCAGCTGGTGAACAAACAAGGTGATACTTACTATCTGCCAACCAGAAATTTGATCTGGTAAGCGTACCCTGTATGTCATACTGTTCTGCCCTATTTTATTCCATTCATTACCTTACGAAGGTGGCAGTGAATGCATGAAGTACCAACAGGATTGATGAAAAGTAAATTTCTCACAAAAATAAGAATGTTATTACATGTGAAAAATATATGTATGTTAAGCCTCAATTGGACCTTTAGTGGGCTTAAACTACCTTAAGGAAACATAAATCATGAAAGATTGAGTCCAAGATAATATAAAATTAGAATTTGAAATGTATTCTTGCTGGCAACAAAGCCCCTTTCATCCCGTCTAAGCCTATTGCTTGATTTTGATACTTTTTCAGGAATGCATTATGTTCAAAAGCAGAGACCTGCCAGCATGTAAAACACAAGGGTGAGAACCCTGAGTCTGATCTTAGTCCCTGTGCAGAGCCTTTGTATAGCCTCTGTGTAATGATCTTGTGTTGCAATAGAATTTTCTTCCAGCTCAATGGCTTTGTTCTAGTACCTAAAATTTGATCTTATTATTTGACCTTATTAGGATTAGTTTTAAAAATATAGGACATTAAAGTTAATATGGTACAAAGATGATATGATTTGAAGATTGTTAGTACAGTCACATGTAAGGAACTTATTAATCTAAAAGACCTTCTTAAAAGGGTCTCAGATCATCATTCTGGGGTCAGATAATTTTCTATAAAATGCCAGACAGTAAATATTCTAGGCCTTGTGGGCTATACTTACTGTCTCCTTTCAGATAGCTTTATAGTAAAAGTAGTCATATAAATAGGTAATAGGTAATTGAATATGTGTGGCTGTGTTTCCAGAACACTTTAAAGCTGGCAGCTGGCTGGATTTGACTTCTAGGGTGCCATATGCAGACTCTTGTTTATTTAAAGTCAATATTGAGTTCTATTTTAGCTGTTCATATCTATGGGGTGTTTGAAGACTTAGAATCCTTATTAATCCTTTGGAATTCAGGTGTAACATGGGCAGAGAGACAAAAGTTGTTTATATTAAATCATCTATATAAAAAGTATTTCATAAAGTGAATTATTTGAATCCTTTTGGATGCTGAAATTTGAGATTTATTTTTTCTTGTCATGCTAATAGATGGCTCAATACATGAGTGAATTCCCTTACTTGTTTTGGGACTTTAATATCCCCTGAATACTAATTACTCTTTATACTATAATAGAGTTTATTCAATGGAAGAGAGGGAAGACCAAATCGATAGACTGGACTTTATCCGAAACCAGATGAACCTTTTAACACTGGATGTTAAGAAAAAAATCAAGGAGGTTACGGAGGATGTGGCAAACAAGGTGTGTAACAATAACTTTATGATTGGAGTATCTGGAAATGTAAGTTATTCTTGATAATGCTAAAAATGTTACTCCTGTTACCTTAAAAAAATATTTTAAGTGTTTTTCAATTTCACTTTTTGAGGAGTTGGTAATCTTGTTTAATTTTTTTAACTCTGCTCTTTAAAATATTTTCAGGTTTCATGTGCAATGACAGATGAAATTTGTCGACTGTCTGTTTTGGTTGATGAATTTTGTTCCGAGTTTCATCCTACTCCAAGTGTATTGAAAGTATATAAAAGTGTAAGTTAAAATATAGTTAAAAATTATTCAGGGACTGTTTCTTCATGTTATTCTATACTTTATTTAGTGGTTTGTCCACTTCAGTGTTTTCATGGCAATCAGTATGCAATTAAACTGTTAATATCTCTTGTGTACCCAATAAATGTAAACTCTCATGTATATAAAAGCACAGAGAAAATTTACACTATTAATATTAGAATGAGAGTAAGATCTTTTTAGCATTTACTACATTTTAAAAGTCTTTATAAAATTTATATATTCTGGTGAAAAATTAAGGTGCACAATTTTTCATTGTTAATAGGAGTTAAATAAGCACATAGAAGATGGTATGGGAAAAAATCTGGCGGATCGGTGTACCAGTGAAGTCAATGCCTCAATGTTTCAGTCGCAGCAAGAAATTATTGGTAATATTTATGTATACAAAGTTTTGTATAGTTTTTCTTTCTTTTGTTGGTGAAGTGTTTATTTTCCTTGTGGTATTTCATAGGAGGCAAAATATTTACTATTCTTTCTTAAAATAAAAGTTGTAATTTTATTCTTTCTAGAAAACTTGAAGCCATTACTTCCAGCTGGTATACAGAATAAACTACATACGCTGATCCCTTGCAAGAAATTTGATCTGAGTTACGACCTAAATTGCCACAAGTTATGTTCAGATTTTCAGGAGGATATTGTATTTCGCTTTTCCATGGGCTGGTCTTCCCTTGTGCATCGATTCTTGGGCCCTACGAATGCTCAGAGAGTGCTCCTAGGATTATCAGAGCCTATCTTTCAGGTAGGTATTTTTGTATCTACTCGTCGAGACTCTTTCTTAATTTGTTTATGTGGTTTTCTCTGATAAAACTAGCTTTACCAAATCTTCATGTTTATAAGCTAACATCTATCTCATAGAGCCATTTCTGAGTCAGATATACATGTTGACCAACACTAATTTGAAAACCTGAAATTCAAAATGCTCTAAAATCTGAAAATTTTTGAACTCTGACATGATATCACAAGTAGAAAATTCTATACCCTGATGTCATGACAGGTCAAAACACAGACACACAACAGTTTATTCAGTATCTCCAGTGGAAAAAAGACCCAGCCTCCTTCAGCTGTGGTACAGTTTTCCATACACCCCCAGATTACCCTCACAAACTGCCCACAAAGGGTAATGCTGGATGCCACTAGGGCAGGTTCCCCATGATACTCTGCAGGGGGCCAAGTCCTACATGCATTATTCACTGTAGCATATAAATTCAGAGTCAGGAATGATGATGATGCCAAACAACCACAGATTATCCATGTGAGTGGCTGCCTTAGTAACATTTATACTTTTTTTTTGAGACAGAGTCTTGTTCTGTTGCCTGGGCTACACTGCTGTGGCATCAGTCTATCCTAGCTCACAGCAACCTCAAACTCCTGGGCACAAGCAATCCTCCTGCCTCAGCCTCCCGAATAGTTGGGACTACAGGCATGTGCCACCATTCCTGGCCAATTTTTTCTATATATTTTTAGTTGGCCAATTAATTTCTTTCTATTTTTAGTAGAGACAGGGTCTTCCTCTTGGTCAGGCTGGTTTCGAACTTCTGACCTCAAGCAATCCACCAGCCTTGGCCTCCCAGAGAGCTAGGATTACAGGTGTGAGCCACTGCGCCCAGCCAGCATTTATGCTTTCTGATGGATCAGTGTACTCAAAAATTATTTAAATGTTATATGTTAATAAAATTACCTTCAGATCGTGCATATATGGTGTGTATGAAACATCAATGAATTTTGTGTTTACACTTGGGTCCTAAGATCTCATGTGTATGCAAATATTCAAAAATCCTAAAAAATCTGAAATCTGAAACACCTTTGGTCACAAGCATTTGGGGTAAGGGATACTCAATCTATACCATACATAAGGGAAAGTCAATCCCAAAGTTTTCATCCAGTATTATAGGTGGTTCTACATTCATTTTTGAAACTTGTTAACTTAAAAGTTTTTTTTTTCAGATATCAAATAAATTGGAATAAATGTAGGCATTTTGAAAGAAAAACTTTAAAAAAATTTATTAATTTTTCAGAAAATGTATGATGATTTATAAAATCATCACCACAATCCAGGTTTTGAACATTTCTCTTACCCCAGAAGAGTCCCTTATGCCATTTGTAGTCAATCATCATTCCTGTCTCTTGCTCCACAACTAACCTGCCTGCTGTTCATATGAATTTGCCATTTTTGGACATTTCCAATAAATGGAATCATACAAAATGTGGCCTTACGTGACTGGCTTCTTTCACTTAGTGTAATGTTGTCAAGGTTACCATAGCATGCATCAGTACTTCATTCCTTTTAATGCCTGGGTAATATTTCGTTATAGATATAAGACATTTATCTATTCATCACTTGAGGGACATGAGGATAATTTGGACTTTTTGCTGCTATGAATAATGCTTCTGTGAACATTAATATACATGTTTTTATGGTGGATTTATGTTTTCATGTCTCTGGAGTATATACAAGGAGTGAAATTGCTAGGCCATGTGGTAACTTATGTTACTTTCTGAGGAATTGCCAAACTGTTTTCAAAGGACCATTTTGACAGTCCCACCAGTAATGTATGAAGGTTCTGGTTTCTAGACATATTCACTGACACTTGTTAATTTTTTTTTTTTTTTTTTTATGCGACAGAGTCTCACTCTGTTGCCCGGGTTAGAGTGCCGTGGCATCAGCCTAGCTCACAGCAACCTCAAATTCTTGGGCTCAAGCAATCCTTCTGCCTCAGCCTCCCGAGTAGCTGGGACTACAGGCATGTGCCACCATGCCCAGCTGTATTTTTAGTTGGCCAATTTCTTTCTATTTTCAGTAGAGACAGGGTCTCGCTCTTGGCTCAAGCTGGTTATGAACTCCTGACCTTGAGTGATTCTCCCGCCTCGGCCTACCCGAGTCTAGGATTACAGGCGCGAGCCACTGTGCCCAGCCTACAGTTTTAGTTTCATTTGAGGGTTGAGAACCTACTGTTACATGTAGGTGTTATTGTATATTGTGAAAATTTATTATTGTTCATGATATCATTAGTCCATGTCATAGAAAATAATTTTTAAACCATTTTTTTTACATATTTGTGGAATGCTCATTATTGGGATCATTTTTTCCCCATAGATTTGCTACTATAATTTTAAAAGAAGTACAAAAGAATTTTATAAAAGTTACTATTTCATTTATAGTTATTTAAGTGTAATCTTTTTTCCCCCCCAAACTTAATCAGCTCCCTAGGTCTTTAGCTTCTACTCCCACTGCTCCTACCAATCCAGCAACACCAGATAATGCATCACAGGAAGAAATCATGGTTACCTTAATAACAGGATTGGCTTCTCTTACATCTAGAACTTCTGTGGGCATCATTGTTGTTGGAGGAGTGGTAAGAAACATTACTTTTAGTATAATGAAAATTGAACTTTTTGTAGAGCTGCCTGTTTACAGAAAGATATATTTCTATTTATATAATCTATAAATGATATAAAAATTTATAGGTTAAAAGTGAATTAAAAAGTTTCAGAAGTCTAATCTGAAATTTTTTGAAAATATCTTTACAAAGAAACATCACCAACTAGCTGGCCCTTAAAACAATGCTTCTAACTATTCTCATATCACAGCACACAATATTTGTACATTGGAGTAACTAGAAATGCCCGGATGCCCTTTTTTGAATGCCAATGGGATCTGTCATAAGTCTTAAAAGATTTTTTTTACTAGTATTTTTTATATGTTTAAAGTAAAATTCATATCATTAATAGCATAGATATACTTGTTTTGGTTTTTGAAACTTCTGAGATAAAAGAACATTTGTTTCTGTGAGATACAGTCAGTCAACTTCACAGACCTGGCAGGTTAAAAGCTCTTGCTTTAACCTTGCTGATACTTACGTTCTGATGCCTTTTCATCTTGATTGATTTCTGGTAACTTCAGGTTTTCTCATGAAGAAGGAATATAGATTTTTATTTTATTTTATGACAGAGTCTCGCTTTGTTGCCCAGGCTACAGTGAGTGCCATGGTGTTAGCCTAGCTCACAGCAACCTCCAAGTCCTGGACTCAAGCAATCCTGCTGCCTCAGCCTCCCAAGTAGCTGGGACTACAGGCATGCGCCACATGCCCGGCTCATTTTTTCTATATATATTAGTTGGCCAGTTAATTTCTATTTATGGTAGAGATGGGGTCTTGCTCTTGCTGAGGCTGGTTTCGAACTCCTGACCTCGAGCAATCCGCCTGCCTTGGCCTCTCAGAGTGCTAGGATTATAGGCGTGAGCCACCGCGCCCGGTTGGAATATAGATTTTTAGACAATGGATCTGACTTGAAGATCTATAGGGAGCTAAAATGCCATTTAATATACTCTCCCAAGGGGTATTTTTGCTTCTCAGAGTAACCTGTGACTTTATCTTACAGATCTGGAAAACTATAGGCTGGAAACTCATATCTGTTTCATTAAGCATGTATGGAGCTTTGTATCTTTATGAACGGCTGACCTGGACCACCCATGCCAAGGAGAGAGCCTTTAAACAGCAGTTTGTGAACTATGCAACTGAAAAACTACAGATGATTGTTAGCTTCACGAGTGCAAACTGTAGCCACCAAGTGCAACAGTAAGTTGAAAGGTGTATTTTTTTCTTTTAAAATTTTTTTTTTTTTTTTTTTTTTTTTTTTTTTGAGACAGAGTCTCGCTTTGTTGTCCAGGCTAGAGTGAGTGCCGTGGCGTCAGCCTAGCTCACAGCAACCTCAAACTCCTGGGCTCAAGCAATCCTGCCTCAGCCTCCCGAGTAGCTGGGACTACAGGCATGAGCCACCATGCCCGGCTAATTTTTTAATATATATATATATCAGTTGGCCAATTAGTTTCTTTCTATTTATAGTAGAGACGGGGTCTCGCTCTTGCTCAGGCTGGTTTTGAACTCCTGACCTTGAGCAATCCGCCCGCCTCGGCCTCCCAAGAGCTAGGATTACAGGCGTGAGCCACCGCGCCCGGCTCTTTTAAAATTTTTTATTGAAGTATGACATGCATGCAGAAAATGCAAGAAGATAAGTGTATAGGTCAAAGAATTGCCACAAATATGAATACATTTTGTGATCCCCACCAAGTTGAAAAAAAAGAACAACACTGAACCTTACTTATGCGCTCTCTCCCTCCTAATAACTGTTCTCCCCAGTCTCCTGATAGATTAGATTTGAACATTTGAAAATTGGTAAATAGGAACTCCTCAGGAACTATAGAGGGATTTCAAAAAATTGTTCTTCAACAGACCTATTGTAAATTTATGTTCCTGTCCTTAAGATATTTGTTGTAGCTTAATTAAGAAAACTGAATGAATTCTTAACATTTAACAAGTGAGCTTGATGGTAGGCTGACTCCAATTTTATGGTGAACGTAATTTTTTTCTTCTCAATAAAAATTTGTAGATAGGCTTAAAGGTATTTTTTAGATCTCATAAGAATTTTATAGTAATAAATGCCTATGTCCACCCAGTTTCTGCTTTTGCATTGTAAATATGTTTCACTGATGTAGTAAATATATAGAACTCCAGTTAAGACACAATATTCTATATTTGGATGTTGATGTGAGCAGAAAATGTTCTCTGAGCTCAAGAATTGCAGTTGAATGGAAGAAAATAACATATGTAATTATAATACAAAGTAAAAGTCATAAGAAATATAAGAGAAAGATAAAGTGTTCTCAATGTGAGGCTCTAAAGTTTCTTAAATCATGAAGGATAGCGGGTCAATAAAGGTTTCATGGAGGAGAGGTACGCTATATGAGATTTGAACACACAGATGAGAAGATAAGAGAGAGAAAACAACCCAAACCAAAAGCAAGAAGGTAAGAGGGAAAGGAATGTGTTCAAGAACATGAATAGAAAATTTGTGCAGCAGATGTGTGTATTAGGGGTGTACATTGGATCATACACCTAATGGCAGGAAACAGTCTTTTTGTGTAGATGTTGGGATTTGGATAATTAGGAATCCTGGAATCCATCAACACATAGCTCTAGAACAAATAACTGTGCAGTAATAGAGTATATGAAATGGTTTAGACTCAGGAGGCAGGAACTGGAGGGAGGTTAAACTGTTTCAGACATAAAAGTTTGAACTAACAGTTACAGTTAGAGAATGGAAACAAGGAGACTAGAGATTTGAGGAACTTGTTCATTAAGTGAATTTAGCTTTCTGCTGTTCATTTGATCATGAAACATCAAACATTTATTATTAATTGCCTTCTCGGCAACAGATATGCTAGGGGTTATGGGAAATATTAATAAAAAGTTAAAGATAACTTGATCTCTTTCTCCGAGGACTTTAATGGAGGCAACCTCAAAGAATTAGGTACAGTATATTCACTAAATATTAATTTAATGTTTAACAAAATAGTAAAACAATGAAACATGCTTCATTTACCTAATATTGGGATTTGGTAGAATGGGGAGAGAGAAGAAAGACCAGGGGAAAGCTTAGTATGCACAGGAGGAAAGAAAAATAAATCAGTTATATTTTGGAGGTACACATATACTAAGCATGCTCCCAGTTGTAAAAATACAAGCATAATGTTTGGCCAGAGCTAATATATCAACTAATTTTGCCAGTATCATAAAAGGTCACAGGATTTTTTCTTTGCTGTTCTCGATAATTTCTTTTATTGGGGAGGGGACAAGAATAAGGTTTATTATTGTGCTTTTGAAGAAATCTACTTGTTTTCTGCCTTTTTATAGCTTATTCACAGTCATATAGCAGAAGTAATGCTGCCTCTTGAGGCCAGATGAAATTAAGCCTACATAAAACTGTAACTCAGGGTTTAAAAAAAAAGAAATTAAACCTACAGATGCCATACTTTCTCTCATACCATTCTTAGTGTTGTTTGATTCCTTATAATTTATTTTTCAAACTTGTATTCTTTTTATATAAGCTTTATCATTCATTTTAGAAGACACTCATGAATGCTAATCGATTTTTTTTTTTTTTTTAATTTTAAGAGAAATGGCTACCACTTTTGCTCGTCTGTGCCAACAAGTTGATATTACTCAAAGACATCTGGAAGAAGAAATTGGTAGATTATCCAAAGAAATAGATCAATTGGAGAAAATACAAAACAATTCAAAGCTCTTAAGGTATTTAAACCTATTTTCCCAGTAATAGGAACATTTACTAGTTTCATTACCAAAATATATGTGTAAAATCACAGATGACTTTGTATAACTTACAGTTTTCTGTGTTGGTTTAAATTAGAATCTTCCTTGTTTAATCCCTTATGTTTTGCAATTTAATGAAAGCTAGTTTCCACAAGAGAACAAATCTAAATTAAAAGCAAATTTATAGATATAAACTTATTATTGGTTAGCAGTCCCTTTTCAGAACAGAAGTTTTGTAATTAAAAGTGAGTTTTGAGTCCTGTATGTCTAGGACTCATAACTTCTGTTCTCATTGTGGACTGTTGATTGGGTAAATGTAAATTTGAAGCAACAAAAGTAAATAAGATTTCCTAAAATAAAAAACAAAAAAGAAAGAAAAAAAAGGTAAATAAGATTTCCTGAAAAGTTTGGATTTTTGGTTTTATGGGATTTATTATGGATTCTCATTAGTCCTTCAGTTGGTAGTTCTTTTCAGCTCTCTTACTCATTAGCTGGCTTTCTAGGATATCTGGGAGAATCATTAAACCTCATTTAATCCCTGCTGCTACTTCTAATGCACATGCTACACAAAATAGCCCATGTAAGAGCATCTTAGTGTTTGCAAATTGGAGGGACTGTCTTTTCGACCTGGATTTGGGGACATATATTTAAAAACATGTGGTAATGATTATCCTTGATGTCTTAATCTGACTAGAAATCACATTTACTTTGTACCTCAGTTTCAAAATCTCTACAAAAGATGACTGCCTGTCACTTTAATACTATGCACCTCACCCACCAAGTGAACTTTACATATTCCATTGCTCTTATTTTATTTTAAGTTAGTTCATCCCAAATACACCTTGCAAATTTGGTGAAACTATCCAGTAGAATTTTTTTTTTGTCTTTACCTAGGTAAGTTTAAGTAGTGTTTCATCTTATTATAGTAAAACATAATTATAAAATAGATTATTGTCATTTATCATGTAGCCTTCTGCTTTTGGCAAGACTCACTTAAGTATGAATATTTTTGATCTGCTGATTTAAATCCTTTTTCTAGTAGGAAAAAGTTTTCTAAAGCCATAATATTTAGAATCTCCACTATTACTGTTAATAGATTAAGCTCAGCCATTTGTATAGAATTTAACTTGCCTAATCCCTCAGAAGAGTTGCCTGAGAAATATATACTGTGGAGTTGGTAATATCTATACATTTATATGACCTCAAATATGTGTGTGTACAGCAACAAAACAGTTCTCTTTCTCTTCATAATAGAGGGAGAGGAAGAGAGAGAGCACACACCCACTCAATGAGTGAATCTGTCAGTTTAGTTCTAGTTTTTCTCTTACTATTGGCATTTGGCACACCAAGTATAATTTAGTATTTCAAAGAAATATTTTTGGTATACCATGGCCCTTTGAGATCTGCCAGATTCTTTACATGTACATAAAACCACTTCCTCTGTACTTAATCCTTTACTTAAAGGAAATTTTTGGACAGTCTTGGTTGTAACTTAGGATATAAATCCCATGTAAGATGATGTGATGTGACCCCCACTGTCTACTATGCTTTTCATTCTTTTTTTTTTTTTTTTTTTTTTTTTTTGAGACTGAGTCTCACTCTCTTGCCTGGGCTCTTAGATTGCCCTGGCGGCAGCCTAGCTCACAGCACCCTCAAACTCCAGGGCTCAAGTGATCCTCCTGCCTCAGCCTCCCAGGTAGATGAGACTACAGGCATGCACCACCATGTCTGGTATGCATGCCAGGTATGCACCACCATGCCCCTAGTTTTTTCTGTTTTTAGTTGTTTGGCCAATTTCTTCCTACCTATTGTAGAGATAGGGTCTTGCTCTTGCTCAGGCTGGTCTTGAACTTCTGACCTCAGGCAATCCTCCCGCCTTGGCCTCCCAGAGTGCTAGGATTTCAGGTGTGTACCATGGTGCCCAGCCACTTTTCATTCTTTATTATAAAGTTTTTATCTTGGCTGGTGCGGCGCCTCATGCCTGTATGTAATCCTAATACTTTGAGAAGCCGAGGTGGAAAGATTGCTTGAGGTCATGAGTTTGAGACCAGCTTGAGCAAGAGCAAGACTCTGTCTCTACTAAAAAAAAAAAAAAAACGAAAAATAAAGTTCTTACCTTTTATCTCACCATAACGTTTTTAGGTCCTGGACATTGAGGTCTGTGTTTACCTACAAAGCTGCAGTAGCACATATAATGAATGCTTTGAAAAGTGCTTTGATAACAGTTGAGTCGGTGTTCAGATAAATGTAGCAGCTGCTAGCTAGTGAGTTTTTCTTAGGATTGTTTGGAATGAATTTTTCTCCTTGACCTTTATGATAATTAGATTATTGTTTTATTTTTTAAAATTAGAAATAAAGCTGTTCAACTTGAAAATGAGCTGGAGAATTTTACTAAGCAATTTCTACATTCAAGCAATGAAGAAGAATCTTAATAGAGATTACTTTGGCAACCATCATAGGAAGAAACAGAACTTGGAAGATTGGGACAATTGTTATTTTTATGAAATAACTTTAAATATGAATTACACTAGCTGTACCTAAATAGCAAATCCCTGTGTAGGTTCTGATAATGAGCTATGTCAGGGTGTTTGCATTTCTGAAGAGCAGTTATATGTCCTTAGTTTTAATTTTGGGTAGAGAAAAGGCTGAATTGTTTGTGTTAAAATAATGAATTGGTTAAAAGCAACAGCACCAACTATGTGACCCCTGAGGGGTGGGGCCTTGAGCTCTTACTTAGGGCTTTGTTTTTGATTCTGAAAAACTCTGCTTCCTGGCATCCAGGAGTTAGAGATTGATCCTTTCATCTAATTTCTCAATGCTAGTTTTTGATGCTTTCTTTAATGGCAATAGTCACTTTTTGGTTTTATTTTATAAACTGCATTGCTTGAACCACCAAGGAGTGTGGAATGTTCTTGAGTGTATTATTTATGCAAGTTAGAATCACTTTTGCCATCGTGGCAGGTATGTAAACCACTAATAAATGTGCTGTTTTTACTTCCTCTTTTATTTCTATTAAAACTGATGTAAAACATTATAAAGTTTTGTTATTATGGTCACTTATAAAAGTATCTGGATCTAGAAATTCCCTGAGTTGTTTCTAAAGAAACATTTTCAGCTTTGTTCCAATTTTGATTCCAGTAAAAGAAAGCTTTTCTAGCTCAGTTTTAGGAATAAAGTTTGAAGTGATAAAAATAGCCAAAGATATGGGAGGTCTGAATTTTTTTTTTTTGGCCCCCATACCAAGGAATGGAGTTCTGAATTTTGAATGATAACATTAATGTTTAAAAGCTGTTCTTCAAAAGGCATTTACCCAGGATATTGCTTGATTGTCCCCCAATGGAGTTAACCACTTCTGTACGAGCATCAGCTATAGTTGACAGCCACAGATGAACGAGCACAGCGACTTTAGCCGACAGCCGTGATAGGACTTTTCTAATTTTTCAATATCAAAATAAAATTGTGAACATTTAAAAATAACGTAATAAAAACATATATGTATATGTTACCTATTCTGAGTTACATTACAAGTAAAGCTGCCTGTAAAGTAAAACAAGCTTTCAGTGCTTTAAAGCTTTCCTCATCACACAAGAGCAAAATGGATTCGTCATCAATGCACAGCACAAACTATCATGTGGACCATGAGTGCCAGCAAGGTTTCGTAGCCGGTGAGCACCGTACCGAAGTGGTTAATTATATGAATTTGCCAGGGTTCTGTTAAAACTTACTGTATTTTTTACCTCAAATGAAATATGGGTTCAAGTATTATGTCTGCTTTTATATTAAAGTGATTGAAACTTATATGGAATGAAATATGCAAAAATGACATCATTCTAGGGTCTTGCTACACAAAATATAGGACCACCAGATCAGCATCTCCTAGATGCTTGTCAGAAATGCACAATCCCAGGGGATACAGTACATTTGGCAAAGTATAATTTAAGCTTCCTTTTCATAGGAGAGAGAAAACTTCAGGCTTTTTCTTTCCATTTTAGTACTCAGTACTTCCCTTTCTGTGCCTTTTAAAGTTTCTGGATGCTATTCACTCTTCACAGCAGGTGCAACTCTGTTTTTCAAGATGTTTTAAAGAGAAAACATTATTTAGGGCATGGAAGCCTTTCAAATATTTGTTTTTATGCAGACCAGATACTAGAATGCAGTATACAAATGCAAATAAATGTTGGGTTTTAGCTTTTATTGCTGATTTATAACACCAAAAATGGTACAGGCCACCAAGTGGAATTAGGTAACAACTACAACATGAAGGCTGATGTGTAAGACTAGGAACTACTAATTTACGTTGTAACCTTTATGTGAAAGTACTTCAACTTTGGAATTTGGTTTCGCCTCATTAGTAAAGTGGTTCTCAAAGTTTGGTTCCTGGATCACCAACATCACTTTCAAATTTGCAAGAAATGCAGGTTCTTGGATCTCAACCCAGACCTAGGTAATCAGAGACCCTAGACGATAAATCTGTTTTAACACACCCTCGTGGTGATCCTGATACTAAAGTTTGGGAACCACTATTCCAGTGGTTAATTCCTCCATCACTAGTTTGAATGTAGTTCTATCTGATCAAGTTTGAAATTATGTGACTGTTGGAAATGGAACACTAAAATAATGAAATTCAACTCTTATGCCTGGAGATAAGTGCATCTATGACCAAGCCCATGAATTATACAGAAATTGTGTACTTGTGACTGATGTAGTTCAAAGTTATTGCACATATACTTGATTGTTTACTATGTATGTTTGCAGGATTATTTATAAACTTTGTATAACCTTAAAAAAATCTTAAACTTTTTACAAAACATTTTTTATAAGTATGCCAGCTTACAAGGTAAAAATAAAACAAAGCTGTTTGCCTGATAGTTTATAAATGTAGCATTTATATTAGTATTTAGTGAGTTTTAATCTTTTATTTTTAATCATTTTTATGGCAGGCATATAGATTATCTTGAGTAGACTGGCTCTTTTGACTACATTACTGTTAAGTTCTGGCCAAGCATTGAAAGGGTAAGTAAATATTACATACACTAGTCCTTGGTAGATGTCATAGCCCACCACCATTAGGGGAATAAATTTTGTGTTTTCTACATTAGACATATAATTTACAGGTACTTATTCAGTACTCTTCCCTGAATAGAACCATCCAAAGTATGAAAGGGGAGCTTATTTGTACTCTGTGTTTCAACCCACAGGGCTATGTGTGTCTACATCTTAAAAAAAACTGCTTTATTGTGGAAAAACAAACAAGAACAAAAGTAGCCAGGAATGCATAATAAACCTCCATGACCCATCACCCAGCTTCAAGAATTACCAAGTCATAGCCAAGGTGCTTTTTTATCAATACTATAAACAGAATTGTTTATTTAAAAATTATACAAAAGACAGCTAAATTATCCCAAGGGATTTACATATGGGGGATGAACAACATGTGTTTTAATAAAAATCTGTAGCCTTTTACCTATAAGCTAGAAGCATAGGGGCCCAGCACAGTGGCTCACGCCTGTAACCCTAGAACTCTGGGTGGCTTAGGTGGATGGCTTTGAGGTCAGGAGTTCAAGACCAGCCTGAGCAAGAGTAAGATCCCATTATTTCCACCAAAAATAGAAAAATTAGCTGGGCATCAAGGTACGTGCCTGTAGTCCCAGCTACTCGGGAGGCTGAGGCTGGGAGATCGCTTGAGTCCAGGGGTTTGAGGTTGCTGTGAGCTAAGATGATGCCATTGCACTCTAGCTTGGGTGACAGAGGGATACTCTCTCAAAAAAACAAAACAAAACCAAATACACTAAAGGATAGATCAGTAGCACTCTGATTTCCTGTTTGCTTCTGCATCCCAATTTTTTTTTTTTTTATCAAATCCATGGAAGTCCTAACATCCCATTTTTCATGAGAAAAAATTTACCAATGTTTAGATCAAGAACTTGGGCTGAGCATGAAATCTTGGCCTTAGAGTTGCATTCTAGGACTTGATTTAAAAAATAAATCCTACTGAAAACTGGTTCAGTGAAAGCTGGTTAAAAGCACTTTATTGATTACAATATCAATTCACGGCAACATGATTTCACAAAGCCACTGTACACACAAAGAAATGAATCACTGTAAGAAAGATCCAAGAATACTGTTAAATCATGGTACAAGTCCATAGTTTGTTTATATGGTTTAAAACTTGTAAGAGCACGTTTATCTTTCCCATCATTAGACATACCACTAACATTCACAGTCAATTTGCCAGAAGTATGTAGAAACCATTCTAGGTGAAGGAAAACATTTTCAGAATGCTTTAGCAGAAAAATATTTTAATCAACTTTAAAAACACACTTAGATGTGAAAGCCTTTGGATAAGAAAATGCAAATACAAGTATCCAGATGCTTCTTTGAAAAGAAAATAGGATAGAGCACCATTGTGTAAAAGACAGAAAAGGTCTGAAATATCTACCAAGTATATCATCACTGAAGTTCTAGTAATGAAGAAATAAATACTATATGATGTAAGATTTTATTGGGTACATTTAACACCAGTTGAAACATAAGTTTTTTTCCATAATGCTGCATTGTAACTACTTTTTACAAAATCAGTAATTAGATTTAGGAAAACAGACGCAGGAAATTTTACCAACATGCAAATGTTTCCTAAACACAAGGTGTACCATCAATTTGTGATTAATAAATTACTTTTTAAACAAAATGATAGCTTAGACATTCTACTATAAACCATTTTAATGAATCCCTATTATTGTAACCAGTATTTTAAAATATACACTGAATGTGAGGGAGGCAATTCAAAATGAACAATAGAAGGAAAACTAGTAAATCTGAAGTATACTTCACATTCTACTTAGTCGGATTCAAAATAGCAATTTTGGCTGGGCACAGGGCTCATGCCTATAATCTAAGCATTTTGGGAGGCTGAGGCAGGAGTATTGCTTAAGCCCGGGAATTTGAGACCAGCCTGAGCAACATACTGAGACTCCTTCCCCCCAAAAAATAATTAGATGGGTATAGGGGCATGTGCCTGTAATCCTAGCTAACTGGCATGCTGGGTCTGGAGGATCATTTGAGCTCAAAAGCTGCAGGCTGCAGTGAGCTATAAAATGTGCCATCCCACTCCACCTGGGTGACAGAGTGAGACTCTTATCTCTAAAAAAAATAAAAATAAAAGAACAATTTTATTCATTGTGCTATTTTATCTATAAGAAAGATGGTCTAACCTGTGGGTGTCTTTAAAAAAATTCTAAGAAGAGTTAAGAAATTAAAGCAAAAATTAAATGTTTGCTTCCCACAATGGCAAAAGAGAAAGAAGTTGAACATAGTACTTAATTAAAAAAAATTTTTTTAAAAGCCTGACTCTGAAGATTTGAGAACATCTTTACTGTTAAAATAATGCAATCCCACTGGAGGGACTGTTTAATCAGTTTCCCTAAGTTTAACACATCAACAATGAGCCATAAGTGTTCAAAACTACATTATAATTTGATATCTGAGACATTCACATCAAAGCATAAATTTCCCTGAACATTTCAAAACACTTAAGGTCTTATTATTAAATCTAAAATATCAAAAGTGTCTGAGGAGCTCAGTTGTATAATATTGGCACAATGATTTTAAGCAATAATAAAAGTTTCATTTTCTCAGCTGGAGAAGTCAAGATCCACTTCTCTTTTAATAGGTTAACTTTAAAATTCCTTAACATTCTGGAATCACCTAAATCCATTATTTCATGGATATGATCATCATGCAATAGTCAGTTCACCTGAGTCTAAATTAAAATGTAGGTAATTTCTCTCTTGCTCTTGAGATATTGAGTACAAATCTCTGTGTGAAGATGAAATTCAATATGGTTTAAGTTTAATCACAGTTGAAAATTTAAGTTGGGGATCTTGCTCTTGCTTTGTGAACCTATCTTGTCCTTCCTCAAGAAACTTCTTTTCACGCTTGAAAAAAATAATAATAAATAATAAGATAAAAATTTAAGCTAGGGAGGAACCTTGGATGTTCAGTCGAAATCTCTAACAGTATAGCTACCGAAAATGAGACCTGTCCATTCAAGTGGAGGAGATACCCTTGTTGATAGCAAGAATTGCTTTCTTTTTTTCTTTGAAACAGGGTCTCTGTTCTGTCACCTTTGGTAGAGCGCAGTGGTGTCATCACAACTCACTGCAACCTCAACCTCCTAGGCTCAAGTGATCCTCCTGCCTCGGCTTCCCAAAGTGCTAGGATTACAGGGTGTGAGCCATGGCACCTACTCAAGAATTGCTTTCTTGAGTGGGTTTCTGGGTTGATTTGCTAAACCACATGGTGATCACATTTTAGAAAAAAATATGTAACACTGAAATATTCTTGCCAGGTCTCAAAAAACTACTCTTTCTAATGTGCTATAGTCTACAGGTCAACCTGCTGAGGCACATTATGTTAAACTATTCCTTATAAAGAAGAAAAATTAATTGAGACCAAATACATGTAACATTTTTGATGATACAAATTCTTTAAAACCAAATCCAGCCATATTTTTTAGCCTTGAAAAACTAAGATCCAAACTACATAACGTCTCTACAAATTATATACTCTTACTGATTTTAGGAAGTCTTATGCACAATAACAGAATTAAATAGACAATCAGCTCAATTCAAACTGCAAGTAAATTAAGTATATTTAGTAAGTGGAACTGCTATCACCAGAAAGCAAAGAATTAACCAGTTAGTTAATTAATGTGGTAGTGAAGTTACTTGTCACTATTTGGTCATATGTTTAATTAGCCACAAGTGTTCAATAGAGGTTTTCAGTTGCCTAGTACATATTTAATTAGGGGAATTGCTTTAAACTCTTCCACACAATCTTTAATAACATGAAAATGTCATTTTAAAATATGTTAAGACCATATAATTCTTGTGGTCTGTATGTCTCTCTGACTAAAGTATCTTGTTACTACAATAACTTTTAAGTAGAAGCGATGCTCTCATATATATGAGATTATTTTATACATAGAAGTGCTTTCTTGAACAGTATTTTAGAATGAATTTGGTGAACTACATGGCAAACTTCAATCCCCCCACTATTTTGGAAATGAATATGTTCCTTTAAAAAAATTTTGCCTTATCTCAAAGAGCTGCTCTTTATGAAGTGATATAAATAGCCCACAAATAAACATTAATAGCAAAAAGTTCACAGAAATCTTAACCAAAATACAAAAATACATTCATAACTGCCATTATAATATTTTGTTTTGGTCCTCTATCTTAATTTGCTTTTATCCTTTTTATTCTAATTGTCAACTCACCTTTAATAAAACTGATACTGACTTCATTACGTATTAGTACAGTCACAAAAGTGAAAATTTACAGGTAAAATTTGGGAGTATTTAGGTTAGAGTTACAGTGATCAAAAGTTAACACAGGCGCGGTGGCTCACGCTGTAATCCTAGCACTCTGGGAGGCCGAGGCAGGCAGATTGCTCAAGGTCAGGAGTTCGAAACCAGCCTGAGCAAGAGCGAGACCCTGTCCCTACTAAAAAAAATAGAAATTAATTGGCCAACTAATATATATAGAAAAAATGAGCCGGGCATGGTGGCACATGCCTGTCGTCCCAGCTACTTGGGAGGCTGAGGCAGGAGGATTGCTTGAGCCCAGGAATTTGAGGTTGCTGTGAGCCGATGATGCCATAGCATTCTAGCCTGGGGGACTGAGTGAGACTCTGTCTTAAAAAAACAAAAATGTGCCCCCAAAACAACAAAAAAACAGACCTATCTGAAGAGCAACTTACTAAGTTACAAAACATGATGCACTCTATATAGTAGAATAACCCATGACTTCACCATTTTAAGCAAGACTAACAATCTTCTATTGTTTTTAGATTCATTTGTAAGGGAAAATCCAAGAGGGAAACTATCTTTGTTTAATGGGGGGGAATGGGGGGCATTCTCGTAACAGACACATTATTATACCATTGACAAGTAGAGGAATTGCTAATATATTCCTCTGACTCCTTTAAGAACTGCTTTAGGAATTTTTCTTTTGTTTTTAAAGTGGAATCACTTAGATCTACTCATTCTTTGAAGCAAAACCACTTTAGAACCCAGTATTTTGTGCTAAGGGAAGAAAATTACAGAAGAACAAAAAGATTAAATGTTTCATTTTAAGAAATTTGAAGGCATATATTTTACATCAACTCAGATTTTATATTACATGAACATAAAACCCATAAAGCCACCTTATTACAATTGCAACAAATCAGTACTAGTGATTAGTTAGATTTTACTTCTTTCAAAATGTAACACTGTCACACTATATTTTCTATCTAGTATAAACTGATAGAGAACACTGCGGAAAATTCTTCAGATGCAGGGTCAATCCAAACGTTTATCTAACTTCTGAAATATGAGTATACTCATAAACTTAGTTCTAGAATATGAAATCAATAGGAAAGTCCAACTATTTAAAGGGCTACCAAAAGTGTCAATTGATCAAAACCAGGCTTTTAAAATACCAAGAATCATTTAAATGCTATTATTATCTACTTTTTATGAATATGATAAATTCTAATGAAGTTCCTTATGTATGTCTAATATATCAGAGTGACATTTCTAATCCCTGCTCTTTAGATTATTGTCCCCTCCAAGGACTGAAAATGAGCACTTATTTAGATTGACATTATGGCAAAGGATGTATGAGAGACTAATGAGTTGCCTCAGAGGCACGTAGCCTGTCAACAGTCTTAAACATTAAAGTCATAAGGATCTCCTTTAGATTAAAAGGAATGTCAGAATTCAAGGGGACTTTCTTGAAGCATAAGTACACACACACAGAAGACTGTTTCCATCCACTACTCTGCCTGGTTCTTCCATTACAAAACTCAAAAATATGACATTTCTTGTGTATACAAAGTTAAAAATGTAGTCCTTAAAAAATTCAAACGAACACAGTTACAAGCTGCTATAATACGTACATTCTGTTCTACACAAAGAAAATAATTAGACTTTGAGTACACGCAATAATTCATCAAGGTTAAATTAACGCAACTCCTCAGATTAATACACTGGTCCTATTAATCTCACCAGGCACTTTTGCCTTGTTTTGTGTTTTTTTTTTCCCCCACTTTTTTTGTAGTTTACTGAAAGCTTCTTTTTGTATATAATAATCTCAATAGAAAAATCTTCACCTGCAAATATAAGGTAGAATTTTTTCACAGCTATAGGCTGTAACATTGATTTCTCCAGATACCAATGGAGAACAGAAAATATGTATGACACTCTTAATTCCAGATTCTAAGAAAACTGTCCCAAGAGCCTGTAGCCACAGCCATGCCATCGTCAGTTACACCTAAGCAGCTGACACGGTTGTCATGACCAGCAAGGACACCTGAAAAAAAAATTCAGTATAAAGTTAGCAATTATAGAGTTTTAATATTAAAGAAGTATATGTATAAATATCTAGAAGGGTACTTTAACAGTTCAGTTTGATAGCTCATCAGTAAAAATAATTAAATTTAAAAAGCAGCAAAAATTAAAAACTAACAGGTTCTTCCGAGTGGTAAGGGGTATGTTGGACATGTAGATAAAAGACACCTTTTTGAATTACTTGAATTTTTGACATGCACATCAATTTGTTTTTAATTTTTTTTTTTTTTTTTTTTTTGAGACAGAGTCTCACTTTGTTGCCCAGGCTAGGAGTGCCGTGGCATCAGCATAGCTCACAGCAACCTCAAACTCCTGGGCTCAAGCAATCCTTCTGCCTCAGCCTCCCGAGTAGCTGGGACTACAGGCATGCGCCATCATGCCCAGCTAATTTTTTTTTTTTTTTGAGACAGAGTCTCACTCTGTTGCCCAGGCTAGAGTGAGTGCTGTGGCGTCAGCCTAGCTCACAGCAACCTCAAACTCCTGGCTCAAGCAATCCTCCTGCCTCAGCCTCCCAAGTAGCTGGGACTACAGGCATTCGCCACCATGCCTGGCTAATTTTTTGTATATATTAGTTGGCCAATTAATTTCTTTCTATTTATAGTAGAGACGGGGTCTCGCTGTTGCTCAGGCTGGTTTCGAACTCCTGACCTCGAGCAATCCGCCCGCCTCGGCCTTAATTTTTTCTATATATATTAGCTGGCCAATTAATTTCTTTCTATTTATAGTAGAGTCAGGGTCTCGCTCTTGCTCAGGTTGGTTTCGAACTCCTGAGCTCAAACGATCCGCCCACCTCGGCCTCCCAGAGAGCTAGGATTACAGGCGTGAGCCACCGCGCCCGGCCTGTTTTTAATTTTTGAAAAATAATTTTATAATTAAGTTTTGTTTTATCTAGGAAACAGATGTTGACATTTATTCCATAACTCTGATAAGTTCACGATATTCCAGATTTTGCTACTGAGCTATGCTATTTTCAACAAAAATATATTTTTTTTTTTTTTGAGACAGAGTCTCTCTCTGTTGACGGGGCTAGAGTGCCATGGTGTTAGCCTAGCTCACAGCAACCTCAAACTCCTGGGCTCAAGCAATCCTGCTGCCTCAGCCTCCCGAGTAGCTGGGACTACAGGCATGCGCCGCCATGCCTGGCTAAATTTTTTCTATATTTTTAGTTGATCAATTAATTTCTTTCTATTTTTTTAGTAGAGATGGGGTCTCGCTCTTGCTCAGGCTGGTCTCGAACTACTGACCTCGAGCAATCCTCCCGCCTCAGCCTCCCAGAGTGCTAGGATTACATGTATGAGCCACCATGCCCGGCAACAAAAACAACAAAGAAGAGTGAAGTTGTCTTATATCACCACTTCCAAAAATACCAACATAATTTACTTATTTCTATTAACTAAGAAAAACTGGGATGTTGTTGTTTATTATATAACAGCTTTGTGAAACCATCAAACTTATCTAAGTTTAGTTTCTTTGCATATTAAAGTTAAACTTGACATCCTGATTACCACATAGGATAATATGAGATATTTCAATATTTTGGAGGAAAATGAGAAATATAAAGATTAAAAAGAAAAACTGGAGAATATCAAATTCTCAAAATATTTTTTAATATACTGTGTTTGAATTTGCATTATCTCTATATATGTGATAAGCATATCATTTTCACTCTATCTCAGGAATAGAAAAGTTCATCTCATCTAACTCTTAATATCTTCTGCAGTATTTCCAATATGGCAGATTGACAATGGGCAAATTTACCATTATTGGTTGAAATAACAAAAAATGAACACTATGGCTAAATAGTCCAAGAAATACTGGGTAGGAGAATGAATGAGCAATTCACGAATCAGAATTCAGTTTAAGGTGAAAGTCCCAGTTGAGCCAACTTAAAACCAGCTGTATGCAGCAGTGAAACGAAAATAGGGAAATGTTAAAAATGTGCAAAACACATTTTATTGTGTTATGCATACTAGTTATTCAATCCAGGCAAAACACCTAATATTTTAAAAAATATTTGGCTTTGGGCAACAGAATATTTCCAAAAATCTACTTGCAAAGTGTAAAACTGAACCATGCAGTTTCTTAAGAGAGGGTATAGAAAATTATTCCTGGGAATGTTGACACTGCCTGTCCTCCCTCAGAAACCACAAGAACTGTCCAGGGGTTTAAAAGGGTAAGGCCATAAATTCACAAGGACAGTGAGAAGATGAGAGCAAGCAATGGCAACAAAATTTTGTAAGCTGGATGGTGGCAACTGTGTTAGTGAACTCCAAAATGCTGAGTTCAAAATGAATGATCTTGTAAGCCAAGAAACAATTATACTGCAGAACCTCCAAATGTGTCCCTACTAGAGGAACCAGGTATCTCTGGAACCAGGTAGTGGCAAAGATAGGGTAAAATAAGATTGCATGAGAAAGTGCTTATGAGTCAGTATGACTCTCCCAGGTATCTTCTTCCTTCACTCCGCAGAGTCAGGTGACTTATCATCCTGCACTGTGGCCTAAAGATTAGAGACACATTCCTTGGAGGGGGTAAAACAGGGTCTCTCTTTTTTTTTTTTTTATGGATTCTGATCTGTTGGAAAAACAGGGTCTCTTGACTGGAGGAAAATAGGCACAGCTGAGATCGGTAAAACTGTGAGGAAAATGAGGAATAAAGAAAGTTTACTTGCTAATTGTTATGGCCCCTGGTTTTCCTCTTGAAATGGGCCCTGAAACTGTCAACCAGCTTATTATACACTTCAGGTAGCAGAGTGAAGATCTGTTCAGGGGAACATGGCTAGCCCAAGACAAAAAGGCCGTAAGATATACCAGAGGTTCCCAGTGGAAGCCTGGCCAGATCTCCCTTCAGTGAGGCCTACAGTCAATACATCAACCATGTGCACAGAGCTTCACACACTTCTGGTGCCTCCCTCAAGTATGAATAAGAAACTTAGAATCACCAAACTTTTAAGGAAATATTCTAAAAATAAGGACAGGGGACTAAAAAGATGAAGGGGAAAAGCAACTTGGAAACATAAAAGTCTATGCTTGAAAAAGAAAACTAAAAAATAATTCTTTCACTACTAACATCAGAGAAACAAAAGACTTCATTATTGAAAAATAAAAAAGAGTGCCACAAAAAAATAGAGACCAAATTAGCTCTCAAAATTAAAAAATGATAGCACAAATGAAAACCAAAATTTAATAGAAGGGCTGAAAGAATAGATGAGGATTTCTCCTGGAATATAAGGGGGAAAAAAAAGGTTGGAAATGGAAAACATAAGAGTAAAAGGTAAACATAAGAGTAAAAAGTAAAAGGACCAGTCCAGGAGGTCTAACATCAACTCTCATTAGGGAGTTCTAGAAAGAAGGAATGATAATAATGGAGAAGAAATATAATCCAACAAGCCCCCCCAAATTCCTAGTACTACAGTGCATGAGTTTCCAGATCAAAAAGGCCCACTGCATCCCAGCACCATGGATGACAAGGGATCCACTCCAAGACATACGGAAACTGGCAGAAAGTCTGAGGCTTCATCAGTGAGAAGTACATCAAAACTGAGACTGTAAACCAAAAACTTTAGAGAACACAAAAAAGGCACACGGCAAAAGAAGTCACAGTGTACCTCATGGCTCAGCAGTAAATACTCCTTAAAAGGCCACCATTATGTAAACACCAAATGTTGTTCTCAACAAAGTTTACTACATGGGGAAAACTGGACAGGAAGGATGTGGCTGTGGTGGGGGCAGGGCTGTAAAACCAAACCCTCACCCTCTGTGATAACAGGTCAACAACAGATAAGGCCTAAACTGAACAAATAAAATCAAGTAGCCACAATACTGGCATGTTATTTAGAGACATAAAAGGAAATACTTAAAAGTTATAAGCTTGAGTTTGAAGAGTGTTTTCATTAATCTAAGAAAAATAAAAAAGAAAAAAAAAATTTTAATGTAAATTAAAAAAAAAAGTTAAAAGCAGCTGCTTTGGGGAGCGACAAGTATTGGGGAGCCAAAAGTATTAAGTTGGGATCAAAGGATTGCTGTGTTTTGGTAACAAGCCAATAGAACTATTTGATTCCTTTAAGTGTAATATTGAGTATAATTTTGATTTTTAAAAATTTTTAAAAATCACTCAATGTAATTTTATCTATCTATCTATCTATCTATCTATCTATCTATCTATCTATCTATCTATCTATCATCTATGCACTATACTAACAAGGATGTCATGTGTTATTAATGACAGTCCCCAGTATGGCTTACTGTGTATTCTAACCTTGTGGAACCTCAAGGGAGCACTCAGAGAATGAGGCTGAGGAAAGACAATGGGCCTGTGTCCTGTTGCTCAGGGCTGCTGAGAAGGAAGGGCTGCTCCAGAAGGAAGACAATCCACGGCGCTTACAAGTTACAGGTTAAGAAAAAACCTGTGATTCATACAAGACCAAATTGAATCATATTCACTATTCATCTTTAATACTGAAACTTACCAAAAAACAAGAACATATTATAGAACTAAATGTTACTTCAGAAAACAAAAATATAAATAGTTTATGGACTACGACTGCACTCAAAGGGTAACAACAATGAACAGGAATGAGAACCTCTGAGTTACCATTTTCCACAGCTCCAGGCTGTCTGTGGAAGCCTAGAAAACTACTAAGGGGAACCACGTCATGCTTCCTGAAAATCATAACTTAATATGGACTCATTTACAAACCTGCACGATCTCCTTTTAGCGTGTCCCATACGTTACAGTTAAAGTCATCATAACCAGCTAGTAGGAGGCGCCCACTTTTTGAGAAGGCTACAGAAGTGATTCCACAGATGATATTGTCATGAGAATACAACAGCAACTCTTGGTCTGCACGAAGGTCAAAGAGCCGGCAAGTGGCATCATCAGAGCCAGTGGCAAAGGCATATCCATTTGGAAAAAACTATAAAGAAAAGCAACAAACATTTATTCCATTGATGTAAATAAAAATGAGAGGCAGTGTAGTAATAGACTCTAGGGTAAGACAGATCTTGATGCAAATTCCAACGAGGCTACTTACCAGGTAAGTGATGTTGGACATTTAAGAGTCTTAAATACTCTGGGCCTTAGTTTCAGAGTGTTGGTCAGGATTGAATAAAATAACAGATGCAAAGTATATAGCTCATTATTTAGCACATAGCAAGTATTCAACAAATACTGCCTCTGGTGTCCTATATTTCTTATTAAAACATTTAAGTCAAATATTACTATTTATAGAATGTGTATGTATGTGGGTATATACATACATATTCATATTTTTTCTTTTTGTTTTTTAGAGATGGGGTTTTGCTATGTTGCCCCGGCTGGATACAGTGACTATTCACAGGCACAATCCTCACACATTACAGCCTCTAACTCCGGGCTCAAGCAATCCTCCAGCTTCAGCTTCCTTAATAGCTGGGACTACAGGCATGTGCTACTGTGCCAGCTTACATAAGTATTCTTAAAGAAATATTCAAAATCCCATTATAATAAATAAATAAATAGAACATAAATAAATTTAAAACATTCCGATTAGGCTAAGTAATAAAGAAAACTGTGAATGATTAGTTTGTGGATACCTCTTCTCAGATACTGGCACTACTCAACATTGACTTTTTTTTTTTTGGAGACAGAGTCTTGCTCTGTTGCCTGGGCTACAGTACTGTGGCATCAGCCTAGCTCTCAGCAACCTCAAACTCCTGGGCTTAAGCAATCCTGCTGCCTCAGCCTCCCAAGTAGCTGGGACCATAGTAATGCACCAGCAAGCCCGGCTAATTTTTTCTATAAATATTTTTAGTTGTCTAGTTAATTTCTTTCTATTTTCAGTAGAGACAGGGTCTCACTCTTGCTCAGGTTGGTCTGGAACTCCTGAGCTCAAACGATCCTCCCACCTTGGCCTCCCAGAGTGCTACTGCTAGTATTATAGGTGTGAGCCACCACGCCCACCCCAGAGTTCAACACTTTAAAGGCAGAATACATTTTCTGTGAAGATCCTATTCACTTACACTGACAGCATTAATATCTGAGACGTGTCCTGTGAAAGACTGTCTACACATTCCATCTCGAATATCCCATAACTTGGAAGAGGCATCACAAGCACCAGAAACAAAAGTCCTCATGTCAGGACTCAGAGAGAGACTCATCACATCTCCAGAATGCCCAGTGAATGTGGTGGTCTGCTGGGCAGTTTCGATGTCCCATAAAGCACTACAATTAAAAATAAATAAAATATTTCATGACTATTATCTCTTCACGCATTAGCTCCTATTATTTCAGACCCCAAATTAGTGTTTTTCTGGAGTAAACTTACCAAGTTGTATCTCCTGAACTTGTAACAATTTGGCTGTCATCTAAAAAACGACAGCAGGACAAGTAGCCTACAGCACAGACAGAAGCAAATTTTAGGTTATCATTGACTGAATGACTCCAGTTACCATATAAAACAGTAATATATATCTTCAAAAATATAATGCCTGGACAACAAGTGGGCTTGTCAGTATAGTCTACAGTTCTACTTTTACTTACTTCAAACTCTGTGCTGTCTACAAGTAAATTTTATCAACAAACCTTCTCAGGCATTTAATGTGTCAATGACATTGTTCTGGGCACTCTGAAAGTTAGAAAGCTGAGTAAGACACAGCCCTCTAAGAAAATTACCTAGTGAGGGAAGATAATCCTTTACACAAATAACTATTAATATAATCTATGGCCAACTGTGTTAAGCACCTTTAAGAAATAATTTTAAAATATTGTGAGAAATTAGAAGAATATCAATGAAGGCTTTATGAAAGATATGACATCTAATTGACATTAAATAAAGATATGACATTAGCATTCATCAGTGTTTCCAAATATGGAAATGGCAGGGAAACACCATTCTAGAGATTTTGGTGAAAGCATGGTCAAACAGGACTGGCAAAAGTTCCAATGGGCAGACAACAGATGAATGGCAACAAATTCCTAACTAACACTGCTAACCAAATATGACTCTACTAAACTATGGTGTGCATACTGGCAGATAAAGCAATGCACTAACATGGTGAAAAATACTTCATTAATGTGCCTTAGTGCCTACTTTCAATTATATAATTGAGTATAGATGCCACAAGCCCTGTTATACAGTAGAAAACAGAGAAAATTATATTTGCTTTCTTTTTGTATTTTTCATTAGTTTGAATTTTTGGCAGTAAATTTATAATTTTTACAAAAACAATACTGCTATTTTTGAAAGAAAAATAAAATTGCAGTCATTGCATGTATGATTATAAAAAGTTAATGTTTTCCTAATTCATAGTAATTTCTACTCTCACCCAATTGTTATTCATCCTTTAGCCAGCTGAGCATAATTTGTCACTTGCCCTTGGATCAGCGCATTCTACAGAAAGAGCTAGGTTTGACTCCTTCACTAAAGAATGATGCTTAGTGAAGCTCACCTGTGTGGCCAGGCAACTCTCGGCTCACTCGCACATTCCCCTCTCTGGTCTTTAAGTTATATATGGAGCAGATGTTGTCCAGGCCTCCACAGGCAACATAGTTGCCAGAGGGAGCATAAGCACAGGTCATCACCCAGGAGGACCTCAAAGGAATAGCGTGCATCTGCAGAACACATTCCACACGGAACTATTACTAAACAAACACTACAAATCACACATTTATTTTGTAAACCTATTTACAATGAAGTACATATTACTAAAACTCAAATACATCTACGAAAAAGAAGCCAAATAAAAAATGTAATGGCTTGAATAGGTGAACAATGAAAAATAAAATACTCATGTAGATTAAAATGCCTGTTATTTTTTTCTGTATTATTGAATCAGAGTTAGGAAGTACTCTTTTTAGAAATACATGAGGATGTTTTCAATGCTAATGCAGACAGTTGAAAAATTACGTATAAAATGTTAAAGATTTTAATAAAATTATTTGTTTTTGCAGTACTGCTGAAATGAATTTCCTCCAACATAACACTGAATGATAAAAAGCGAGGTAATCAGCAAGTATCAGAGTTGATTAAGATGGTTCTTCCATGAAGGGATGACATTACCATCCTTCTAGTAATAGGCACTTATTCTGGGATCTCACTTAAACAATGGTGACAGTTTTGCATTGATCTACCACAGTATGGTGCTTTGTTATCCCAACATCAATCATTTGAAGGTCAGATAGAAAAATTCAACATATATTGGGAATACTAAGGAATTAAAATATTAATAAAAATACTTTAAATCAGGGATTCTTTCCAGTGGATGTATGAAAAGAATCCACAGTCTTTCACCACTGAGAGATCTAAAGAACTTGTAATTTGCCCCAATCTACTGTATCTTCTAAGCAGTCCAGAAACACAAATCAGTGCCTGGAGTGGGCCAAAGAAAAGCTTCACTCTAGTCATCTAGCTCACTCATAACTAGAAATAAAAATCTTAGAGTCACTGTCATATTAAGAAATGGGATTTAAAAACAAAGTCATTTATATGTAAAAATGGTACTTTTTCCTAATATTTAAATTTGAAATATGAGAGTCAAGTAAAAAATAGTGATCAATATTTCTGTATATAAATAAATATATTTTCTGAAATAAATAAATTGCCTTTGGAAATAAAAAAGGGCCAAATATTAAAGACAAACACTAAGACAAAGGAAAAGATCTAGATTAAAATAAATAGAATAAATTTTTCTCAGAAGGCAATTAAAGTTTGAAGCAATAAAGGAAAGAATTGCAGGATGGCAAACCAAATACAAGTTTATTTAAAAGAATGATTAAGAAATTCTACCTTATTTGTTGTATAGCTATCCCAAATAATTAATTTTCCATCTTGGGAAGCACTGACTAGTAGCCTAGAGGAACAAACACAAAAATAATTTGATACTTAGAGGGAAAAGGTAGTTTAGTTGTATATTACATTAATACAGAATAGTTCAGAAAAGAAAAATACCATTTTTCTAAAAACTTGACACCAAGAAATGTTCTTCCAACTTTTTTGGGGGGCGGAGCAGGGATAGAGTCTCACTCTGTTGCCCAGGCTAGAATGCCGTGGCATCAACCTAGCTCACAGCAACCTCAAACTCCTGGGCTCAAGCAATCCTCCTGTCTCAGCCTCCCGAGTAGTTGAGACTACAGGTATGCGCCACCGTGCCCGGCTAATTTTTTCTACATATATTTTTAGTTGTCCAGCTAATTTATTTCTATTTTTGTTTTAGTAGAGACAGGGTCTCAGTCTTGGCTCAGGCTGGTCTCGAACTTCTGAGTTCAAACGATCCACCCACCTCAGCCTCCCAGAGTGCTAGGATTACAGGCGTGAGCCACCACGCTCAGCCTAACTTTAAAAAAATTTATGATGCATACCAAAAATTTTGAACATAAATCATAAAGTTGACTGTGACTCATCAACTGACAGTGTCATAGGTACCATACAGGATACATCTCCTGTTCTTGAGGCCTCTACCTTCTGGTGGAGATAAGACATTTACTCATATTTATAATAAATCAAGTACGTGAAAACTTAGGAGAGTGGTACAAAATAAATGGCATAGGAGAGTAAAGGAGGCACAAACAACAGCTAGTTGAATTAATCAAAGAAGAATATATCTTAAAAAATGAAATTTTGAGAGCAAAAGATAGGGGAAAGTCTTTATGTTAGGAGGAGGCTTAATATGATCAATGACAAGAGGTAGAAAAATATGACAAGTGTTTCAGGAATTGTGTGCCTTTCAGTCATATAGAATTTGTGAGAAAAAAATAAATTGAGAAAAGTAGACTGGGCTTAAACTGCGAAAGCTTTGCCAAGCTAAGGAGTATGAACTTTTGACTAAGTAATTATTAACCAATTAATTTTTTGTTTTGTTTGGAATTTTTATTTCTCACCATGATATAAAATTCAAAAGATACAAAAGGGTATGCAGTGAAAAAATCATCTTCCTAGGCCCACCCCCAGCCACCAAGTTCCCTTCCCTACAGGTAAACATTACCAGGTTCCTATGTATCATCAATCACTTTACGTTTTTATGAAAAGAAAAGATCTAATAGTGAGGTATGGGTGGAACATAAAGAACATTACTTTAAAAATCAGTTGGAATCATCAGCATATGAGCTGAGAATAGCATTAAGTAACGAGCTGATAATCAGAATGAGTAGAAAGACAATGTGAGATAGGTTCCTACATGATATCTTTGTTTTTTTATGAAGATTAATAGTCTTGAGAAAATTTTTAAGGAAAGTAAGAATCACTAACATTGTTTGAAGTTATTATATTTTGAGTTAAAAAAAAGTCTACTATATCAATAGGTAAATTATGTTTATCTTAAACTTTAAGAAAAAGAATAGGCCAGGCGTGGTGGCTCATGCCTGTAATCCTAGCACTCTGGAGGCTGAGGCAGAGGGATGGCTTTGAGTTCAAGAGTTCGAGACCAGTCTGAGCAAGAGTGAGACTTCATCTCTACTAAAAAATAGAAAGAAATTAGCTAGACAACTAAAAATACATATAGAAAAACTTAGCCAGGCATGGTGGCGCATGCCTGTAGTCCCAGCTACTTGGGAGGCTGAGACAGGATCATCACTTGAGCCCAGGAGTTTGAGGTTGCTCTGAGCTAGGCTGATGCCATGGCACTCTAGCCCAGGCAACAGAGTGAGACTGTGTCTCAAAAAGAAAAAAATTAAAAAAAGAAAAAGAATAAAACATTTGCCCTAGTCTTATGTCAGTTGTCAATTATAGAACTTACATATCCCCTCCTAAGAGGCACATATTCTATATACTGTGCTCAAGTATTCCACTGACATCTGAGAGCAACAAATGAGGCTTCCTCTACTTGACAATTTTACTGTCTCCTAGAAGAAGATAATAAATGTGTAACTTCTTTTTTTTTTTTCAGACAGAGTCTCACTTTGTTGGCTGAGCTAGACTGCTGTGGCATCAGCCTCGCTCACAGCAACCTCAAACTCGTGAGCTCAAGCGATCCTCCTGCCTCAGTTGCCCGAGTAGCTGGGACTACAGGCATGCGCCACCATGCCCGGCTAATTTTTTCTATATATTTTTAGTTGGCCAATTAATTTAGTTCTATTTTTTTTTTTAGTAGAGATGGGGTCTCGCTCTTGCTTAGGCTGGTTTCGAACTACTGACCTTGAGTGATCCTCCCACCTCGTCCTCCCAGAGTGCTAGGATTACAGGTGAGAGCCACCACGTCCGGCAAATGTGCAACTTCTACTAAAAAGTAATTTCTTGCTTTGGACACTTCCCAATAAGATAACAAGTCAATCACTGAGGCAGCAGGCAGACCTGCTATTACCAGACACTCTAGAAAAAGCACAAGCCACAGTATAACCCTATTAACATAGTGAATCTTTTTTTTTTTTTTTAAGACTTTTTTTTTTTTTTTTTGAGACAGAGTCTCGCTTTCTTGCCTAGGCTAGAATGAGTGCCGTGGTGTCAGCCTAGCTCACAGCAACCTCAAACTCCTGGACTCAAGCGATCCTCCTGCCTCAGCCTCCCGAGTAGCTGGGACTACAGGCACGAGCCACCATGCCCGGCTGATTTTTATATTATATATATTAGTTGGCCAATTAATTTCTTTCTATTTTTTTTATGGTAGAGACAGGGTCTCGCTCAGGCTGGTTTTGAACTCCTGACCTTGAGCAATCCGCCCGCCTTGGCCTCCCAGAGTGCTAGGATTACAGGCGTGAGCCACCGCACCCGGCAACATAGTGAATCTTGATGACCAAAACATCTAACTGCAGGCCAGGTGGCAGCTGCGTGCGTGCGTGCGTGCGTGTGTGTGTGCATGCACTTACAGATGGTCAACTTGCACATTCAAGCACATGCATTTCTGAGTTGGGGTTGGGAGAATAAAAGATGTATCAATGGAAATATCCTCATTTCATGTAATTCCATCATCTGTGAATTTATGTAATAAGTAATCATAGCTTTGTCCAGTAACTTGTACACAGTGTTCAATAAATATTTGCTTATTAAGATTTCAAGGTTAATATAGAGTAAACCTGCTTTTGGTGTATTAAAAAACAAAGTATATCAGTAGCATGGACATTTTGGAAAAGAAAAAAAAAAAAAGAAAAAAAAAAAAAACAAAGTATAATAATATCGCACTACAAAGAAAAGAAATCCTCTTCTAAACACCTGTCCAGGATTATTGGATAAAGGATATTTTTGAGAGATATTTTTAAAAGCCATATTAAAGGCTTTTAAACCTTGAAAGTGTCAATGAATATTCTTACTGAAAGCAAAGTGTCAGTTTAGATGCACTTTCTGTAAATACTTCATAAATACAGTTTGTTTTTGTAGAGAAAGTAAATAAAAATGCAAATGATGATTCCTAATAAAAATAGTTCTGCTGACAATTTGAAAATGACAAGTACAAACCTTGAATCATATCCCCAATGCATAGCATAGATCTTAGCTAGGTGGCCCCTCAGCGTACGTCTTGTCCGCATTTGTATTCGACCCACAGAGTCCATATTTGACGTGATCTTTAGAAAGTGACAAAAATGTTATTCTTTACCTTAGACATAGTTCAGGAGATAAACTAGAAATAATTAATTAGTAAGCAAAAAAGCAAACACAAGTAAATCTATAGTAATTGAAGGTAATTTAATATATATAATTTCACAGAGTTGTCATGGGATGAATATGTTCATAAAAATTATGATTAATTTAAAATAATCCTGTGTGCTATTTATTATAGGTAAGAATATCTTCTGTAGATTATTAATTACAAACAATACACACAACCTTTAAATCTTAATAAAAATGCAGCTACAAATAAAAATCTAGTAGCAACATTTATAATTTTGTGTGTAAGAAAGTCAGTTTTATATTTGTAGAGCACATAAAATATTTCCTTAATAAAAATGATCAATATTAATTAAACATGAAGCCTTCCTAAGAGTTTTTATAAGAAAAGAAAACTTAATCAGAGTATACCAAAAAGAATCAGAAACTACTTAAAAATCTATAATATACCATTTATTTTTCTAAAGACTTCTATTTTAACATTGTTTTAAAAAGCACTTGGTAATGTATAGTATTTGGCATATTACAAAGTGATTTTACATAGCGATTTCATTTCATTTTTTTCAATTAAGTACTAATAAAAGGAATCTGAATGTTATTTGCATCAGTGTTATTTTGTGTAAGTTACTAAAATGAAATAAGGAGAAAAAAAACTTTACCTGCACAAGGGTTGCATCATTACATGCTTTCCTAGCATCCTAAAGTAAAGAAAAATGAGTATAGCACATTTAGATGTGGAAACCTCTAGAAATGACTAAAGTAATTTTTAACAAATAAATTACAGCTTACACTAAAGTAATATTTTAATTAAAAATGTAGATTTGCAAATATACTTTTCAGCATACCATATAATCTTTATTTTTCAATTTTTTTATTGAGATAAAATTCACATAACATAAATTTAACCATTTTAACCATTTTAAGGTATATAATTCAGTGTTTTTTTGTATACCGACAATGTTATGCAACCATCACTACTAATTCCAGAACATTTCCATCACTCTAAAAATAAATCCCATACTCCCAAATCCTTTTTCTCCCCTAGGCCTCAGCAATCACTAATTTATTTTCTTTCTCTATGGCTGTGTCTGTCCTGGACATTTCATATAAGTGGAATCACACAACGTGTGGCCTTTTGTGTCTGGCTTCTTCACTCACCACCATGTTTTCAAGGTTCATCTGTGTAGTAGCATGTATCATTACTTGATTCCCTTATGGCTGAATGCTAACCCACTGTGTGGATATACCACTTTTTGTTTATCTACTAATAAAAAATGATAAACATTTGAGTTGTTTCCACATTTTGGCTATTATGAATAATGATACTATGAACATTTATATACAAGTTCTTGGTGTACCCATGTTTTCAATTCTCTTGGCTATATATACCTAGGTGTAGAATTGGTAGGTGACATGGTAACTCTATGTTTTTATTTTGTTTTTATTTTTTTTTTCGAGACAGAGTCTTATTCTTGTTGTCCCGGCTAGAGTGCCATCGTGTCAGCTTAGCTCATAGCAACCTCAAACTCCTGGGCTCAAGCCATCCTCCTGCCTCAGCCTCCCAAGTAGCTGGGACTACAGGCATGCGCCACCATGCCCGGCTAATTTTTTCTATATATATTTAGCTGGCCAATTAATTTCTTTCTACTTTTAGTAGAGACAGGGTCTTGCTCAGGTTGGTCTCGAACTCCTGAGCTCAAATGATTCACCCACCTGGGCCTCCCAGAGTGCTAGGATTACTGACATGAGCCACTGCGCCCGGCCTGTAACTCTATGTTTAACTTTTCAAGGAACTACCAAATTGTTTTTCACACCAGCTACACCATTTTACACTCCCACCAGCCATGTATGAGAGTTTCAATTTCTCTGCATCCCCACCGACACCTGTTATTGTCCATTGCTTTTATTATTATAATTATTACAACCATCTTGGTGTGAAGTGGTATCTCACTGTTGTTTTGATTTGTATCTTCTTAGAGATTAACGATGTTGAGCATCTTGTCATGCACTTATTGGCCATATGTACATATCTTCTTTGGAGGAATGTCTGTTGAAAGACTTTGCCAATATTTAAATTGGGTTGTATTTTTATTGTTCAGATGTAGGAGTTTCTTATATATACTGGATACTAAGACCCTTATATGATTTGCAATTTTTTCTCCAGTTCTATCAGCTATATTTTCATTTTCTTGATAGTGTCTTTGGACACACAGGTTTTTAAGTTTGATGAAGTCTAATTTATCTGTGCTTTCCTTTGATGCTAGTGTCATATTTAACTGTTGTCTAGTTCAACATCATGAAGATTTACATTTATGTTTACTTCCAAAAATTTTACACTTTTAAACAGTACATTTATGTCTCATTTTGAGTTAATTTTGTATATGGTTGAGGTGGGGAGTCCAAATTCATTCTTTTGCATGTGGATATCCAGCTGTCCCACTACCATTTGTTGAAAAGACTATTTTTCCCTATTGAATGATCTTGTTACCCTTGTTACAAATCAACTGATCATAAATATATGGATTTATTTATGGACTCTCAATTCTATTCTCTTTTTCTTCTTCTTTTTTTTTTTTTTAGACAGAGTCTTGCTTTGTTACCCAGGCTAGAGTGAGTGCCATGGTGTCAGCCTAGCTCACAGCAACTTCAAACTCCTGGGCTCAAGCAATCCTTCTGCCTCAGCCTCCTGAGAAGCTGGGAGTACAGGCATGCGCCACCATGCCCGGCTAATTTTTTCTATATATATTAGTTGGCCAATTAATTTCTTTCTATTTATGGTAGAGACGGGGTCTCGCTCTTGCTCAGGCTGGTTTTGAACTCCTGACCTCAAGCAATCTGCCCGCCTCGGCCTCCCAGAGTCCTAGGATTACAGGCGTGAGCCACTGCACCCGGCCTCAATTCTAGTCTCATTGTACAAATATACTTTTGGTTTATGATAAAATATCTTTTAATTGCATCCTGTGATTAAAAATGATCTAGGTTGATTTAGTAAGTCCTTACTATTCAAATTATATTTGTTACTAAGCATCAGCAAAAATCAAGAGTTCTGAGTTTCCTTCTATTTGTTTTTGCATCTAAAAGTTGAGGTGATATGTATAGTATACTATTAACGTAACATTTATAAGAGGAAGGATTTTTATAGTATACTCTAAGTCATTTCAGAAATACTAAAAAAAAATACAAAACATTTCTTGAAAATGCTTTGCAAATATACTGTGTTAGATGCTATTAGACAGAAAGTATTTGATTCAGTATGTAAAAACGATATCTCAGGAAAATAATTTTTTATGTAATAGGCAACAATTTACATTGAGTGGCATCTATATTTTTATACCAACAGCAAATTCCCTACATGTTAGCAGGTATTTATGAGTAAGCATTATAAAGTAGCCTTTTAAAGAAACTCCAAATTTTTATACAAATTGAAGGGAATTATCAAAAGGAAGACAGTGAAACAGAAATTGACATAAAATAAGAAAGACAACAAAGAACAATAAGTAATAAAACATTTTAAGCCAAATTTATCAGTTAATAAAAAATTTAGAGAATTCAAATACATGGGAAAATCAGAAGTGGAATTAATCCTTCCTGCTAGACTTAAATTTTTTTTCCTCAAAGGGTAGGATAATATCCTCTTTAACTTTGTTTTTTCTCTACAGTGCTTAGTACTGTATACTACTAGGCAAAGAGAAGGCACACAATATTTATTGAATAAATGTTCCAAATGGACAACTTGTTCCAGTCGGCCAAGGGAGAAATGCCTGCCTCAGCTCACAGCAAAGACTGGATTGAAGATATGACCTATTGGCTGCCCTTTCCACCTATTTATAAACACTCAGAATATTTCTATGTAAGGGTGTTCACAAGCAATCGCACAAACATATGATTTGATTCTCTCATTCTTAGCCAAATTGTGGGTTTAGAGACCTCATTTGGCAAGGAATAATTTACCCCACATTCCTACAATGAAAAGAATTTCCAGAAATGACAGTGATGGCCTTAGCCATGTTCCAAAAATGGTGAAATTGAAGATTAAAATTCTAAAAAGAGATTCTCTAATTTCAAGCTTTATGAAAATGAACTATCTCTGTTTAGGCCATCTTTCTTGATTTAGTCATTTGATAGAAAAATTGGTTGAAAGACTATGTGTCAGGCACTATTCTAGGCACCATGGATACATCAGTAAACAAAAAAACTCCATCCTCACAGAGCTTACATTAACAATTTAAAAACTGTAAATGAAAATTATTGAACTATAGTGAAAATCAGTACAAAAATTAAAACATTATGTTGGAATACAAAAATTCTACAAATATCTTAGCAGTGGTTACTTGCAAATTTACATTCTGCAAAGATTTTGTTCGCCTGGAGAAGAACTTACTCTTATGAACACTATTATCCACTATAAAACTGAATCTAAAGCAAATATTCTCAATTAAAGGCTGAATTCCATACTGTCCACCTCAAGAAATAGTCTGATATTAACATCTTTGTGCAAAAGAAGACATATTTCTTGTTCCAAATCAAAGATGTAACAATTACAAAAGAAAACAAAATCTGTTTTCTCTACTTGAATTTAAAATTCTTTCTCTAGCATAGGGAGCTGTGTTCTTTTTGTTTATGTTTGTTCTTTTTTCTCTGAAGCAAGAGACTATATGGCCTTCAGTGCAAAAACTTCAGACCAATTCTTTGTATTACACTTGGTTGCCTCTTGGCTATATAACTTCTGAGTGCAAATCATTGAACTATTGAATGAAGTACTGTAGAGAATAAATCATAATGGATAAAAATTTTAAAAAATAAAATACCTTCTCTACGTTGAATTTAAAATAAATCATCTATTAAACCAAATAACACACATTTCTATTATGCCATATGTTTATAACATAGTTAGGTAAAAATATAGTTAGATTATATTTCTGGAATGGCAGAAGAAAGAAAATAAAGAAGGAAGGGAGGGTTTTTAAATATAGTGAGACATGATTAAAATGAAAAGAGAAGTACATAGTATTTTATATATATGGGGTTACTTGAAATCACAGGGGGAAATGATTCAGTAAGCTCCTGTGCCCATGACATTGTGCTGGGGATGCTGTGAGATATGGAGATGATAAAGACACATAGTTTTCCATCCAAGGACAAGTATTAGGGGCAAATGTGCACAAGGAACTATAATACAAGACAGACCATGACTGATCCCATAAGAGTCTAGCGTGCCATACAAGTACGGAACTGCCACCTGCTGGCATTAGACTAAGTCCTTTATGTGTTACTTCATTTAATCCTCTGCACAGATATATAAAGTGAACATTGGTACTCTTGCTTCACGGCAAAGATATAGAGCATCAAAAAAGTAAAGGAACTTGCCCATGGCCACAAAGTGATGAAAAGGTGGAGTCCATGCATGTTCCACCACACCACGCTGCCTTCCAAGAAAAGAAAGAATGAATTCAAGCGGAGGACCCTTGGAGGATCAAGACTCTGTGGGTAGATCTAGCAAGAGGTGGTATAATTCCAGGTAAAGGAAATAATCTGATCAAAGGCAATGAGGTGGGAAAGACTAATGCATGTTTCGGGAGCAGCAACCTGTGAGTATTGCTGCAGAACAGGGTGCCGGGAAGCATGCTAGGAAAAAAGGGCAGGAGGCAGTGCAGCACTGGTGACAGAGCACATGCTGTGAAATCGAAACGTGGCCAGTCTGAATCGTGGACCTACTATTTACTAGTTATGTTACTTTGGCAAGTTATTTAATCTCACTGAGCTTCAGATTCCTCAACTACACCATCTACTTCACAGGGATGCTGTGAGGAATAAATGAGATGGCAACTGACCACAAGTCTGGCCAATCAGTTGCTCCTGCTCAGCATGTGGAGTAAGTGATAACTCGTTCTGGTGGTGGCAGTGACACTAATTCAGAGGTTAGCCTGTGAAACCTTCTCTGATAATCCCAGGCAACATAAATCCCTCCTTTGTTCTGAAAGCTTTGCTCAGACCCCTAAGGTATCAACTTAGAATCCTTATTCACATCTAAGTCACTGAATTCCTTGAACTCCTGGCAGTGAGTCTGGTGAGGACTTCACTCCACTCAGAACCAGCACTTTTCTGGTCAACGTTCTTCATTCGTCCCTTGTTTTTCCTGATGTTTTATTCTCTTGTCTTGTAATATCTTTGTATAGATTGTATTCTTCATTTCTAAATTAGACAAGTTCTTCTGAAATAGCTATTGCAAAAGGTTCACATTAGGAAGGCCCATAGCTGTGTTCCAGGTTATCAGAGATTCTCCCTGCTTATATTTGTAAATTGTTCTAGCCTTTACTTTGCCGTATGAAAGGAAGCAGGTAGCTGCCAGGCTACTCACAACTCAGTCTCTTTCCCCTACCCTGCTCTCCAACAGGCTTCCTACAAGATAGCAGGCCTACATCCTTTCATTTTAGCTCTGCCTTCCTCGATACTCCTCAGTACTAACGAAGTCCAAGGAAGCATGTGTTTCCATTGTTCCACAGAAGGGACTGTTGGTGCTGTCCTTAGAGAATGCTGCCTACTTGGTATGAGATTTACAACTGTAGGCACCTTCTCTCAAAGCCTTCCCACCTGCAGTCGCTTCACAGTGTTTCCAACTTTTCCCCACACTATTATGGCTTGAAGTTCTAAGTGTCTTTTAATTTTCTCAAAGCTAAAGCTTGTTACTTGTTTTTTATCCTTCTTAGTGTTTGAGTTCATCTGCAGGAGTATTAGGTATGTCTTGATCTTGCCATTAATAATTTTTAAAGTTTCCCTGAAATCTAATGTAGACATTAATATTTTCCTAGTATATTATAAGGTGATATTATCTGCTTCATCGCATTATACCAAAAACTCTATTATTCCAGGTATGTGAATAAGAAGAGAATTATGGGGATGGTTAATGAGTACAAAACCATAGTTAGATAGAATGAACAATATTTGATAGCACAACAAAGTGACTATAATCAACAACAAGTTAGGGTATACTTTAAAATAACTAAAAGAGTGGAATTGGAATGTTCCTAACACAAAGAAATGATAAATGCCTGAGGTGATGGATACCCCAATTACCCTGATTTGATTAATTCACATTGTATGCCTATATAAAAACATCACTTGTACCCTATAAAGATATACAACTATTATGTACCCATAATAATTTTTTTAAAAAGAAGACAACTATGTTTGTCTTTCAGCTGAGATTACAGATATACTATTAACTTCTCAGGCCACAGAGGCCGTTCTTCCGGATAGGTACTCATTAGGAATGGTTTTTGGTGAGTTCTTTAGAGGCATGATAAACACAAAGAGACTTTAGCTCTTAGTTTATATGTAAGAAAAAAATATTTCTAGCCTTATAAATTATTTAATATATGTAGACTGATAAATAAGCAAATTTTATACATTGCTGATACTAAATAAATGTGTTAAAATTTCAAAATGAAAAGTTTTTACCTGAATCTGATTCCGCAGTTGTTCTGCTTCCTGCCTCAACTGTTCCAGCTCACTCATCCTTTGAATCTGTTTACGTCAGGAATTAGTAAGTGAAAGCAACTGTTAAAAAACAGAGAGAAAAGTTAAAAAAAACACACAAAGATTCAGTTTTCCATTGACATCTCAATATACTTTTAAAATACTGACATATAACTTTTTTTTTTTTTTGAGGCAGAGTCTCACTTTTGCTGTGCAGGCCAGAGTGCCATGGCATCAGCCTAGCTCACAGCAACCTCAAACTCCTGGGCTCAAGCAATCCTCCTGCCTCAGCCTCCCGAGTAGCTGGGACTACAGGCATGCACCACCATGCCCAGCTAATTTTTTCTATATATTTTTAGTTGGCCAATTAATTTCTTTCTATTTTTAGTAGAGACAGGTCTCGCTCTTGCTCAGCCTGGTTTTGAACTCCTGACCTTGAGCAATCCACCTGCCTTGGCCTCCCAGAGTGCTAGGATTACAGGAGTGAGCCACCTCACCGGGCCATAGCTTCTTTTTTTTTTTAAGGTTTTATAAGTCTCACTGCCTCTTTTTTTTTTTTTTTTTTTTTTTTTTTAGCATATCACCAGGGTACGAATGTTTAGGTTACATTTGTTGCCTTTGCCCTACCCAAGTCCATTCCCCAGATGGTATGCACTGTACCCATTAGGTGTGAATATACCCATCCCCTCCTCCTACTGACACCAGATGAATGTCACTACTATATGTGCATATAAGTATTGATCAATTAATACCAATTTGATAGTGAGTACATGTGGTGCTTGTTTTTCCATTCTTGGGATACTTCAATTAGTAGAATGGGCCCCAGCTCTAGCCAGGATAATATGATAGGTGCTAGATCAACATTGTTTTATATACCACATTTTATTAATCCACTTGTGTACTGATGGGCACTTGGGTTGTTTCCACATCTTTGCAATTGTGAATTGTGCTGTTATAAATATTCCAGTGCAGATTTTTTTTTTTATAGAACCAACATATAACTTCTTTTTGGTTTTTCTGAAACTCAAGTGAGATAGTCAATTACTACTGGAATTTAAAGCTACTTACTAAATATAGATCTAGATTATTTAGTGAAGAGTTTTATGCAACAATGATCAGAAGATGTAAGAGAAATGCTGAGTTGTAGTATTCAAGACTGAATTATGGGGAATTAATACTAGAATAGAGTCCAGTAAGAAATACTTCTCAATAGTTCAGAGGGCACCAAGAGACACCCCCACTTGGATATCCGGACAGGAACCGCAAACTTAACATTTCAAAACTGAACCCTACCCCACGCCCAAGTCTTTCCCATCTCAGTAAATGGCAATTCCATCCTTCCAATAATTTAAGCTAAAAAATCTGTGAGTCATTCTTCTCTGTTTAGCTTACTTTCCCCATCTAGTCCATCAGCAAATCATATCCCTTAAAAAATTTATCCAGGATCTGCCTCAATCTGATTGTCTCCACTTCTCCACCTGCCTAGGTCAAGCCACCTGGTCTCCTTTATACTGCCCGTGACCACTCTCTAGTCTAGTCTGACTAGAGCAACTAGAGACTCTTTTAAAAAACAAGTCACTCTTGTGCTTTAAATCCCCCAATGGCTTTCTACTCCAATTGGAGTAAAGCTGAACACTTTATCTTGACCTGCAGAACCCTGCCCTGTACACTCTCTTACACACACACACACACACACACACACACACACACACACACACACACTCCACTCTGACCTCACCTATCATGTTCCCATTTACTCTGCTCCAGCTGCTCAAAAGCTTCTGTGATGTTCCTTGAACACACTAAGTGGCTCCAGCCTTGGTGTCCATACATGCTCTTCCCGCTGCCTGGACCACCCTTGCCCCTGATATTTTGATGCCTTGCCCCCTTCCATCTACTCAGATGTGATCTTCGCAGTGGGGCCTTTGCTGATAACACACACACCCAACCACTCTCCTCTTTAGGCCCCTCTCCCTACCTTACTTTCACTATAGGACACACCACCATCTAGTAAATATGTATTTACTTATTTGTGGTCTGTTTCCTCCTGGTAAACGTAAGCCTCTTGGGGCAAGGTCTCTGTTTGCTTTATTCTTTGCTATATCCCCATCACCTAAGACACTTTGGTCGCCAGTAAATGAACCAACCTGAAATAGCTTAAGAAATAAAGGAAATTTCATTCTAAGGATTTAGGATGAATCACAGAACCCAAAGACAGGAATATTGCTACCTCAGGAAGAAACTCAAGGCTAGAAACTAGTATAATTCTTCATCTGTCTTCTTTTTCTCTTCACATCTGCTTTGTTTTTTCTTTCTACACAATGACTTTCTCTGTTTCTCCAAGCACAAAATCCAAGTTTATATCTTTAGGTCAAGACTGTAGCCCCAAATCACTGTCCCAACTCCAAACTCCCATAAAAAAGAATGTGATTCCCATACCAGAGAATATGTTTCTGATGTCTATCCTTTGTTCACATTAACTATGGTAAAAATATGTTTGTTATTTCAGAATTAACTTTAAATTCATTTTGTCACATTAAAAATAAATCTAGGCCGGGCGAGGTGGCTCACGTCTATAATCCTAGCACTTTGGGAGGCCGAGGCGGGCGGATTGCTCAAGGTCAGGAGTTCGAAACCAGCCTGAGCGAGACCCCATCTCTACCAAAAATAGAAAGAAATTAATTGACCAACTAAAAAATATATATACAAAAAATTAGCCGGGCATGGTGGCACATGCCTGTAGTCCCAGCTACTCGGGAGGCTGAGGCAGGAGGATCGCTTGAGCCCAGGAGATTGAGGTTGCTGTGAGCGAGGCTGAGCCATGGCACTCACTCTAGCCTGGGGCAACAAAGTGAGACTCTGTCTCAAAAAAATAAATAAATAAATAAATAAATAAATAAATCTATAGGGATTGATTGGCATGGCATTAAGTATAAAGAAGTTTGAGAAGAACTGAAATTCTCTTTCTTATTTCATTTTTCATTTAATACTGTGGTATATCTCTCCGTTTATCTAAATGTTCTTTATTTCTTTATCTTCTTCACCAGTCTTATTTATTTATTTATTTATTTTTTGAGACAGAGTCTCGCTTTGTTGTCCAGGCTAGAGTGAGTGCCGTGGAGTCAGCCTAGCTCACAGCAACCTCAAACTCCTGGGCTCAAGCAATCCTCCTGCCTCAGCCTCCCAAGTAGCTGGGACTACAGGCATGTGCCACCATGCCCGGCTAATTTTTTATATATACATCAGTTGGCCAATTAATTTCTTTCTGTTTATAGTAGAGACAGGATCTCGTTCTTGCTTAGGCTGGTTTTGAACTCCTGACCTCGAGTAATCCGCCTACCTCGGCCTCCCAGAGAGCTAGGATTACAGGCGTGAGCCACCACGCCCAGCCACCAGTGTTATTCTTCTATGAAGTTTGACAATTTAGTATGTTCCTTAGAAAGTACCAGACTGGTTAGATCACAGCCAGTTTGGAATATCATTCTGGTCTCAAACTCTTGGTCTCAAGTGATCCTCATGCCTCAGCCTCCCAGAGTACTAGGATTATAGGTGTGGGCTACCACGCCTGGCTGGAATATCACTCTGCCAAACCGAAGATAACCAACCAAGATATCCAGGTTCTTTAAAGTTACAACTCTAGTTGCCCTTGATATCCCTGGCCCCAAAGTCCTAGAAACTCTGACTGGTTTTGACACTCCTTTATTTCTGGATTCCAAAACATCCTGAGCAAGCAGGACTAGTTTAGGTCCCTACTACTTTGCTGATGTATTAATACTAGAAGAGGCCCAAAAGTGTCTCAGAATTTTTAAGCACATTCAAAACTACCTATTACCCACCCTTACTGCTGTCCCACCGCCAAAGCCACACCTACATATAGGTGACCCTCTAAAGCAGCTACTTTCTGCAGCAACGGCTACTTGGCACAGACTGTGACCTGTACCAAAAGAATGAGATTTTCCAGGCTGAGTGCCCCAAAGGGTGGAGATATTATGAATACAAATGGCAAAGACAAAGTAGTTCCCTTTATCACCACCCTCCATGAATGGGGCACTGATGGGAGAGGCGATCCGCCATGGCCCGAGTGTTCCTGCACATTCTTGCTGGGAATGCCACGAATACAAGGCCCTAGTGGCTTTACCTGGGCCATCTCTCAGGGTTGTATTTAAAATGAGCAACCTTGAGGGATAAGACGATGTCTTCCACAAGACAAAGAGGCGGCTTACTTCTACCTACCACAAAAGTGGTAAATTCCCCAAGCTTACTGTCTCTAGGCTGTGACGCAAATCCCATGTAAATGCAGCATCCACCTGGGCCCTCCTGTGCCACCTCATGGGAACTAGGGAGTATGGGGAACCAACATGAACCATCAAGCCACAGCATCAAGCCATGCTACCTGCTGTGCTGTAATAAAATCTTTCCCAAGAAGTCTCATGGCTTCTGCCAGCATCCATGAAAGAGTAATGGGCTAATTGATTAGCTTGTAAATAGGTAAAAATCCCAGACCCTCTGCAGTCCTTGACAGGGATTAAGGTTCTTAAGAAAAAAGATGAGGGGGGCCAATGTGGAAAATAGTGAGATTGCAGCACATCCTTTCTTATCAAGATTAGATTTCAAGTCCAGCACTTCATCAAGAATTTCTCCAGTTCTATTTTGGCCAGGCACAGTGGCACATGCCTGTAATCCTAGCACTCTGGGAGGTCAAGGTGGGCGGATCGCTTGAGCTCAGGAGTTCGAGACCAGCCTGAGCAAGAGCGAGACCCTGTTTCTAAAAAACAACAGAAAAAATTAGCCGGGCATGGTGGTGCATGCCTGTAGTCCCAGCTACTCGGGAGGCTGAGGCAGGAGGATCGCCTAAGCCCAGGAGTTTGAGGTTGTTGTGAACTAGGCTGACACCACGGCACTGTAACCTGGGCAGCAGAGTAAGACTCTGTCTCAAAAAAATAAAAGAATTCACCAGTACCCTAGCTTCCCCTGCCCTTCCATAATGTCTTGTCACACTCAGTAGACAAAACCACACCTTAGATGAACTCAGCTACCTACTTTCTTTTAGCCAGCACTCAAGTAGCCAAACATTGATTAAGAAAGTTAAACAATGGGGCCTATCAGTTCTATTATAAATTCATATCATTGATCTCAACTGGGCCCTCAAAAGTACCTAGCAACACTATGCAGCGTTTCCATAATCATTTCCACTGTCGGTATCAACAATTTCCATTCCTTTGCACTCTTTTCACTCTTCTGACCTTCTCACAACCCCTTTGCAGCAGATGACCATGCCTTTCATATCACGGGGAAAGCAGAAGCCATCAGACACCAACTCTTTCAATTTTCCACTACCAGACACACAAAGCTATACAGACATGACTGACTCATAGTAGCCTTCTCCTTCCCTTCCATCGTAATAGAGCTCACTTTTCTGTTCTTTGGGCCAATTCCTCCACTGATGATTTAAACTCTAACCTTTTCAATTATCTTACATGTCTAGTATATTCAAACTCTTACTTTTTTCTCCTTTTAGTCTTTTTATTAAGAAAATTTTCTAACAAAGAGAAAGGTAGAAAAATTAGTATAATAAACATCCCTAATACTCACCATGTGGGTTTACAAAATGTTAACTTTTTTTGCTGTATTTGCTTCGACCTTTTTGTTTTTGAAGTATTTTTATTTTTCCCCCAACAAATTTTTCCCCCATTTTTCCCTCTCATATTTATCACTGAACCAGTCTACCAGTACAGAGCCTATAAACAAAGAAAAAAAAAAAACATTTTCCCAATAAAACATGTCCAACTGCCCATATAGTGGTGACATTTTCCACTTGATATGGTAAGATGACAGTGACCGTCATACAGCACACAAAAAAAATGTGTCATCTCACGTGCAATTCCTTATAGACCCAATGTCTCCTCTTGCAGTTGTGCCTGATTTTATTACCAGTTTTCATCCAAATCCACTGGGGTGTGGGACAATTTTGCTTTTATTACTTGGCCGGGAATCACTTGATTCTGAAAGTCTTGTGAGAAGACATGGCAAGAAATGAAGTCAACTACACACACCATGATGGTATTTTAAAGTATTTTAAGCATTTTAAAGTCAATTACAGACATCAAGACATAGCCCTAAATACTTCATTATACATCTCTAAAAATACCAGGACATTTTTTTGCCAAACCACAATACTATTAGCATAGCTATCAAAATTAACAGATATTATTTAACATCTAATACCCAGTATATTTTCAAATTCCCCCAACTCTTCCACCAATATCTTTTTACAACTGATTTGTTCAAATCAGCATCAAATTAAGAACTATATATTTCATTATGTCTCAAGTCCCTCCACCCAAAGGTATCCACCCCCTGCTTTCTTTTTTTCTCTATGATACTGACTTATTAGACAGACTGTACTACACACTGCTTACTTCCTTATGACACTGTTTAACTTGTTCCTTTATCCTCTATACTGCCTATAAAATGGAAGTCAGATCTACAGGCTGGATTATATTCAGGTTTGATATATTTGGCAAAATTCCTTCTAGGTGATGCTGTGAACTTCATACTCTAGTCCATCAGACTGAATTTAATGTTTGTTTTCTGCCACTACTAGTGAAGCTAAGATTTGTCAGGGTGTTCAGATGTTAACAGCTTAATCTGTTTACTATAAAGTTATAATTCCCCACTCTCATCCAGCAAACGATCTGTGGGGAACCTTTCACTTTCAATCGGACCCCTTATATCAGTGGTTAAACATGCCCAAGTCTCTCCCTTAAAAAAAAAAAATTCCTTGATGCCACATTTCACCATCACTTAAGTCCCTCTCTCCCCTTCATTAAGAACTTTTAAAAAGGGTTGCTTGTACATGACCCTGTTTTCTCACATGGAATTCTGAATTCTCCAAATTCGCTCATGTCCAGCAGGCCTCAGCTAAGTGCGAGCAGGCATGAGGGACAGGAGACAGGCACTTATAAAGCATGGGGCTGTCTGAGAAATGTTGCTAAGCTGCAAAATCAGAACCCTTGTGATGCTTGTACCAGACAACCGCAATCTTTCTTTGGAAGTCTGAAAAGAAATGTCAAAGCTGCCCTTTACTCCCTTTTCCTTTCTGCTGCTAAAAAGAGGAACTAACTTTTCACTCTCTCTAAAAAAATAAACTGATTAGTTTTGTCACTTTGGAGAGAGAACATTTTGACTACACAGATTTCTTGGTGATCTTTTCTTCTCATCCAACAATTGCTAGATTCCTGAGCGTACAATAAAATTTAGCATAGACAAACAGATTATCAACTCTTCTAGACAAGCCTAGAGGCTGAGTAGGGTAAAATGAGGCTACAAGATGCCTAACTAATATAAGTCCTAGTAAATTAAGTTTTGAAGGTGAGGATCCCAAGAAGTGGCCAATCTGTGTGTTGACATGTGTGTATATGACTATAAAATTTTGAATTCTTCGGAACAATATTATTCCGTCAGGTATAGTTTAGTAAGTAGCTCTCTCATACTACACACCTAAAGCATGCTCAAATTCAGAGAAGTCCTTATTTTGACCTGTAGAAAAGAAAGTCATCTTACTACTTGCCCTCTTGCAGTTCCTTTATATCCACAGTTTTTTTGTTTTTGTTTTGAGACAGAGTCTCGCTCTGCTGCCTCTGCTACTAGAGAGCAGTGGCATTATCTTAGCTCACTGCAACCTTAAGTGATCCTCCTGCCTCAGCCTCCCAAGTAGCTGGGACTACAGGCTCGTGCCAGGGTACCTGGCTAATTTTTCTATTTTTAGTAGAGACGGTATTGCTCTTGCTCAGGCTAGTCTCAAACTCCTGAGATCAAGCAATCCTCCCGCCTCAGCCTTCCAGACTGCTAGGATTACAGGCGTGGGCCACGACGCATGGCCACCACAGTTTAAGAAGAGATAGAAATAAGTGAAGTAGGCGGGGCGCGGTGGTTCACGCCTGTAATCCTAGCACTCTGGGAGGCCGAGGCGGGTGGATTGCTCAAGGTCAGGAGTTCGAAACCAGCCTTAGCAAGAGTGAGACCCCATCTCTACTATAAATAGAAAGAAATTAATTGGCCAACTAAATATATATATATAAAAACTGGCCGGGCACGGTGGCACATGCCTGTAGTCCCAGCTACTCGGGAGCCTGAGGCAGGAGGATCCCTTGTGCCCAGGAGTTTGAGGTTGCTGTGAGCTAAGCTGACATCATGGGACTCTAGCCCGGGCAACAAAAGTGAGAGTCTGTCTCAAAAGAAAAAAAAAAAAAAAAAGGAGTAAGTGAAGTAGCAAACTATTTTCTAAAACTTTGTGAATCCAATGTGTGGAAAAGAAAAATATGGAAGGGTACGGGAGAGAAAGAAAATCAGTAAGACAAACAGTCACCCCCAACTGAAGAAATCTTCCATTAGATCTTAGCCAGGCAGACTAACTGTAGCATAAATGACCTTAGAATCTTCCTTATTTAAAGCTTCATATAATCAAGATCACAATCTCAGAAGGGAGTAAACTAAAAAAATAATCCCTCATTGATCAGACTTTCCCTGAATTAATGACCAAAAAAAGGGAAGTAATTACAGACAGAAATTAAAGTTTTCCATCTACACTGGTTATATGTATAACAAAATTGAGTGGGCGTTCTCCCAAGAACCCGGATCTAGTGAATGGGCCCCTAAGCTGAAGACAAGGAGGCATCAAGCATGTTTTTTTTTTTTTTAAAAGGTTCCAACATATGGAGCAGAATCTTCCTAAAGGCTTACAAAAAGCTCCATGATCAGCTGCACCTCCAAACCCCACCACACACACATCTACTGCTGATTTTTATAATTATCCCTATTTATAAAAAGACTGAGAAGAGAAGAAAAGGTCAACTATAAGAGTTAGCAGTTTCAGCTGGGTAAATACAGTATATCTATGAGAAGAGAGTTTCTCCTCTACCCCAAAGAGAATGAAAGAAAAAACCAAAAACTAAATAACAACAACAACAACAACAACAAAAAAAAAACAGGCCAGGCATGGGTGGCTCACATCTATAATCCTAGCAATTTGGAAGGCCAAGTCAGGAGGATTGCTTGAGACCAGGAGTTCAAGACCAGCCTGGGCAATGCAGCGAGATCCCATTTTTACAAAAAATTAAAAAAATTAGCCAGGCATGGTGGTGCATGAGACTGAGGCAGGAGGATTGCTTGAGCCCAGGAGTTCAAGGTTACAGTGAACTATGATGATGGCAATGCACTGTAACCAGGGCCACAGAGCAAGATACTGTCTTAAAAAAAAAAAAAAAAAAAGACTAGCAATCCATAGGAAAACGTGCAAAAATATGAATTGCCAAACCGCAGCATAAGCTGTAAGGGTCAATATGTAAATGAAAAGATAATCTCAGTAATCAGGGAAAGGCAAATTAAAATAAAGTATGATTTCATGCCTATTAGATTGACAAAATTTTTAACCCAACCAGAGGTTGGCAAGGTTGTAGAAAAATGATTACCCATGTTCTGGTGGGACAACCCTTTGGAAAGCAATTTGACAATCTCTAACAAAGGTGATGAAATATATATATATATATATATATATATATATATATATATATATATATATATTTTTTTTTTTTTTTCAACATGACAATTCAATTCCACTTCTGGATATATATGCCCTAAAGAAACTCTAGTACATGTGCTCAAGAGCAGGGTATAAGAGTGTTCATACAACACTACTTGCAATAATAAATTAGAACACTAATGCCCACTGACAGGAGAATTGTAATGTTTCACATGATTATTATATCGCAGTGAGAACAAATAAGCTAGTTATATGGAACACAGAGGAATCAAAAATAATGTTGAGACAAAGAAAGAAAAAAAAAAGGAAAAAGCAAGTCCCAGAAGCCACATAACAGCAACATATCCCTTTTACAAAACTCAAAACAAATAAAACTAAATATTAATAATATATTAAGAATATACATATATATAATACAAATCTTTCTAAGCAAGGGAATGATAAAGCAGTATGAAGTAGGAACACAAATGGTTGCAAGTAATTGTTAATTTTTGAATTCTTACATTGGGTCAAACATTTGCTTTATAGGTGTTTACATATTATTAATAAGCAATCATAAATATATAAAAGTGAGTCATATATGGATCAAAGATGAGTATAACTAATCCAACTCTTGCATCTGAAGTCCACTGGGAACAATAACATAAATGGAACAAAATAAAAAGAAAGAAAGAAAAACAGAAATTGCAGCTTAGGGCAAGTAACCTGCTTAGGATCAGTGGAAGAGTCGGATTTGAATCCAAGGCTATGTGACTCTGAAACCCAGGCTTTTTAACCATTATGCCATCCATATTGCCTCTTTCAAAGGGCATCTCATTGGACCCCTTCACCAAATCTGACTGATGATCCTCCCTTATTTTATTGATTGATCGACTGATTGAGACCTGGAGACAGAGTCTGTCTGTCCCGGGCTAGAATGTCTTGGCGTCACCCCAGCTCACAGAAACCTCAGATTCCTGGGCTCAGGCAAAGCACACACCACCGCACCCAGCCCCTCACTTCTTATTTTAACTTTATTACTGTGGCTTTCATGACCCCATACTTCTCTAATTCTCCCTGTACTTAACTATTCCTTCTTTATCTTTGTGAGTCCTTCTCCTCCACTTATTTCTTAAATATTTACGTTTCCCAGGGTTCTATCTTCAGCCAGCTAGTTAATAAACTTCCCTCCCAGAAGGAGAGAAAGCTAAAAAGGAATATTAAATATACATATATATTTATATATAAAAGCCATCCCTACTTTCCTTTACCAAAAAAAAACAAAACATCAAAAGGGTACAGTGTAAGAGTCGAGGGATTTCACCAATGGTGATTTTTGCTGAGGATCAAATTAGAGCTATTTGTCATAATTAATCTTTGAAGTGGCATTAAAATTGTTGACTGAAGCAATTATAAACTAATAATTGAATAGAAATTGTTTCATAATAAGCACAGTGCTTTTATTTTCAATTACTACAACTTCTTGACTAAGTTCTCTTCAACATGAATATTTGATTCATTTAACATTTTAAATAACTGTCATATAGTAAAAGCACTAAGTTGTGCAGAAAGCAGCATATCAGTTATCTTTTAAGAGTTCAGCTGTACCAGTTACAAATATCAAAAGATACCAATGAGCCATTGTATCCAAGCCAATTTGTTAAATAAAATGGGAAAAAAAATACACTTGCATAATTCAAATGGCCTTCTCATTCCACATCTTAAAATGGCCATAGAACTTTTACTGAAGCAAAGCATTATGTAGACTATACAATTATACTGCTGTGTTGGTGAACAGCTAGTTTAATCTACACAAGACAAGAAAATACAAGCATTTCTTAGCTACTAACAATTTTCATACTGGTTCTGAAAGCTCATATAAGGCATGAAAGAATATTTTAAATTATACTTAAAAAACTTAAGCACAAACCACTTTTGTTTCCTAAAAGTCTAATCATCAGAAAAGTTAATTTTAAGTTTGTTATAATTAAATTTTCTAATATTCTACTTTTCTCTCTGCAATCCAGATTTATATTTCTAATATTTTATAAAATAATTTTTAAAAACCATAATGAATCAGGTACAATATTTAAGTGTTTTTGATCATTCTTACCAAGGAATTTAAAAACACACATGCCCACCCATCCCAAGTACCATGTTTCCCCAAAAATAAGACAGGGTCTTATATTTATTTTTCCTCAAGAAGACACCCTAGGGCTTATTTTCAGGGGATGTGTTATTTTCCCCTCAAAGCCTCATCTTGCAGCACGCACAGGATGGCCGGGACCTGACGGGGGAGCCGACCTTGTTGGTGGGGCTGCCCGCACCTTTCCAGTCACCTCTGGGATAGTAGCTGTCACGATGGGGCAGATGAGAAGGGCTGCTGGTCTTCTGTCTTCTTTACCGCTCTGCGACGAAATGCATGGGTTGTGCAGATACAGATGCATTGCATAGCCACGCCCATCACTATGTTTTATTTTAGGGGTATTTCAGCTTATATTGCACAAATGCTTAGAAATCCTGCTAGGGCTTATTTTCTGGGTAGGTCTTATTTTCGGGGAAACATGGTATTCAATATAGAGATATCTCTATGTGGCTTTCTTTCTCAAGAAGTTAGCTAAAATCTTAGAGCTGCACGGGGCAAGTGGATAAGAGAGGAAAACAGAAGATGGAGATGCTGAAATTGTAGCACGGGTATTAAGTTTTGTTTTTCATTTTATTTTTTATTTTGCTACCAAATCACTCATTACACTGAGCGTTTTTAAGTATTTCCAAAGTAAAACAAGTCAACAGCTTGTGAACAGAAGATAGCCTGTTTGTGTTCCAGGAAATAAATAAGGTACTGCTCTCTAGTCTGTTTCTCTTCACCTAACTGTTATGTTCTGCAAGAGTTTATTCTCTCACCAAACATTTACTAAATGTGCCAGGAGCTGGGGCTACATATGAGTAGGACTTAGGCCCAGGTCACAAGGAGTTTATAGTGTACAAAATAAGACAAACATATAAATGCATACACACATAGGCCCAGAATCCATTACCCTAAATCCTAGGGCCAAATACATTTCAGAATTTGGAAGTTTTCAGGTTCCAGAAAGATGTGTTCATCATATATGATATAATACCCCAACCAAGCTTAGGGCAGTATCCCAAATAATCAAGAATTAACATTTCTGCAACAAAATGTAAGCATGTACGTCAACAGGCAGGGAAAAAATAGATAGGCAATAGCTTCATGTTTGTTAAGGTCATAGTATGCACTAAATAAGTTCAGATCATATAAAGTTTTACCACTAAACTGTTTGTTTTCTGACACCAAATGAGTTCAGATCATATGAAGTTTTGCCATTATACAATTTATGGAAAAAAAAACCTATAGTTTTCAAAGCATTTTGGATTTCTAAATTGTGGATAAGAGACTGTTGACCAGTAATATATATTTCAGGAGGATTACCTGACAAAAACAGAATGACCCCTAGGCTTAAAAGATGCTATGTAGGACTTAGCCCACTAAGAGATAACATGTACTGAACATTTAATATGTGCACCTCCCATTCAAAGCTTATTATAACTCTTTTATTTTTATTATTATTATTTTGAGACAGAGCCTCACTATATTGCCTGGGTTAGAGTGCTATGGCATCAGCCTAGTTCACGGCAACCTCAAACATCCAGGCTCAAGCAATTCTTCTGCCTCAGCCTCCCAAGTAGCTGGGATTACAGGAATGCGCCACCATGCCCAGCTAATTTTTTCTATATATTTTTAGTTGTCCAACTAATTTCTTTCTATTTTCAGTAGAGATGGGGGTCCCGCTCTTGCTCAGGCTGGTCTCGAACTCCAGACCTCGAGTGATCCTCTCGCCTCAGCCTCCCAGAGTGCTAGGATTACAGGTGTGAGCCATCATGTCCAGCCTATCCTAACTCTTTAGTTCTCAAAACAACCTCAGAAGGTGGGTACTAGTATCACCCTCATTCTACAGATGAGGAAACTTTACACATGGAGGTTATGAACCTTACCCAAGTTCACACAACCGAATGGAGCCAGAGATGACTCTACTACAGTGTGATCCCTGAAACTGTTTAACTTCTCTGAGCCTTAATTTCTTCATTTGTATAGTGAGGATATCTACCCCCAAGTGGTTGTTTTGAGAATTAAATAACATACCTTTTTAAAAATGTCCTTGGAAATTTAAGTCAGAGCTAATCTGGCCCTACAAGGGAAATATATGAAAGAGCTGTAACCATGAACACTACTCAGGATGGTATCTACAGCTATTGATCCATCCATGGATATCATAACGCTCTATACAAAAAAAGGAAAATAAAATTATTACCAGAAAGAGGTCTTTTCAGAGCCTTTGCACTCCAGTTATGCTGCAAGAATGTGTGTTTATACATTAGGAAGTTCTTAAAAACAACTAAACTGGCATTTACATTATATCTTTCTGGTCAAACAAAACATGTAAATAAATGAAATAAAAATAAAGACATTAAGGGGAATACAAGGCACCTGCAGAGCCAGCTACTTAGGAGGCTGAGGCAGGAGGATGGCCGGAGTCCAGGAGTTCCAGGCTGTAGTACACTACTATCACACCTGTGAATAGCCACTGCACTCCAGCCTGGGCAACACAGTGAGACTCTGTCTCTAAAAAAAAAATTACAAAATACAAAATAAAAGGAATATAGATTTTTAAAAAAAATTTCCCATTCTTAATTGGTTTTAAAATAGAGCAAAATAATTTCCCACAACTTAACTGTGACAAGATTTTGAATTTTTTTTCAAAAGAATGGCTTCATAAAGGGAAAGAGGTAATACAGAAAAAAAGAAAAGTTCCCATACAAATTTCACATTTCTCAAAACTCCCAACTCAAAATGTTTTCCCAAAGAAATCATTCCTTGAAATATTTTAGATATTATCTTCTCTTTCCTAGAGGGAAACAATGTATCAGACAGAATCATGATTTTTCTGGGTAGCTAATATCTCCTTAAAAATAATGTACCCCTGTTTGGTTTTGTTTTACTCTTTAAGAAATATAAAAATGAAATAAACAACAAGATCAAGAATGACAGCTTAGTTAGGAACAAAGCTATCTTTTTAAATCTTGAAATAGTCCTGCTTCCTGGAAAAAGAGATACTTGAAAAAATTTTTTTTTAAAAATTAAGATTTAACTGCACTAATCTTTGTTAAAGTTGCAAAGTATATGAAAAAATACTCACCAAGAAAATAGCGTTTCATGTATTTTGGGAATTAACTAAAAAAGGAACTTGGATTCTGAAATGCCAAAAGTGACTTTTATATATTTATTATTTTTTCAAAAAATGAACTTGTGATTACATTTTCTCCACAAGGCACAATGTGATCAGTCCACAGTCTTAAATAAATCAGCAAGAAAACCAAATTCACTATCCATGTATCATAAATGGATCCATCTGAGGTGAACACCTCGCGTAATAATTAGGGGTTTTATCATTAAATAGGATGTCATCAATGCAGAAATCTAAATGGGGTTGGTAAATTCCATGACCCTGTAATATTTCATGCATAAAAATAAAAGATGAATAGGAAGTCATGGAATTAAGACCTAATGTAGAGTACATGTTTTAAATATAGTGCTGATATGTTTCTTTCAGTATATTCTTTTAAAAAATCCTCAAATGTTAATATATATAATGGAAGCTTTAAGTGAGTAAGTTTAGCTACTTTCCAATCTTTTGGGAAAGTTTTCTAGAAGATTTTCTTCATGTATTATTCCTAGTGTTCTTATCTATAGTCAGTCCTAAAGTACATAGAAATGAGCATTATTCTGACCCATTCTCAATCCAAACCATGTCATTCATTCTTCCATTCAACAAACATGGATTTATTACCTACCCTGTTGGAGACACAGGAACCCACCCCATCAGAAATGCTCATCATCTCAGGAGAAAAAACAGGTAAGTAGAAATGCTTCCTTGAGCAATTTTGTCATTGCTCGAACACAGAGTGTACTTACATGAACCTAGATGGTACAGCATACTATATACCCAGGCTATATGGTATAGCCTATTGCTCCTAGACTACAAACCTGCACAGCATGCTACTGTACTGAATATTGCAGACAACTATAATACAATGGTATCTGTATATCTGAACATATCTAAATATAGAAAAAGTACAATAAATATATGGTATTATAATCTTATGGGACCACTGTCCTATATGCGGTCTGTCTGTCATTGACTGAAACATAGTTATGCAGCGCATGACTGTAATTATATTAGGATGTAAGTGCTATGATAGAGCTATTTAGTGTAATGTCACTGAAATCAAATATTTATGTGAATGTGGCTGAACTCAACACACAAAGGATTTCTCTTAAACTTTATGCAATACATCTTGAAACTATTGTCCCTTAATTCACTGAAATCATTTTTCATATGCTTGTATTTTCATCTGTATAAACTCTTTTTTTTTTCTTTGTCCTTCTCTGTCACCCAGGCTGTAGTGCAGTGGCATATATCACCATAGCTCACTGCAGCCTCCAATTCCTGGCCTCAAGCAATCCTCCCACCTTGGTCTCCCAAAGTGCTAGGATTACAGGCCTGGGCCACTGTGCCCAGCCTGTATGAACTCTTAAAGGAACAAGTTCTGTAAATTTACTGTCAGCTATGTAAAATAGCAGGGTACTTCCTTTTGCTTAGTCCTAAAACTACCTTCTCTAAGAGGAACTTCTAGTTTTAATAATCTAAGATTTTGTGATTCAAACATTAGGAACATAAATTATGATTACCTAAACTACAAATCAATGCCAGGCATGGTGGCTCATCCATGTAATCCCAGTACTTTGGGAGGCCTAAGTGGGACGATTGCTCGAAACTAAGAGTTCAAGACTAACCTAGGCAACATAGCAAGACCCTGTCTCTACAAAAAAATTTTTAATTAGCCAGGTTTGGTGATGCACACCTGTGGTCTAGCTACTCATGAGGTTGAGTCAGAAGGACTGCTTGAGCCCATAAGTTCAAAGAACTATGCAGCACCACTGCACTCAAGCCTGGGTGGCACAGCAAGACCCTGTCTCTAAAAAGAATAAATAAAACAAATAAATTATAAAACATATCCTTGTCACTCTGTTTCTTCTCACATGTAACTTAAGCATTATCATCTCTTTGGATTTTTTGATAGGACATGTGTGGTTATCTCTATATCACTAAATCACACAGTCTTACATCACTTTAAAGTCACATAATTTGCTTTGTTTTACCAGAAACAACCCTTTAAAGTCACCAGACTTGGTTACATATTATTCTTAGCCATATATAAAAATTAAAGAAATCAATCTCACCACTAAAGGATGAAAATATGACTACTGGAGATATCAGAGCTTTATCCAACAAATATTTATGAGCCTCTAACAGATTTAGCTTATTTGCTGACTTAGCTTCATAGGACAAAATGTGACTTGTATAATTAACATACTTATGGAAATCCACCTACAATTCCATGTGTTCATAGCTTTTTTATTTTTTTTATTTTAGCGTATTATGGGGGTACAAGTGTTAAGGTTATATATTGCCCATGCTCCCCCTCCCCGCTTGAGTCAGAGCTTCAAGCGTGTCCATCCCCCAAACGTTGCACATTTTACTTGTTGTGTTTGTATATACCCATCCCTTCCTCCCCCCTCTCCTGCCCGACACCCGATAAATGTTATTCCTACATGTCCACTTAGGTGTTGATCTGTTAATACCAATTTGCTGGTGAGTACATGTGGTGCTTATTTTTCCATTCTTGAGATACTTCACTTAGTAGTATATCCAGGAATATACAAGAGGTGCTATATCACCATTGTTTCTTTTTTTTTTTCTTGAGACAGAGTCTCGCTTAATTGCCCAGGCTAGAGTGAGTGCCGTGGGCGTCAGCCTTGTTCACAGCAACCTCAAACTCCTGGGCTCAAGCAATCCTCCTGCCTCAGCCTCCCCAGTAGCTGGGACTACAGGCATGCACCACCATGCCTGGCTAATTTTTTCTATATATATCAGATGGCCAATTAATTTCTTTCTATTTATAGTAGAGACGGGGGTCTCACTCTTGCTCAGGGTGGTTTCGAACTCCTGACCTCGAGCAATCCGCCCGCCTCGGCCTCCCAAAGTGCTGGGATTACAGGCATGAGCCACCGCGCCCGGCACCATTGTTTCTTAAAGCTGAGTAGTACTCCATGGTATACATATATCACATTTTATTAATCCACTCATGATGTTCATAGCTTTAATAAAAGTAAAATATCTTAATGTTACCAATAATAAATACAATATAAATAGAATACAGCATTCAGTGTCTTTCACCACAGATTTTATTCTAACATAAAGTCGTAACACATAATGTAAGATAAAACTTTGAAGGTTTTAATTAAAAAGCAAGTGTATCTATGTGATATTGTTCTAAAATGAACAGATATCCACCTTTGATACCTCAGGATCACACTTTATTTACCAAAATATCATACAATTGCTATCTCAGGTTCAGACTAACAGCTAATTATGATAACAAGTCAGACTAGTTATTTGGGATTCCACCCCATCCCCAACTCTCTACCCCCACCATTAAAGTTCTCAAAATCTAACAATCAAAAGGGTTTATCTCCATTGGCTGATTTGAACAATATATTCATTTTTTGTCATATCTAGTCACATTTAGTGTTGTTCTATTGCTCTGATGCTCCTATTGATGTTTTTATCGCGTAAGACTCACTGTCATATAAGCCAGTATTGCTCTTCAGCACCTTAAGGAAACACACATTACTCCTGATACATCTCCTCACAATTGGTCTCACCGTCATCTCTAAAACCTTTGCAAAAATCTTTCCTTACCAAATGGTGAGTTAACGCATACACATGAATGAAATGCACATACCAACTTTTCTCTACTTTCTTTATACCTTACAGCAAGGAGTCATCTTTGTGGATTTTTTTGCTCTATTCTGTTTCCTAGTGCCACATTTAATGACTAATAAACATGATGAAATCCCTTGTTCATAAATTTTAATTCATATAGGTAACAGTTAACACATAACCATGAAAATTAATATCTAAGTTTAAAAAAAAATTACCAAGTTTTTTGCTTTTTAGACCATATGATAAGGAGGCCATATCTTTCAGAGTTTTTCTCCCAACAGCTTCCCAAAGCCCCATTTAGTAAGGCAAATAATGAAGATCTCTTGTTGACAAATTTAAATTTCCTTAATTAACTGTCTACCATGTTCTATTTAAATATATAATATAAATTACAAAATTCTATAATGTCTTAATTTCCTTATAAAAACTGGTCAGTATAAGGCTTTTTAACTATTCTAAATACAGTGTATACAATCTATGTCATATACCAGTTAGACAACAAAGCCTCATTCAGTTTAAGCTATATTAATTTTTAAGTTAAGCTTTTTAATTTCACATTACCAAACAGTTAAAGCTCAAGTTTCATATTTTAAATAATTCCTGGGTAAAGGTGTTTAAATGGAGAACTCAACATAAAAATTGGGGGAGGAAAAACTGAGTCAAGCTATTGCTAAATGTTGCCACAAAAAATATTAAAAATACTATGTAAGAGCCCAGAGAGTATCAGGTCTTTGAGCATAGAGACCACTGTCCTCATCTCTGTACCTCCCAAAGCAGTATTCTCGATTTTTTTCAGCTATAGAGAAATTGATAGACTCTGTTCCATAATGAAAGTGGATTCTACGAACTTGCTGAAAATGTATGACAAGCTAGGTGACAGAGAGTAGAAACAGTAAGGCTTCTAAAAACATTACTTTTGAATGAGTATTAATGTTGAAAGATAATATTCATTACCATTATCTTAAGTGAAACAACTCAGACACAGAAAGACAAATATCACATGCTCTCACTTGTAAGTGGGAGCTAAATAATGTGTACACACGGAAGCAGAGTGTGGAATGATGAACAATGGAGAACTGAGGAGACGAGTGGTGAGAGGGGAGATGATGGGAGTTTGCTTAGTGCGTATAATGTGCTTTGCTCCAGTGATGGATGCACTGAAGGCCCTGACTTCACCATAATGCAATATATTAATGTAGCAAAATTACACTCATACCTCATAATTATATACAAATAAGGATAACATTGACCAATTTTGTTTATATAGTAAAAAATTAAAAATATAAATCAATAGGAGAGCAGATATGCTACATCCATACAATGAAATATTATGAAGCTATTAAGAAGAAAATGTTGGAGCTCCAAGTACTGACTTGCAAAGATGCCAGCACTAATAATATCCCCTGAACAAAATCTCTCTTTTCTGGGTCCAGTCCTAAGTAAAATAAGCATCTCAGTGGGAGTTCGTCCTTACAAGGCAGAGTATACTAAATTTCCTTTTAATAATAACTATACTGTATAGGAACCAATTCTGCTAAGGCTAAAGCTAGAAAACAAAATTTAATTATAAACAAAAATTATACTGTATACTGCCTTAAATATCAAATATGGACACTAAGAGAAACTTTTAAACTTTGTATTATTTTAGCAAGTCAGCAGCACCTGAGTGTAGAAATCATTTCATGTGATTTCTACTTCAAAATAGATCAGAAAGGCTGGGCACAGTGGCTCACGCCTGTAATCCCAGCACTTTGGGAGGCCGAGGCAGGAGGATTGCTTGAGCCTAGGAGTTAGAGGTTGCAGTGAGGTATAATGACGCCGCTGCACTCCAGCATGGGTAAGAGAGGGACACCCTGTCTCAAAATTAATTAATTAATTAAAAATTTAAAAAATAGATCAAATAACATATCTCTCTCAGCATTCTGGAAGAAAAGGCTCTCCATAATGCATTTTAGAAAAATGGTATTGAGGGACACATGCTGTAAACTTATGAAGCACTTTGTTTTTAACTATTGCACCAAAGGAAATTCTCTGGTACTAGTACCATCTATCTATAAGACCTTAGAGGAAGGTAACAGTGAAGCAAAATGGCTAAAAGTGCTGTCCTAGTGTCCAAGTGCTGGAGTCTGAACACGAGCTTTCCCCACTTGCATATGTTAACTTACACATGGTAAAGTCAATAAAAGTCAACTGAAATTATTAGTACAGTTGAGAAAAGAAGGTCTTTGAACTTCAGATGGAAAAATACTAAAATATGTTAAGGGAAAGAAGTGCATTTATGCAGAAATCATTTTAAGTAATCCAAACATTGGGTGAGCCCAATGGTTTTATTTTTTCATCCTAAGCCAGATATCGATTCAAATCTAACTACTGCCTGTTTTCTTATGATGTTTAATTTGGAGGCTTACCTAAAATTAAAATTTTCAAATCTAATTTTTAAAAAGTTAATTATCTAGTTGGTAATTAAAGTTCTTTCATTTTAGTTTCTTCCTATTCTACTCTTTTGCTGCTTATTAGTATTACTCCACCAGAGGGCAGAAAATAGAAAGGTGAAGATGTGAAACTCTCAACGTTGATAACCTGTTAGCTTCCATAAAAGCTTTAGCAGCATCACCTAAAATACAGCAAATATCAATTCATTCATCCATTCAACAAATATCTGAGTCCTAACCATGTGCCAGGTATATTCCAGGCTCTAAAGATTTAGCAGTAAATAAAACAAAGTTTCCATTGCTGTGGTACTTTATTCTATATCTGTCTAGGAGACAGATAATAAAGCATCTAAACAAATAAAATAATTTTAGATACAAATGAATACTATGCAAGAAAAAAACTATAAGAAGTTAGAGGGTGACTAGAAAGGCCATTTTTTTAATTTAAATTCTTATTTTTCTTATACTTTTTTTTTTTTTTTTTTGAGACAGAGTCTCACTTTTGTTGCCCTGGCTAGAGTGAGTGCCGTGGCGTCAGCCTAGCTCACAGCAACCTCAAACTCCTGGGCTCAAGCGATCCTCCTGCCTCAGCCTCCCAAGTAGCTGGGACTACAGGCATGTACCACCATGCCCGGCTAATTTTTTGTATATATATTTTTAGTTGGTCAATTAATTTCTTTCTATTTTTAGTAGAGACGGGGTCTCGCTCAGGCTGGTTTCGAACTCCCAACCTCGAGCAATCCGCCCGCCTCGGCCTCCCAGAGTGCTAGGATTACAGGCGTGAGCCACCGCGCCCGGCCTCTTATACTGTTTATTCTTTTTGTGTGTGTGTGCTATAGAAAAACTAAATCTGCATGTGGGAAAGCCATTTTTAAATAAATTAATCCAGGCGTCCTCAAACCACGGACGGTGGGCAACATGCGGGTCGCCTAGCACATTTATCCGGCCCTCCAGGTGTTTTTGCAGCTGCTGCCTGTTCTGTTTAGCAGCCAACTCGTCCTGGACCCACAGTGCGCACTCTCCCACGATATGAGGGACAGTGAATTGGCCCCTGTTTAAAATGTTTGAGGACCCCTGAATTAATCTCAGTAAAGGCCTGAATGAAGTGAGGAAATGAGCCATGTCTTAAGTGAAGAAAACATTCTAGGCAGAAGAAACAGTAAATGCAAAGGCCCTGAGGCAGAAACTAACCTGGCATGCTGGATCAACAGCACTCAAGATGGTGAGGCTGGAGGAGAGTAAGCTAGGCAAAGAGGGGCATAAGATGAGATTAGGGAGGTGAGCAGAAGTCTAATACGTGATCACTGTGATCCCAGGTCTCTGGATCCTGGGATAAATGTCCGACTTTTATCTAACAGTAATGGTTTCTGATGACTGAGATATAATCTGGTTTTATTTACCTCTTTTAAAATTCATCCTGGCTGCTGGGAGACAGAAATTGGAAGCTGACAGACCAGCTGGGAAGCTACAATATATTCCAGGCCAGGGAAGAATGTGGTTTGACACAAGAGTGGTGGTGGCAGTGTAGGTGATAAGAAATAGTCAAATTTGGAATAATTCTGAAGGTAGAGCCCACAATACTTGCTGATGGAGGAGTAGATTTAGGATGAGTGAAACAGGAGAATTAAGGATAACTCTTTGGATTTTTAGCCTGAGCAACTGGTGGATGGTGGTACCATGTAGTGAGATGGAGAAGAATGAAAAATGGAGGCAGGACAAAAATCAGAAAGAGTGGGTGTCCCAGAAGCCAAGGGAAAAAATGTTTCAATAAGGAAGGAGTTATCTATTACCTGTGTCAAATGTGGCTGGAAGATCCAACTTGGGAAGACTGATGTTCCCAGTGACTTGGAGAAGAGTGGTGTCATGGAGTAGGCAGAATAAAGTCCCTCTGGAATAGGTTCAGAGGAAGATAGGAGATGTGGAGCAAAGGCAGCCTACATGCAGTCTTCCAAAGATTTTTATTATTAGTATTATTTTTTTTAGAGACAGGGTCTCACTCTGTCACCCAGGCTGGAGTGCAGTTATATAGCTCACTATAATATTGAACTCCTGGGTTCAAGTGCTCCTTCTGCCTTAGCCTCCCAAAGTGCTGGGATTATAGGCATGAGCCACCTTACTCAGCCAAAAAAATTTTTTATAGCTTTATTATTTTTGTTTTTTTTTTTTTCTTTTTCTTTTTCTTTTTTTTTTTGAGACAGAGTCTTGCTTTGTTGCCCAGGATAGAGTGAGTGCTATGGTGTCAGCATAGCTCACAGCAACCTCAAACTCCTGGCTCAAGCAATCCTTCTGCCTCAGCCTCCCAAGTAGCTGGGACTACAGGCATGCGCCACCATGCCCGGCTCATTTTTTCTATATATATATTAGTTGGCCAATTAATTTCTTTCTATTTATAGTAGAGACAGGGTCTCGCTCTTGCTCAGGCTGGTTTCGAACTCCTGACCTCGAGCAATCTGCCTGCCTCAGCCTCCCAGAGTGCTAGGATTACAGGCGTGAGCAACTGCGCTCAGCCTATTTTTGAAGTTTTATTTTTAACTTCTCATTTTTAAAAACTTCAAACTTGAAAAAAGTAGTTTTTAAAATTTTTTTATTTTGATAAATTTAGAAGAATGAAACTGCATCCCTCCCTCTCACCATATATAAAAATTAACTCAATTCACTTCTGAAATGTACCTTAAAAAAAAAAAAAAATTAACTCAAGATGGATGAAAGACTTACATGTAAGACCTGAAACTACAAAAATTCTAGAAGAAAACCTAGGAAAAGCTCTTCCGGACATTGGCCTGGGCAAAGAATTTATGACTAAGACCCCAAAAGCAAATGCAATAAAATAAAAAATAAACAAATAGGATTTAAGCTAAAAGGTTCTGCACAGCAAAATAAATAATCAACAGAGTAAACAAACAACCTACAGATTGGGAGAAAATACTTGTGAACAATGCATCTGAAAAAGTAGTATTGTGAACACCCCTACACCCTTCACCTAGATTGACCAATTGTTAACATGTGCCACATTTGCTTTCCCAGTTTCTCTCTCTATATGTAAGTATAATTATTGCCTATCCACTTGAGAGTAAGTTGAAAACATTTTGATCTTTTACACCTAAATAATTCACTGTATTATCTTCTAAGAACAAGGGCATTCTATTACATAATCATGGTACAATTATTAAATTCAGGAAATTTAACACTGATACAACGCTATTATTAAATAATCAGCACATATTCAAATTTTGCCAATATCCTAACAATGTACTAAGAGCAATAATTTTTTTTTTACAATCCAAGATTCAATCTGGGATTATGCATAGTATTTAATTATCCTGCCTCTTGAACTTCCTTTAATCTGGAACAGTTCCATAGCCTTTCTTTGTATTTCATGACATTGACATATTTGAAAATTATAAAGCAGTCACTTTGTAAAATAATCCTCATTTAAGGTCCCCCAATTGTTTCCCTATGATTAGATTCTGGTATACATTTTAGAAATACACAGAAAAGTAATGATGATCCCAGTTCAAGCACATCAAGAAAAACATGATTATGCTAATATTGGTGATTACACTAACTATGATTACTTGGTTAAGGTAGTATCTGCCAGATTTCTCCACTGTAAAGTTACTGTTTTCCCCTTGTTCACTGATCATTTGAGACTGTATAACAGTTGCCTGAATCAATATTATTATGATAACTGTAAACTCATGGTTTTTCTAACGCTATCGTTCCTTCTACATATGTTTTAATTGGCATTCTACGTGGAAAAGCTTTCCCTTTTTATTTATTTATTATGAACTTGGGGATCCTTATTTTATTCAATGGCTTATTATATAATCTATTACTATCACTCATTTTGATGCTCAAATTTTCTCAGCTTTGGGCATTGGGAGCTCCTTCAGGCTAGTTTCTATATCCTTTTGACACCTCCCATCACTTTTTTGGACATGTCTTTATATTGTGGCACAAGATATTCAAGGCTCATTTCATACTTTCCCTGCTCCAGGTCTGGAATCAGCCATTTAGTACGGGCATTAGTTATGTTCCCTGCTCCTAGGGTGTCATTGCTCCTAGGCCCTTTCAGCAGATAAAAGCTAGGAAATATGCGTATGTGTGTATGCATGTATGTATACATATTTAATCATGAGTTCATATTGATACCACTAACTCCAATCCAATCAAAAGTGAAGACACTGCCTCCTTCGGTGCCAATTTTTATTTTCTTCTCCCATGGCAAAAACCCTAGCTTCCAAAACACCAATGAATTTACTCATTTGCTTAATCCTACAATACACACAAAATAGTTTCAGAATTGTTATACCTCTACCATACAAATAATAGCCCACTACAGAGAGTTCAGGATTTTTTTCTCAGCTTTTTTTTTTTTGAGACAGAGTCTCGCTTTGTTGCCTAGGCATGCGCCACCATGCCCAGCTAATTTTTTTTCTATATATATGAGTATATTAGTTGGCCAATTAATTTCTTTCTATTTATAGTAGAGACGGGGTCTCGTTCTTGCTCAGGCTGGTTTCAAACTCCTGACCGAGCAATCTGCCTGCCTCAGCCTCCCAGAGTGCTAGGTTTACAGGTGTGAGCCACCATGCCCGCCTCTCAGCTCTTTTTAATCTTTAAATTAAGGACATACAGCAAAACTCTTGTGCTCAGAATTTACTTGGATTCATTTTTTTTCTTCAGGGAGTTTACCTTACTCATTGAAATATAGGTGGTTCATTCATTGCTGTTTGTATTCAATTTGGAGTTCCCCTCATCTTGTTAGTTTTATTTCTGAACATATAAAAGATTAACAAGTTTCCAAAACTATACAAAAAGGTATATTCAGAGCAGTGCTATTCCTTCTGCTATTCCAGTTTACTCAGTTCCTACTCAACCCTGTGGTTAACTAATTAGTTTCTGGTTATCTCCCTATGTATTTTTGTTCTGTCAAAAAATTATGCTTTTCTCAAGGTGAAGTAGAGAACGGAGGCAGTCACTGAAGCATAACACTCGATCAAAAAATAATTTTATTTTAAGGTGGGAGATAGAATGTATAATAATGTAAATGATTCCATAATAACTGGCAAATTGAAGATACAGGAGAGAAGGATTAACTGAAGGACAAAATACCAAAATATCTTCTGGTTTAATTTGAGGGCTATCAAAGGGTTCCCATATCCCAAAATAGACTGCCATCCTGTGTGTAACCTTCTGTCTCTAGAGAACCCACATTAAAATGGGATTATTATTTTGGAAAGATAATTAAGCCATCACTACCTATTATTGTCAGTAGGATCAATTCTACCCTAGCAAGAGGGAGGTTTTGAACTTTGAAGAAGACATTTAACCAGGAGACAAGAGGTGAAAGGAGAATGGCTGATGTGAGAATCTGTATGTAACATGGATGGATGGTAACAACCGTGCTGGAAAAACAAACCCATCTTTGGCATGTCTTGGTTATTTTAAACATATGCTAACAAGTAATTGAGGGTCACTCCTCTTGCCCTGCCACTAAGTTAATGTGGCACAGAGGAAAGGATATGAATTCTAGAGACACAGAAGTCTTGCTTTGAATCCCAGTTGAGTTACTTAACAGCTACATGACCACTGGCAAGTTACCTGACATCTCACAGGCAGTTTCCTTACCTGTGGAAGACGATAATGTGTCCTTTGCCAAATTATTGTGCGATATAAATAGAATAATGTACACTGCATTGCAACAGTCCAGAACAGAATAGATGTTTAATAAATAAATCCTATAATAGACATTAAACTAATCAGCAAGGTAAAGAAACTAACACAGCCAGCTGACTTCAATAACATACCTAAGAGAAATCACACCATCTCAAGCAATATTTGGTAAGGGCAGAAAAATGTCCAACACTTAGTTTTAATTCTTAATTTTCAAATTTCCCCAGAGTCTATTTTTAAAGTGTAAAACTATGTGCTAACATACTTAAACATCATTGATTTAAAAGAAACAATTCTACAGGTTAACAAAGACCAATTATTCAGAATAACTTGCATGCAAAAAGATGAACCTAAATGTATCACAATCTAAATTAATCATTAATTTTATAAATGTGTATTCAGAAGGTTGACAATGTTCAATAAAACTATATTTTAAAAGTTTCTATTTCAGTTTCAAATTCATCCAGAAACCAAAAGGCAACATGAAAAATCTTAAAATGATTTTTAACCCGATAGTGACATATACAATTAAGTTTCAGAGCCTAGGATCAGTGGTAAACCCAAAGCCACACTTTGAAGAGAATTAAAATGGGCAATGGCAGAGACTCAAATCATACCATTTTAAATGTTAATAATCCCTCGGCAACTGGAAATGAACTCCCTCTCATCTTAAATAAGCACTGTGAGCTCTACCTCTGTTCTAGAAGATGTACTTAAAGGTCACCATCTCAGTTTTACGACAGTGAGATGGAGTGATAATAAAAGTAGTAATCAACAGTTAATTTCCGAATGCCTTAAGAAACTGCCTGGTAAGGTGCTAATATACACGCCAAGCTATTTTGTTGGTGGCTGAAGAAAAAGATACATCTTCATCCTCTACTGAAAGAGAAAGGGAAGGAGTGGGAGAAGAGGGAGAGATGCAAAATAACAAAGCACTGCTTCTAGAAACAAATGAAAGCCTGGTTTTAAACTTTTGGGAATTCAGCAGTCCCTTACAGAATAGCAATAAATATCAAAGTATCAGGTAATCATTTGTGTTTTGAAGCAGAAAAAGAATGTACCAAATGTGCTCTCTCATGTACCCAACTTACAAATATTCTAAATTCATTACCGCCCCCCCCAAAAAAAAACCGCTGGACATATCATCTTAAAAATAAATTTGACACAAAACCAGCGGACTCATTTTAGCACTCAGTGGAGAACTTTCGTGAGTTTTCCTAGCGCTCTCCGCCCAATAACCCTCCGGGGCAGTCCCGAATCGCCGCTATTTTCGGGGCAAGCTCCAGCTCGCGTTCTGAGCCCCCCGGGAGGAGGCCTCGGGCGTGAGGAGAAACCCGGGGGTCTGGAGGACTGCGGCGGCCGACGTCCCCTCCTTCCCCGGAGCGGCGGTCCGAGCGGCCCAGGAAGTGCCTGACCGCGGCCGCGGGGCCGGTCCCCACGCAGCAGCGGCGGAGTGCGCCCGCCCCGTCCCTCCCGGGCAGCGGCCGACGCCCGGAGTCCCGAGTCCCCGACTCAGGGGACCTCGCCGGCCTCGCGCCGCCACCCGGGCCGCGTTCCGCGGGGGCCGCCCCACGGCGCCTCGCACCCCTGCGGGCAGCTCGAGAGCCCCTTTTGCGGGGCGCACCGACGAGCCGCCGCTCGCGCTCGCCGCCTACCTGGAGGGAGCTCGGGCCCGCGGGAGCCGGGCGCTGCCTGTGTCCGCTGGGCGCTCGGCAGCCCCTCGAGCGCGGAGCCGGCGTGCAGAGCGCGGCGCGGCCGAGACCAGAGCCGCCGGCCACACCCAGCCCCGCACCGCCCAGGGCCAACTCCGCCGCGCGCCGGGCCGGGGCGGGGACGTGGCGCGAGGCGCGAGGCGCGAGGCACGAGGCGCGGGCCCGGCGGGGACGTGCAGGCGGCGCGCGCAGGCCCCGGAGCGCGCGGCCCGGGCGGGGGGCGAAGGGAGCGGGCGCCGCGCGCAGCTTCTGCTTCCTATTTTCTCTCTCGTTTCCTGCTAGAACGAGAAGAAAAACATTAATTCCCGGGCAGTTTCGTTTTCTTGTTGGTGCGGCGCCCGAGCACTCTTGTAAGAAGCGCCCGTCTAAGGGGTGTGCTCAGCTTCCTTCCCGGCCCTGCACGGGCGGTACTTTGCTCTGAGCAGGGAACGAGAAAGGGCTGAGCTAGGAGACCCTGGGGTCCCACTTAGGTTTAACGTTCTGGAATTCTAAATGTCAGAAAGTAAACTGAAGCCCAGAGTCATACAAAATTGCGTGTCGGTCCCCGCTCTACCATCACTAGTTATGTGACCATGTACTGTCTCGGGGCCTAAGTTTGGTCATCGCCAAAATAAGGATAGTGATACCTGCCTCATAAAGGTGCTAAACATATTAAATAAAGTAATGTTTGCACAGAGCCTGCCCCTAAATAAATGATCAATACTTGGAAGTTGTTACTATTGTTCACTGATGAAAGCAGAAGGCCTTCCAGATAACCCTGCCAAGTCGCTCCTCTCTGCATGAGTGAAACACCACATGCATCTCAATCGACTTTTAAAAAACATTTTCTCTGGGTGTTTTATGTTTAAAATGTCATAAAATAAATGCATCTATCCAATTTGCTTCCTCTGAAGTCAGTACCGCCTGGGAGCATTTTTCCTCTCCCCACCCCCATCTTTCTTCTGAGTTAATTCCAGTTTGACAGACTGTTGCTATAGCATTCCTTCTCTGACGTCAAACAATTTAAAGAAACAGCCCTGGGTAACAAAAACTGCAGAGGAGTTCTTTGTGGAGTTTCTGTGCTGGAGAAAGGTTTGAACAATATCACAAGAGAACTCTAACACCCCCGCAGCCTTCCATTTCTTCTTCTTTAGTGCTTCCCACTATCACCTGGAATAAATCTATTAGTACCTTACAAGAGATGATGCCTCGGTAAGCACATCCTGATTGCTACTGTGGAGAAAATGTGACCGTTTTGTTATAAAAGCCAGCCCATGACAAAAATGGAAACAGTCGTGGTATTAGGATGATGAGATTGTGGAAAGTTTTCTCCCTAGATTTTCATTTTCCCTAATGTGAGGGGCTTTTGTTCATTAAGAAGAAAGGGGAGAAATGCCAAATCTTTTGCATATCAAAGTGTCAGGAAAGTTGATTGGGACCCGAGTGTTTTCTTCTGTAACTGTTTTTGTTTTAATGATTAAACCCTGAGCCTTATCATTGTCATTTTTAGGAGGAAGAAAGGGAAATTGTTAGTTAAGGATTGCCTATCATGTACCAGGGTCTTTCTTATACTGTACTTAATACTCACAATGACCTTGCAGTGTGAGTTTTGTCTCCATTTTACAGATAAGCAAACTGAAGCCAGGCAAGATTAAGTAATTTACCTGGAGTCACAGAGGGAGTAGCAGAGTCTTCCAGGGTATCCAATTGGATCAACTCCAAAGCCCACTTTCTTTAGATTCTTTTCTGTCTCGTTCCTGTGTGCTGGCATTTACCAGATATTATAAGGCTTTGGGTTAAGATTATTTGTTGAAAAACAAGTTGCTGGTATTTAGGAAAGTCCAGTGGAAAGCACTGAGATGGTCTATTTTAGAAAAGATTAGGGGAACTATAAATCAACAGCTCCTAAACATAGAATACAAAACCTGAAAAGATGTAACACGAATTTACTGTCTTTTGAAGAGCTAAGAATAAATGACTTCAACCTTCCTGAAAATTTAATGTAGACGGAGAAATTACTAGAAGAATGAAGTCCAAGTGCAAAAAAGGAAAGTTTAATTATTCTCCAAACTAATCCACTTCCAAGAATATTATATTTTTGTTTTGCCACATTTGCTGCATATTTTTCTGAAAAGAACACTTACTTGTTAAAGGGCAAGCCTATACTGCAAATCTGAGAGGAGATGATGAAAAGAATTCCATTACCAGGAACAATTTCCTAAGAGCATAGTAAGGAGTCTAAGTGACCCAGCAATTCATAATTTTTCCAATGATAATTAAATCCATGTAGAAAGAGAGAAAGAGTGGGAAAGAGGGTAGGAGGGAGAGAGAAAGAAAAAGAGAGAGAGAAGCACGCTATTAATATTTTTGATGCCTGCTGGTTTGCGTAGACAATTGCAGTAATGTATCCTGTTTCTCAGAATTAAGCCCAGTGATCTTTTCTTTGGGTGCCATTTGCCATTGACCACTAATTACATTTCTGATTCATTAGGCTCATGGTGGGGTTCCTGCTAGAGAAACTTTGAAGACAAAATCCCTTATCATTTCATCTTTGTATCACCCATGTGTTTAACAGAACTGCCCTGCACTTACTAGATGCTCAGTGAACAAATAAATGAATGAATGCACTTGGCTACTTGTTTTATTCAAATATCACTCATACTTAACCTCCACACACCCTACTCAGAATCACAGGAGGGGAGAAGTGATCATTGTTTTCCTGGGATTTAAGTTACAGTTGCTTATACAGGGTATTTTTGTTCCTCTATGTCAAGTTCAAAGAAGCTCTGTTCTTGGCCCTATGTTGGATGAATCTGAATCCAGTTCTTAGTGAACTAACCTATAATTCACAGTGCCATGGGTTTGTAACCCCAGCTTTTAAATCATACCCTAAAAATGGTCTATTTTTTTCGTAACCCACCTTGCTCCCAAATGATGCCAAGTGCACCATGAAGAATAGAACCATCAAAGTGTACAATATTTCAATACTGCCCTGTATGTGTTGTATGCATTTCAGTCCTGTGGTATTCAGCAGGAGACCAAATTATATACATGCAACACCATAACTAAAGTAACAGGATTTCTTTCAATTACAACAAAATAAGTTCAAAAATATTAAATGGAAATTGTCTAACAGGATCTGCAGCAGAGTTCCCCAAGGATGTGAGAAGCAATTCCTTAGTAGATCCTGTAAGAAGTAAGTTTATTGTGTCATTTCAGACAGACATCCTGGATACAGAGTAGTCGTGTCTAAAGCCTTCTCTCTTGCTCACACTCAATGCATTTCCATATCAAATATTTTTACAGCATGTATTTTGAGCCTCCTTTGAGCTGTATTCCTCTGACGGTCCTGATACAAATCAGTTATAGCTCTTATATCTTTCTACTCAGGTTCTCGTTAGCTATATAGCAATTTGGAATCTATCATCCATATGTATCCCAGTGATCTTAGGAGAGTGCTATACTTAGCTAATGATGTCTGTCACAGGCATGGAAAGGGGAAGTATAAGCATTCAGGCATATATTTGCTGCTCTACGTCCTGTAATTCAAGTCCTTGGAATCTGTCATTGGGAAGGGACATGGCAAAGTGGAAAAAATACTAAACTGCACGTCAGAAGACCGGATTTGGAGGTTTGGCTCTCGTACTAAATATCTGTGTGATCTTGAGCAGATCACAACTCGCCTGCATTCTGTCTTACTCAATTATATAACATGAAGGTGCTGAATTCTAACATGATTCTAGTACTGGTGCCATCACTCAGTACTATGCCCAAGGGATGGCTTCATTAATCAATCTCACACTCCTTCTCTCTAAGTCTCATCCCATCCCAAGAATTCTTCAGAACACCGTGTTCTAGAAAGGGACTCTGATCTGTTTTTATTGATGAGTAAAAATATCAATTAATCTTTCTCCTCTGTAGACACCACCCAAAAACTTAATGGATTAGAACAACAGCGACCATTTTTTGCTCGGGGATATCCAACTTGGACAGTGCCTGGCAGACATGCTCTTCTCTGCTCCATGCAGTGTCAGCTAGAATTGACTTTTTTCAAGATGGCTCTCTCACATGGCTGGCAAGTCGGTGCTTGCTGTTGGTTGGAAGATCACCCAGGTACAGGGTAAAGATCTCAGTTCCTCTTCACGCAGGCCTTTCCATGGGTTCCCTGGAATTCCTCACACTACCCTGGCTGGGTTCTAAGAGCGAGTGTTCCAAGAGAACAGGAGGAAGTGCATACCATTGTAATGACTATCAAGTGACAGGGGCATACACCTCTTGATGGAGGAGCAGCCAGGTGTAGAAGAGCATGTCGGCTGGCACATATTATTGTAGCTATCATTGGAAATACACATATTTGCAACGTGTATTTCAATTGCCACAAGCATATTTGCTAACCCTGGATTAATGATCTATGAGAATCTAACCCAATCTAAGATTCTGTCTTTCCATTGCTTCCTCCCATATGGCATTGACTTTATTTATGCTAGTATGTTCTATCAGTTAGAGATTTCAAACAATGGAAAATATCTTATTTTCTGTACTGATTTATTTTTGTTTTGCTCTCTGTTTTAATTTTTATTTTAGAAATTATACTGTAAAATTGACTTTTTTTCTTTCAGTTTAGCTTTCTATGAGTTTAAACACATGTACAGGTTCATGTAACAACCACTACAATCAGGATACACAACATTTCTACTGCTCCCCCAAAACTCCCTCATACTATTCTTTTATAGTCACTCTCCTCCCTCCCATAACCCCTAGCAATCATTTATTTGTCCTCTATCCCTTTAATTCTTGTTTTTGAGAATTTTATATAAATGGAATCATATAGTATATAACATTTCGAGACTGGCTTTTTTCACTCAACATGACACCTTGGTTCCTTCTTATTGCTGAGTAGTATGTCACAGTATGGAAGTATCACAGTCTGTGTATCCATTTAGCACATGGATACACTGAAGGACAGTTGGGGTGCTTTCCAGTTTAGGCCAATTATGAATAGAGTTGCTATAAATATTCATGTACAGGTTTTTATGTTAACATATGTTTTCATTTCTATAGGGTGGATAACCAGGAGTGGAATTGTTGGGTTATATGGCAACTGTGTGTTTAACCTTATAAGAAACTGCCAAACCACTTTCTAGAGTGGCTAGTAGTACATTTTGCATTCTCACCAGCAACATGTGGAGAGTTCCAGTTGCACTGAGTCCTTGCTAGCAATAGGATTGTCATTTTTTTTTTAAGTTTAGCTATTCAAATAGCTGTGTAGTGGTATCTCGGCATGGTGGTATATCTTTGTATTTTCTTCAGCATCACATACGCATGTTGCCTCCTGCCTTCCCTGCCCTGATCCAGTCCATACATTTTTTTCAGATTTATTTTCCTAAAGCACGGCACTGATTATATCCATTTTTTTGGCTCAAAGAACCTACAATGGTTTCCAATTATTTACTGAATTGAATATACCCGTCTTGCTTTGGCACGCAAGGCCTTACATAATCTGGCTCCAACCTACATTTCCCAGTCCATCTTTTACTACTTTGCTTCATTTTTCACCCCACCTAGTTCTTTGCTCTTCTGCGAGTAGGTTCTTTGTCTTCCCATCTTCATCAGTGCTATTTCCAAGACTGGCTCCTCTTTCCTTCTCAAGAACCAAGAACTTGAGGAAACTGTTCTTGCCCTTCTAAGCCTGCAATGCCACTGTGTGATACCATGCCATCCATCCTAGACACTCATCTCCAGCTCTTAGAGCATGCTCCTGGTCTGGGCAGGTATCCAGCTGAGAAATGAGTCTTTTTTTGCTTTCCAAGTGATTCTATTGGTCCCCCCTCCCTTGGAGAGGGGAGGAGAGTTAAAAGAGTGGGTTGGCCTCTCTTCCAAGAGCACTGTATTCCATTAAAGGCCTTTCCCTTCCCCAAACCCATCCTCCCTTTAACCAGTGTCTGAGCACTAGAAGGCAAAGAGGGAATATGTAGTAAAGATATTATCTTACGCCTGTTTTAGCAGTTCTCTGAGAGATTTTTGAAACTTTTTAAGAATTGAGTTTAATGATATGGTAATTTTTCAAGTGACTTTCCAGTAAAGCATGAAGAGCTCTGATAGCTGTCAACAATATGTCACTTCCCTTCAGTAATGAAAGGTGAGAAAGAATAATTTAATAACATTAATAGTTTTCTGATGGAGACAATTGCTTTGGTCTGATACCAAACCACTTAGCCTGGACTTCAGACTCTACTTAGGAGGTAAGAAAAGATGAAAAGGAGCTTGTGGATTGACTATTACTCTAAACATTTTTATTTGTTGGTAGAAATTCTATTCTTACAACAACCATTAAAGATCCTGCTCTTTAGAACAAAACTCTAAGATTAAGAGAATGATTTTGAGTGCCTCTTCTTGCCCCAAGGAATATTTAAGAGAAAAAGGAGTCAGTAGTTCAGACTTCCTTAGCCATCTTCTCTAAATAGACCAAGATATCCAAATTATGTCTCCAAAAGCTCATTTAATTCTAAGAAAGTGAAGTGAAATTGTTAATGATAGCAAATTCAGTTCAGATCAAGCGTATGATGTATTAAAGTTACATTCTATATAGCTTTCCTCTTGTATAATTGGGTCCATTTTATAACACCTAGAGCATAATATTAATACATTATTTTATTTATTTATTTATTTATTTTTTAATTTTTTTTTTTTGAGACAGAGTCTTGCTTTGTTGCCCAGGCTAGAGTGAGTGCCGTGGCGTCAGCCTAGCTCACAGCAACCTCACACTCCTGGGCTCAAGCAATCCTCCTGCCTCAGCCTCCCGAGTAGCTGGGACTACAGGCATGCGCCACCATGCCCGGCTAGTTTTTTTTTTTTTCTATATATATTAGTTGGCCAATTAATTTCTTTCTATTTATAGTAGAGACGGGGTCTCACTCTTGCTCAGGCTGGTTTTGAACTCCTGACCTCGAGCAATCCGCCCGCCTCGGCCTCCCAGAGAGCTAGGATTACAGGCGTGAGCCACCGCGCCCGGCCTTAATACATTATTTTGTATGTGATCTAGAGGTTTACAATTGCATGATTATTTGATGCCAAAATCTCACTCCTGGGAGACTCACTTATGTCTTGTGACACTATATCCACAGTCTTAGCACGGCACCTGCACATAGTAGGCACCCATCAATTTTGTTCAATGAATGAATGAGTGTATGAATGTAGATCTCTAAAGGAAGGTCTCTGAGAACTCCATTCATTCATTTATTTGTATTTAATGTGTTGTTAGATAAAATGATATCCTTATAGCTATTTAGGAATAAATGGAATCAGGCTAACAAAATGCTCGATTCAATACTAATGCTTCTAGGAGCGGAATCTTCTCTGGTAGGTGAGGTCGTCAAGCTGGGGTGGAAGTAGGACATAAGTTCTAAAATTTGAGATAATTGTTATGCTTTTCCTTTACTCTGAGATAACATTTGAGCACTGAGCTACTTTTACAGTTTTGTTTTTCCTTCTGTTGTAATTTTAGTTCTTAATGTTATATGGGGAGGGGCCGGGAGTCTCTAACACTTCACCATCAAAATGACAGCAACTAATAAGGGCTTCTGTAGCAATTCATTTTCCTCAGGGACCAGGAATGGGAGAAAACTACTGGGCAGATGCCAGCTTCTGTTCTCATAGTGTGTGCCGAGTACACTAATGGGTGTGATATAGTCACCTGTTTTTAAGTGCTCTTTGGGAAAGCCCAGCCCTTTGACTTTGAACCCCAGTATTGGCAGGGTAATGATGGTTTAAACAAGAACTGCTTTTCTCTTCTTTAAAATGCCTTTGGGGGAAAAATTAACAGCCAGGGCTAAATACAGTCATCCCTTGGCATATAGATTCCAGGACCCCTGCAGCTTCCCAAATCCAAGGATGTTCAAGTCCTGAAATAACATGGTATAATATTAACATTTGCACATAACCTACGCACATCATCCCATATACTTTAAATCATCCCCAGATTACCTATAATACCTAATACAATGTAAGTGCTATGTAAATAGCTGTTATACTATATATTTTAAAATTTGGATTTTTATTATTGTATTGCTATTTTTTATTATTTTTTTCAAACATTTTCTATCCATGATTGGTTGACTTAGAATATGCCAAACCCAAGGATACAGAGTGCCAATTTTATTTGTATCTGAAAATAAACATCTAAAATGCTCTAGGAACAGGACAGAATAAAGACTTTTTTAAAAATAGAAACAGGCTGCTTTTAAAAAATTTCCTACTTTAGTATTTCCCCTTTGACATCATATACATTTAAAATACACTTATGGAGCATTTAGGAGACAGCACTTCATGTTACTTACCTCATTTACCATCTACAACAGATGTTTAAAGAGATATTATTATTCCCCTTGTGCAAAGGAGCAGATTTAGGCTCAGAGAATTGAGCATCTTGCTTAGATCCTGAGGAAGTGCCAGGGGTGGGCAATGTCAGGTCCCCATCCTCCTGACCCCACCAACCCCTCATCTTCAACAGCCCTCCAAGCTACACCAGTTACTACACAACCTTAGGAAAACAATGTGCTTGCTATGCAAATGAAGCTTCAAAAACCTTCAGCAACACTGCAGCCCTGAAACTCTCCTATATCGAATCAAGCATCTGATAAACTGTGGAGCTGACATAAGAGCCAAAGCTTTCTGACCTGATGCTTGGATTGTTCCTGCCCCTGCTCACAGGAGCCCACCCTGCAACAGCTACACAACTGCTTTCACTTACTTAGGTTTCATTTTGAATATGGTATTTCCTTCTAACAAATCAGGGCAGATTCTCTGGTTAATGAATATCTCCAAAGCGTTTCCATCTCTCCAGTTGAATCTCATAAATAAAAGTGGGTGGAGAATTTAGTCACCCCATCCTCACCCAACTTGCCCCAACACTTACCCAAATCCCAGAGACTTCACAAATTCTTTCAAACTGAAAACATCAATTTCTCTGCTACTTTTCCTCCCCCTTCCCTTATCAGGATTAGCTACTTATTGCTCTTCCTGTTTTGCTTTAACTGAAATGAACTTGAGTTCTTATGCCTTCTGTCGGATGGATTTCTTAGCTTAAAAGCTTTGAATCAGAATGACATTAATTCTACTTTTTCTGCAATGTGACATTATTGCTTGTTACAGATATTCGCACGCTCCCTCTTACTTTCTGAGAAGTTCATGGACTTTCTTATTGCAAATGAGTCAGTGTTCTGGAATTTGTATTTTCTCAAGTAACAAGCAGATTCTCTCAGTTTTAAAAATATCACTTTTGCAAAGAAAATTCTAGTTTATCAATTTTTATAAAATCTGATTTATTTATGATCAAAACCAGAATTCAATTAATGAGTATTCACATTATTAGCATTGCATAAAGATAAGTGTATTTTCTATAGATTTTGACCCTGGAGCAGCTGCATAAGTCTCTGTAAGAAGGTTCCTCTTTGGTGACAGTGAGTCAGATATGTATTAATTCAGAAATGAATTTAAGAAGAAAAAAAATCTTGTCATCTGATGAGTAACTGTTTCATCTTGGTTTATTTGATAAAACAGCAGCTCTAAAAATAAAACTTACTGTAGATTTGTTCTTTTTTCTTTTATTTTAAAAACCAAACTCTTAACTTTGCCTTTTTGCATATCTATTACAGATAACATATAATTTTTAAAAATGACTTCAAAATTAGTATTTGGAATGAATTAATTTGATTGGGGAGATAGTAAACTAGTTGTTTGGGTCCTCATAAGCACCAAAATGTAAATTTCAAAGAAGTTTAAATTCCCATGAAATCAGACCTAGCTTTTTAAAGTTGTCACATTGACAATGATTGTCTAATAAATCTATCCTTTCTAGACCAACTAAAAACAGATTTTTTTCCTGCCTCAACCTTCAATTACCATGGCATTTTGTACATTTCAATGACTTGTATTAAATTCTGCCTTTTATTAAAGTTTGTGTGTAAATGTGTAAAAAGTGATTGTATAATAAATTGTATAATAAGAGTCTTGAAGATATAAAGGGGGTCTGATGGATCTTTGTATCTCTCATGGCACCCAACAGAGCTTTCTGGTTTTTCCCTGCCCTAATCCATCCGATATACTATTGTCAAATTTATTTTCCTAAAATTCAGCCCTGATTAAGTCACTTTTTGGCTAAGAGCCTGCACCAGTTTCTAGTTGTTTACTGAACTATAAGTCCCTGACTCACCTGGCATGCGTAGCCTTCTATAATTTGGCCACGAGTCCTTTCTAGGCTTATCTCTATGGTATTTCCTTTGAAACTTGGCTCTTCCTAATTCTGAGAAGAGGTCCTGGGATTCCCCATTTTTCTTCTGCTATTCCAATAAACCACAGTGTCTCATACCTACCTCAATCCAAGTCCACAAAGCCATTCTGATCCTCCCACTAAGCCCATCTCTCCTTGTTTCTGATCATTGCAGCACTTGCTTTATACTACTCTTGTGTACTTATGTCACTGCCGCCCACTTTGGCTTGAGTTATCATATCTGTGTACTTGTTTTATTTCTTAGATTTGAGAATAAGCATGGCACACTTGAAAGATCATGAGCTGTGAGGTTGGAAAAATTTAAGTTCATATCTTGCACCTGTCACTTACAAACTATGTGACTTTGCACAAGTAGCCTACCTTTCCGAACTTCTTTTGTTTCCATCTGTAAAAAAATTATTGGTTCATTTCCTGTCTCTCTCCTGTTTTGAGTTATCACAAAATCATTGTAAGTAAATAGATTCTTTCCACCCAACTCAACCACATCTATAAATACAGAAAAAGTGATGAAGATGAAGGGAGTAAAGATGGGCTAATGAGGCCGGGCGCTGTGGCTCACGCCTGTAATCCTAGCTCTTGGGAGGCCGAGGCGGGTGGATTGCTCAAGGTCAGGAGTTCAAAACCAGCCTGAGCAAGAGCGAGACCCCGTCTCTACTATAAATAGAAAGAAATTAATTGGCCAACTGATATATATATAAAAAATTAGCCGGGCATGGTGGCGCATGCCTGTAGTCCCAGCTACTCGGGAGGCTGAGGCAGGAGGATCGCTTGAGCCCAGGAGTTTGAGGTTGCTGTGAGCTAGGCTGATGCCACGGCACTCACTCTAGCCTGGACAACAAAGTGAGACTCTGTCTCAAAAAAAAAAAAAAAAAAAGATGGGCTAATGAATAAAAAAAAGATAGAAAGCTTGAACTGAAAGTCTAGGAAGGTTTAAAGAAAAATAATGTATGTTAAATATATTTAGCTTAGGGGAAAAAAAAGAGCAGAAGAATAGTTTTATTTTGTTTTCAATTTCTTGAAGTGATTTTCAGAAATCATTGTACAGACAGTGAATGTCTGTACATTCACTGAGTCGGGGAGGGATATCTGTAGTCACTCAAAACAACAATGCCCCTGAGAATCAATAAGTCAACTCTGAGGAATCTGTCCTTCCTCTATTATGTCTTTCATAAACGACATTGGAAAGACAGTGCCACTGAGTATATGTTGGATACACATATATCTGTCTTCTCTCCCCAAACAGTAGAAATATCTCATATCGTTTGAGAAAAACTGTCAAATAAATTTGCCATTGCTTCTGCAGGAGAGGAAAATAATTAATGTATACATTAATAATAATAGTAAAGATAACAACCCTAGATGTTTCTCAAGTGTTTATTATGAGCCAGGCACCCTGCCAAGTTTTTAGGAATATTATCTCATGTGATCTCAACAGCCCTATAAGGTAGGCTTTATGTTATCCATGTTACAGGCGAATAAACTCCGGAGGTTAAGAGATCAAGAACACTAAGATTTTACCCAAATGTTGGGCCCTAAAATCTGTGATCTTTCTACTCCATCATACTGCCTCTCAGCGAGGCAGTACTATATTACAAAATAAGGAGGACCTGCATCCAGCTGACAGGGAAGATGTAGATTTCCATAAGCAAAATTTCTGGAGAATCAGGCAGCCCTTCCTGGGGCTAATGCTCACTACCTTAATGGTTATTTTTAGCCCTTCGTGGAGTCTATCAAATTATCGTCACCTCAAACTGTTGTCTTGCATAATAGTTGAATAACTTTGCTACTTGAAGAGTAGTCCATGAAGCTTGTTAGAAAAACAGACTCACAGCTTCTACCCAATACTGTATTATATACTTGAAATTTGCTAAGAGAACAGATCTTCGATGTTCTCACCAAAGAAAAGAGGGGGAACTGTGTGAGATGATGGATGTGTTAATTAACTAGAGCACATTATTGAGTGAAAAAATAAGGTGCAGAGTAAGTTCAGTACACAAATGTTAATCACACAATAAAAAAAATCAATAATCAAAAAAGTAAAAATTCTCCCAGGAAACACTTACATACATGAATGTTTACAAAGCACTGATGAATAGGGTCCTTTCCTCAAAGACTCTAAGATCCTGAACTTTAGGAAATCATTCTTTTCTCTCTCTTTCTATCCCAGTCTGAGTCATTTGGGTTTCTCTAGTGTCCAGTAATGATTTGAGCTAATACAGTTTTGGAAAATGCAAAAACATACTAATGTTAATATGGTTGCAAGAAAGTTCTGAAAGTGACGGAATCTTTTCTGCCTTCACTATACTCAGGCCCAGGAATGGCAGCCTATACAGTCAATGCACTGCATAACAACATTTCTGGCAACTACAGACTATATATAAAACAGTGATGCTATATGATTATAATAGTGCTAAAAATTTTTTTATCATCTAGTGATGTTATAACATTGTAGTTAATGCATTACTCACATGCCTGTGCTGATTCTGGTGTCAACAAACTTACTGTGCTATCAATCATATAAAAGTATAGCACATGCAATTATACATGGTATCTAATACTTGATAATGATAATGAATGACTGTTACTAGTTTCTGTACTTACTATACTATACTTTTTACTCTTATTTTAGAATGTATTCCTACTACTTATAAAATGAAAAAGTAAGCTGTAAAACAGCCTCAGGCAGGTAAGTCCCTCATGAGCTATACTAGAAGAAGGGGTTGCTATCATAGGAGATGACAGCTCTATGCATGATATTGCCCCTGAAGAACTTCCAGTGGAAAAAGATAAGTAGGAGGAAGACAGTGATATTGATGATCCTGACCCTGTGTAGGACTAGGCTAGTGTGTGTCTTTGTGTCTGAGTTTTTATTTATTTTTATTTTTTGATACAGAGTCTCACTCTGTTGCTAGAGTGGCATGGCATCAGCCTATACTCACAGCAACCTCAAACTCCTGGGCTCAAATGATTCTCCTGTCTCAGCCTCCCGAGTAGCTGAGTCTACAGGCATGTGCCACCATGCCTGGCTAATTTTTTTTTCATGTATATATTTTTTAGTTGTCCAGCTAATTTCTTCCTATTTTTTTAGTAAAGACGGGGGTCTCGCATTTGCTCAGACTGATCTTGAACTCCTGAGCCCAAACGATCCACCTGCCTCGGTCTCCCAGAGTGCTAGGACTACAGGTGTGAGCCACCACTCCCAGCCTGTGTCTTCATTTGTTTTTTTAAAAAAAAAAAAACAAAAAAAAAAACTCAAGATTTAAAAAAAAGTAAAAATGGAAAAAAGCTTAGAGGATAAGGATAAAAAGAAAGAAAATATTTTTGTACAGCTGTATTTGTTTATATTTTAAACTAAGTGTTATTACAAACGAGTCAAGAAGCTAAAAAAATTTAAGAGTTTATAAAATAAAAAGTTATAGTAAGCTAATTTATTGTTGAAGAAAGAAAAATAATTTTAAAATAAATTTAGTGTAGCCTAGGTATACAGTGTTTATAAAGTCCACAGTAGTGTGTAATAATGTCCTAGGCTTTCACATTCACTCACCACTCACTCACTGACTCACCCAGAGCAACTTCCAGTTTTGCAAGCTCTGTTCGTGGTTAAGTGTCTTATACAGGTATACCATTTTTTATATTTTATACTGTACTTTTTACTGTACCTTTTCTATGTTTATATATACAAATACTTACCAATATGTTACAATTGCCTACAGTATTCCGTACACTAACATGCTGTACCATATAGCCTGGGTATATAGTAGGCTGTACCATCTAGGTTTGTGTTTGTACATCCTGTGATGTTCACACAACAAAATCGCCTGAGGACATATTTCTCAGAGCATATCCCTGTCATTAAGCAATGCACGACTGTAATTAGGAGTTCTTTTCTAGTCACCTATAGCTGACTTTTGGGAGTAAGTTAGTATTAGTGTCATATAAAAGAACTGTGGGATGCACAGGTGAAATTAGACTTTGAGAAGGCACAAGGGAGAGATCATTGCTAGCAGAATTTTAAATTCAGGTGGATATTTGGTTAGTATAGCCTTTCTGCAGGACAAATTGGCAATATGTATTGAGCATTAAAGCTCTTTTATTTAGTGGTACTGTTCTAAGGATTTATCCTAAATAAATATGCATACAAATATTAATGAATTAAACATTTTTATGTGCCATTATTCATATTACTGAAAATTTATAAACACAATGATGAAATAATTAACTAGATTATGATGTAGCCACATGATGGAATCATATGCAGCCATTAAAATCTTATTTTTAATTTGGGAAAAGCTCACAATATGCTAAATGTATAAGTAAACTCACCAGATAAAAATGGAGTATGTACACTCCAAAAGGAAATAAAGAAAAAAAGTTAAAATTGGAGTATGACCCCAATTTTATACCAAAATATTATACATAGAAAAAGCCTGAAAAGATATACCAAAATATCAACAGAAGTTATTGCTCAATTTTAAATTATGGGAAAATTTAATTGATTAATTTATAATTGTCAATATTCCCCAAATTTTCTATAATGAACATATGTATTATTTATATCATTAAGGAAAACATTTAAATTATGCCAAAATACATAGTTGGTACTCCTTGATTACTGCTTCTGATTTCAAGTCTTGAACTGGAAAAGAGAGTATAATTATGATTGAACATTCTATCACTTTTTCTACTCATGCCACTGATTTGGAAGAAGGGACCCTCCATGGACACCAAATAACAAAAGTCTGACCATAGACATCTGTTCCCTTCTTCTTAGGCTAAATTCTAGAAAACAACAGTAATTCTTTTCAAGGTCAAAAGTCCATGTCCTATACTGAAGGAACTTAAAAAAAAAAGCTTTATTTTGGAATAATTATAGATTCACAGGAAGTTGTTGCAATGTTAATATAGAAAGGTCTTCTGTACCTATCACCTAATTTCCTCCTGAAGCAACTTTTAAATATGAATTATTTCATGAATTTAATTCCTTTATTCTTATAGTATGAGATTAGTGCTGAGAAGCAGTGTCAGTTTTAAAGGCAAATCCACAGTCCCTTCTGTTTTTCTATTTTGAAAACACGGAAATAACTTTTTTCTAACTTCCCATAGTTTACCCTGAGTCACAGGGGTTTGAAATCCCAGCTTGTTATGCTGTGTGAGTTCTACTGTCGCATCAACGTGTAAATATAACCACTTACATAACCACTTGCAGTTTCGGTTTAAGAGTGCATTTGTGCTGCACTTTTCCCATTATATGGAACTTCCCAGTAGTGGCAATTACTCTTTTTTGGCTTAGATGATATAAGGGGTGAGGAGAAAAAAGGTAGAAAAGACCATTTTGATTGATATAAACTAAGGCTTCTTTCTTGTCATTTTTGATTTATTGAGGCTTTGTCAACTTCCAACATTGAGGATTGAAAAATAATACTCAAAACAACAACAGCAAAATATAGGATTTAAAAATATAAAACCTGCTACATCTTTTTTTTTTTTTTGAGACAGAGTCTCACTTTGTTGCCCAGGCTAGAGTGAGTGCCGTGGCATCAGCCTAGCTCACAGCAACCTCAATCTCCTAGACTCAAGCTATCCTCCTGCCTCAGCCTCCCGAGTAGCTGGGACTACGGGCATGCACCACCATGCCCGGCTAATTTTTTTCTATATATATTAGTTGGCCAACTAATTTATTTCTATTTATAGTAGAGACAGGGATCTCACTCTTGCTCAGGCTGGTTTCGAACTCTTGACCTCAAGCAATCCGCCTGCCTCGGCCTCCCAGAGTGCTAGGATTACAGGCGTGAGCCACCACGCCCAGCCGCCATCCTTTCTTAAATATTATTTCCTTGATTCTTTGAAACCTGCTACATCTCTTGCCAAGCTGCTAAAGTTAAAAGCACCTGAGCACAGAGGCGGTAGGAGTCTATGGTTATAATGTGTCATACGCTGGAGTCACATTGCCCAGATTTAAGTCGTGGCTGTCTTAGTCTGTTTTATGTTGCCAAGGGTTGTGCCAAAATGTAGGGAGACTTGAGGTGGCTCTGGGCAGCAAGCTCATGAAGGGTGCCCTGGGCTTATACCCCCAAAATTTCTGCCCTCCTGCCCTCTGCTCTGAGCCTGTCACTCTCCCATTGTCCTGATGATCACTTCTATCTGCATAAATCTCCTTAGCAAATGGTCACTTGGCCAAACCCTTGGTTTGCTCTCCTGAACACATTTTAAAGTTCTTTACAAGGGCAGGTTGAAAATTTTCAAAATCTTTTAGTTTAGCTTTTTTAAAAAAATTATTCTCTTTTAAGTCATTGTTTTCCTCTTGCATCTTACTATGTGTATTTAAAAGTAGCCACACAGCTCCTTCAGTATTTTGCTTAGAAATTTCTTCTACCAGATATCCTAGTTCATCAATCTTAAATTCGGCCTTACATAAAGCCCTTGGACATGGACAAAATTCCACCAATTTCTTTGAAACTGTATAACAAAAAATGGCCTTTACTCTAGTTTCCAATACCTCATTCCTCAGTTTCATCTGATACCTCAACAGAATGGCCTTTACTGTCCGTATTTCTACCAACATTCTGATCACCATCACTTAAGTAATTCCTAAGAAGATTTACGTTCTCCCTATTTCTGGGATCTTATTCTGAGCCTTCATTAGAATTGCTCTTAAAACTCCATTTATAGCAATGTAGGCTTTTTCTAGCCAGCTCCTCCAAATTCTTACAACCTTTACCCATTACCCAGTTCCAAAGACACTTCCACATTTTCAGGTATTTGTTATAACAACAGCCCCACTCTCAGTACCTATTTTTTGTCTTAATCTGCTTTGTGTTGTTAGAATACCACAGACTGGGCAATTTATAAGGGAAAGAAATGTAAGAAAACAGCATGTTGCATTGCAAGAGTGATGCCATCTTGAAGTGAAACCACCATGATGATTGATGTGTTCCCATAGTGTAATGGGGGGACCAACCTAAACCAATTAACCATTACTTAAGTTGTTACCGATGGAGCAGGGACAAATTGCAAGTCATTTTCACCGGTACATTTAAAGCCCCCAACTATGGAGAGGTACCAATTTTGGCAAGTGCCACTGCAACACAATACTTGGAGAACCTGAACTTTTCAACTCTTGGGGAGCAGAAATTTACTGTTGGCCACTGCCGGGTCTGTCTGGTATTTCAAAGGAATATTGGGTGCTGCAAATAGGAACTGAAGGGGTAAACTATTAAACCCATTAAATCCTGTGATTGGTTGGTGTTTTCCTGTCATTATAAGAGAATAAATACAGGGGGAATGTCAAAATACTTGTACGATTTTAAAATTTCGCAATTAAACGTGAGCTGGTTTCCCACACACACACACACACACACACACACACACACACACAAATTGCAAGTCATGTAGCCCAGCATGCACAAGGGGGAAAAGCTTTAACTTCGTAATTGTTAATACCACCAGCCTGGCAGAGTGGCTGCATTGGTAGCACCTGGAACTAGTTAGCAATGCCATAAAAACTTGACCCACGCCAGCTCAGAGAGAGAGATTTGCACCTTGCCTCTGTCTGACTGGTAATAAAGCTTTCTCTTTTCTCAAAACCTGGTGTCACGGTATTGGCTTCTATGCACAGCAAGAAGCAAGCCCATTGCTTGGCAACAGTAGCATAGATAACCCTCACAAAGATGTTTATCTAACCTCCCCAGTGGTCATGAGTTTCTCAAGAAAGTCTGAGGTGTGACCAGCTGCATATGTTTTACTAAAAAAGCTTGCTATATAAAGGATACTTTCTGGAGGCCATGTGTGGGATTTACCATCTCAAGGCTGGCTGAGACGTGGCTTCTGTTTATAAGTCCCTACTAAATGTTTCTTTCTATGAAACTGGATTTGTCAGCATTTTTCTTTGGCCTCTCAGCTTCCTTAGCCTTTAGGGCTAGGTTTGCATATACCTGTTTACCACAGAACAGGAAACTTATCTCGTGTTCTGGAGAATGGGAAGTCCAAGGTCAAGGTGCCCTCATCTGGTCAGGTCATTTGTGCTGCAATATCCCATGGCAGAACACAGAAGGTCAAGTGAGGGAGACAGCAAGAGACAGAGAGGGCCAACTCACTTTTATAACAGCCTACTCTCATGTTAACAAAGCCACTCCCTCAATAATTACATTAAGGCATTCGTGAGGACTAAGCCCTCATGGCTAATCACTGCTTAATGGTCCCACCTTTTAATAGCATCACAATAACAATTAGATTTCGACAGAAGTTTTGAAGGGGACATTCAAACCATAGCAATGGCTCTGCTGCTTATGAGCTATGTAGCCCTGAACAGCTTCCTATTACTAAATTTCTTCATCTGCCTGATCCACAGTAAGCACTTAGGAAATATTAGTTATCATTTCTATTGCAGAAATTATAAATAGTTAATGCACATCCCTTGAGATTTCTAACCATCTTACTTATGTTATTCAAGAAATCTTTAAAACCAGTATAAAGTTGTATATGTACCATGATAATATTGATTTATAAGACACCAAGGCACACCTCTAACAAGTGATTTTGTACAATCTCTTATGTCCACTTGTTTTTAAATGGTTGGAATTCTCTTTTCCTTACACATTTTCCCAGAAACTGACCAAATTTCCTGTCTGCCACTGAAATCTACTTTTCTCCATACTTGTGTTTGTCTCCTGAGGCTATTCAGACAATTTAACATTTTTATGTTCACTTCACGTAGAAGTTAAAAACTATTAGGGAGAAAATCAGATGAGATTATTGACCAGAGGCCTCCACTTATATCCGATCAAGAGTCCAGAACAGGGATAATTTGGTTTTGTCTGTATGGTGGAAGGAGTGTCTTAATCACAAAACAAAAAACCCAACCAACTAAACAAACAAACAAAAAACCCCATTGTCATTTTGCCAAGCTAATAGGGGAACATTTTCCTAATTCACACAAAGGCATCCTATGAGCCAATTGACTAGCTGAACTAAAAGTAGAACCATTTAAGTATAAAATGTATAATAGCACATATTTTAAAAAATACTCAAAAGATAGCTATGATCTCTTCTTAAATAGCAAATATCTGAATTGTTACAATTTCCAAATATTCTTAAGTCCTCTAGAATCTATTATAAATATTATATATTCTAGGTAATAGAATTACAGAATTTTAAAAACATAAGGAATCTTAAGGATTGTGTAGACCAACTGCTGTGGTTTGAATGTGTCTCCTGAAAGTTCATGTGCTTGAAACCTAATCCCTCTGCCCTCGTGAGTGGATTAATGCATTAATGAGAGCTCTGCTCTCATGCACGGATTAAGATCACTATCATGGGATTGAGTTTGTTATCATGGGAGTGGCTCTGTTATAGGGGAGCCCTCTGGCTCGCTTGCTCTTGCCCCTGCATCATGTGATGCCCTCCCTGCGTTACGACACAGCAAGAAGGCCCTCACCAGACACCAGTGCCATCCTCTTAGACTTCCCAGCCTCCCAAACCATGAGCTAAATAAAACTGTTTTCTTTATAAATTATCTAGTCTGTGGTATTCTGTTACCACAACTGAAAACAGACTAAGACAGAAACCCTTTGTTGTACAAAGGAATGGTGTCCCTCAGTAGAAGTGACTTGCTAAAGGGTTTGGATAGCATGATATACATCTGGTAGCTGAATCCAGATGTTTTGCCCCCACCCCCCTGTAATAAGAGCAGTAACAACTAATAGGTGCATAGCTCTGAACACTTTTTCTTTTTCTTTTTTTTTTTTTTTTTTGAGACAGAGTCTCGCTTTGTCGCCCAGGCTAGAGTGAGTGCCATGGCGTCAGCCTAGCTCACAGCAACCTCAAACTCCTGGGCTCAAGCAATCCTCCTGCCTCAGCCTCCCAAGTGGCTGGGACTACAGGCATGCGCCACCATGCCCGGCTAATTTTTTTGTATATATATCTTATTTGGCCAATTAATTTGTTTCTATTTTTAGTAGAGACGGGGTCTCGCTCTTGCGAGAGCTGGTTTCGAACTCCTGACCTGGAGCAATCCGCCCGCCTCGGCCTCCCAGAGTGCTAGGATTACAGGCGTGAGCCACCGCGCCCAGCCTGAACACTTTTTCATATGCTGTCTCTCTTTAACCCTCACCGTACCTCTCTTTCTCCGAGTCATAAGCCAGCCTCTGTCATTCCCAAAGTCCTTGGTTCCTCTAGGAGGAGCCGGGAAAACAGTCTGTCTCCTGCACAGGTCTTGGCTCATAGCATGCACATCCCCATCCACTCCTTGATACTGTCATCAGGTACAGAGGGTTTTGCGTGTTTCTTGCTCAAGTCTACACTGATAAGATAGTGTATTACATAAATAAGCAAAATTAATTATTATATAAAAACATTCATTAATGAAGTGACTGCTCAAAATCCCACACATTTAACACTGGCCTTTCCTTGTCCATGACATCCATATCTTGATCAATCAGTCTTGACCTCATTTTCAGATACAGTACATATCTGCCAGAATAATGGGGACACAACGCAAACCGATTTCAAACTAAAGGTGTAAATCTTGCTAAAGATGTCAGAATTCCATGAGTTCTGTGGATGTAAAATTAGTCCTGAGAAATAATAAATCTTACTTTCCTCTCCCCCTCATTTTTCAAGGACAACCAAAGTCATTGATAATGAGGCTCTGCCAAAGACAAACCTCTTAATTAAAGAAAAGAAAGATGAGAATCATAAAATGGCATCTTTAAAAATAATAGTTTAATTAATAAATTGATGAACCATATTTTTGACCATTCTACAAGTATCAAATATATTTTGCTCAATCAATTGCTTTAAAACAAAGCCAATTTGATTCATTCCAAAACTTAGTGCATGGTTTCAACTACAACCTAAATTTTGCACAATATAAGATGAATTTATTTTTGTAATTTGCTTCTTTTTAAAAATTTCCTCATGCCACATTGTCTAAGGTGTAATTTGGTTCTTTGAAAGATTAAGTTTACTCATCAATTACTATGAAATTATGGTCCCCTATTTAAGCAACCTTTTTGTAACACCATCAATCCTCAGAGGGGAAACTACACACAGATATGAGCAAAGATCGGAAGACTAGAAGACATAAAGTACTTAGAGCAAAATGTTAGTGTAAGTTACCTCCTGAGTGGTGGTGTGGCAAGTGATTGTTATTTTCAGTTGTGAATTTTTCTAAATTTTTCAAAGTTTTCTAAAAATGAGCACATTCTGCTTTTGAAATTGAAAAATATTTGCTTTTAAAAAGATGGAATTCTTCTTCCTTTCCATCTCCTCATAATTCCATGCCCATTCCATGCCTATGGGCATTGAGGCTGTAGTCCCTCTCTCTTCACTAAGACACTGTTTATTCCCATGTTTTCCAAGGTAGAACTATCTCTACTGCCCATCATCACAGTGCAGTTAATCTTCATTTTTGTAATTCAAAATTAAAATAATTTATATTTCTGAATAATTTTCATGTTATTCTAAGGCTTTTACACGTTTTTGAGGCAAGTGAGGTGGCATGGGTGACATCTGACAGGTACAAAACTCTTATTTTTAATGACATTTCTGGTCTCAAGATAGAAAGTTAGTCTTGAGAAATATGGTGTCTTACCTTTCTCCCCCTAGAAGATAGTAGGCCCCCTTATGATTTCTATCTTTCATCATGTTGGATATACAAAGTCCTTGGCCTGAAGCCCTGAAGAAATAATGTTAGTCCAGTTGTCTATTAAGGCCACCCAGATTTAGGATAAAAAAAACCATGATGCCCACATATATAAGAAGTCATAGTCACTTTGTTCTGCCTGCAGGAGAACAATGGCTCATTCTTTTTCTATCCAAAGGACAATTTAATGTTTTCCTTTATTTATTTATTTCTTTTATTTGTCTATTTTCCTGTGTATGCCCTACCACCTTCCACAAATAAGCAAAGGGTGTCCTATTAAAGGAAAAATTTTGTAAAATTTTTATAACGAATATTTTGTAAATAAAGTACATTTAGCTACAATTTCCCATTTTCCCTATATATGGCGACTTTTGGGACACCCTGCAGAATATTTTTCCCTTCTAATTCTAGAATTGTATAGCTGACAACAAAAGACATGTATAAAAGAGTAAAATAGAAATAGCAGTTAAAAATTCAGGACAAAGGCTGGGTTCGGTAGCTCTTGCCTATAATCCTAGCATTTTGAAAGGCCAAGGTGGGAGGATTGCTTGAGCCCAGGAGTTTGAGACCAGCCTGGTTAATAGTGAGACTCTATCACTACAAAAAATTTTTTTAAATTAGCTGAGTGTAATGGTGTGTACTTGTAGTCCCAGCTACTTGGAAGGCTGAAGCAGGAGGATAGCTTGAGCCCAGGAGTTGGAGGCTGTAGGAGTTGAAACTATAATTGCACCACCACACAGAGTGAGACCCTGTCTCAAAAAAATCACAAACCAACCAAACAAAAAAAACTCAGGACTGAGAAAATTATAAGTAAAAATAGATATAAATTTGTAATTGAATTATATATACTATTTTATAAATAAATTCATATTAGTCAGTTTATAAGTAAGTAGTATCAATTATAAATAAAATTAAGAAGGGGGAAAGGTCCACAAAGGCACAGCTCTTCAAAAACTATATAATGTAGTTGTATTTGACGCAGCAATTATTGAAACTGCAAATGGCAGAAAATCTGTGACAAATGGGCAGTTGTTTCTCTTGATTCTAAATATAACTTCTATTAAGACTGCAAAAAAGTGTTACTTTTTTAAACCAGATAATTATTTAAATAATCTTTTGCTACTTTCTTAGATTATATATTAATAGATGGTTTATTCTTATTTTGATTTTAAGAGGGTTTTTTCTTTTCTGATACAGTCCTAGCAAAAATTAGGGTTAGAAATATTAATTAATTAAAGTCAAAATATTTAACAAATTTTATTACAATCAATACAGTTTAAATAATTTTGAATTATCCTTCACCCATTCCTTCTTGAAGCTGACTAGTCTCTTAAAATTGCAGAATTTAGAGACTAATAAAAGGATGTTAGAACTTCTCCAGTTCGACCTCCTCATTTAGTATTATAGTTATGGGCATATTTTCTCAGTGTCTTAGTCTCTGAAAATGTATAAAGTACAATTTTCAAATAGTAAAAAAACATGACTCTCAGACAAATATAAAAAGAGCATATGTCAAAGAGTTTGCTCGATTAGTGATGGAACCAGTAGGATTTTAAACCCAGTTCAAAGAGCAATTGAGACACTAGATTTATTTAGGCAATTTAATTAATTTTTCCCTAAGATTTAAAATTGGTCAACCCTCTAGCAGGGCCATATCCATAACCGTTGGGATTCTGTTCCTCTGGATAGAAATTACGTGTATCTTGGACAAATACAGTCAATCTTTATTATTTGCAGATTCCATATCTGCAAATTCACTACTTACTAAAATTTATTTATAATCCCAAAATCAATATTTAAGATGCTTTCAGAGTCATTCAAGGACATGCACAGAGCAATGAAAAATTTAAATTGCCGCCTGGTGCACACATTCTTAATTGAGTTCGAAAGAAATGACACTACCTTCTTGTTTCAGCTCTCAGACTATAAACAAATGTCCTTTTGTGGTCTATATAATGCCATGGTTTCTGCATTTTTGTGATTTTTGTTGGTGATTTCACTATTTAAAATGGCCCTCAAGCATAGTACTGAAGTGCTGTTTAGTGTTCCTAAGTGCAAGAAAGTATGATGTGCCTTAAAAAGAATTCGTACGTTTGATAAGTTTTGTACAGGCATTAGTTATAGTACTGTTGGCCATGAGTTTCATGTTAATCAATCAACTTTAAACAAAAACACACATAAAATAAGGCTATGTATCGATCAGTTGGCAAAAATGTTGTATCTAGAGGCTTGTATTTCCCATAGAAGCAATGGTTCAGTATTTGCTAATTCAGTGTTCATGGTGACTTCATGGGACATAACTACTGAAAATAATGGAATTAACTGTACCTACCAGTTAGTCTTTGCCCCTACAGAATTATGAAATAGCCCTGTAAGTAGAAAGCCAAGACTAGCTATGTACTGTAACAATACCTGGTATTTCTTTTGCCTATTTCCAAGTTTTGGGTAATATTTCTGGTAATATTTAATTAGCTTCATAAAATGGTTGACACTACTGAAGTTCTCTGCGTTCTCCTTAAGTTGTGAAACATAAACCAGGATATACTTCTCTGCAAATGTTTGACCAGTGCTAAGGGGAGTGCTTTTCCCCTCACCTAACCCCAGAATCGTACTATCAATATACAAAACTCAGTGTCACGTGCTTAATCACTTTAAAACCATGTGTGAGCTATTATTAATCAACTCTTAAATCCCTTTTTGCTATTTCTGCTCTTTGGAAACTTATATTTTAATTATGCAGTTATGATATCATGTTTTTCCTCTAACCCAAATGTAAAATAGTGGTTCAAATTATTACAATCCTTTTCAATGTGTTTATTTTTGGAAGTTTAGAGGACTTTAGGAAGTATTTTTAAGGATAAGAGCCATTTGACTAATTCAAAAGACTTGGTGTAGTAGCATCAGGAAATGCTTCAAGTTCTGTCACTCTTTAGTTGTATAATCTTGGGTGAATCATTTAACTGCTCTGTGCCTTGGTTTCCTTATCTCCATCTCTCATCTCTAAAATAAAGTTGATAGCCACATAGCTTGCTTATCTCCCATTATTGTTCTATCCAACTAGCAAACAAGCTCTAGTCTAGTCCCAGGGATTAACGTTTAAGCTGAAACTTGAATAGAGGGAAAGAAAGCGGTATCGGGCTAGAAGGTGCATCTGGAAGATTGTGTCAGGCACTGCAAATCCTGTGGGAATGGAGGCCAAGGACACCGATGGGGAGTTAGGAGGCGGATTGGGACGTGAGTTCTGTAATCTGCTTTCTTTCCAATAATGGTGAATATTCTTCAAGTCATCTTCTGTTAAAAATTTTTAAATAATCATGTATTTATTTACCTAACAATTCCCTATGATGTGGACATTTTTTCTGCTGATTTTGCATTACTCTCTTTCTGATTATTGTGATACTAATTTTAGGAGCTCTTAATCTAGCTTTTCCAATTCTGAGCTATTATCATCAACCTGTGCCTAAAGTTAAAGAGTCTTTCAGCTAAACTAGGATAAGCAAATATAAAAAGAAGACAAGAATATCCCTGAAAACTCCTACAATAAGCCAATGAGCTATCATAGGATTCCAGTGGAATTTCAAGAGGAGTTCCTGATGACATAGGACAGGTTTTGATTCTATTTCACTTGGTGTGACAGAGTACAATTGCACTGAAGCCTAAAGGAGAAAACCTAAGCAGGCAGACACTGGCCAACCCATTTTTAAAACTAAAGTTTTGTCATGGCTGGGTGCAGTGGCTCACATCTGTAATCCTAGCACTCTGAGAGGCCTGAGGTGGGAGGATCACTTTAGCTCAGCAGTTCGAGATCAGCCTGAGCAAGAACAAGACCCTGTCTCTACTAAAAAATAGAAAAAATTTGCCAGGCAACTAAAAATAGACAGAAAAAATTAGCTGGGCATGGTGGCTAGTGTCTGCAGTCCCAGCTGCCCGGGAGGCTGAGGCATGAGAATCCCTTGAGCCCAGGAGTTTGAGGTTGCTGTGAGCTAGGCTGATGCCACGGCACTCTAGCCTGGGCAACAGAGTGAGACTCTGTCTTAAAAAATAAAATAAAGTTTCGCTTCAAATTCAGTAAGCTAGGTACACAAGCAAACCACTGCACTGCTATAAACTGGGAAAAATCTAAGGCTTAAGAAACAACTCTAAATCAATCATTAGGAAGTTGTCTTGCCCTGTGAAAGGTGAGCTTGTGCTGCAAATTAGAAAAATAAACCCAAAACTATTTAAACATCTGGCCTCAGAAAATAATCATAAAACTCTTTTAAAAATGCATTGGCATAAATCAAGCTGGAGAAATTGGGCTTATAGTTAAAAACACTTCTATTTAAAAATGACTCCTTCTAAGGAAAATTTGAAATACAGAGAAAGCTTTATCCAAAGCATGAGACATTTCATTATTTCAAAATTTAACCAAGCCCATTTTAAATATGAGTTGTTTAATGCAACATGTGCTTACTATGAATGTCTTTAGACTTGGAAAGCAAAACATAGAATATTTAATAAGCCAGTTCCTACAGTGTTTAACAAAGCAAGGCATACTGTTAACTGTGATGAGTATGCTAATAACATTTGAAGGAAAGAAGATTATACAACCACAGTCTTATATCATCTTATTTTGTTAGAGAAATCTTCAAGCGTCATAAGCACCTAATATTAAACATTTTAAAATGGGTCACATATAGGATCAATGCCAGATTCAAGATCTAAAATGCTCTAATTGTAAATTATGAATTTTAGTTATAAGATGTGACTATTATATGATTAAGTGTTCCTGACTCTAAAATGACTATCTCTATTTTAATTTGAAATGATATTTTCAATTAAGGAACATTAAAACATTTAGTAATACCATATCAATTAAAAGGCATAATATATACTAGCTTTTTAGTGGCTGTGTTCTGTCTACATCCCAAAAGTTTAAATATTTTACCATAAAAGTTACATTATACAATTTGACTGTTGTAATTAGAAAATGGCAAATAAAATGCTATGTAGAATAGAGACAAATACATTAGTTCCACAGATGAACATACTGATTGCTCATTGCACTTCTCTCTCAGCTCCCGTCTAAAAGCATAATAAAGGTAAATACAAGTTATGTAATTCTTACCATAAGATCAATGGAAGCATGCCAGTTCTGTAGGCAATCATTTCCTGACACTAAATTCTAAAAGGAAGAGAAATTAACATGCATTTTCTGCCTTATGTATGCTGGACAATTTAAATACATGATATGATTTAAGCCTGTCAGTGTAGATCATGTTAATCCATTTTCCATTTGGTGAAATGTAGATTCAAAACTAGGACTGCCTAATTCCAAGGTTTATGGTCTTTGCACATTTCCCAACTGCTTTGCACTTTAAACCCTGTAATGGATCAGGATACATCTCAAGGACCTTACTAGAAATTCAGAATCGTTCATTGTATGGCCATTTCTTACATTTAACCTCTACAGAAATTGAGGATGTACATTTAAAAAGTGATGTAGTAAGTTCTAGTTCTGGATAAGATGGAGTAAGCACAATTTATTCTGTTTCATCTATTGAGTGAAACTTTAAAAAACCTATACAGAATGCCCAGAACAGCTATTTTAGGGCTCTGGGAAGTTAATATAACTTATGGATTAGTGAAGATCAGAAACTGAAGTATCTTTGATCTGGCAATGACTTGACTATTTTTTTCCTTCCAATATCCTCTAACCTGCATTCAAGGAAGCACCAAACCCAGAAGTATGGTCAAAACTTGAAGCCTGAACCCAGCCAGGTCAATTGTCTGATAAAAAAAATAAAGTCCCTGTATTAGTAATAGCATGAATCAGTCCAAGTCTGAAGGCTTGAGAACCAGGGAGCCCAGTGGAGTAAGTTATGAAGTGCAAAGGCTGAAGTCCTGGAGTTCTGATGTCCAAAGAGAAGGAGAGTGTATTTCATCTCCAGGAGAGACAGAGAGACCAATTCAACTTTCCTCTGTTTTTGTTCTATACAAGCCCCTAGCTGATTGGATGGTGCCTAGTGCCTTGATCTTGAACTTCCTAGCCTCCAGAACTATGAGAAATAAATTTCTATTGTTTATAAACTACCCAGTCTAAGGTATTTTGTTATAGTAGCCCAAAAGGACTAAGGCAGTGTTGTAGGCAGCACTATCTAACAGAACTTTCTGTGATGATGGCAATGTTCTACAACTCCCCGGGGATGTGCTGCTTCTGCACACTGTCTCCCCAGGGCCTCGATACACCTGGAGCCCCACCATCCTCAAGACATGAGTTACCACTGTGCTCCAACCCTGGAGCCTGAGAATCTGTAGTGCATTCCAGAGATCTGGAATCCAGATCTACAGGCAATCAGCACATGCCAATGCCTAAGACATAAACACAACCACCATAGTGAATGGGTTTATACCCCAGGGCTCAGACTTCATGTTAGTTTCCCTGTGCCTAGGACCTTGGTTTTGTAGCCATTATGAGCATCTGTGCCCTGGAACCCAGTGCCGCTATGGCTGCCTGTGTGCCTGTGTACCAGACCTGAAGTCAAGAGGGATGCCTTGGGCTAGGACTTCCCCCACAAGGGAAAAGGAGAACAGAGGACCCCAGAATTCTTCCCACTGAAGACCCCAACATCCATCATTGCCAACAATGCTGTAACTTTTGCCACTGCAGACACCCACAACCTAGGCTACTGAGGACCCCTGGTGTCTTTGCCAATACTGATTTAAGCTTATGGAGCTATATGGAGACTATGCTGTTTTGCCCTCCCCAGAACTGTACCTGTCACATCTCATCCAGCTGATGCCCTTTCACTAATTCACAGGTTTTTACCCAGGAGTTTCCCCACTGAAGCCAATCCATAAAGTCTAGAAAGGACTGCTCCCTCAAATGTGTATACATCAATGCAAGGCCTTGAGAACCATGAAAAAGCAAGGAAATGTGACACTACCAAAAGAACACAATATTTTTCCAGTAACTGACTCCAAAGAAATGAAGATCTACAAATTATCTGAAAATAAATTTTAAAATAATTATTTTTTTAAAGGAAGCTCAGCAAGATACAAGAGAATATTGGTAGACAACTAAACAGAAATCAGGAAAAGCAATACATTAATGAAATTGGAAGTTTATTGTTTAAGTATTTATTATTTTTAATAATCTAAACTCCTTACTGTAACAGGCTGGAGTACAGTGGCTATTCACAGGCACAATTATAGTGCATTGTAGCCTTGAACTCTTGGCTCAGCCTCCCAGATAGCTGGAATTACAAGTGTATGACACCATGCCCAATCTTAAAATTAAAAGTTAACAAAGAGATGTAAATTGTGAAAAAGAACCAAACAGAAATCCTGGAGCTAAAGAATACAATGAATGAAATAAAAAATGCAATAGAGATCTTCAACAATAGACTCAATCAAACAAAGAAAGAACATGTGTTTTGAAATTATCCAGTCTCAGGAGAAAAGAGAAAAAAGAATGAAAAAGTGAAGAAAGTCTACAGGACTTATGGGACATCATGAAGCAAAAGAATATATGAATTTTTGGAGTTCCAGAATGAGAAAAGGGAGAGAAAGGGAAAGAAAGTTTATTTTAAAAAATAATCACTGAAAAATTCCCAAATCTTGGGAGAGATATGAACATCCAGATTCATGAAACTCAAAGGTTCCCATTCAGATACAACCCAAAGAGGATATCATCAAGACATATTGTAATCAAACTGTCAAAAACCAAAGGCAAAATGAACATTTTGGAAGCAACAAGAGAAAAGCAAATGCAGGAAACCCTCTATAAGGCTATCAGTGAATTTCTCAGCTGAAACCTTGCAGGCCAGAAAGATATATTTAAAGTGCTGAAAGAAAAAAAAATTGTCAACCAAGAATATGCTATTCAGCAAATCTATTCTTTGGCAATGAAGGACAGATAAACATTTTCTCAGAAAAAGTTGAGGGACTTCATCACAATTAGACCTGTCTTATCAAAAATGCTAAAGGGGATTTTTTAAGCTGAAATAAAAGGACACTAATTAGTAACATGAAAATATATAAAAGTATAAAATTCACTGGTAAAAGTAAATATATAGTCAAATTCAGAATACTCTAAAACTGCAATGGTGGTATATAAACCATTTTTTAACTCTAGTATAAAGGTTAAAAGACAAATATATTAAAAATAGCTATAGCTACAGTATTTGTTAAGGGATTAACAATATAAAAAAGTTAATTATGATATCAAAATAAAATGTTGTGTGGAGAGAATAAAAGTGTTTTTTGTTTTTTTTTATATTTTTTAATTACAAGTCAGTCTTTAAATAAAAGTGTTTTTATAGGTGATTGAAGTTAAGTTGTTATCAGCTTAAAGTAAACTATTATAAATATCAGAGGTTTTCTATAATCCTCATGGTAAGTACAAAGCAAAAACCTATAGTAGAGACTTAAGACATAAGAGAAAGGAATCAAAACATATCACCACAAAAAAAAAATCATCAAATCACGAAGGAAGAGAGGAAGAAAGGAGCAAAGGAACTATAAAACAGTCGGAAAACAATTAACAAAGTGGCAATAGTAAGTATTTAGTCATCAACAATTACTTTACATGTAAATGGCTTAAATTCTCTAATCAGAAGACATGGAGTGCCTGACTGGATTAAAATTAAAAATAAGACCCAGTTATATACTGCCTATAGGAAACTCACTTTTGTTTTAAGGACACACACAGACTGAAAGTGAAGGAATAAAAAAAGATATTCCATGCAAATGGAAACCAAAGGGAGCAGGGATAGCTATACTTACATCAGTCAAAAATTACTTAAAGTCAAAAACTGTAACAAGAAACCAAGAAGGTCATAATGTAATGATAATGGGTTAATTCATCTAGAGGATTTAGCAATTTGTAAATATATATACACTTGACATCAGAGCACCTCAATTTACAAAGCAAATATTAACAGAGCTTAAGAAAAAAATAGACAGCAATACAATAATAGTAGGGGGCTTCAGCATCCCACTTTCAACATTGAATAGATCATAGGGACAGAAATAGAAGGAAACATTGGATTTGACCTACACTGTAGACCAAAAGAATCTAACAGACATATGTAGAACATTCCATCCCACAACAACAAAATACCCATTCCTTCAAGTTCACATGGCACATTCTTCAGGATAAATCATATGTTAGGCCACAAAACTAATCTTCACAAAGTTAAGAAGATTGAATTCATATCAAGTATCTTTTCCAATCACAATGGTATAAAATAGAAATCAATAACAGAAGGAAAACTGGGAAATTCACAAATATGTGGAAATTAAACAACACATTTCTCAACCAATAGATCAAAGAAGAAATTAATGGAAAAATTTAAAAATATCTTGAGGCAAACAAAAATAGAAACATAACACAAACCTATGAGATACAAAAGAAGCAAGAGGAAGTTTATAGCAATAAACACCTACATTTAAAAAAAATCTAATTAAATAAATAACCTAACTTTACACCTCATCTCAAGAAACTAGAAAAAGAAGAACAAACTAAACCCAAAGTTTAGCAGAAGGAAAAAAAATAACAAAGATCAAAGCAGAAATAAATGAAATAGAGACTAGAAAAGCAGTAGAAAATATTTAAAAAATTAGGAGTTGGTTTTTGGAAAAGATAAACAAAATTGGTAAACTTTTAGCTAGACTAAGAAAAAACAGAAAATACTCAAATAAACAAAATCAGAAATGAAACAGGAGACATCACAACTGACACCACAGAAATACAAAGGATCATAAAAGACCACTATGAACAATTATATGCCAACAAATTAGATAACCTATTAGAAATGGACAAATTCCTAGAAATATACACACCATAAAGACTGAATCATGAAGAAATTAAAAATTTGAACAGATCCAAAATGAGTAAGAAAACTGAATTAGTAATTAAAATCTACCAATAAAGAAAAATCCAGGATCTGATGATATCATTGGTGAAATCTATCAAACATTTAAAGAAGAATTAATGCCAATCCTCAAACTCTTCTAAGAAATTGAAAAGGAATAAATACTTCCAAACTCATTTTATGAGACCAGCATTACCCTGATACCAAAGTCAGACAAGGACACTACAAGAAACGAAAACTACAGGCCAATATTCCTGATGAACATGGATGCAAAATCCTCAACAAAATAGTAGGAAACCAAATTTAACAGCACATTGAAAGTAGATTTTAACTGTCATCTAAAAAAAAAAACCAGTAAATATGTGAGATAACATACAGGTTACTTAGCTTGGTTGAGGAAATCATTTCACAATGTATATGTATATCAAAATTTCATGTTGTACACTTTAAATACGTTATTATACAATGTTTACTTGTCAATCTTAATTTAAAAAAAAGAAAGTGGGCCGGGCGTGGTGGCTCACGCCTGTAATCCTAGCACTTTGGGAGGCCGAGGCGGGTGGATTGTTCAAGGTCAGGAGTTCGAAACCAGCCTGAGCGAGACCTCGTCTCTACTAAAAATAGAAATAAATTAATTGACCAACTAAAAATATATATACAAAAAATTAGCCGGGCATGGTGGCACATGCCTGTAGACCCAGCTACTCGGGAGACTGAGGCAGTAGGATCGCTGAGCCCCGGAGATTGAGGTTGGTGTGAGCCAGGCTGATGTCACAGCACTCACTCTAGCCTGGGCAACAAAGTGAGACTCTGTCTCAAAAAAAAAAAAAAAAAAAAAAGAAAGTGAAAAAATCCAGCAATTATAAAACTGAAGAAAAAGATGAGAATAGACACTGAAAGGTATCCAGAAATCTCTGGTGCAGTAGGCTCCATGGAGGAACAATTTGTATTTCTCTTGGTTTCTAAGACACCCCCTTTTCTTAGTTACCGTCCTGCTTCAAGGTTTCTCCTTCTCTGTCTCTTTCTGGTGTGGCCTTAATCTTTCTGTTACAGGATTAGTTCTCTGGAAACAGATGCTGAGATACAGCTTAGGATACACAATGTATGTTAGGGATCAATAACTATGATTACAGAATCGCTTTCTCAGGAATAGTCAAAGAAAAAAAATCGAATTGCAAGGCAGCCCCAACAAAGTTATGATCTGCCCAGTAGAGTGATCTGGAACAAATATTATGGGTCAGAGTTTTACCACAAATGAATAAAAACCGTTGATTTATACCCCAGCCTTGCTCATTCACTGGGGACAGGAAAAGGCAGGACCTTGGATGAGGAGGCTCTCTCAGTTGAGTAAGATTCTGAAGGAGTAGATAGCTGGAGGCAGCCTCCTGTACTAGATAGCAAGTTCTTCCTTGAAGGGAAATCTGGGCAACGCTTCCCTTTGTCTACCATGGTCTCAGTGCCTAGCCCTCTTCTTTCTTTATAGTTAATCCCAAGGTGATCTTACCTTGTATTTAGCCTGGACCTGGGCCTCATTACTACTCTGAACTCTAGACCCAAATACATATCCAATTGCCTATTTCTTATTTCCTCTTGAATGTTTAGCATCAGTAAAATTGAACTCCTGATTCCCTCCTCCCCCCACTCATCAACTTTTATACCTGTCTTCACATCTCAGTAAATAGTTCAAATAAAAAACTTGGTGTCACCCTTGAGTTCTTTCTTTTTCTCATACTGCATATCCAGTCCAACATCAAACTCAGTTATCTCTACATTTAAGATGTACAGAATCGGGGCCTTCTCACTACTTCCATTACTATCTTTTTCTTCCAAGCATCATCATCTTTTGTTGTGATTATTCCACATATATTTATTTAATAGTGGTTAGACCTTCTCTTATTATTCTGTTTTAGATATTTCTGTCATAAATTTTAATTTCACAATCATTTTGTTGTATTTTAAATGGAAAGTTCCATTGGTGTATATCTTATTGATATCTCAATTGGAATGGTCTTAAGCCTATAAACTAAGTTCAGGGGAAGTGACATTGTTATATTTAATCTTTCCATTGAGGAATATAGTGTTTTTTAATGTTATTAAAATCTTATTTTATCTTTATCTATGTCACACATTTCTCTTATAAACTTATTCTGAGCTTTTAAAAAATATTTTGGTTGCCATTATGCATAGCATCATTTTCATCATCATATTTTCTAGTTTACTATTGCCGTTACATTTATTTAGTGAATAGAGGGGATAGTTGAGTAGGCAGTGGTAGCCTGTATTTTATCCCTGATAGTCTTTGAAAACCAAACTTTTGAAAAAAAAAAACAAACCATGAACTTCAGTAAAATCTTCGGATGAGATGGCATGTATAGCCCTCAAAGTAATAGTCATTTTATTTGTTTGTTTGTTTTATTTTTAATTGAGATGAGGTCTTTCTCTTGCTTAAGCTGGAATTGAACTCCTGAGCTCAAAAGATCCATCTGCCTCAGCCTCCCAGAGTGCTAGGATTACAGGCATTAGCCACCATGCCTGGTCAGTACTAGTCATTTTAATCAGAGATTAAAACTCAGTGTTCCTGGTGTATGCATTTGTTAAAACTTGTCAAATGGTGCAATCCTAGCACTCTGGGAGACCATGGCAGGAGGATCACTCAAGATCAGGAGTTCAAGACCAGCCTGAGCAAGAGTGAGACTCCGTCTCTACTAAAAATAGAAAGAAATTAGCTGGACAACTAAAAATATATAGAAAAAATTAGCTGGGCATAGTGGCACATGCCTGTAGTCCCAGCTACTTGGGAGGCTGAGGCAGAAGGATTGCTTGATCCCAGGAGTTTGAGGTTGCTGTGAACTAGGCTGATGCCATGGCACTCTAGTCAGGCCAACAGAGTGAGACTCTGTCTCAAAAAAAAAAAAAAAATTGTCAAATGGTACATTTAATATTTGTACATTTCACTGTATGTAGATTTTGCTTCAAAAAAATCCCTCCATTAATAAGTATTGAGTCCCAGTTAATGAAGGGCATGCTGAAGTGTTTAGAGCGCTAGTGTACTGATTTCTGAAACTTATTTTGAGGTGCATTAAAAAATAAACATTGGCCTAGGCAAAGAATTTATAAAGAAGACCCCAAAGGCAATCACAATAGCAACAAAAATAAATAAATGGGACCTAATGAAATTAAAAAGCTTCTGCACAGCCAAAGAAATTGTCAAGAGAGCAAACAGACAACCCACAGAATGGGAGAAAATTTTTGCAAGCTACACATCTGATAAAGGGCTGATAACTAGAATCTATTTAGAACTCAGGAAAATCAGCAAGAAAAATCAAACAACCCTATCAAAAAATGAGCAAAGGACATGAATAGAAACTTCTCAAAAAAAGACAGAATAATGGCCAACGAGCATATGAAAAAAATGTTCAACATCTCTAATCATCAGGGAAATGCAAATCAAAACCACAATGAGATATCACTTAACTCCAGTTAAGTGGATAAAGAATGGCCTTTATCAAAAAGTCCCCAAACAACAAATGCTGGCGTGGATGCGGAGAGAGAGGAACACTCTTACACTGCTGGTGGGACTGCAAACTAGTTCAACCTCTGTGGAAAGCAATATGGAGATACCTCAAAGCCATACAAGTAGATCTACCATTTGATCCAGCAATTCCACTATTGGGCATCCACCCAAAAGATCAAAAGTCACTTTATGAAAAAAAAGTCACCTGCACTCGAATGTTTATAGCAGCACAATTCACAATTGCAAAGCTATGGAAATAACCCAGGTGCCCATCAATTCATGAGTGGATTAATAAAATGTGGTATATGTATACCATGGAGTACTACTCAGCTTTAAGAAACAACAGTGATATAGCATCCCTTGTATATTCCTGGATAAAGCTGGAACCCATTCTACTAAGTGAAGTATCTCAAGAATGGAAAAACAAGCACCACATGTACTCACCAGCAAATTGGTATTAATGGATCAACACCTAAGTGGACATATAGGAGTAACATTTATTGGGTGTCGGGATGGTGGGAGGGAGGAGGAAGGGACGGGTATATACAACCACAACGAGTAAGAAGTGCAACGTTTGGATGATGGACATGCTTGAAGCTTTTACTCGAGGGGGGGAGGGCATGGGCAATATAAGTAACCTTAACACTTGCACCACCATAATACGCTAATAAAATTTTTAAAAAAAGAAAAAAAAATAAGAGGCATGATAGATGGGTAGAAAGATAGATGAGTAGATATGTAATAAAGAAGATATAGCAAAATGTTCATTTTAGTATTCTGAGCCAGGGGCGGTGGCTCACACCTGTAATCCCAGTGCTTTAGGAGGCCAAGGTGATGATATTACTTGTGGCCAGGAGTTCAAAACCAGCCTGAGCAATTCACCAAGACCTCATCTCTTCAAAAAAATTACAAACTTAGCCGGGTATGGTGGTGTACACCTGTAATCCTAGCTACAGGGGAGGCTGGGAGGGAGGATTGCTGGAGCCCAGGTGTTGAAGATTACAGAGAGTTATGGTTGTGCCACCGCACTCCAGCCCAGGCAATAGAGCCAGGCCCTGTCTTTAAAAAGAAGTTATAGAATCCAAGTGGTGAACATATGAGTGGTCACTACAGTTTTCTCAATTTTTTGTTATATTTAAACATTTTCATAAATGTTAGAAAAAATTCCTTTTATCAACCACATAGTCCATTAAAGTATTCCAGTGTTCATTGGCTGGTCAATATCTCAATGGCTTTACCTCCAACAAAGAGATCCTCTGCCATATTCAGACCTGGCCTGCCATTTGTTCACTAACAGTGAATTAAGAACATCTTTGATTTTCTGTCCTATTTGTTTCTATTCTAAGACCCTTATAATTAACACTGTTGGGAGCATGATGTCATAGCACCCAGTGTTATCTAGTGCCAGCAAGCAGCCCCAGACACAGGCTTCAGCCTTCACGGTGGGTTGGCTCATTATCCAAATACAAGGTTGCAAACCTACTCAGTTGAACTTAAAAGATTAAATTAAAGGGCAGTGGCTTTAAATTGTGGAATGAATCACAAGCCAAACTTGTTTCATTTGGTCATAGCCAAGACTTGAAATACTACTCCTTGAGTCTCTGCATTGCTTTCTTTTGCTTATAAGATTAATAATAGATAAGCTTAGTTGAATTAAACTGGGAAATGGCTCTGAGATCTGACCTCTGAGATCTATTTTCTTCTTCTTTTTTTTTAAAGACTATTTTATCCATGGTATCGCAAATCTTTCTAAGTAGTCTTTTTTCACACTTTATCACAGTCAGTTTTCAGAGATGGATGGCACAGTCAAGTTTTCATAAATACTTTCCTTTAAAATTATAATCCTTTTCATTCCTTTTAATCATAATTCTGCATTTACTAATATTGTTTGCTTTTTCATAAGTCTGTGCTTTTTAAAATAATAGTGAGTTTTTAATGCAGCTATCTCAGGTGAAAAAGGTAAGATTTTATAAAAATAGCTATATATCACTTTCTCACTCAAGCCTGATACTGTGTAAAATATGTCACAGGTGGAAAATATATATTCTGAATATACATGATACAATTTCCTTTTGTCTTAGTTTAGCTTCTTCCCCAAACTTGTAAACTAAAGGATGTGCTGATCCAGCATTTAGGGCTTGATGAAAGTTTGTAAAACACACTTCATAACTCTAAGCCCATCTCCCACCTCCAGCCTGGAGATGAGATGAGCAATGTTGAAGGTGAGAATCACCTTTGGAAACAGTTATTGGAGCACTATGCTGAAATCTTCCTATCCCGCGCCCCCTTTAAGTGAGGTAAGGAGCTGTAAGAGACCCTTTCAGAGAGCTTTCTGTGTCTCTCCAGGTGTTTGAAGGACCCAGAGACTGACTCACACCCATATTCGCCTAAAGACAAAGGCTGACTAGAGCGCCCCTGACGACAGAGTGAGGAGTGATGGCTGTGGTGCGAAAACCCAGCATTTGCAGAATTTGGTGGGGTGAAAGTCTAAGCACTTCCAGCAGGCCAGAGTGGACACTGCAATAGGTGGCCAGTGTGAGTTGTCTTAAAGCACCTTCATCCTAGAGATCTGTCTGCCTGACAAGATGGCCCTAAGAGAAAGTGGGTCTGGGGTATAAAGCCAAAAGCAGGAGCTGTGGGAACAGTTGTGGTGCCAGCTGGAGGATGCTTGCCCACATCAGGGAATAGTGCAGTGGAAGGTTCTGGCAAGGAGTCTTCAAACAACCCACAAAAACTCCCCTGAGAGAAAGAGCCAGCAACTTTGCACCTGTTAGAGGCCTACACCAATATGGCATCCATCAGAGTGGTTAGGACAAGAGGTAGACCAAGGGGAAAAAGCAGACCCTCTCCCTGCAGTGGCCCAGACCTAGGTTTGGTTGATAGCTGTGGAAGAGAGAAGGAGCTTTAAACTCAATGAGAGACTAAAGTTTTGGTTTTGATTAAATTGAACTTCTTAAGTCGTGAAGACAAGGCAATGTGGCAATATCTCAAAATTTTAAGAAAAGCTTCCAGATCTGCCCCCACATAATATCCAGAGTTGGAGAAGGGAACATTAAGGCCTATTTGAAAGACAAAAACAAAGCTATTTAATAATTTTAACTTGCAAAATCCAGCTATCTTATAAAGATATGTACATAACGAACACACAGAATGCACATATTCACAGAAATTTAGGACTGAGGTGGATTTTATTGTTGTTTCCAATGATTTACTGTCTCTTTATGTGAACGAATTATTCTTACCCATTCACATCAGACCATGCTACTTGCTTTAGCAAAACACACACACACACACTCATATATACACATGCATACATGTGGGAGTGATGTACAACACTCCTAAGCAAAAGCTTTGGATCATCTCTTGATTCCAGCATTGCTCTTCTCTCCCTGTCAAAAGAATAGTGTGTCCCAGATAGAGGCTGATCCTTCAACCTAGATCCCAAAGTGAAGAGCACATGAAGCTCATGCAGACCTAAGCCACAACCAACATGGAATATTAATGAGAAATAAGTCTTTTTGTTGCTGTTGTTATAAGCCACTGAGATTTTAGAGGTGTTTGTTACTACAGAATGGCTAACCCAAGCTGACTTCTATAAACAATATTTGGCAAAACTAAGATACAAGCTTATAAAAAATTTAAGTAACAATATTAAAATATCACAAAATTTTTGTGATAAGAAATAAAATAAGTGGCATCAATGATAGTATCATGAATTCAGAGAAAGGCATGATGGTGTAATGTTGAAATGATCATTATTGTTCTTACCCCTGAAAATTGAAAACAACTTAATAGACTACAATAGAATACTATGAGGTCACTAAAAAGGATGTTATAGAGGAACTTTTAAGGGTAGGGAGAGAAATCGTATAATGTTTAAATTAAAAAAACAAGAATCAGAATATAAAATATGATATTTCTTGTAAACAAGAAAAGCATATGTATGCTCTCTCTTTCTCTATGAGAAAAAAAATTGAAAATTATCCTAAAACATTAATAATATTTATCTTTGAGTGATGGGATTGTGAGTGATGTTTAAAATTTCTTCTTATTCTTTATATAATATAAAGAAAGAAAAATTATTTTAAAATAAAAAACATAAACAAAAAGGAGGAGAAATATACATAAATTAAAGGAACAGGTAGAAAATGAGCTTTGGTGATAGCAATAAGAATGAAAAAGAGGAGATGGTACAAGAAACTTTACAGAAGTTAGTTCACCAGCCTCTGAAACCTTCTGCGCCTTCAGCGTTCATTCACACTAAGGCAATTTTAGGTAAACATACTGTTTGGATCCTTGAAGTCATTTACTTTCTTCATGCCTTCCAAATACAAGCTAGAAACTCTCATTCCCATTAATAATCATTCCTCTGCTCTTCTCTCGCATACCATCCAACCTGCTACTTCTCTTATTCTAAGGAAATGGTACCACTACTCACTTAGTTGGCCAAACCAGAAATCTGAGAGCATCCTAGAGTCACCATCCACTTGCTAACTCTTATCAATTCTATTTCTTTCTTTTTTTTTGAGACAGGGTCTCACTTTGTTGCCAGGCTAGAGTGAGTGCCGTGGCATCAGCGTAGCTCACAGCAACCTCAAACTCCTGGGTTCAAGTGATCCTCCTGCCTCAGCCTCCCGAGTAGCTGGGACTACAGACATGCACCACCATGCCCGGCTAATTTTTTCTATGTATATTAGTTGGCCAATTAATTTCTTTTTTATTTATAGTAGAGACGAGGTCTTGCTCTTGCTCAGGCTGGTTTCGAACTCCTGACCTTGAGCAATCCGCCCGCCTCGGCCTCCCAGAGTGCTAGGATTATAGGCGTGAGCCACCACGCCCGGCCCCAGTTATATTTCTTTCATGCCTCTCAAGTAAGCTCTCTTTCCTTCATCTTTTCTGCCACTACCCTAGTTCAAGTACTTCTCATTTCTCCCCTGAATTATTACGTTAGTCTTGTCTTTAGTTCTTTCCTTTCTCAATCCTTCTCATTCTTTGACTAACTAACCTCCAGGTTGATTGACTTGTTTTGTTTTGTTTTGTTTTGTTTTGTTTGAGATAGGTTTTCCCTCTGTTACCCGGGCTAGAGTGTAGTGGTGTCATCATAGCTCACTGTAACCTCCAACTCCTGGGCTCAAGAAATCCTCCTGCCTCAGCCTCCCCAGTGGCGGGGACTACAGATGCACACCACCAAGCCCATCTATAAAATGCAATTCTGATAGTATCACCACATGGTTTTAAATCTTTTGAGGGCTTCACAGAGAGTTCATGTAAAAGACAATATTGTAGCATGGTGAGGAGATAAAATTATTCACCATCAAGTCTATAACTGCCTTTCTTTGTCTGCCAAACTATGACAGCCCAAGCATATTGAAAAATTTGTGGTTCCCAGACCACATCCTGCTCTGATTTGCCTCTGGGCTCCCTCTGCATGGAGGGTTCTTTCTTTTGTCTTCATCCTGCTCTTTTCGTGATTAAATGCTACTCCCACTCCCCAAACTCAGCTCAGACATCAACTCTTCTGTGAAATCTCCCTTGGTTAGGGTTTTCTCCCTTTGTTCTCCCAAACCATCTCCTACCTATTTCAACTGCAGGACTTTATTTCATCCTGGGATCATATATTTATTCTTGTGTATTCCCCACCGCAGTGTGTGCTCCTTGGAATGACAGACAGTGTCTTATTCATCACATGTTTGGCACCTGGTCGCACAAAAAAATGTTGATGTTAACTCAGTGAATGGCCACATATTTTGGCAATTGACAGGGTCTGAAGACTAAACAAAATGCAGAAGTGCGAGTTGACCGGTTTTGATCTGGGCAGTTAGAAGAATAGAGGCTCTGAGAACAGAAACAGGGAAGTTGGAGGCAGAGTTAGTTCAAGGAGAAAGCCTGATGCTTTGGCTTTGTACCTAATGGATTTTAAGTAGCCATTAAAGTATCCAGATGGAAAAGGCGAACATGGACTTTTTTATATACCCGCAATGCCCCGGCCCACGTAGATCCATGGCAGGTACACTGCCCTGGGGGACACGGGGGCACAGCTGACCCCTCACTGCGGTGGCAGCGGCTGGGCAGTGCGAGGCTCCCATAATCAACCCTCCTGTCAGTGCTGTGTAAGAAGGGGATAGGGATAAAATAAATGACTGCTTATATTTGCAAAAAGAAACTGAAAAGATAAATCAAAGCTAATAAAAATGCAGATGGAAGCGATTATTCTGAGGCATACACCTTGTATGGTTTTAGATTTGGCATCGCTTTAATAGTTTGCATATCCAAAAGATAAAATTCAATCAGAAAAAAAAAGTAATCCCTAAAAATTTTTCAGAAATTGAAATGCTTCATTGTTTTTAACTCTATAGCAAGTTAGTGTAACATCTACACAGAAAATGATTGTTTGAAGTCATGAACACCCTATTTTGACTGTATATCCTCAATGGAATATATTCTAAGGGCAAACAGCTGCAAAGAAATCATAAACTCCATGCATTAAATAGTCTTATTGTTAATAGTGATATCAGTATTATTTTGAAACTGTTTTATATATTGCAGGAGAAAGCAAGTAACTATGTTAATGTTGTTAGCAATCAAGATCTTTCTCTCTCTCTCTCTCTCTCTCTCAACAACATATATAGTCCCTGTAATGTTAAATTTGAATTGAAAATATCAGTATGAGCTTGTGATTTTAAAAATTTCCAGAAATATGTATTTCCTCGCTCTGTCCACTGAAAAGTCCTGAAAGTAATGACAGCACAGATTGTGGCCTTTAAATATCATTTCCCACTCAAGAAACCAAGGCTCCTTGGAGAAATGGATGGTTCCAGGTCTATGAATATATATATACACTGCACCTTGCTTTTTTCACTGATATTGATAAGATCATCACATAGAAATGTAATCATCCTTAAGTCTTAGGTGATGGGGATCTGGAAGATATACTTGGTTTACACAAAATAAATTAATTTATAAAATCTGAATGCCCATTATGTGAAATAAAGTGAAATAAAGCTATCAAATAAACTGAATATTCATGTTCGCATTCTCTGTCTGTGGACAGATCTCGGGAAGCCAAATTATAAGCGGAGGTATCTTGGTGAGCACAAGCCCAAGTGAGGAGAGTTGGCCGTGACCCTAGCGGCTGAGGTTATCAAGCCGTGATCATCTGAGGCACATCTTCACATGGATGACTCGGTATGTGGCTGCCGCACGACAGACTCTCACGCTATCTCGCCTGGAGAGGTGATGCTACAGATTCTTGGCTGCTGTTCACTCTCAGGTCCTCCTTCCATTAAGCTTTTCTTCTGGCCACCCTCCTCCTCATAGGCAGCCTCTTTCTTTAGGTGAGACTGGCAGGTCTCAGCTAGCAAAAGAGCACCTTTGTCCCTGCAGATGTGTTTTGTGCCACTTAGCATACAGCATTGGTTGCCCACATTTCACCTGAAAATACAGAATTCTTACTTCTTTTTTTCAAAAAGAAAGATAGAGAAACAAATTGGGCAACAGTTAGCGGGCGAAGTAGAAGCCGTACACAACCCCCAGTTAACTATGATCCCCACCCAGCCTAGTTCACTCATTTCTGTCACCTGTCTTGTCACTGTAGGTACTGAGTTTGCAGTCCTGGTTTTAAGGTGCTTCTGTAGGGTCAATCTGTAATGCTGAGCTGCAGCCCTTGTTCTCAGAAGAAAATCTTTCTTCCTAGTAACCAGGTTCAAGGCCAAAGTAGGATATCTCCCTATTGGTCTCCTGTCTGCATTTGTGCTATTTGCTGATAAGCTGGTGAAAGTCACAAAATAGAATGAGTTTGCTGAAGAGAAAAATAGTGAGACCTGAGCCTTGAGGAAAACCCACAGCAGAAAAACAAAAGGAGAAAAAGATGCCTCCTCAGAATGAGTTTTTTTTTTCATTTCAGCATATTATGGGGGTACAAGTGTTAAGGTTACATATATTGCCCATGCCCCCCTCCCCCTCGAGTCAGAGCTTCAAGTGTGACCATCCCCCAAACGTTGCACGTCTCACTCATTGTGTTTGTATATACCCATCCCCTCCTCCCCCTCCCACCTGCCCAACACCCAGTAAATGTTATTCCTATATGTCCACTTAGGTGTTGATCAGTTAATACCAATTTGCTGGGGAGTACATGTGGTGCTTGTTTTTCCATTCTTGAGATACTTCACTTAGTAGAATGGGTTCCAGCTCTATCCAGGAAAATACAAGAGGTGCTAGATCACCATTGCTTCTTAAAGCTGAATAGTACTCCATGGTATACATATACCACATTTTATTAATTCACTCATGAATTGATGGGCACTTGGGTTGTTTCCAAAACTTTGCAATTGTGAATTGTGCTGCTATAAACATTTGAATGCAGGTGTCTTTTTCATAAAGTGACTTTTGATCTTTTGGGTAGTGGAATTGCTGGATCAGAATGAGTTTTTTATTTGCTCTTTTCTTTTTTTTTCTATTTGTTTTCTTCATTTCCCATATATAGGTTTGAGAATCAGTCCCCTTTGGAGAGCAAAGTCTCTGTAGCCAGAAGCCTTGAGGCAAATCGCTTTTGCAAAATTTCCTGCCTCAATTTACCAGCTGAGATTCAGGCAACTTCCCCTTGTCACACGCTGACTTAGTGGCCCAGGCATGTGTGAAATTCCCCTGTGTGCAAGTTATGTGTGGGCCAAAATCCAAATTATCTTTGATCCCCGTTACTGATGTTAGCCTGTATTCAATTCTTAACTGTGATGTAGGCACACACCGGTTGCCCAGGAGACATGACTCTGGGCAAACCAGGGAAAAGGGTGGACCAAAGGGTGGCCAATTTTGTTTCTCTGCGGTCTTACTCCCTTGCAGCCAACCCCACCTCTCATCCCTGTCCCCGGCTCACACAGACCCATGCTAACCCCCCTGCCATGGGAACATGTGGGCACAGCTAACCCCTCACTGGGTGGCAGCAGTTGGGATGGTGGAGGCTCCCACAGCCTCCCCTCTGCTCAGGCTGGCCATTCTGGCTGAGTTGCACCTGCTCGGGAGAGCCATGGCTGGCCTCTCTGACAGGTCAAGTCTCACTGAGCCCTGTCCATACCCAGAACCCACCCTTTGTCACACTGCTCCCCACTGCAATTTTCCATGTGTTTATGTGTTTGATTAATATCTCCTTCTCTCACTGTGAGGGCAGGGACCATGTCTGTTCTGTTTGCTTATGCACATCCAGCATCTAACATACTCCTTACCACAGGCACTCAGTAACAGCTGTGTAAGAGAAGAAATCCTAGACCCTTGGCAGTGGAAAGGACCTTAAATGAAATTCGGTTGCTTTCCTTATTTGATCAATGATACAGTGGTAAAGAAATTGTCCCAAATCACATGGCTTTTCAGAGAGGCAGCGTTAAGTAGTGGTTAGTAGCATAGACTCTGAAGGCAGAATGCCTAAGCTTATAGCTTAACACCTTTGTGCCTCAGTCTCCTTATCTGGAAAATGGGGATAATTGTAGAAGCTCATAAGGTTATTATGACGATTAAATAACACTTGTAAAGTACATACTATGTACTTCTAAGTGCTAAGCACATACAAAGCACTATGCAAGTGTTTGTCAAAAAAAAAAAAAAAATAGAGGCTGGGATAGGACCAAATTCTAAATCTCTTGACTCCCTATCTAGTGTTTTTCACAAAACTGCCTAATGTTCTTTTGTCATTGATGTAGACCAGAACTGCCCAGTAGAATTTTCTGTGAGATGCAGAGGCTTGACACTGTCCGATATGGTAGCTCACTAGCCCCACGTAGCTAAGCACTTGAAATGTGGCTAGTGAGACCGAAGAAGTTAATTTTTTTTTTTTATTTCGGCATATTATGGGGGAACAGATTTTAAGGTTTCAGTAAATCCCCCCCCACAAGTCTGAGTTTCCAGCATGACCATCCCCCAGATGAGGCACATCTCACTCCTTATGTATATACATACCCGCCCCCCTCCCCCCCTCCCACCTGCCCAATACCCTATTACTGTAGTACCTATGTGTCCACTTAGGTGCTGCTCAGTTAATACCAGTTTGCTGGAGAATATATCTGCTGCTTGTTTTTCCATTCTTGGGATACTCGAAGAAGTTCATTTTTAACTTAATTTGATTTTAATTAGTCTTAATTTGAATTTAGATTATCCTAATAGACACTCAGGAGCATAGATCATTGCAGCAGCCAAGTCATCACAGCTAATAGAATAGGAGTCCTGATACCCCCAAACCCAGAAAGATCCTTTTGAGTATGTCCTGGAAACCAAGACCCTCCACACATCTTTATTTTGGTCATTTATTTTGGCCTCCCAGGCCATGCACCTGACATCAAGGCGCCATTGCTATTCTATCATGTAGCTGTCCAGGTTGGCATGTCCCCTAGAACTGTGGTTAAATAAGCCAATTAAGAGCATCCTTTTTTTTTTTTTTTTTTTAGGACTATACACCATGAATTTAAAAACAACAACAGTCTGCAGATAAACAAAACTTTCAAAGCTCTAGCATGAGCATGAGCACTGTTTTTTCAGCCAGCTTTAGAATTATATATCCTTTAAGAATGTTTAAAATGCTGCATTTGGAGAACTGCTTTTCCATATGTATAGCTGTCTACTGCCATTAAAAAAAAAAGTCAATCCACGAAAAAGGCAAGACCTCAACTGCTTGGTTTCCAAATTAAGCTGCAGCTTGAGCTAAAAATAGCTTGCCAGTATTGAGAATCTGTTCTCTGAATTTAAATGGCTTGCTTCTCTCCCCGAGGACAGCATTCACTGTGTCTATGGCAGGAGTGGACTCTGGGAAAGCACACTGCATGTTTTCTCTGAATTCATTTCTACTTTGTGTGTAAAGCAGAGTAAAAGGAACCAACAATAGTTTTAGGTGCTACACATATGCATTGTTAAGTGTAATGAGCAAAGCTATCTATAACTTTTCTTCGTAGGAGTGTGTGTCAATTCAGCGTGGTGTGGCTAATCCTAAAGACATCCATTAACATCTGAAGGTATGTTCTGAAATATATTTTACCTTTTTTTCCCCAAACATGTTATTTACTCTACTAAAATTTACCTCCTCCTAATTGTCAGTGAAACATTTTATACTTTCTAATTTTAAAAACAATCCCTATTTTTTCTTGTATTTCCTGGAACTATGGGATAGCTTTCTATCTGGTGGCGAAGACCCAAAGATGAAAATAAGAGATGAAAAGTTGCAGGCTCAATATGTGGTAAAAGTTATGCTTCAAGATGGATTGCATTACACATACTTAAAATTTTTCAATACTGAAGAAAGCATAAGGCATTTATCATGGAGTACATTTTTTTAAGTTTTCATTTTTTTTAAGTTTTCATTTTTAACAGCTATACATGCACATAGTTTAAATGATCACATATTTCTACAAACCTTGTAGTTATTTTTTAGAGTGAGCACTTCTGCATATATACATCCTTCTACGGGTACCTCCAAAGCACTCCTTCTTCACTCTCCTTGGCCACATGGACAATGCATTTTAAGTACAATTGTCATTCTTCCTAACATTAATCTTCTGCCTCCTACCTACTTCTCTTCAGAATTTTTTGAAATCTTTGATACTTTTCCCAATTTAAAAAGTTATGCATATATATCATAAAAATTCAAATAATTCAGAAATATGGAAAATATATTATTAATAATAAAATGAAAGCTCTCTAAAATCTCATATTTCCACTGATAACCATAAGGTTTGATGTTCATCCTTCCTGATCCCTCATATTCTGTGTATCCCTACCTGGCTGCCGTCATGCAATTGACATTTCATTTACTCATTCAACACATTTTTTGAGCATCTACATAGAGTAAGACACAGTACTCCAGAAAGATGATGGCCATGACAAGGATGAACCAGAAGTAGCTGGTACCCTAGAAATTCACAGAAGAGCTGCACATGGACTAATATAAAATGGAGAAAATGAAACGTGCTGAGAGGAACATGCTGCGCTCTGGAGCTCAGTTGAGAAGAGAGGATCTCCATAAGGGAGGATTAGGACAGGCTTCCTGGAGGAAGCCGCATTTAGGCTGGATTCCAAGATGTAGGTATGATGTGGGCATGGAGAGATGGAGAAAGGCATTCCAGGGGCAGGGAACAGAATGAGTCCAAGCAGGAACATACCTCGGGCAAATCAATGTATGATGAAGTTTGTGTAAGGCACAGGAGGCTAAAGGAAAGTATGGTGGGAAGTAGCCTTTAATCATCATGACTTAGCTTGCACCTTCTCTGAGGGCAATAAGGAGACTTTAAAAATTTCTAGTCAAGGGGTGAGGCAGATAGAGCGTTATGAACAGAATTGTGCCCCCTCCCCTGAATTCATATGTTGAAGCCCTAACCTCCAATGTAACTGTATTTGGAGATAGGGCCTTAAGATAATTAAGGTAATAATAATATTTATTGATTATAATAATTAATACTTATTAATTATTATTATTTTTGTTTGGTTTTTGAGACAGTCTCGCTCTGTTGCCCAGGCTAGAGTATCATGGCGTCAGCCTAGCTCACAGCAACCTCAAACTCCTGGGCTCAAGCAATGCTCCTGCCTCAGCCTCCCGAGTAGCAGGAACTACAGGCATGCACCGCCATGCCCGGCTAATTTTTTCTATATATTTTTAGTTGGCCAATTAATTTCTTTCTATTTTAGTAGAGACGGGGTCTCGCTCTTGCTCAGGCTGGTTTTGAACTCCTGACCTTGAGCTATCCGTCTGCCTCAGCCTCCCAGAGTGCTAGGATTACAGGCGTGAGCCACCACCAGCGTCTTATTAATTATTAAGGTAATCACTCTTAAGGTAATTAAGGTTAAATGGGGTCCTAAGGGTGGTGCCCTCATCCGATGGGATCGGTATCCTTATAAGAAGAGGAAGGGACACCAGGAACATGCTTGCACCAAGAAATGTCCCTGTGAAGACACAGGGGGAAGGCAGCCATCTGCAAGCCGGGAGAGCAGCCTCACCAGAAACCAATCCTGCTGGCACTTTGATCTTGGACTTCCAGCCTCCAGAACTGTGAAGAAATAAAATTTCTGTTATTTAAGTTACACAGTCTGTGATACTCTGTTATGACAGCCAACTTATCACTTGGTTTAGAACATTTCTTGGTTCTTACTAAAGAATAAACTTTAGGGCTGGGCGCGGTGGCTCACGCCTGTAATCCTAGCACTCTGGGAGGCCGAGGCGGGCGGATTGTCAAGGTCAGGAGTTCGAAACCACCCTGAGCAAGAGTGAGACCCCCATCTCTACTATAAATAGAAAGAAATTAATTGGCCAACTGATATATATAGAAAAAATTAACCGGGCATGGTGGCGCATGCCTGTAGTCCCAGCTACTCAGGAGGCTGAGGCAGCAGGATTGCTTGAGCTCAGGAGTTTGAGGTTGTTGTGAGCTAGGCTGACGCCACGGCACTCACTCTAGCCTGGGCAAGAAAGCGAGACTCTGTCTCAAAAAAAAAAAAAAAAATGAATAAACTTTAGAATGGTCACATCTTAAAATGATGGCATTACTTTTACTTGTGCTCTTTGCTTCTCCATTTAAACAAGTGAGACTGATTCTCTTGCTGTGTTTTGTTATTATTTAATTTGACTGATATTGAATACCCATCCATATTTACAATATGCCAACTGCTATACAAGTATTCAAAAGTATTCGAATGTCACAATCTTAGCACTCTGAGTTACTTCAGTGAAACTGCTTAATAATAAAAATGATAACAACAAAATTAAGACAGCTGCTAACACTGAGAGTTTATAATGTTTCAGATACTATTCTAAGTGCTTTTCAGGTATTGGTTCATTTAAACCTCATAACAACCCTTCCCGGTATTTACTATTATTATAATAATATATACTATTATTATCTCCATTTCACAGATAAGGAAATCAGGCATAGGAAAATGGAATAACTTGCCCCAAGTTTTAAAGCTCAAAAATGCAGGACTGGCTCTTGGGAGGCCGAGGCGGGCGGATTGCTCAAGGTCAGGAGTTCAAAACCAGCCTGAGCAAGAGCGAGACCCCGTCTCTACTATAAATAGAAAGAAATTAATTGGCCAACTGATATATATATAAAAAATTAGCCGGGCATGGTGGCGCATGCCTGTAGTCCCAGCTACCCGGGAGGCTGAGGCAGAAGGATCACTCGAGCCCAGGAGTTTGAGGTTGCTGTGAGCTAGGCTGACGCCACGGCACTCACTCTAGCCTGGACAACAAAGCGAGACTCTGTCTCAAAAAATAAAAAAATAAAAAAATGCAGGACTGGGATTGATACAACTAGAATTGACTTAATTTACTTAGACATTTGTCTTAATTATTAAAATCCTGATAGGAACTATTACCACTTGACGATATGTTGAGGACAATTTGTTTATTTTTTAGATGTAACTCAAAATTTCAATGGCATATGAATTCTGTGATGAAACTCCATGCTACATGTGATGTTGTGAGTCAAAGGCAAGATATGAGTATTTGGCTTCAAACTCACCGAATGCCAGGCATTCTTTGCCTCTCTCTGCCCCACTTTAACTGACATTGCATGTCAATTTACAGATTTCTGACAAAACGTCCCTCACAAGATTCTGATGTCTAAACCAAAACTGAAGTTTCTGAGCCAAGAAAGCTGAGAGCTCCCCTTTGCACTCTGGAGGGCCACCCTGAGTGGTCTGCTCACCTCTCTCCTGGACATCTCTGTTTTACTCTCTTGTTAACTCAACACTACCTTTGTTATCTTCATTGCAGGTGTCTGAACTGTATTTCTGTCCCAAGATTCTGTCAAGTTGTTCTCTCGATTGAGTTTTCTTAGTCTGGGTATATAAACTCTGGAAAACAGAACAAAATTTTCCTCTCTTTTTATCATCATCAGCTAGTTCCTTAGATGATAAATAAATTTCAGTGTTACACACACAGAAGATCCTCAATAAATAGTTCTGTGCTATAGAAGAATTCTTTTTGGCTCCATTCCCAGAATTAATGGCAACAAAGATAATTTTATACGTAAGTGCTACAAATGGACATTGTAGAATGCATAAGGAGGCTTAAGGGGAAGGGGGAGCATTCTGTGAACAATACTCCAACCCGGAGGATAAGACTGTGCCTTTTTCTGGGAAAAGGGTCTTTAGCAACTAAACAGTTAAACCTCCAGTGAAGGCAGGCCGCAGCTGGAGGGAGTATTTAAAGTGCAAGGCAGGAAGTATGGAGTCAATGACTTCTGCTGGCAGGAAGGGGTTGAGGGGAAGGGGGAGGGAGAGGAAAGCTGGGTGCCGGAGGGAGGATTCTTAGCTGTTCTCAGTCTGGAAGACTTTCACAATTTGAAGCCAAATATTGGCCAGAAAACTTCTCCCATTGCTACAGAAAGGATGAAGAGGTGCTGAGTGCAGATAGAGTGAAGCCAAAGTTGGAAGACGCAGGCATTGTGCCCAGAATACAGTTGGAACTTCCAGCAGTTGAATGGAGCTACACAAAAGTAGAAATTAAGATGCTTAGACATCTAGAAATACAGTTGAGAAAGCATTCTTAAATAATAATGACAAAAATACCTAACATTTATTCAGCAATTTTTACATGCCAAGAGCTGTGTTACATGTTTTATTGCATTATCCCGTTTAACTCTCAAGAACCGTGTGAGAAAAGTTCCCCTTTTAGAAATTATTCCTTGTTTTACAAATGAGCAAACAGAGGCTTTGCAGGTTGAATAATTTGTCCAAAGTATAAATTCAAATAGTTTGCTCCTGTCAAAATACAAATTTCAAAAAGTTAGAAACACGACTGTCATACAAATATATAGAGAATAAATGTCCAAGATTTACTTGTCTCATAGATGAGGGAACCAGCTGATTTAGAAAGGAGAATAGGAGACTCTGTGTGTGTGTGTGTGTGTGTGTGTGTGTGTGTGTGTGTGTGTACACCTCTCGCCAGAGGAAGCAAAGAATGTGCCTGTAATCCTGACACTTTGAGAAGCCAAAGCAGGACAATCCCTTAAGGCCAAGAATTCAAGACCAGCCTGAGCAACATAGTGAGACAGGTGAAGTTAGGTGGGTGTGGTTGTGCGTACCTGTCCTCCCAGCTAGTTGGGAGGCTGAGGTGAGAGGATTGCTTGAACCTAGGAGTTTGAGGTTGCAGTGAGCTATGATGACACTACCGCATTCTAGCCCAGGCAACAGAAGGAGAACCTGCCTCAAAAAAAAGTTGCGAAATTAAAGAATACAAAACTGACTAATGTCCCACAGAGCAACAATACCAAAGCCTTTAGGGTTCTTTTCTTTTTTTTTTTTTTTTTTTTTTTTTTTGAGACAGAGTCTCACTTTGTTGTCCAGGCTAGAGTGCTGTGGCGTCAGCCTAGCTCACAGCAACCTCAAACTCCTGGGCTCGAGCGATCCTTCTGCCTCAGCCTCCCGAGTAGCTGGGACTACAGGCATGTGCCACCATGCCCGGCTAATTTTTTTTTTTATATATATATCAGTTGGCCAATTAATTTCTTTCTATTTATAGTAGAGACGGGGTCTCGCTCTTGCTCAGGCTGGTTTTGAACTCCTGACCTTGAGCAATCCGCCCGCCTCGGCCTCCCAAGAGCTAGGATTACAGGCGTGAGCCACAGCGCCCGGCCTAGGGTTCTTTTCTATTGGACATAAATCATTTGTTTTTCTATAGGACAAAAATAATTTGCAACTTATCAGTTTTCTAGATGTTCACATTTAATTTTAAAGATTTATATCCTTAATTAATAAAGCATAGTAAATTAAACAAAATTACATCCCCAGGTAATCAGTGATTTCAGGTGGACTTATTAGACAATGTTATGATCTGAATGTGCACATACCTTTAAAATTCAGGTGTTGAGACCTCATCACCAGTGTGATGATATTGGGAGGTGGAGCCTGTGGGTAGTGATTAAGTATGAGGGCAGAGCCCTCCTGAATACAATTAGTGCCTTTCTAAAAGAGGCTCCAGAGAGCTGCTTTTCCCCTTCCACCATGTGGAGACACTGTGAGAAGGTGTTTTCTATGGACCAGAAAGCAGGCCACACGCTGAATCTGCCAGTGCCTTGACCTTGAACTTCCAAGCCTCCAGAACTGTGAAAAATAAATTTCTGTTGTTTATAAATTACCCAGTGTAAGGTATTTTGTTATAGTAGCCCAAATGGACTAAGACAATGTTGTATGCAGCACTATCAAATAGAACTTTCTGTGATGATGGCAATGTTTTACAATACAACTTCACCGTCCAGTGAGGTAGCCACAGGCCATGTGTGGCTATTGAGCACTTGAAACGTGACTAATACAACTGGGGAATTGAATTTCAGTTTATTTAAATTTAAATAGTTACGTGTGACTAAGTGACTACTGTATTGGATGATGCAACTCTGTGGCTTTGAAAGAATCTGCGGAATATCCAAGTTACTCACATCCACAGTAAATGTTGAGAAGCACTGGTGTAGGTGATACTGATAAAGGTGATCTGTAGACCACATTTTGAGAAGTGTTGCTCCAATCCATGTGCTTCCAGAATCCACTTTCTAAAAAAGGCAAAGGCGAGCCTGGCACAGTGGTTTATGCCTATAATCCCAGCACTTTGAGAGTCCAGTGCAGGAGGACCACTTGAGCCCAGGAGTTTAAGGCTGCAGTGAGCTATGATCATGCCACTGCATTCCAGCCTGGCTGACAGAGTGAAACTCTGTCTCAAAAATGAAAACGAAAACAAAATTTAAAAAGGCAAAGGTCTTATTATTAAACCCATTTAATAGGTATAGTTCAACTACTGAAGGAAATAGAATTGCTTAGTGGTAAAAGTCGGATTTGGACCCAAGTCTGCCTGGTTCAGAAGTTAAAATCTCAAATGCCTACAGAAGTTTTAAATGGTTTGACTATAAAACAAATTGAGCCTTCTGGCTCTCTGAGCAGCACCATGGCGGTTGGCAAGAACAAGCACCTTATGAAAGGCAGCGCAAAGGGAGCCAAGAAGAAAGTGGTTGATCCGTTTTCTAAGAAAGATTTGTATGATGGGAAGGCACCCACTATGTTCAATATAAGAAATACTGGAAAAACAGCAGTCACCAGGACTCAAGGAACCAAAATTGCATCTGATGGCCTCAAGGGTCATGTGTTGGAAGTGAGTCTTGCTGATCTGCAGAACGATAAAGTTGCATTTAGAAAATTCAAGCTGATTACTGAAGATGTTCAGGACAAAAACTGCCTGACTACCCTCCATGGCATAGATCTTATCCATGACAAAATGTATTCCATGGTTAAAAAATGGCAGAGTATGATTGAAGCTCATGTTGATGTCAGGACTACTGATGGTTATTTGCTTCGTCTCTTCTGTATGGGTTTTACTAAAAAATGCAATGATCAGATACAAAGACCTCTTATGCTCAGCAGCAACAGGTCTGCCAAATCCGGAAGAAGAGGATGGAAATCATGACCAGAGAGGTGCAGACAAATGACTTGAAAGAAGTAATCAATAAATTGATTCTGGACAGCATTGGAAAAGCATAGAAAAGCCTTGCCAATCTATTTATCCTCTCCGTGATGTTTTCGTTAGAAAAGTAGAATTGCAGAAGAAGCCCAGATTTGAATTGGGAAAACTCATGGAGCTTCATGGTGAAGGTAGTAGTTCTGAAAAAGCTACTGGGGACAACCAAGTAATAAAGTTGAACGAGCTGATGGATATGAACCACCAGTCCGAGAATCTGTTTAAATTTCAGACTTTTAATAATGACAAATAAAGAGTCCAATGTGTGAAAAAAATTCAAATAAAATAAAATAAAATTGAAAGCAGCTACTCTATATCCAGTTGATTGTACCTCACAATTGCCAGATCTTGTAATTTTTCAGAAAAATCCATAAATTTGAATTTTTATGTAAGATATTCTTGATTTTCAAAATCTTGTGTAGACCAAACAAAATGAGTTTGCAGTCCTGACCTGGTCTCTAGGCCAGCAGTTGCCAACTCTGGCTAGCTCAACAGTGCAAAAGCTTTCCTCTGCCCTGCTGTCTCCATAAGGAACAGAAGACAGGGGTTTGGCCTTTCGGGGTCTTTCCAGGCAGAGTCAAGGTCTTCTCACAGCAATCGTCAATATGATCCTTTCAATGCTTGTGACATATCTCCAAATAGTTATTTTTATGTTTGTCTTCTCAACTAGGTTGCGCGTCCCTGGAGGAATAATTTGCCCATGGATGCACAGCTCTCAATTCTGTTGACTTCCAGTGTTAGCGCTCTGTGGTCTCTGCTCAGTATCTCCACCTGCACCTCTTAAGTCTATAGGGAAAAGCTTATTATGCTTAATTTTTTCCTTTGGCGAGAAGGCTGAAAGTGGAGGAGGAAAGTGAGCCAGGGTGCAACCTGGGGCCGGGGCTAGTGTTGAGGGGTTCTCTGAGTGGGAGGAGAGTCTCCCAGAATCAAGCAAACAAGACAGATGAGAGCGAAGTGGGCCAGGGAAGTGCACAGCTGGTGCTGGTGCTGGTGCTGGTGTAGCCCGACAGGGGCCCTGAGCAGGTCAGGACAGGAAGGAAAGCCAAGAAAAAAGGCACAGAGCCAGAGAGTCTGTGAGGGATAGGAGATCAGGGAGACAGACTGTGCTCACATCAGAGGGTGGCACTGGTTTGATACTTGGGAGAGTCACAAGAAAGAACAGATACTATGATGTCCCCATGCAGTGCCAGGCACTGAAGCAGGAGCTCCATCAATACTCAATCATTGATTAACTGTCATAAAGATCCCCATAAGGGACTAATAAATAGATGTCTCTTACCCTTAAAAGTCAAGCAAAAGAGAAGTTTGCAAAAACCCAGTATTTCCAATTGTATATTTCTCCTTCCCTGCCTGTTTGCCACATCAGCACTTTCCCACCCCATGAACATGTTACCATTCAATATCTATTAATCCATTTATTTGTCTTAAGGATCAAATTAAAATCCATTTGCCCACTTGCATGCAACAGATTACTCTCAAAGAAAATAATGGAGCTGGAGAAGTTCCAAAGTAGAAATCCCAGAATAATCAAAGGAATAATCCAGTGGTTTGGACTCTGAGCCCTGTGCTTGTGGGGAGATGCAAGAGAGCAGTGTAATCCAATCTTACAAAGTCAGAAAAGGTGTGGACCAGGTGAACCAACACAGAATTTTCCATCAAATTCCATACCAAAAGTACACATGATATTAAGCTTGAATGTGATAGTTTAAAAATATATAAAAAGAGGCATGCTATAATCTTACACGTTTGATGTAAAGTTTATGGAATTTTTTGCCCAAGAAGTGGTTCAGGCTGATGATAGAATTTGTCTCAAAAAAATAGTTAGCTATCTGTATTCAATCATCAATCACAATGGATTTGTTAAGAGAATCTAAGAATGTTTGAGGACAGATATATTCTTGACCTTCCATAGTTGCCATCTTACAGGGCAAGCATATCCCTGTATCTCATATAAAATATTTGAAAATGTTGACTCACGCCTGTAACCCTAGCTCTCTGGGAGGCCGGGGTGGGTGGATTGCTCAAGGTCAGGAGTTCGAAACCAGCCTAAACAAGAGCAAGACCTCGTCTCTACTAAAAATAGAAAGAAATTAGCTGGACAACTAAAAATATATAGAAAAAATTAGCCAGGCATGGTGGCGCATGCCTATAGTCCCAGCTATTTGGGAGGCTGAGGCAGGAGGACCACCTGAGCCGGGACGTTTGAGGTTGCTGTGAGCTAGGCTGACGCCATGGCACTCCAGCCTGGGCAACAGAGTGAGACTCTGTCCCCAACCCCCCCCCCCAAAAAAAAGTTAAAAAAAATATTTGAAAATGTTAAGTCAAACATAAAAAGGTTTCTGTATTTTACAAAGAATTTCCCTAGAAAACAACTTTTGTGTAATGTTTTGGATTTTATTTGAAAAATAAATTTTGGTAATGCTAAAACATACATACTTAAGAGTATATAATAGTAAGAATTTATTTTGAAATAAAAGAGTCACCAACAGAAATAGAATATCTGAAGTGAATGCTAGACTTAATTTTCTAATACTAAGTTGAGTTCATTTCAAAACATGATGAAATTCAGCTGAACAGTGGTAGGGTTCCTTCTCAGTCCATAATGGTTTATTTATTGATGCTACAAATAAAAACATCTGTTAAATGCATAAAGTTATAAAAAATTTACCCTTTTATGAATATAAAACTCAGAACTGGTGTAATATAACAGATCTGTCCACGTGGAAATACATCAATTAACTATGCTGATTGAGAACCCTAAGTATTATTTCTCAATTAATTTTTACAAATCACATACATTCCAAGGAACAGGAGATTTTTTTTAAGAGATCCAAAATTTTCACATGCCTACCTTTGAGCTAAATTAGGTCTCTCTACTGACTTGACCAAAATTATCTTATGAACTAGATCTAGCACCTCAATTTCTTTCCCAGAAAAAACCCTGAGATATCAAGGATATATACAGTTTTGCACAAATCCAGTCGTTAAAAGCAGAACTACAGAGAGAAGGGTGGGGAGTTCTTTTCTGTACTGTGAAGTTTGGTTCTCTGTGAAGTAGAATTTCATCAAACTGAATGTGTTATGAATTTTAAATATATTTGATGCTAAAAAGGAAAAAAAATAAGTATGTTGTCCTTTCTCATAGACTTGTCTTTAGATGTGTCTGGTCACTACCTTGGCAACCCTTACAAATGGCAATTGACGTCAAGAAAAGGAGAAAAATACTGCTGAGAGCAGACGCTGCATGCATTATAGATGATTCCAAGGACTGTGGTACACGCAGGCACTAAGTGGCTTCAGGATGAGCACAGGCAATCTCTGTTCCACAAATATTCTTCACAAACCTTTAAGGACTTGTGAAGGAGATCTGAAAAGAACATCTTTGAGTTTTTAATTTAAGCAAAATGACAATTCAGCTATTAGCTTAGATGTTCTGTTCCACCATAACTGCCAAGGTCATTAAAATGTTTGTCATTAGCAAATCTCAAAATCAAGTGGAAGCTGCCCTTCTCTTTTGAAAGTAGTTTCTCCCAACATTTTATTATGAAAAAATTCAGACATATAGCCAGCTGTAAAAGAATTTTACAGTGGACACCCATATACTCATCACCTAGATTTTTCCATTATCAATGTACTTATCATATGTCAGTCTGTCTGCCTTTCCAACATCTCCTTCCATCCCTTTATCCATACCTTAATCCATCTAATTTTGATGCAATTCAAATAAATTGCAGACATAAGTGCACTTCCCTCTAAATATTTCAGCGTGCATATTATTAACTAGTATTCAACATTTGTTTGTAGATTTTCTTTTAATATAACATCTACATACAATGAAATACACAAATCTTAAGTGCACATTTACTGAGTTTTGACAAATGCACACATCAGTATAACCCAAATTCTGTCAAGATATATAAAGCTACTATCACCCCAGAGAGTTCCCCTATGCCTTTTCCCAGTCAATTCTCAACCACCCACTCTCCAGAGGCAACCACTTTTCCAATTTCTGAAAGTGCTTTGAAGAGCTTTGAATTAGAGATTATTACTTCCAAGAGCTTGCTCCCTTGAACTGTCCCAAGGACTTCATTCATCCTTCAAATTAAAACATACAACTACACGTTCCCTTCAGTGCAGTTGTGACGTGTGGCATTAGTGTGCCCAGTATTTACTTTTCCTCTGTTATAGCTTTTCTCCTACTTCAGCCATGTCATTACAATACCCCACCTCCAGGGATGATAATAGGCAAAATAAGAATAGGGTACATAATTTGCAGGGATCATGCGCAAAATGAAAATATAAGACCCTTATTTAAAATTTTTTAAGAATTTCAGGATAGTGACAGTTGAGCAATAAACTAAATGCAGGGCCCGTGTGGCTGCATAATTTGCACGCTCATGAAGCTGGCCCTGGTCAAAATATTCAACATCTGTTATAGTGTGACCCAGCTGATCAAATTACACGTCAGCCATAGCAGCCAAGCAAGGGTTGAGGAGGCCTCTGCTATTACCCCGTTAGGAGCTGGATGGGGATGGCAAGTCCAGGGGACTTGGTGATGGCCAAGGGAGCAGAGCAGTAGGGAGGTATATGGGGGACACAGCAGTGATTGTGTCAACATATGCAGGTGTGTCATTGTTTCAGCCTTGGGTACGGCCCTTCTGGAGTGTGCTGGTAAAGGTCAGCCCAGTCTCTAGCAAGCAAATCAGGCTCAACCTTCATAGCCCATTCTCTGGGGTAAGTCGGGAAGTAAGCTTGTCACCCAAGCTAGGCTAACCAGAGACCTTCCCTGTGACACGTATAGAAGCAGCGCCTCCTCTAACACCCATATGTTGCGTTCCAAAAAGAGTGCCAAACCAGAATTTTTCAGGGTTCTGATTAGTTTCAGAATTTAGTGGACTTGTTTTTCTAGATTATTGCTTCTTTTTTTCTCTAGGGTCTCCACACATGTTATTCTTTTTCTTTGTTTTAAATATACTTTAGTTTTTAGAGCAGTTTAAGTTTCACAGCAAAACTGAACAGGAAGTACAGAGAATGCCCATATACCCCCTGCCCCCGCAGAGGCCCCCACTCCCCGACTACCAACATCCCACACTGAGGGGCACATTTGTGACAATCAGTGAACCTACATTGACACAGTCTGTAGTTTACGTTAGGGTTCACTCTTAGGGTTGTACATCCTACAGGTTTGGACAACTGTATAATGACATGAATCCACCATGGGGTATCCTACAGAAGGCTCACTGCCCTAACATCCTCTATGCCTTGTTATTCATTCCTCCCTCCCCTGATAACCATTGGTCTTTTCAGTTTCCATAGTTTTACCTTTCCAGAATGTCATATAGTTAAAATCATGCAGTATGTAAACTTTTCAGATTGGTTTCTTTCACTTAGCAGTGTGCTCTTAAATTTCCTCCATGGTTTTTCATGGTTTGATAGCTTATTTCTTTTTAGCTCTTAACAATATTCTACTGGCTGGATGTACCACAGTTTATCCATTCAGCTACTGAAAGACATCTTTGTTGCTTCCAAGTTATGGCAATGACAAATAAAGCTGCTGTAAACATCTGTGTGCAGGTTTTTTTTTTTTTTTTTTTTTTTTCTAAGACAGAGTCTTGCTCTGTTGCCCAGGCTGGAGTGCCATGGCATCAGCCTAGCTCACAGCAACCTCAAACTCCTGGGCTCAAGGAATCCTTCTGCCTCAACCTCCCGAGTAGCTGGGACTACAGGCATGCGCCACCATGCCCGGCTAACTTTTTCTATATATATTTTTAGTTGTCCAGCTAATTTCTATTTTTAGTAGAGACCAGTCTCATTCTTGCTGAGGTCAGTCTTGAACTCCTGACCTCGAGCAATCCTCCCACCTCGGCCTCCCGGAGTGCTAGGATTACAGGCACGAGCCACTGCTCCCAGCCTGTGTGCAGGTTTTCGTGTGAACATAAGGTTTCGCATCATTTGGGTAAATACCAAAGAGTACAATTGCTGAATTCTATGATAAGAGTAGGTTTAATTTTGTGAGAAGTTGCCAAACTGTCTTTCAAAGTGTCTAGTATTTTGCATTTCCACCAGCAGTGAATGAGAGCTCCTGCTGTTCCACATCCTCACCAGCATTTGGTGGTGTCAGTGTTTTAGACTTTGGCCATTCTAATAGGTGTGTGATGGAATCTCATTGTTGTTTTAATTTGCATCTCCCTAATGACATATGATGTTGAGTGTTTACATGTGCTTATTTGCCTCTGTGTATCTTCTTGGATGAGGTTTCTGTTCAGATCTTATACCGTTTTTAATTGGGTTGTTTGTTTTCTTATTGTTGAGTTTTAAGAGTTCTTTGTGTATTTGGGATAATAGTCCTTTATCAAACATATATTTTGCAAATATTTTTTGCTATCTATGGCTTGTCTTCTCATCCTCTTGAGAGTGCCTTTTGAAGAGGTATTATTCATTTTTTCATTCAACAAGTACTCTATTCAACTGAAGGGACAGCTCAGACAAGAAGATCCCTTCCATCATGGAACCGACATTTTAATGGAGGAAACGACAATAAACAAATAAATGAATGAACATATAATAGGCATTTAAGTGGAGTTACTTGCTGGGAAGAAAATTAAAGCAAGATAAAGGATTAGAGAGTATCTGGATAAGGATCACTCTGACTGCTGTGTAGACATCGTGGGGCCAAGAATAGAATAGACCATAGTGGGAGCCAGTGGAGGAGTGGGGGGACCAGTTAGGAGTCTATTTCTGTCAAACAAGCAAGAGATGGTGTGGGCATGGACCACAGTGGAAGCACTGGAGGTGGTGAGAAGTATCTAGACTCTGGGTGTTTTTTTAAAAGTAGAACTGGCATAACTTGATTATGGATTGGTTATAAGAGAAAGAAAGGATTCAGGGATGAAAGGTAGGTTTGGGCATAAGCAAATGAATGAATGGTTGTTAAACTGGGCGGGGAGTGGGGAAGAGAGTGGATGGAAGGGGGCCAGGCTGAGGGATGGGATAATCAAGTGGATATCCATCGGGGAGATGTCCAAGTAGGTCATCGTGATTCTACTTGAAAGATCAGAGCTAGAGATTACAAATTTCGGAGTCTTCAGCATATAGAAAGTGTGCTGCATATCTTTGTAGCCTTCTAGATTCCCTTTGTTGAGTTGGTAGTCTCTTCTCGGTTCTCGGTTCTCGGTGTGCTCTTGGCCAAAGAATGACCAGACAAACTGATAGCAAGGCCAGCATGTAACGAAGTTTATGGAGGAAGAGCAAAACAGGTTTATAGAGCAAGAGCAAGGTACATTTGCCACAGACAACAAAAGGCCCCCTATCATAACAAGAGGCTGTGTTTATGCCCTGGGGTCCTATTCTATATTATCTGGTTGGGACCCACTTTGTGGTTCAAATGTCATCATTGAACCAATTTGATGGATAGTTAATGACATGATAATTAGCTCTATGTTACTCTAGGTCATTTTCCAGACCCCCATTGTGCCTTGGCTGTCTGGCCTGCAGGCTGGGGAATTTCCTGCCTTCTTTTGCAAATTGGCAGGGCATTCCTCCTTCCCTCAGGTGGGGCAATTGCTAGGAGCAGGATCAAGGTGAGGCAGCACTGAGGAGGGGTGCCAGCCATTGTCCTTCCAACCCTGTCCTTCTTCCCCAGATGTGGCAATTGCTCGAGGCAGCACCAAGACAAGGTTCTTGCTTTTGCCCCTAGAAGACCAGAGGTCCCTCACTGTCTACCTAACTCCTCTGCTTGCCTCTCCATTCTGTTCTCTGCCTCCGCACAACCTGAACTCTGTGAATTAAGTAAATGGACTGGAACCCCTTGGTTTCCGGCTGGATTCAGCCAGCCTGGCAGCAGATCAGAAGACGGGGGAGAGCATGGTGAGGTGGTGTATTCCCCCAGCTCTCTCCCTGCAGACTGCCTGAATCCTTTGATCAAAAGACCCAGCTCCTGTCAGGCAGATCTCCAGGCTGCTGTCCCTCCCTCCTGACTGAATGAGATCGGATGAAATCACTTAGGGAGTGAGAACAGATAGACAAGAAGAGATTTGAGGGCTTCCTTTTAGATCACTGCTATTTAGAGGCCAAAAAGAGGATGCAAGCTTGGTGGCTCAGCAAAGGTGGGTTCAAGAACTGTTCTCCTAAAGTGCCCCAAGCCACCATTTTCCTGAGACTTCCAGGACCTTTTACTCTCCTGCCCATCATTCTTAACCTTTTCTTCCCTAGGGAGTCTTGAAATTGTTTTCTGATTTGGCTTTTAACACTCCTGGATCTGCTGATATGCTGTATGATGGTTTGAGCTCTCCTCAGAGGCTCTTGGCAGCTGTGCATATATACAGATGCATCAGGTATGGGAGGGAGAGGAAAACAGGGAGGAACCACCACGTACTGTAATTATTTTTAAACCTGTCTCAGGTGCTATACTATGAATATGGCCAAAGTAGGAGCCATTTCATATTTACTCCCGATGTTCGGCACCTAACATCACATCCAGTATACAGTGGCAGCTTAATACATTTTTTTAAATGAATAAATTCTTTTTTCAAAACAGAGCTTATTGTGATTTGCTTATGCTATGCTTTTGGGGCATGAAGGCCCCTTTACAGATTTGACAACTAATTCCTTGAATTGCCTTAGTATTATACGTCCCTGATATAACGCCTGGATGTGATGTGCTTTTCTAAAAAACAAAACAAAACAAAAAAACCCACAGAATTGTATTGAGAATATGACAACATAAACTCTGCAGAAACAAAGGCTGTGGATTTAGGTCAGTTGTGCTCTGGGGTCATCACATAAATATATTAGTACTGTACTTCTAACAATAATCCCCTTTGTTTTAAAATGTGACACTGCTATTCACTAATATCTTGGTGGCATTCCCAGAAAGCGTGCTTCATGTAATTGGCAAGTTTTTGCAAAGGCTGTTCTGTATTTGCAGTCTCCGTATTCTCCCTCTTCTACAGAGTTCTTAGATCTTACAAAAATAATAATGGAATTTCACATTCAGCACAACACGGCTTTTTTGCTTTTTTTTTTTTTTTTTTTTTTACAGGGGAGACAGCAAATGTAATCATTCCATTCAAGTAGCTGTGGCATTTTACATTTGACCAGTTGAACAAGGATAAATACGGGTCTCAGAGTCTCAGCCCTAGTATCAGAAAACTAGATCTAAAGGGGTGGGTGTGAGCAGAGAGAAAATAGCTCAAGGATCTGCTGGAGGAAGTAAGGGTTTTTGGTAGTCTTACTGGGCTCTAGGGGAGGGGACAAAGTGATTTCTGAACAGCCCTCATAGGTAAGAAGTGTTGTATTAATCAGGACTCCTTTGGTTGCAGATGACAGAGATGTATCCCAAAATAGAATAATCAAAAGGGGGGATTTGGGGCTCTCATACACGGAGGAAAGGGCCAGACACAACTGGGCTTCAGGGATGTCCGGAAGCAGAAAGTCAAATGCCATTTAGAGTTCCCTGTCTCTGCCTCTTTCTCAGACTCCACAGTGATGGAGAGGCCAAAGTGCCCTCCAGGATCACCATTCTCAGCTTCATCACAGAAGGGACAGTCCCTGATTCTTTTGCTCCAATTTGAAAACTCCTGAATAAGGGCTCTGAAGATCCTTGCTCGGGTCAGCTGCCCAGTCTTGAGATCAGTATTTGTTGTTCTCCACTTGGACCAAATGGCTGGAGTGAGGAGAGGAGCAGTTCTTAGGAGAGGAGAGAGGCTCTGGGCAGGTGATAACAGATGACCTCCTGAAATGGACCGCCCACCTCCCCAAATTGCCCTGACTTATAAGTGACCCTGGACCAGGACTGCCCTCAATTCTGATTGCTCAAAAATGCTTTCCCTATCCACAGTCCTCTCAAATGGATTGGTATTGGCATGTGGGGAGCTTTGAGGGATGGGGAAAAGATGACAAGAGAGTTTACTGAGGCATTATCGTGCCAGGTTTGAATCAGCCTAACTGTGCTAACACCCACCGGCGGGCCTGGAGGTTTCACAAAGACTCAGTGGCCAATTAAATGCTTTTAAATTCACGGTTTATTGTGAGATTTTCACACACCAAGAATCATGAAAATATATTCAATGCATGCAGGCAGTCATAAGAGAGAGGGAGAATGAACCACTGTGGGAGACCAGCACACCCACTGACAGCCAAACCGGGCTGGTGGGATTTACCTGGAAAGGCCAACCAACGGGAAGGGGGGATTTACCAGGGGGATTGCTGCTCCTCTCCTGGCCTAGCTGCCGAAGGAAGGGCCCCAGAGTTTTCCTGGGCAGAGCTTCAGTGGGTGTCTGGGCCACGATCAGGTTCTTTGTTATTTCTATGGCCCTTGACACAGTCATCTCAACCACCATTTGGCTTCATTTTCTTTTAGGTTTTAGGGGTGTCTGGCCACAGCAGGTGTCACCTTACCCACCATTAGTCCACCTTACATATGCTTGTCACGCAGAGGGGCCAGCAATTTCACTGTGGGCTGAGTCACTTGTCTTAAGTGACTCCATTATGAGACGTTTGGGATCACAAAACATTATTAAGTATCAGGTATTTGCTTTTCAGAGTTTGAGTTGTTAAACTTTCTACTTTTCTAAAACACCGTGTGCATTTTTTAATGGTTTTCATCAAAATGGAGAATCTGGACACATTATCAGAGAAGCAGGAGGAAGTCTGTAGGAAAATTATTTACTCTGTAACTAAAATTCTGCCAGGCTACAGAGACTCTGACCTAAGCATGGAGACTGAGGTAGGAGTAGGGTTCAGGGAGGGGAACAAATATAAATTTTTTTTTTTTTGAGACGGAGTCTTGCTTTGTTGCCCAGGCTAGAGTGAGTGCCATGGTGTCAGCCTAGCTCACAGCAACCTCAAACTCCTGGGCTCAAGCAATCCTCCTGCCTCAGCCTCCCGAGTAGCTGGGACTAAAGGCATGCACCACCATGCCTGGCTAATTTTTTCTGTATATGTTAGTTGGCCTATTAATTTCTTCCTATTTATAGTAGAGACGGGGTCTCGCTCTTGCTCAGGCTGGTTTCGAACTCCTGACCTCGAGCAATCCGCCCGCCTCGGCCTCCCAGAGTGTTAGGATTACAGGCGTGAGCCACCACGCCCAGCCAACAAATATCTAAATACCTCCTAAATCAAGACCCTAGAGAAATGTGCTTTTGATCAAGACAAACAGATCTACCCTCTTCCATCCTCTCCTTGGCTATTGTTTTTAGAAAACCGAGTGAATGTAGAGTCCACACCAAACCTGTTCACATAGGAGGAGTCCCAGAAGGCGTTTTCCTGCCTCTCGGGTTCTGCTGCTGTGATCACTGCTCTTGCCTGCCTTTGTGATATTGTGGGAAAGGCCAACCATAGTTAAAAGTGGGATTGTTAGCTGCTGACCCAGTTGTCGTGGTATGGAAGAGATGGATGGAAGGGGGGTGACATGGAGAGGCTCCCTGTGGACATGGTGAGCTGGAAGAGCAAGCGAGAAAGTGTTGAAGGATAAAAACCAGGACGAGTAACGTGGGCTTGGGAGGTGTAATGGATTGAATGTGTCACCTCAAAACAGATGCGTTGAAATCCTAACACCTTCTACCTGTGAATGTGACCTTATTTGGAAATAGGGTCTTTGCAGATGTAATCAAGTTAAGATGAGGTCATTAGGGTGGATCCTGATCCAATATGACTGGTGTCATTAGCAGGGGAAACTTGGACACAGAGACAGACTCTCACAGAGGGAAGACAGTGCAGACACACAGGGAGAAGATGGCCACGTGATGGCCGTGTGATGACGGGATGGAGGCAGAGAGATGGGAGTTCCGTGGTCACAGCCTGAGATTGCTGGAAACTGGAAGAGGCAAGGAAAGATGCTGAGGCTTCCATTGGAGTATGGTCCTGCCAGCACCTTGATTTTGGAAGTCCAGGCTCCAGAACTGTGAGGCAATACCTTCTGTTGTTTTAAAGCTACCCCATTTGTGGTACTTTATTATTGTGGCAGCCCTAGGAAACTGACACAGGAGGGGAAGTGGGGTTTATGGAGCCAGGACCAAAAACAAAAAAAAAAAGTCAAAAGACTTTATTGGGAAAACCCAATATGTATGATGTGATAGCATTTATTCATCTATATAAAATTACAACATATGCATGTGCATAAAGAAATTCAGGTTATAAATAGGAAATGAAGAAGAAAAATATCTCCTGCACGTTTTCAGCCAAGTAGAGAGTCATTCACTTGGATTCACAGGCATCTATTTTAAAACACAAACATCCCTTGAGAGCATTAACTGGAATAGTTTGTTACATTTAATGTCAAGTTTTGTAATTAGCTAATCAAAGTCTTTTTCTCTTAATACTCAGCAGATACCAGTAGAGAGGGCCTCTGACTTTTTGCTTAGGAAGAATGGCAGGCCTGAAGTATCTCTTAAACATGATTTCAACATGTTTTAGGACTATCCCTACTTAAAAATTTTCCCTTGCTATTTGGCCTGTTACAAATTCTATTGTACTTGTTAGACTGCGTGACCTGATCCTAGGTTTGAAGAATATAAAGCTTGGAGAGCTCTGGGTAGTCTGAAGACCTACATAAGTGTCCTCAGTAAGGGTGCTTTAGACAACAGTGGGACGGGAAGGCAAGCGTCTTCTGTGGGAGTGTGCTAGTGGTGGTTGCGGTAGGAAAAGGGAAAATAAGTGACAGAAAAATGTCACTGAGTTCCATCATCATGAAAACTGCTTCTTGCTACCCTGTAATATCGTTTACTATTACCTTTTTTACTTGCTGGTATCTGCATGGTTAGTTAACAAACTGTTGCAAAAATGCAACTACCAATATAACTGATTCTGAATCCTAATTCTCTGACCCAGGAGTGAATATTTAGTTTGGTCCCACGCTTGGGTAGGTTATACTCTCCTTTTTAGGTTTCTTCAACTTGCAACAATTTCCAAACATTGCCACCAAAGCACATTCCTCTCCCGTCTCCTCAAGCCAGAGATGTGTGTGGATGTGTGTCCAGCACTGGGGATGAAGAGATGGTCACTGTCTGAGCACAAAGTTTGAAATGGCATGCAGCAGGTAAAAAGTTTGTTTTTTCCCAAGAAATTATTTGAATTTTGCATTCTATTCAATGCTTTATCAGTGTTTGTTTCACTGTTAAATGATGTTTTCATTTACTTACCCATTAAGTTTTTTAATTTCTTTTATCTGCATGCCCCTCTCTTCTGATCTTTGAGGAAAAAAGAGAATCTCCAAGAAGATACGCCACATATATGCTGTGGTTTGGAGTATGTCCTCTCCTTGGCCACCTTCTTTATTGTATCCTGGGAGTACATACACTCCAGTTTGAGGGGCACAGAGCCAGGACCAGGCACGGAGCTCAAACCCTGGCAACTTAAGGAGCACTGGAAATGAGAGTGGGTGAGTTGACACAAAGCGCATTCCAGTGATCGGCTGTCGATGCCCCGTCCTTCGCAGAGCCTTTCAGGAACTCTCAGAAGTGATGTAAGTCCATGAGGTCATCTCAGCTTCTATCCTAATCAAGATGTAGGACTGGTCTTTGGCAGCACTGTGAAGGAGAGAAAGGGTACCTTTGATTCTCTTCTCTGTGGGTGACCCAAACTACGATGCCTGGAACTGCCTTTGCTTGTTGATCCTGCTTTCTGATTGTTGTACAAGACTGTTCCTCCCCAAACAGTTCATTTTTCAGATATTTCTCCTGGTCCCAGTGTTTTAGTCCATTTTGTATTGCCATAAAGGAATATCAGAGGCTGGACAATTTATGAAGAAAATAGGTTTATTATGGGGTTTTGTTGCTGTTATGTTTTTGTTGTCTTAGAGATGGGAGTCTCATTCTGTTGCCCAGGATGGTCTTAAACTCCTGCCTCAAGTAATCCTCCCAACTCAGCCTCCCAAAATGCTGGGATTAGGAAAGAGGTTTATTTATCTCAGCATTCTGCAGGCTGTACAGGAAGCATAGCACTGGCATCTGCTCTGCCTCTGCCTCGGTGAAGGCCTCGGGCTGCAGAAGGTGAAGGGAGTCTTCATTTGCAGAGATCTCCTGGTAAGAGAGGAAGCAAGGGTGGGGTGGGGAGAGGTGCCAGGTTCTTTTTAACAACCAGCTGGGGGCTAATAGAGTAAGAAACCCCTCACCTCCAAGGGAGGACATTAATCTATTCATGAAGGATCCATTCTTACCACCCAAATACCTCCTATGAGACCCCACCTCCAGCACTGGGGATCAAATTTTGACATGAGGTTTGAAGGGGACAATTATCCAAACCAGGCGTCCTCAAACTAGGGCCCGCGGGCCACATGTGGATATTTTTGCCCATTTGTTTTTTTACTTCAAAATAAGATATGTGCAGTGTGCATAGGAATTTGCTCATAGTTTTTTAAAACTATAATCTGGCCCTGCAACAGTCTGAGGGACAGTGAACTGGCCCCCTGTTTAAAAAGTTTAAGGACCCCTGATCCAAACCATAGCACCCAGTTCCTACCACCACCCAGCTCCTACCATGGACATTTGCCTCTCCCATTCACCATTTCCAGACAATGCCTGCAAATGAATTTAGGATTACATGTGTTTGCTGAGGTGTGATGAAACACACCTTTCAAGTATTAGGATTTTAGAAGAGGCTTCACTTTAAGCATCGTGCAGATGGACCAAGGATATGTTTAGAAACAAGTGAGCTTTTCGGATCCTTCAATTGTACCGGGACAGCAGCAGTCTACTCCACACACACAGACTCTCCCTCTCAGGGGCACTAGACTAGACTGTGCTCAGACTGTGGGGTTTGAATCCTGGCTGTGCCAGTGTCATAAGCTGTGGCCTTGTGAAAGATCTTAGCCACTTTGAGCTTTAGTTTCCTTTTCTATGTAGTGCGATTAATCATACAGTTGATCCTCGTGATTCACAGATTCCATATTTTGTAAATTCATTTGCTCGCTAAAATTCGATTTAAGCCCCAAATCAATGCACACAGCACTTTTGCAGTCATGAATATGTGTGGTGCAATGAAAAATTACAGTCTCCCCAATACACACGTTCCCAGCTGAGTTCAAAAAGGTGACACTTTGCCTTCTTATTTCAGCTCATACTGGAAACAAGTTGTCTATTTAGTGCCACGCTTTCACATGTTTGTTTTTTCTCTTAGTGACTTTGCTATTTAAAATGGCCCTTAAGTGTAATACTGAAGTGTTGCCCAGTGTCCCTAAGAGCAAGAAGGCTGTGATATGACTTAAAGACAAAATAGGTGTGTTAGATAAGCTTTTTTACTGATTACATAAAGTTTTACATATTTATGGGGTAAATGTGATATTTTGATACAGGTATATAATGTGTAATGATAAAATCACCTCAAACATTTATCATTTCTTTGTGTATGGAACATCCTAAATCTTCCAGCTATATTGAAATGTACAAAATTGTTGCCTATAGTCACCCCACTGTGTTATCAAACACTAGAATTTTTCCCTTCTATCTACATGGATTTTTGTACCCCTTAACTGACCTCTCTTCATTCCTCCATTCTCAGCCTACATCTCTACCCTTCCCAGCCTCTAGTAACCATCATTCTACTGTCTACTTCCCTGAGAGCAACATTTTTTTAGCTCCCACATATGAGTGAGAACATGTGATATTTGTCTTTCTGTGCCTGGCATATTTCACTTAACATAATGACCTCCAATTCTATCCATATTGCCACAAATGACAGGATTTCATTCTCTTTTATGGCTGAATAGTATTCCATTGTGTATATATACCACATTTGCCTTATTCATTGATGGACACTTAGGTTGATTCCGTATTTTTACTACTGCAAATAGTGCTGCAATAAACATAAGCATGCAGCTAACTATTAGGTAAATTTTGTTCAGGTATGAGCTATAGTGCTTTTGGCTGTGAGTTCAATGTTAATGAATCAACTATATGTATATATATACACACACACACATATATATATTTTTTTAATTTTTAGAGACAGGGTCTCTCTATTTTGCCCAGCTGGGTTCAAACTCCTGGGCTCAAGAGATTCTCTCACCTCAGCTCCAGAGTAGCTGGAACTAGAGGTGTGCACCTGGCTAACAATAAATATTAAATAAGTGTCCACTGTGGTTTGAATGATTGTCCCTTCCATAACTCATTTTGAAATTTAATCTCCAATGTGGCAATATTGAGAGATGAGGCTTTTAAGAGGTCTGCTCTCATAAATGGATTAATCAATAGATTAATGAATCAATGGGTTAATGACGTAATGAACTGTCAAGGGAGTGGGACTGGTGGCTTTATAAGAAGAGGAAGAGAGACCTGAGCCAGCACATTCAGCGCCCTCACCATGGGGTGCTCTGCATCGCCTCGGGACTGTGCAGAGTCCCCGCCGGCAGCAAGGCCCTCGCTAGATGCAGCTCCCTGACTTTGGCCTTCTCAGCCTCCACCTCTGTAAGAAATAGATTCCTTTTCTTTATGAATTACTCAGTTTCAGATATTCTAAGGGACGGAAAATGGACAGTGTGGTTAAATAAAACATATATAAAACAAAATTATTGATTGGTTGATGAACATATTGTGCCCACACACTTACAGGGTCCTAACCCCATATTTCTCCTAGGAGCAATGGCACAATATTAGTTAATTCAGTGATCTTGGTGACTTTATAAGAGACAGTTACCATGAATAATGAGAACCAACTATACCTCTTTTTCAAGGGTTCTGTGAGGATTCGATGAATGTGGTAGGACAGGTTTTCTTTTTCTCCCACACCCTTCCTTGAGGTGGACACATCCAAAATGAAGGGAGCCTCTAATAATGTGATTCAAGATTGGGAAGAATATAAACACTTGCTTATAGTATGAAAAAGGAGAATATTAATCATCACAATATTTTAATAATCTGATTATCTTTCAAATTTGCCAAACTGAGGCCAGACCGCCATGAGGACTTACTGACACTTGTCTCCTCTCCCACTTTCCTTCCAGCAGTGGATCCAGAAGGAATGTCCCTGGTTACCTGGCTGGTGGCTGGACAACAGGGGAGGTGGAAGGTAGGGCTGGGGAGTGGAGGGATGAAATGAGGGAAGCAGCACCGTGGTGGATACTCTTAGCCAGCCATGGAGGTGACCATGTGGTCTGCTCCCAGTGCCCAGCGTAAAAGGCCTCATGGACAGAGCTGGAGATAAGTCAAAGGGACTAGAGAAGCTACTTCCAAATTCCTGATTCTATGCACTGATTTCTGATTTCTATGGACTCTGTGAGAGTTGTAATATAATGCTTGAACTTAAGTAAGAGCCCTAAACGAATATTTCTCAGGATTTCATGAGTATAAGGCTGAGAGTAAAATCATTTTAAAACAGTTTTATTCCTTGATATCCACAGTAAGTGGCATTATGTAGAACATAGAATATTATGCCCATATAATAAGTATTCAGAGTGTGAAAAATATTGATACTATTATTTCAAGGCTCCATGAGCATATTTTTGTGTAGAGCTTGAAAATAGAAATTTTATAGTTAGTAGTACATATTGAGCACCTGTTTTGGACGAGGAACTTTGGTAGACCCTGAGCGTGTATGTGCATATGTGTAGGAAGTGGTGTTGGTGTCCAAATAGGTGAAATAGGTAGATAGTGCCCTATAAGAACTTGTAGTCTAGTAGAAGAGATAAAGTGTGCACAGAAATAACACAGTTTTACAGAAAGTAAAATTGTAGGGACAACCAAAGTGTCTTTTCAGTTCTGAGGAGGAAGCCATTATATCCATCTGGGCGATCATAGTGGGAGGTGGTGCTTGAACTGGTTTTTGAAAGGTGGGTTTGACGTAGACATGCAGAGTTAAGGATTGCTGTAAGGATGCAATATTATGATCAAAGCCCAGAGACAAGGACACCGCAGGGAATGACCAGTGGCCACTTTGGCTGACTGGACCGTCGGGTGTGGGAGATGAGGACAGATAGGTGGTGTTATGGGCTAAGCTAGATCCCCCTCAAAACTCACATGTTCAGGTCCTAACTCCCAGTACCTCAACATGTGGCTGTATTTGGAGATAAGGTCTTTAAAAAGGTATTACGTTAAAATGAGGTCTTTATGGTGATCCCTAATATTTTTTTTTGTATTTTTATTTTATTATTATTTTTATTTTTCATAGCAATTTTATTTTATTTTTTTATTTTATTTCAGCATATTATGGGGGTACAAATGTTAAGTGGTGATCCCTAATTTAATATGACTGATATCTTAATAAAAAGAAAAAATTTGGACACAGACATATATTAATACATACATACAGAAGAAAGACCAGGTGAAGACAGAGAAAGAAAGCAGCCATCAACAAGCTAAAAAGAGAGGCCTCAAAAGAATTCAAGCCTGCCAACACTTTGATGTTAGACTTCTAGACTCCAGAACAGTAAGAAAATAAACACCTGTGGTTTAAACCACCCAGTCTGTGGCACATGGTTATGGCAGCCCTAGCAGACTAACAGAGGTGGACTAGAGCTAAACTGCAGGGGTTCTTGCATTGCAGGCAAAAGAATTTGGGCCGGATTCTCTAATTAGTGTGACCAACTAAACTTTTTAAGGGCTTTCTAATGTGAGCCATGCTGTGCTTCAGGAAAGAAATTAGAGCCATCCTCTGAAGATTATGAACTAGAAAGGGGAGAAGCAGGAGGCCAGGTGAATTATTGCTATTGGGGCTGATTCTTACTGGTCTACACCTCTGTAGCAGAGGCTTATGCAACGTTTTGGATTGTTAGACCCTGACACGAAAGGCTGTTCAGGATAGTAGTGGAACAAGGTCAAAGTTCTGGGAAAAGGCTAGGGAAACACTTTTTAACAAAACAGTGGTACTTGCATGAGCTCTAGAAACCTTTCAGAAGAATGTGTTTGAAATTTCTAGTGATGCCATGAGGACTAAAAAGGAATTTTGCAGCAATGGCCACTGAGCATAAGGTGTTCTATTTCCAAATGTGCTGAGGATATCACTGGGGATGTGAAATACCAAGACTCAACCTTGTGAATAACAGACCTCTAGCAGGCATCTGACTGCGAGTCCTGAGCTAATGCATGTGCCTGGATAAGAGGTAGCAACCTAAAACTTCCTTCCATTTGTGCCTTTTCACTCATTTTGGTTTTGGCCTTCGGGACTGTAATTTTCCAAGGGGAACTGAGGCAATGAGTGCATAAACCTACATAGCAAGTAATAAGAGCCAGAACTAGTCACTGTACACTCTCTCTGTCAGGAGAGTGCTGGGTGAAGAGGCATTGTGGAGAGATATTGATTGATAAGACGTAGTAACTAATTTGGATCTGACAGTATGGGGAGAGTAACTGAGGTTGTCCAGTTTCTGAAATTGAATAACTTAGAGTTTGAATTTTAAAAGAGTATAATAATTTCACTTTTTGACATGCTGAGTTTGAGGTGCATCTCCAATTGTGGCATGCAAATGCTTAAGTCTAGCAGGCCAAGCCTGGAACATACAGGTTTGAGAGCTACGTGCCTTGGAGTGACAGGTAAAACCAAAGGAGTGGATGAGTTACCCAGGGATGAGCACTGGAAGGAGAAGACGGGGAGAGGTGATGCATAGTCATTCCCAGGCTGTGGTAGGAGAAAAGGGAGACACAGGGGTGGTCAGAGATCTAAGAGGAAAACAGGGACACAAAAGCCACCAGCAGAGACCAAGCAAAGGAACAAGAGATGTGGTTACCTTTGGAAAGAGATGGGTGAATGAAAATACCGAGGAATGAGGGTAAAGTGGAAGAAGCTCAAGACAGCTGAATTTGCTTTCAGAGAAATGAAAGGCCAGCTCATCTTAGAAAGCAGGGAAAGAATTATGGAGAGTAGAAAATGTCTGCAATAGGCATCATGGGGAATATAATAGGAAGTGAATAAAGCTGGACAAGAAGACTGCTGGTCCCAGTGAGAATTCAGTTGCTATTTGGTAACATAAAAGTATGAGGGAAAATTCTATGGCTTCCTATCTTTCCATTAATGCTTGGCAGCTGTTTTAGTCAGCACTTTTTCCATTGCAAGTGTTTGAAATCCCAATTCAGGCTAGATTTAAAAAAAAAGAAATTTATTGCCTTATATAACAGGAAAATCTGAAAAGTATAATGACTTAGGGCAGGCATCCTCAAACTACAGCCCGCGGGCCACATGCGGGCCACCTCGCACATTTATCCGGCCCTCCAGGTGTTTTTGCTGCCACTGCCTGTCCTGTTTAGCAGCCGACTTGTCCTGTGCCCACAGTGCACACTGTCCCACTGTCTGAGGGACAGTGAACTGGCCCCCTGTTTAAAAAGTTTGAGGACCCCTGACTTAGGGCATAGTTAAGTCTAGAACCTCAAACGATGTCATCAAATATATATTTCTTCCAATGTTTGATTCTGCTTTCCTAGACAGACTCCAAACTGGCAGCTCCATGAATACAGTCCACCTGCTTCAGCAAACCCACACAAAAAGAGCTCTCCTTTCTCACATTTTCTAGCTAAAGTCCTGGTACAGGCCACAGGTGGCCTTAGCTGGGGTAATGTGCCCCCTGCTGGACTAATCACATGTGTCCCAGGAATAGAATAGCTTGCTTGGTCAGGTTTGCGTCACCTGCCACCCCTGAAGACATGAATCACACGGACCCAAGGTGGGGAAGGGGTAGTTTTTCAAAGGAATATTGGCCAGGCAAAGCAACCAGGTGTACCATAGCTGCAGAACAAGAGTAAACGAAATAGATGGTGGGATCAGTATCTGTCATAATAGGTTAGGTTATGCTAAAATAACAAACAGTCCCCTAGTCTCAAAGACTTAAAACAACAAAGGCTTATTTCTTTTCTTGCTACATGTCCACTATAGGTCAGTTGGGGCCACTGTTCTCACTCAGAGAGGATTGCTGCTCACGGAGCAAAGGGAAAGAGAACATAGCAAAGGGAGCTTTCTCTCTTAAAGCTTCCACGTGGAAATACAACTTTTTATGATTATACACATTTCAGTGGCCAAAGGAGAGGAGCTGGACCAGTAGGACTCAAAAGTGTACTTGGAGGCAAGAGAACTGAAAGTTTTGTAACTGGTCTTGATGATTTATCCGATGGACTTACCAAGTTTGGAGGTTAGCAGAGAGAATGTGGCAAGCAAACAAAAACATGAGAGAATCTAAAATGGGTGGAATGTCCTGGAACAGAGAAGGAAGCAAAGGATGCAAGAAAGAAGTACAGAGCCTGTGAGGCAAGGGAGAGATTAAGGAATTGGAGAGCAAAGGGAGAAGGACAGTGCAGTGTGATGGGAGTGAGAGGATGGTAGAAAGCTAAGGGGCTATCAGCATATCTCCTTTCACAGCTAGGCACAGAAAAATTCACTGCCAACTTGGTGGGGTAGATTGAATTGTAGCAGGATCTGTCTACTTGGGTGAGCAGGTACCAGAGATACAGATCTAGCTGTTGGTACTGGGAGAATGTCTAGTCCAACAGGCAGAACATGGTAGTTAGGAAGTATGTGGACCTATAAAAGTTAGGGCCCAGGTGAATGGTCAGCATCAGGATGAATGAGGCTGCTGGTATCTAGACACAGGTAATATTTAGAGAGCTGAGGTATACGAAGAGGCAGGTCTTGAGCATAGATGCGATAAAACTTTGCCACAGATAAAACCCCTGCTTTGTACTGAAATTCTGGAGGTGAGAGGTCAGGACCCACGGAGCCTATGGGGCCAGGACATTGTCATAGAGACTTAAACACAAGGGAACAAGATGAACATCACTGTTACTCCTTGGTAAGTTGTTGATATCAAGTCAAAGCCCAGGTTCTAGCATCAAAAAAAAAAAAAAAAAAGGTAAGAGTTCAACTGCAAGAAGGTCTATTAAATTTTGAGCTCTCGAAGTGGTGAGACAGAACTTCTCAAAACCTTTTGACCACGGAAGGTTGGGGCTGAATTAGTGAGTCCAGGGGTAAGTGGCAAGCAAACAAAGCTGTCAAGGGGAGAAGGAAAGTGAAGGTTATGAAATTATGCTGGTCCTAATAAGATATGTGAGCTCAGACTGTTGGATAGTTCACATGTGGCTGTTGAGATTGATGGCAGCAGATAGAAGGACTTGACTGAGCTCCTTAAATAAAAGTGGAGAGCATCCATAGATGATAATAGGGAAAATGAAGCATGGGCAGTATGAGAGAACACCACAGGCTTCCTTCCAAAAGAGACATGTTGCCAAGAGGAGCAGTGAAGAAAAAGTAGGGAAGTAGCAATTAAATAAAATACACCAATGCTTCGTTATCCTGTGAGCAATGGAGAATCGCAATGGGCAGCAGCCTTCATGGGAGCTGACAGTGGTATTGGTGGAAAACCACATTTTAATTATAGTGGAGCATAAACTGTATTTAAGACAGTGTGTTCAGGGGAGCTCGCTGACCCCAGAATAGGAAGTTCCTAATGCACAAGAGGAGATATTAAAGGCCAGGTGTGGGCACAGTGGTGGGCACCTGTAGTCCCAGCTACTCAGGAGGCTCAGGTGGAAGGATTCACTTGAGTCCAGTTGGAGACCAACCTGGGCAACATAATGAGACCCTATTTCAAAAAAAAAAAAGAAAGAAAGAAAGAGAGAGAGAAGAGAAGAGAAGAGAAGAGAAGAGAAGAGAAGAGAAGAGAAGAGAAAAGAAAAAAGAAAAGAAAAGAAAAAAAGGAAGGTATGGGAGATAAGAAAGGAGGAATTAGCAGGGAGGACATGTGGTTATAGAATCAGAGACATATGTTTGCCATGATATCCTCTTTTGTCTTTTTTTATGGGCATAGCCATTGCCTTCATAACTTTAGTTTAAAGGCAGAAAATATTAATGGTGTTTTATTGTTAATCTAGGCAAAATTATAAAGTGGATAAAGTAAATGACTGGATCAGGACTCTACTGTGGTAGACAGAGTAATGGTCTCCCCCAAGATGTCTACTGCATAATCCCTGGAACCTGTGAATATATTGCCTTCCTTGGAAAAAGGGACTTTGCAGATGTGAGTAGAGTTGAGGACCTTGAGAATGGGAGATTTTCCTGGATTGTCTGGGTGAGCCCAATATAATCACAAGAGTCCCTGTAAGAGGAGGTGGGAGGGTGAGAGGCAGAGAAGGAGATGTGATGACAGAAGCAGAGGCTGGAGTGATGTGGATCCACAAGCCAAGGAATGCACACACACAGTCTCTAGAAGCTGGAGAGGCAAGGAAAGGGTTCTCTCCTTGAGCCTCCAGAAGAAACACAGTCCTGCAGATGCCTTGATTTTATCCCCTAGGACCCAATTTTGGACTGCTGACTTTTGAAAGTATAAGGGAATACATTTGTATTTTTTTAAGCTATCGTTGGTGGTGCTTTGTTACACAGCAACAGGAAACTGAGGAGATGATTAAGGGGAACCTAGGCTCTTACATCCTAAGGTCTTATAAAAACAGGAAAGAGAACTGTTATTAGGTGGCAAAATAAGGAGGGATTGTCATTTGACATTCTGGATCTTTAAAACTTAATAGAAATCGGGCATCGTAGCTTGAGTACTTGGGAGGCTAAGGCAGGATGATTGCTTGAGGCAAGAGTTCCAGGGTAACATAGTGAGATCCTGTCTCAAAAAAAAAAAAAAAAAAAAAAAACCTTAACAGAAATAATAACTAAATTCTCTCTTAGAAAAAATAGAATGGCCCTATACCTATATAATGATTACAAAGTGTTTTGAAGTTATGTTTATCAGTCTGTAAAGAAAATTGGAAACTCTTTCTGGAAAGAGTCAAAGAAAGAGAGTTATAAATGACAAGATGGTAAAAGAAATAATAATACATTTTAGAAATTCTATGTATTTCTAAATACATCTATTTAAAAGAACCATTGCATTTTAGCTGTTCTATGCGTTTACTTTTTGCAAGATATTCCATATAATTTATGAGAAAATGAATTCCTAGAAGAGTGAGAAAACAATTTGTGACAATAAATTCTCATAAACGTCAAGAAAGAGTATTTTTTTAAGTTTAATGAAATTTCTATATTATTATGCTGTAGTGCCATCCTCTGGGTCTTCTGAATCTGTTTATTTTCATTAAAAAATAGCTTGATGTAAGAGCTAATATCATTGCATATAGACACTCTCTGCTCACCCTCCCTTTCCTGCACCTCCAAATCTCTTCTTGGATGGTATTTGAAAGTATGTGAGAGACATTATCTTCAGAGGGCTAATAGGATTTTTCTTACTTAATAGATCTTTTTTCCCCTTTAATAATAAATACACTTGTTTACAAACACCATACACAGGGAACTATTTGGAGACGAATTTAACTGGGCAATGTTTCCTTTAATCTTTCAGCACTGGTGACCACACAATAAAAGAGGCAAACCAACAAGGACCATAAGGTAAAAAATTACAGCCAGGAGTTAAAAAATTGCAGCCGATTTTGGAGAGCCTCCAAAATTGCAACCAGTTTGGAAGGCGTGGGCAAGCATGGAGTCTGGGAGGGCAGGGTGAGGTTGGCACTGCAGGCTCGGCTGTGTCTGGGGAGGCAGGGGCTTGGACAGAGTCATGGGCAGGCTGTGTGGGGAGAGACAGGCCAGGCAGGACCCTGGTCAGTGTCCTCAAGCATGCCACTCAGAATCTGGAGTTAACAAGGAGATAAAGAAGTTCAGCCTGGACCCTGGGAAGATCAGCTCAGTCACCGACAGCTGGAGCACAGCTAGGGTAGGGTGACTGAATCCCAGGCAGCCACTAGCTCCATTCTACTTTGGTTTTGGGCAGTTTTCCTGATATAAATGGAAAAAGGATGAGCAGGCCCATCCAAGTACTGGAGAATTCAGCACAAGGCTAGGTTTTCTGGGGGAAAAAAAACAGTTTCTGGTAGCTCTGGTTTAGATATTTTAGCAAAAGTTTGCCATCCCCTTTTTTATGCATGACCCTAAAGGCAAAAATCGTAAAGACAAAGGTTGATATGTTAATAGCAATATAGATATAAAAAGTTTTTAAACTTCTGCTTGTCAATAAATATTGACAAATATGCAAACACATACACAGCCAAGATATTTATGATACAAGGTAGAACTATGGTTTAATCTATATGAATATAACAGCAGAAAATTACAAATAATTGAAATGTCAGTCAATATGAGATTGCTTACATAAATGAGGAAATATTCCTACAGTGAAATTCAAAGGCTTTCTTTTTCATAAAATACCAGGTGGTAAATATTTTTGGTTTGTGGGCCGTAGGTCTTTTTTGCAACTCTTCCATTTTGCAGTTGTAGCACAAATACATCCTTAGACAATATGGAAACAAAGAGTGTGACTGTGTTCCAATAAATCTTTATTTACAAAAATAAGGTGCTGGCCCACAGGTTGTAGTTTGTTGACACTTGTTTTAAACAATAATTTTTCTTAAAAATTAGGTAAATCTATATACAATGTTGTGGAAACCTGTTCAGATTATATTGTGAAAAATGCATGTTTCATAATAGAATGAGTATTTATATAGTACATTGTTATTTTATTATATATATTCCTGGCTGGGTGTGGTGGCTCACACCTGTAATCCTTCACTTTGGGAGGCTGAGGTGGCAGGATCACTTGAAGCCAGAAGTTCAAGACCAGTCTGTGCAACATAGGGACATCTTGTCTCTACGGAAAAAAAAAAAAATTAGTCAAGCATGGTGGCATGCACCATGCACCTGTAGTCCTACCTACTTGGGAGGCTGAGGCAGGAAGATTGCTTGAGCCCAGGAGTTCAAGGCTGCAGTAAGCTATGATCTGGCCACTGCACCCCAGCCTGGGTGACAGAGCAAGACCTCATCTCTATTTTATATATATCAAATTATATAAATAAAATTATGTGTGTACTGCATATAATTATATATTAAAGTATTTTAATTATATATAACTGTATATAAAATTATATTTATATCTTTATATAGATAAACAGTATAAGCAAAGGAAAAAGCCTGATGTAATATGTACAAAAATGTTAACCCAGGGGTTAAAACCTCAATTTGGATTGTAAAATTATTTTCTTAGTATAAAAATTCAATTGTTTTCTAAAAAGCAACATGTTTAAAACAAATTTATGATACAAAATGAAACATTTAAAAATGTACACATAACTACTCATGTACAACCACTTTCATCTGTTTCTTTTCAGTTCTTATCTGTACTACATGCTTGTCAAAGTATTAATATATACATTTTCCTGGTTTTCTTTGCTTTATTCCTATTGTATACTCAGGGTCAGTAGTTTGCAATAAACCACAGTTCAATAAATATTAGTTAAAGGATGTGATTATGACCATAGTGATAAAGATGTGAAATAGAGCAATTTTAGGTAAATTTTTTATTTTTTTAATAAGGCTATTTGGGGAAAACTAGCAATTGCAATCACAAATGTTGCTCTCAAATGTTACTCAAGAGCCTTTCAGAAGGGATAGCTTGTGGAATCCTTCAGAATCTTGCTCACATGTCCCAGGAGACAGACACCAAAACATTCCAGAATCATTGCTATCTCTGTGTTTCTTTCTATAGCCCAGTTGGCACAATAGGAATGACTTCAATGCTTTTAACAGCTGTCAAAACTACAGTTAACCCTTGAACAATGCGGAGGTTAGGGATATTGACCCCTCGCACAGTAGAAAATCCACATGTAACTTTTGACTCCCCAAAAATGTAACTATTAATACTAATAGCCTACTATTGATTGGAAGCCTTACCGATAACATAATCAATTAACACATTTTGTGTGTTATATGCATAATATACTACATTTTTACAATAAAGTAAACTACAAAAAAGAAAATTTTGTTACAAAAGCTATAATGAAGAGATGACACATTGACAGTACTGTTCTGTATCAATACTGTAAGTTTATGTTGTCTATTTACAAGATGAATCGTCTGTCTGACATGGAGGGCAACTGCAGCTACAGACCTCAATCTACGGTACATATCCAGCAATTCAACTTCTTATAATGTGGCTTTTCTCTGCTTCTTGGGACCACTACCAGCATTATTAGTGGAATTTCATAGGGCGTTTCATAGGGAATTTCATAGGGTCCCATGGTGTTAACCAAGGTTTACAGTATTGCACTAAACAACATGAAAAACACTTAAGAACCATGAGAGATCACTTTTACTGAGATAGGCAATTTGCTAGAGAGACGAAGTGCTCACACAGATGATTAGTGTCACATAGTGTTTTAAGTGGATAATTACAACATTTGAGCTTGCTGCAATAGTAACAGGAGGTGGCCAAAAATTATTACAGTGACAGTATGTTCTTTAGTTAACTTTAGGCAGTGATGATTTAATACTGCGTCATCACGTTTGTTCATATTTCTCCTGAATGCAGATGACACCCGTGTAAGGTCTGTGTTTGTGTGGGTAAATTCTGACAAATTTTAACTTTTTACGATAGATTCAGGTATATTTTATGATAGTGAATGATAAAATGGACTAGTATCTACATATATTTTGTTTATTCATGAACATATCTAACTTTTTCTTAATTTTTGTGATGATTCTAGACTACATGATTCATCTATCAGTTTTTTTGAATTGTCACAAATCTCCAGAAAGTTTTCCAATATATTTATTTTAAAAAGTATATATAAGTGGACCTGCATGTTCAAACCTATGTTGTTCAAGGGTCAACTGTATATGGAATGATCACAGGCTCCACTTGTAGATTATTCTTCTTGCTTTTATCATCCAGAGTCCAGAGTCCCCACAATGTGGGGAAATAGTCCCCCAAATGTACTCCTGGACCTGGGGCACCATTGCTAGTACAAACAATAAATCAGGCTTTTAAATCCCTGTGTAATTTATCAAAGTCTGACAGTTGATAACCAAGGTGAGTGATCCTAAAGTCGCAGAATGTAATTTTACAGGTTATATGATGTAAGGGGGGAGGGTGGGAAGGAGCGTCTACACTCATAGTATTAATTGGAACCTTTAGTATTAATTAGGCACAATAGGCTGATTATGTCCTACTTTAATGCTCAAAATTCTTCAGTGATTTGGTTTTTGTGGATTATGTGCATTTGGGATAGTTTTTATTAGAAATCGATAAACATAATGGTAAACTTAAATATAGGCTTTCTTCCAGTCAGTTTAGGTAGAGCTGGAAGTTTGCAATTATTTGAATCATCTGAAAAGACTGATGATTTTGGTAACTAATAATTAATCCCTCTGCTTCTCAAATATTTTTTCTAAAATACTTTGCTTCACCACCAAAAAACAGAACAAAAGAAATACCTTTTCTCTACATTCCAACAAAACAGAACAAACTCTATAACCAGTTCCCTGGTTGGAGATACAGCACAAACTACAATTAAAATGTGACTACCACATATTAGGTGTGGCAATTGCCTTTTCTTTTGTGTGCAATTGTCTTAATCATGTGTCTGGGTGAAGACAAAAGACTTTAAATGGAAGGGATTGTATAACCACCACCCACTTCTCACACTTTGGTGAAAGCCTAAACCTAAGTGGGTATTTGGGATCCATTCTCCAAGTAGCAACTGGGACATGTCAGGAGCCGTTTTCACATCAAGGGAGAAATTGTTACAGCCCCTGAGTGGAACCAAAGCTCATTTCTCCTAGTATCCCCAGTGCCTGGCCTAGAGCAGAAGTTCAATAAATTGGCTAATCCAAAATTCCACTTGTAGGCTGGGCGTGGTGGTTCAAGCCTATAATCCTGGCACTCTGGAAGGCCAAGGCGGGCGGATTGCTCGAGGTCAGGAGTTCAAAACCAACCTCAGCAAGAACGAGACCCCGTCTCTACCATAAATACAAAGAAATTAATTGGCCGACTAATATATATAGAAAAAATTAGCTGGGCATGGTGGCACATGCCTGTAGTCCCAGCTACTCGGAGGCTGAGGCAGGAGGATTGCTTGAGCCCAGGAGTTTGAGGTTGCTGTGAGCTAGGCTGATGCCATGGCACTCACTCTAGCCTGGGCAACAAAGTGAGACTCTGTCTCAAAAAAAAAAAAAAAAAAGGTCCACTTGTAAATTATTCTGCTTTTTTTTATTATTATTGAATTTAGACCCCCTCCCCCCAAAATATCCTCCTGGATCTGGTGCAGCACTGGTGGTACAAACAGTAAATCAGAGGCTCTGCCTAAACAGCTAATGAATGAATGAAATATCTTATATAAAATTCTATCTTAACCAAGTTTGATAAAGTTCTTTATTGGTGAGAGCTGGAGAAAAAAGCGTACTCCCAAACATGTTATTGGGCTAATGTAAATTGCATAACCCCTGCATAATTTGGCAATGACCATTACAAATAAAATGCATTGACTCTGTGACCCAGCAATTTCATTTCTTTGAGTTCATCCTGCATAAAAATTCTCACATATGCACACAGAATACTCACTGCAGTACTTTTTGTAGGAACAAGACTAGAAACAATTTAAATGTCTCTTAAATAGAGAACTGGTGAAATAAATTTTTTTGTATATACATGTAATATATATATATATGTAATGGAATATATATGTATATTCCATTAATAGAATATACATATACCTGTAATGGTACATATACATGTAATGGTATTTTGTGCTGATGTTAAAAAGGAATAAAATAGAATTATACATGCTGACATGGAATGATCTTCAAGATGATGGATACTGTTGCGTAAAAAAAAAAGCCAGGTACAAAACAATGTGTTCAGTATGCTCTTGCTTACTTAAATTTTAAAAATGGGGGGGAAAGATATATGTTTTTATTTGAAAAGACTATCCCTGGAATGTTACATCAAGAAACTAGTGACAGTGGTTCATTGTGGGGAGAGGAACTGTGGAAGTGGGAGGATTGGAAGAAGAGGGAGGGGGGTTTGCTTTTCACTTTCGTATTTCAGTTTCTAGCCATGTGTAGACTATCTATGAAAAATTTTTAAATAAAAATGTTCAAAAGTAAATATCTAAATATTATTTTCCAAAAAGAATCCTTCTTAAAGATCATTAGCATCTTGTAAGTTACCATTTGTGTTAGAAAAAATGGGGAAGTTCTACACAGTTACTTGGGTTAAGCATAGAACCTCTCTGGTAAGGAGAAATGAGCTGCTGGAAACATGGGTAGGAGGGAGACTTGCTCCTGCATATCTTTCTGTACCTTTAGATTTATATATGTGTGTATATACACATATACATTTATGTACATATTATATTATTATTTATTATATATAATTTTGGTTTAATAATTTTTACTTAAAAATATTAAGGGTACAGGTATTCTTGTTACATGCATGGATTGTATAATGCTAAAGTCAGGGCTTTTAGGGTGCCTGTCACTAGAATAGTGTACATTGTACCCAATAGATAAGTTTTTTCCTCATTCTCCTTCCACTTGCCCCCCTTCTTGGTTTCCAATGTCCTTTATACCACTTTATGACCACGTGTACCTATCATTTAGCTTCCACTTATTAGTGAGTGCTTTTATTCTACTCCTGGGGTGCTTTTTTTTCTACTCCTGAGATACTTCACTTAGGATAGTGTTCTCCAGTTCCACCAAATTGCTGTAAATGACATTATTTCATTCCTTTATATGGCTGAGTTATACTCCATGGTATATATACATTAATGCCACATTTTCTTTATCCACTCATCAGTTGATGGGCACTTAGGTTGATTCCATATCTTTGCAATTGTTAATTGAGCTGCAGTAAACATTCAAGTGCAGGTGCCTTTTTGATATAATTATTTCTTTTCCTTTGGGTAGATACCCAGTAATGGGATTGCTGGATTGAATGGTAGGTCTACTTTTAGTTCTTTGAGAAATCTCCATACTGTTTTCCATAGAGGTTGTACTAATTTACAGTCCCACCAACAGTATATAAGCATTCCTTTTTCAATGCATCCACACCAACATCTATTGTTTTTTGATTTTTTAAATAATGGCCATTCTGATAGAAGTAATGTGGTATCTCACTGTGATTTTAATTTGCATTTCCCTGATAATTAGTGATGTTGAACATTTTTTCATATGTCTGTTGGCTATTTGTATATCTTCTTTTGAAAAAAGTCTGTTCATGTCTTTTCCCCACTTTTTAATGGGGTTATTTGTTTACTTCTTGCTGATTTGTTTGAGTTGTTTGTAGATTCTGGATATTAGCCCTCTGTTGGATGTAGAGTTTGCCAATATTTTCTCTCAATCAATAGGTTGTCTATTTACTCTGTTCATTATTTCATTTGCTGTGTAGAAATGTTTCAATTTAATTAAGTCTCATTTATTTATTTTTGTTGTGGTTGTATTTGCCTTTAGGCAATAGTAGTCATAAATTCCTTGCCTAGGCCAATATTTAGAAGAGTTTTTACTATTTTTTCTTCCAGAATTTTTTGGTTTCAGGTCTTACATTTAGGTATTTAATCCATCTTGAGTTAATACTTGTATATGGTGAGAGATAGGAATTCTGCTTCATTCCTTTACATGTGACTATCCAGTTTTCCCAGCACAATTTATTGAATAGGACATGCTTTCCCCAGTATATGTTTTTGTCTGCCTTTTTGGTCATAGCTATATGATTTTATTTCTGGGTTCTCTATTCTGTTCCATTGGTCTATGTCTACCTTTATACCAATACAATACTGTTTTAGTTACTATAGCCTTGTAGTATAATTTGAAGTCAGGTAATGTGATGCCTCTTGATTTTTTCTTTTTGCTAAAGATTGCCTTGGTTATTTATATTCTTTTTGGCTTCATATGAAGTTTAGGATTATTTTTTCTAGATCTGTGAAAAGTGACATTGGTATTTTGACAGGAATTGCATTTAATCTATAAATCACTTTGTGATCATAGAGATTTTAACAGTGTTGATTCTTCCAATCCATGAGCATGAAATTTTTTTCCATTTGTTTGTGTCATCTATGATTTCTTTCCTTAGGGTTTTGTAGTTCTCCTTGTAGAAGTCTTTCACCTCCTTGGTTAAGTATATTTCTAGGTATTTTATTTTCTTCGCAGCTATTGTTAATGTTATTGCATTCTTGCTTTGACTTTCAGCTTGACTGTATTAGTATATAGAAATGCTACTGATTTGTATACATTGATCTTGTAATCTGAGACTTTGCTGAATTTACTTATCAATTCTAAGAATCTTTTGGTGGAGTCTTTAGGATTTTCTAGATTCAAGATCATATTGTTGGTAAAGAGGGATAATTTGACTTCCTCTTTCTTGATTTGGATGCTTTTTATTTCTTTCTCTTACTTGATTGCTTTCTCTGGCATTTCCAGCATTATGTTGAGTGGAAGTGGTGACAGTGAGCACCATTATCTTGTTCAGGTTCTTAGGGGGAATGTTTTCAGCTTTTCCCTATTCAGTGTGATGTTCCCTATTCAGTGTGGGTTTGTTATATATATATGTATGTATTCCTTCTATGCATAGTTCATTGAAGGTTTTTATCATGAAAGGGTGCTGGATTTTATTGAATGTTTTCTGCATGTATTGAGATGATTGTATGGTCTTTGTTTTTAACTTCTATGTATGTGGCAAATCACATTTATTGGTTTGTGTATGTTGAGCCTTGCATCCCTGGAATGAAACCCACTTGATCATGTTGGATCTTTTTTTTTTTTTATGTGCTGTTGAATTCAGTTTATGTTGAATTCAGTAATATGTTGAGGATTTTTGTATGTGTGTTCATAAGTGTTATTGATCTGTTGTTTTTCTTTTTTATGTGTCTTTTCCTGGCTTTGGTATCAGGGTGATATTGGCTTCATAGAATGAGTTATGGAGATTCCCTCCTTCTCAATGATGGAACAGTTTCAGTAGAATGGGTGCCAGTTCTCCTTTGTAGGTCTGGTATAATTCAACTGTGAATCCATCTGGGCCAGGGCTTTTTTTCGTTGGGAGATTTTTTTATTACTGTTTCAATCTTGCTACTCATTGTTGGTCTGTTCAGGATTTCTATTTCTTTCTGATTCAACCTTGGAAGGTTGTGTGTTTCCAAGAATTTATCCATTTGCTGTAGGTTTTCAAGTTTGTGTTCATAGAGGTTTTCATAGTAGTTATGAATGATATTTTATATTTCTGTGGTATCTGTTGTAATATCTCATTTTTCATTTATGATTGAGCTTATTTAAAGGGCTGTGAGTTTTAACTTTTGGGTGTTTTTATACTGGTAGGTATCGCTTGTTCTGTTCCACATATAGAACACTTTAAAGCCTTTCTTGCAGGGAAGATCTAGTAACAAATTCCCTTCATGTTTGCTTATCTGGGACATTTTATTTCTCCTTCATTTATGAAACTTAGTTTTGCAGGATACAAAATTCTTGGCTGGTAGTTATTCTGTTTAAGGAGACTGAAGATAGGATCCCATTTTTCTGGCTTGTAAGGTTTCTGTTGAGAAGTCTGCTGTTAGTCTGATGGGTTTTCCTTTGTAAGTTACTTGATGTTTTTGCCTCATGGCTCATAGGAGTTCCTCCTTCACATTGACTTTGGCCAGTCTGATGATTATATGCATTAGTGATGCCCTTTTTATAGTGAATTTCCCAGATGTCTGTTGAGATTCTTATACCTGGTTGTCTAAATCTCCAGCAAGATCAGGGAAGTTTTCCTCACTTATTTGCTCAAATAGGTTTTCCATGCCTTTTATGTTTTCTTCTTCACCCCCAGGGATGCCTATGATTCTTATATTTGGCAATTTTATATAATCTCATATTTCTTAACTTTGTTTGTTCCTCTTGATTCTTTGTTCTTTATTTTTGACTGAATTGGTTAATTTGAAAGAGTTGTCTTCAAGCTCTGAAATTCTTTCTTCTGCTTGGTCTAGTCTATTTTAAAACTTTCCACTGTATTTTTTGTTTTCCTAAATGAATTTTTCATTTCTAGAAGTTCTATTTTTATTTAATATATCTATCTCTTTAGGAAAATTTTCACTCATTTACTGAATTATTTTTCTGGTTTCTTTGAGTTGGTTTTCCATTTTCTCTTAGATCTCATTGAGCTTCCTTACAATTCATATTTGGAATTCTTTATCTGTCATCTCAGTATTTTCATTTTTGTTGGGATCTATTGCTAGAGAGCTAGTATGCTCCTCTGGGAAGGTCTTTTCACTCCAATTTTCATACTTCTTGAGTTCTTGTGCTGATTTCTTCTCATCTGGAGTAGCTTTTGCTTCTTATTTTGGGATTTTCTTTTGTTTAGATAGGACATCACCCCCCACCTCCCAACTCTTAAGGGTGTGCCTGTAGCATATGTTGGGTAAAGACCTTTGGGTTTACTTGTGGGTACTTTGATGGGAGTCTAGGTTCTGCATGGATAAGTTGGTTATAGATATCCTTAGTGAGGTCATTTTCTTAATTGCTAGTTATTTGTAGGCTATAGCAATGCTGTACTACATGCATGGGCAGATTCTCTGTCTCTTGTTGACAAGGATAGATGCAGGTCTTTTAAATACTTTCTCTTTCCCCAGCCCTGTGGTTTTCTTAATGGTATGAATTATATTGGTATGCCTAGTTTAATCTCTAAGTCAGCAGGTGGCACTTGTGGGTGAGATTCAGCCATGCTCTGTATGATTGAATCAGTAAATGCTATAATGAGCTGTACAAGTTATCCTTTCGGCCAGTAGGTGGCACTTGCAGGAAAGATCCAGCTGCAGTGGTGTTTTGGGGACCTGTGACCAGCTCTAGTCAATCAGCAGAAACCCTCACATGTCCCAGGCAGTGGGCAAGGTGCTGGATCTCCCAGATCACTTCTTCTTGTGTTCCACTACAGCTGAGGTGGGTGGAGGAATAAGGTTGGGTGGGGCTGGGGCAGGTGAGCCTGCATTCAGGCTCCACAAAGGTGAGGACAAGGTCTGTCTTGGCAGAGGTTGATCCCTGGGGAAAGCCACCAGGAAGGAGCTGAAGTGCCCCACCAAGCCAAAAAGTCTGCTCATAGAAGAAGGGCAATCTGAGATTCATGGTCTGGCAGATGGTGGTGGGTTTTGCTCTTCTCTCTCTTCCCTAGCCCCATGGATCTTCTTCCAGCATCTGACCACAAGCAGCAGCCCAAACTAGCTGAGCTCACCAGTAATGCCACTGTAAGCTGGGAGCTTCCCTGCCCAAGGTTCCACCCAAGATAGAAAATGCAGCTTTCCTGTGGGGGTAGGAGTGCTCCACTAGTGCACTGTGGCTCAACCCCACACTATACTCTTCTTTTAGTTCTGCCTGTGTGGGCTCCCTTGCCTCTGGAGATTAGTTCACAAATCTCCCCACTGTACCTCTGAGCAGCATGATCAAATGCTAAGTGTATGAAATCCAGCCTACAGGCCTGTCCTCTGATCCCCCAAGTTCAATCTCTGACTGTGCCAGGAAGAAGCATGCTGGTCCCAAGTTGCCCTGGAGTGCTCAAGCAGGCTTAATGTCCTTCTGCTTTCAGGTATGCCCTGTTCTGCTGGAGTAGCCAGGCAACAGCAGCGGGGAGAGCCCATGGACAGGGAGCTCACTGTCCAAGTACCCCTTGGTCCACTGAAGGTCTTTAAGAGGATGTGGGCACATCAACAGCAACTGCTCCTGAGAGCCTAAGCTCAATCATCCTTTGGGGCACTTGTACTAACTCACGTGGGAACTTCCAAGGCTTTATCAGCAGCTGTTGTTAGAGGAGGAGAAGAAGAGCGAATGGAGGAGAGCTGTCACTCTGGTCCCCTTTGTCCTGAGGACCTCCCTTGGCTTGCTGCATTCTCCTCTCCCCTGAAGGCACTCCACCCTGAATGTCCAAGCTTTGGGATCACACAGCTCCCCTGGGACTCACCAACCCCCTGTGGCTGCCACAGTCTGAGAAGTTGTTGGAAGATGTTTGTGTGGGGCCCAGTGACAAGAAATTGAAGGGCTGAAGCTCCCTGGGTAGGACAAAGGCACACAATGGGTGGAGAAGCAGTGTGGCACCCACCACCTTGGCTCAGGTCTGTGGTGAGGGGGACCAACCCTGAAGGTGCTGGAAGCCCAGTGCTCTATTCTCAAGAAGCTCCCAGTTCACTGGCAGCAGTAGCTTTTGGGCTCATGAGAGTAGAAAAGTTCTCCAATAGTTTGGGAGCCTACAATCTGCCAAAAGTGTGAGGGGAGGAAAAACAAACACTCCCACCTACCCTTTCCATGGTGAGATAAACATACAATTTCCCTACTACTGGCTTTTAATGTTTAACAGAACTCATGGAAGTTTCTCTTGAATTTAGAGATATGGATCAAAGCAAAAAAGATGACAGAAATACAAAGCACAAAGAATATTCTTAAGTAGCTCCTTTTGTATCGATGGTCATAAGTCTTAAGACCAGTTAGGACAGTTTTAAGATTCCTTAATTGCCTAAGTACTCTTTAGTTAACTGTAGTACTAAAGCCCTCGCCTAATGGGAAGTACTGTGCGTGCTTAACTTGCATTGTCTGTAAACACACAATGATGGAGAGAGTGAGAGAGAGAGAGAGAAGGAAAGGGACAGAGAGAGCTCTGCATCACTTGCCAGAAAGAAATTTAAGGCTCCACAGTCAGGCAGGCAGTGCAGATATTACTCTCTGGAGAACTCTAGCTGCCACCCAAGAGTGAGAGAGCCCTGTGTAAGTAACCTCTAATAAACTCATCTAACCCGTCAAGCTTGATTTGCCTGGGTCATTTCTTTGGTCTCTTGGCACCATATCTGTTTGGAGGGTGGCTTCTTCCTGGGATTTTCCTGAAAATTCCTCAGAGGTTGATCTCTGCCAAAATCTTACTCCTTCTTGTTCTGCTCCACAATTTCTTCCTGTAGAATCTCTGGTAGGTTCTGGCACTTTTCCCTCAGAATTACACCTGGGTATGTTTTCTTCATCTAACACTTTTCCTTCTTTCTAAGATGATCTGGTGACCAATGTCTCTGGTCAGCCATCTTGCCTCCCCTCCAAAATCATTGTTTTGAAAGTTTATTAGAAGCATGGAAGTGGAAAGGAAAAGTTACCTTGAAGTAGAAACGGCATGCTTGGTAGGGTCAAACAACTCTTGTTTCAAATTCTGACTCTTTCAATAGCTGTGTGATATTGGACAAGTTGCTGAATTTCTGGGCCTCTTCTGCAAAACTGTCAGAGGGCTGTTCTGTGGATTAAATGGAAAATATTATACATAAAGCACCTTTCTTAAGATGCCACATATTTAAAGGTCAATAATTTGCAGTTATTATCATAGGGCAGATGAAATCTTTTCTATTTCAAAACAGTTTTAAAGCTTCTAAAGAATCTATATATAGGCTGGGCCCGGTGGCTCACGCCTGTAATCCTAGCACTCTAGGAGGCTGAGGCGGGCGGATTGCTCAAGGTCAGGAGTTCAAAACCACCCTGAGCAAGAGTGAGAGCCCGTCTCTACTAAAAATGGAAAGAAAATTAATTGGCCAACTAAAATATATAGAAAAAATTAGCCGGGCATGGTGGCACGTGCCTGTAGTCCCAGATACTTGGGAGGCTGAGGCAGGAGAATCGCTTGAGCTCAAGAGTTTGAGGTTGCTGTGAGCTAGGCTGATGCCACGGCACTCACTCTAGCCTGGACAACAGAGTGAGACTCTGTCTCAAGAAAAAAAAAAAGAATCCATGTATAGCAAGAACCCTGGACTTGGGTGAGTGTTGTTCCTTGGGCTATGTAACAGTCACATATCATGGTATTACCATTGACCTGGGTCAGTGGGCAGCCCTGACTTGCCCCAAAGTGACCCAAGGTGGCCCAGTACCACTTTCTGGCACCAATTGATTAAATGTTGGTATTGCTAAGAAGCTTGCAGTAAAATAAGAATAAGTAAATTAATAAATAAATGTTGGCATTGCTGACTCGCCTTGTAACTTCTCACAAGAGCTATGGCAAATGAACGAAGAGGAGATTTTAAAAGTGATAATGAAATAACAGTATACTTGTAAAATTAACAGAGCATATAGTACTTCATCTTTTTTTCTTTTCAGGACCACATCGTTAATACCATAACAAACCTATTAGTGTGTTATAAAGGTAGTAGCTATGACAAACATACTTTTATATGCTTCTTTGTATATTTAGGTCGTTATTACTGAAATGATTAGCAGATCTCTTACTATTCTAATAGCAAACACATATGTGAATCTAACCAATTATATTTCTACTGTTGAAAAACCCTATCTTCTGATATTTATCCTTTATCTCAGTAGTGTTTGTGTGAGTGTTATATTTTTGGAACATCAGTAAATAGATGATGGTACTTATAATGACTCCTTATACGTACACATATCCACACAAAAATGTCTATATTGAAAATTGCTTTTTATAATTGCTAACTTTAATTGAAAAATAATGCATATTTTGCAGCATGAAATAAAATAACTCTAAATATACATAAATTTTTGTGTCATTTCTTCCTAACAGATTGGTGATAATCCTCTGAATTTGTTTCCTCGCTTGCATGAGTAACAGCTGCAATATTTTTTTCAATACCAAACTTAATAAAAGCTGAGATAGAATACAAGATCAGTAACATTTTGTAATGACTGCGGAAATTCCATAATCTGAGTGCTGACATAACTGGTGAAAAAAAGTAGCCAGGATGAGGCATCAGCAGTCCTGGTGCAGCGTTAGGAGAATGGAAGACCAGCGACCCCATGAGGCAAAGCCACACGTTGCACCTGAGTCCAGAGGAAATGCCTGATGCTTATACATTACAAAGGATTTTTGTAAGGGCATTTATTTTTATAGATCTGGATTCAGAATCAACCACTAAGCACCTACTATAGGCTAGATAAATTTATATACATGTTACTTCAACATCTTTTGCTATTAGGTTGACACACCTAATATGCTGGTTCAGAGGGAAAAATTGCGAGCATTGACGGCTTTGGTATATTGTGCCCTTGAGAAATAAAGTAAGTAACAGATAACCTTGAGTTGTTGTTATTGTTTTTTAATCTGACTAGTTATTGGCAACATTAACATAGGCTGAGCCAAGACTTTAGAAAAAACATTTTAGGTTACAGAGGAGAAATATTAATGCAAAGATCCCCAACCCTCAGATATTTTATACTTTATAAAATAGATTCTGCTGGGTTAGTACTTTTCTTCTATTGCATTTTCAACTAGTTTTCTTAATTATTAAGAATTAAAGAAAACAAGCTGCCATACTATCTCATAAGAAATAATGTCATTATTACAGAGGATGCGAAATCCCCCAACATTGTTCTATTAGGCTGCTGAATGGGTTTCCTTTCTGAACAATCCCATCCTCCAGTAATTCAATACTTCAGGGCCAATAATCTTAGTGTTCTATTACACTTTTTGTTGATTAAAATTTATCAAAGGCTTAAGTGTGTGCACTTTTGTATGCGTCAACATGTGATTAGTCTTGACATATCAGATTTTCCATAGAGAAGTTTATATCCTTTGAAGTTCATTTCAGTAGTTTATTATTAAAATAATGATTTCAATGATACATCAAAAGACCATGCTGACCTGAAATTATGAATGAATGATCTGTTTTCTAATATCTTTCCAAATTCTCAAATGGAGCAAAATTCTTACTTTAAGCAAAAATATCTAAGTGAGACTTTCCAGTATTCTCTCACGCTGTCTTTGTGCTATCAGATTTAAGATTTCCCTGTGCTGTGTGCACAGCATGGCCTCTGTGAGAGAAGGCATTGCCATCAGGCTTCCCTGAGAGTAAGGTGTGTTCTTCAACCACCCTGTTGAACTGTTTTGTTTTCTGATAAACTCCAAATTAGTGAGACAAATATTTCACTCTTTTCAGCTTAGATAGTTATCTTACTTCTAGGATATAGTCTCTTATATGCATAAGAAATGTTGGCAATAGTATTGAAGAGAGATTTCAATATATATAATCTATTTAATTTGCTATATATGAATTACTAGGCATTTACATGCTAAATTGATTTAAATGGTTTACTGTGTATTATAATATAAACTCACAAAGAGTATCTCTTCAATATTTAATTATTAGAAAGTATCACAATATTTTATAATTCGCCAGCTTTATTAGACAAACACAACATAAAAACAGGGTGGAAGCAGAAATATTTTGGGGATTTGATGTGCATTTATAGTGAGAGCTGCAATCATGGTGACAACAGTTAACATAGAGTACTTAAGGAAGCTGGGCTAGCTGTGTCACGTGTTATCTCAGGGGTCAGCAAACTCTTTCTGTAAAGGGTCCGAAAGTAAATGTGTCCTCCAGCTTAGTGGGCCACACAGTCTGCCTTGCAACTACTCTGCCTTTGTAGAGCAAATGCAGCCATAAATGAATAAGCCTGGCTGTGTTTCAATAAAACTTAGTTTGAAGCCACTGAAATTTGAATTGCATGTTATTTTCCCATAGTATTCTTAAAAATATTTTAAAAACCATTCAAAAACAGAATAATCATTCTTAGCGCACAGGCCATACCAAAAAAGATGGCCTATTGGATTTGACCCTGACCTCTGACCTCCATATTATCTCATTCCTGACCTCTACATTACCTCATTGGGTTAATGGGGGTTTCTAATAATATAAATGATTAGATATTCTGTGATTGTATTATCAAGTGAATGGGAAAGAGTGTTCTCATTCACGTTTCCCTAAGAACTGCCAACAATTACAAGGATATGCAGCACTCTAAAGGTCATGTGACATGACCAGATTTATAGATTGGGCTGCCTGCAGAGTGGCAAAGGGGCAGAGTGACAAGTTGTTGCAGTAATACAGGGGAGAAACGAAGGTGATCTGGACTGGGCTGGTAGAACTAGGGGACTAAGGACAGTACACAGTGTGAGGATGTATCTAGTATTAGGTGCTTGCTTGAAGATCGATTCAGGGGTGGGGAACCTGCCTCCTTGGGGCCACATGTGGCCTTCTGGATCCTTGAGTGTGGCCTTTTGACTGAGTCCCAATTTTACAATTTTCTGTGAAGTTTGGGCATCTGGAGAACCATATGTGGCCTTGAGGCGGCAACACTACCTAGGTTTAGTTGACGTAATGTACCATCTCTTTTTTCTTTTAACTATTATTAATAATAACTATTTTAAAAATTGCAGAATGCCATCACTTTGTCTGATTTACTGATTACCCGTACCTGAAACGGGAGCACATTTTTATTTTTTTCAACATAAAAGTTGTCGTAGTTGAAAATACTTCTTCTGAAATATTTTCTACATTCAGCACACGCACTAGACAGTAGTCGCTAAGTGGAGTCTCTGTCTCTCAAACTCCAGACCATTCCCACAAGTCTACCTGGGTTCCCGCTGCTCCTCCGCGCCCAGCCACACCCCTAGACCCGCCCCAGACACTGCCCTCCAGCCGTCCTCCTCCTGCGCGCCCTCCCTCCGCCCACTCTCCCGCCCACCCGGGAGGCTCCTCCCCCTGCAGCCCTGCAACCCAACTCCTGCTCTCCTTCCGTCGCTTTGCCCTTTCCCCGCCCCCATGGCCACCTTCGATTGGCTAAACTGGTAGGACCGCCGCAGGGATGCAGCATAACCGCGTTCTTATTGGCTGGCTAAAGGCTGGGACCATAGTGATTGGCTGACAGGAGGAGCCAGCAAGTGTGGCTGCGCGCCGGGGTGTGCGGACGTCGCTTTGTTGCCCGAGGGGGGCGGCGGTGGAAGTTAAGAGGGTCGGGGGCTAGTGCTTCTCCGGACCCGCAGTCGCGGCCGCTGCAGTCACTTCGCTCGGTAGCCTTTAGCGTGGGAGTCGTGCTGACAGCAGCCATGAGCGGCGGCGTGTACGGGGGAGGTGAGTGAGCGCGGCCGGACGAGAGAGCGCGCCTTTTTTGGAGTGTGGGGTTTGTAACCGCCGCCCCCAGCCCTCCCCTTCCCGGCGTTCGCTTCCGGTCTCCCCCGCTCGGGAACCCAGCCTCCCCGCCGCCTCCCCGCCCTGCGCTCTGCCCGCCCCCGGAGCCCACCGGCTCGGCGTGCCCCTCGGGCGCCCGGGAGTCGCCGCCCCCTGCGGCCCCTTCGTGCCTCGACCCCCGCACCCCCGAGGAGCGGGGTTTTGGGGGGTGCGCTCCGTCCCCGAGGGGCTTCGGAGGTGGGCGGGCAGCTCGGTCCAGCGGGCAGGCCCTCTGGCCCCAGGGTCGCGTCTCCCGGAGGGTCTCCAGAACTTGGCAGCGTCGGGCTGTGTGTGTAAACTTGGAAAGTCCCAGCAGCTTGCAAACTAAGGGTTTCCGCAGTGTCCCTTCGATGGCTAAGTGAGCTGCGAGAGGTTCAACTGCCTGGAGAAGGGGCGGCATCTTTGGGTGCATCCTCCTCTCTGCGCCCCGCTCTCGCGCTGTCTCACACCTTGCCGTAACTCCTGCCTGGTGACTGTGCGGTCTCCTCGTGGGCGGGTCTGCTTGGGATTTAGGAACACCTGTAACTTAAGGGTGCCCAGAAAGTTTGCCTAGGATTCTAGGTGTCTCCTCTTTGGCTTTCCTTGGGTACGCTGTGGTGTAGTAGAGAGATCACCACGTTACACAGACCAGGTTGAAATACCACCCTATTTATATAGCGCTTTGATCTTGGGCAGTTTCCCAGCTTCGGTTTCCTCATTTGTGGAATAATTCTTACACTATGGAGTGGTTGTGAAAGTTAAATAAGATGATACTGCACTTGCTACTCACAGCTTGGTCCATATGCCAGTTGTTTCAGCATTACATGCAAGCTTTTTAGAAATGTAGAATCTCAAGCCTCACCCTGAATCTGTTGAGTTACAGCTTCCATTTTTGCAAGATCCCCAGATGATTGAAAGCACCGATATATAGGCTGTGTTTGACCTGGTAGAGACCAGGAAGACAAATCCTGAGTGTTCTTATTGTTACTGTTTCTAGTAATGTTGCTGTTTCTGAAGCACACGGCATTTTACACACAGGGAATGACAAAAACAAGGTTTTCAAAGTTCTTAGTTTTTGGAGTGTAGTTTCAGAGTCTCTTCTGAGGTGATAGGCTGACCCTCACTGCCGCCTTCCTCCCTCAGTTTATGTCCTTGGTTTTGATTTCTCAATGTATGAGTTGATAGTTTCCCATTTTTACTTTGGAGAAGGCCTACTGGATTTTCATGATATACCTCTTTTCCATATGAAGATGCATTCCTGGCAGAAAAACTAGGTCTGTGTGCCTTTGCCTCATTGAACTTGTTGACTCTATTATGACCTTCAGGCTCACTGATTCCAAGACGTAAGGCTGCTGGTTGTTCCTTAATAGGCATTATTTAGTAAGACCAAGATAGATAATGGATAATAATAATGCAAGCAGTTAACATTTATTGAGTGCATACAGTGGGCCAAGAACTATTCCAAAGGCTCTGCATACATTACATTTAATATACGTATTAACTCATTTAATCCACAACAAATGATACTTCTATCCCATGTAATTGAAGAAGAAAATGTAGAAAAGATTAACCAGCCCATAGTTACATAACTTCCTAGTAAGTTGGAAATATAGATCTCTGGGATAAAGAAAAGGCATTGGAGTAAAACCCTTTCCTGCCAGTGTTTTGATTGTTTCTCCAAAAGTCATTTTTCAAGTGTATACCCAAAGCATAGTCTTGTATGTTTAGGTATTCAGAATAAACATTCTGCTTCTCATTGGCTTATGTAGAAGACTATGTCTTAAAGCCTGTTTCACATGTAAAGTATTTAAAACTCACAAAAAATTAGTATGTGATTTTGTGTTTGAACCAACACTGTATGTTTAGTATTTATGGTGGTCCACATTTTCCAAAGGGTTTTCTATAAAAGAAATCTCACTTAATTTTTGAATAATTAACTTAATAAACTGTATTTTTAAACCTACTTATTAAAAACATACTTGTAGTTTAAATTTTCAAATTTGTGGCTGTCTTATTGTAATAATTATTTCTGAGCAAATCTAACACAAATTTTTAGCTTTACGTATAATTCCTACATCATCTGGATTTCCATATTTTCTAACTGGTTTCTGGGCCTGTTTGCTGCTTTTGCAGTTGTCTTTCATGGTACTTCTCTACTTTAGATTCCTTTACATGATAAAAATAAATGGGTTACTACCAGCCCAATTTTGATAAATTAGTTTTATGAGTCTTGCACCACCTTGCCCCTGAATGTCTAACCTTAAAAATTTCTCAAAATCATTGTTTCCATGAGTTGGTCCCCAATCCTGGGGGCACCTTGGTCCAAACAAAAATAAAGCAACCTCTTCACCTCCTCCCACAGTCATTAGTCTTCATTATTGCATTAGAATGTTTTAATGCTAGCTTAGAAAATTGCCATCATTCCTTCATGTTGCCCCAGAAAATCACATCATCCTTAAACTTAGAAGCCATTTACTCTGGGGGAAAAATATGAAAACCCTCAAAAAATGAAAAGCATGTTTAGTAGAAAAGAGATCCAATTCTTGAAGATTTTTTTCCATTGGAAATTACATCCTAGGTTTTAAACATGCAGACCTTTGTGGATATGATATTAAGCCTGTTGTCTCCCTTTGCCACTCTCCTACTCTGGGTTCATTGGATGCTTGGTTTTTAACAAACCAAGGTATAGTAATTATACATATTTCCTATCCTTGGAAAGGAAAATGAACAGATACCAAATTCTAAGAAATGAGTCTTAAAATTCCACCATATCCGGTTTATCATACTAATTAGGACAGGAAAATTAACTGGTTTGTTAGATTTTTTTCTTTTCACAAAAAACTTTCTCGAGTACTATATGCCAGGTATAGGCCCTGCTTTCAAAAAGCTTAGTCTTGTAGATATCAGTTGAGTAAATAGATATCATATTTCATTGATTCTTAGTTGTACATCTTCCCCCCACATTTAAACAGCTGATGTTGGAAGATGTTTTAATATTGATGGCATGGCAGAGTTTAAGTGGCAGCATATTTTTTTCCTAATGATACATGAAATAATGGTGCATCATATAATTGTAACTTGTTCAGATGAGAAATGGTAACTGTAATTCAATGAGATGTTCATTAATAACAATATATAGATGGTACAAAGGTATTACAGACAAGAAAGTTACTCAGTATGAAAAAGGCAACAGACTTCACAAGAGAGTTAACGGGGATGATGGAGGAAGAGTGGAGAGGGACAGCATATGCAAAGGTCAGCTGAGTGAGAGTATATGGTGCATTTAGGAGATGACATATTATTCAGTAATACTAGTGTATGAGGTAGGAAGTGACTGCTGCCAGATATGCTAGGCCTTGAATATCAACTGACTAGAACAATATGTTTAATAGGTGATGAGAAACCACTGAATGATGCACCCTCTTATTTTCACTAGAGGATTTGTGTACCAAAATGATTAGAGTTACAATTTTGAAAGATCACAGTGCAGCAGATCAAAGGGTGGATTGAAAAGGTGAGAGATGGAATTCCCTGTTGAGATAACAGCTTGATTGAAGGCAGTGGAAATGGTATTAAAGAGGAGGGGATTTGAGAAATATTTAGCGGAAATATTTGGCAGAACTTGAAAGATGAAAGTGTTCAAAACTACTCTCAGGTTTTTTGCCTATGAGGACTGGGGTCACCAACTGTAATAGGTAATGCTGAGATTAGCAGTATCTCAGATGTGTTGAATTTGAGGTACCTATGAGACATCAAGTGGAATTGATTTACTGCCTCTTCTCGTCCTGTACCTTGCCTATATGTTTGTAAATAGTCCCTTCAATAAGTTAACTCCTCAAATTACCCAGTTTTAGTGTACTATCTCTTTTCTGATTGGACCTCTACTGATATACAATGTATGACTTTTTATATTTTAATTACATGAATCTTTAAGGTATGTTTAAAACTAGGTTCAAGCAAGTAATAATGTGAATGCAATTAATTTTTATAGAGCTTTCACATATGTTCTCATTTTAATCACATCAAGTACTTCTTCAATTTTTATATGATATTTGCAAGTTGTTAATGCTAATTATCTTTTAATCTTTTCAGATGAAGTTGGAGCCCTTGTTTTTGACATTGGGTCCTATACTGTGAGAGCTGGTTATGCTGGTGAGGACTGCCCCAAGGTAAGTGTAACGTTATAGTTAATTGGATTTGTAGGGCCATTCATACAGAATTAAATTCATGTAGAAACTCTGATTCAAAACAAATACGGTAAAAGACATTAGTTGGGGAAAAAAATCACTCATTGATAAAACAGGTGAAGTTTGAATATCATGTCTTTGACTCACTCTTACAGGTGGATTTCCCCACAGCCATTGGTATGGTGGTAGAAAGAGATGATGGAAGCACGTTGATGGAAATAGATGGTGATAAAGGCAAACAAGGCGGCCCCACCTACTACATAGATACTAATGCCCTGCGTGTTCCGAGAGAGAATATGGAAGCCATTTCACCGCTAAAAAATGGGATGGGTATGATATTTTACCCATGGATTTGATTATAAATATAGAGTACGCATGGTATATTTTAGATACAAAGTAGTGACTTCTATAAGTTGAACATCAGCTATTTTTGTTTGTTTGTTTTTATTCTACAAACTGATGTTCCTGGCACCAAGAATGCAAAGATGCATAAAAAATGTTCCTTTTCCTTGAAAAACTTACAGTCAGATAGATGAGACAGATGTATGCATACAAATGTGATACCCTGTGGGATAAGTGCTATAATACAGGTATGTTCAATAACCAATGGGTTTAGAGAGAAGAAATATTTAACTCTATCACTGGAGGGGGGGTGGTCAGTGATGGTGTTCACAGAGGAGGTAACTTTTGTGATAATTTTTTTTTTTTTTTTTTTTTTTTTTGAGAGAGGATCTTGTTCTATTGCCCAGGCTAGAATGCAGTGGTATCATCATAGCTCATTGCAACCTTAAACTCCTGGGGCTCAAGCAATCCTCCTGCCTCAGCCTCCTGAGTAGCTGGGACTACAGGCATGTGCCACCATGTCTGGCTGATTTTTTAATTTTTTGTAGAGATGGGGCCTCATTGCGTTGCCCACATTGGTTTCGAACTCCCGGTCTCCAGTGATCTTCCCACCTCTGCCTCCTAAAGTGCTAGGATTACAGGCATGAGCCACTGTGCCTGGCCTTTTGTGATAAATCTTGATCAATGAATAAGAATTAGCTTGGCTGACAAATCTGGATAAAGTAAAGGGACTAATGTGTGAAGAGATGGAGGTATAAAAGAAACTTACATGTTTAGAAATGTTATACAATTAAGTATGGCTGTAACACTGGGTGCATTAGGATCAGCAGCAGGAAAGGTAGGCAGAGAACAATTATAAAAGGGCTTATAAACCATCCCAGGAGTGTATTAAGCTAGTAACTGAAGGATAACCACAAAGGAATTTAAACAGAGATGTGATATGCTCATATTTGCCTTCTGGAAAAATTACTCTAACAGCAATAGGCTAGATTGGAGGGAGATAGTAGAGATAGCATGAGTAAGTGAAATAAGAGTCCAGATGAGAAATAAAGAGGGTTTAAACTATAACACTGATAGTGGATATCCTGAGGTGGCTTTCAGGATATCCAGGAAACATGGCACTAAATGATCGAAGGGGTGAAAAGGAGAGAAGAATTAAGAAGGTTTCCTAGAGTTTTGGTTGGGATAACTCTGAATAGAGGGTCCTAGGCACTGAGATAGCAGTAGAAGGGGAAGGAGCAAGTTTTATGATTTTAAAGGGCAAGGGTCAAGGCTACCCAAAATCACTCTCAGGTTCGTTGTATTGGTGGGGAACCTATGGCCCTGGGGCTACATGTGGCCTTCTGGATCCTTGAATGTGCCCTTTTGACTGAATCCACATTTTACAGAACAAATCCTTTTAATAAAGGGATTTTTTCTATGAAGTTTGGATTCAGTTGAGGGGCCACATTTGGGGATCTGGAGCAACAAGCTTCCTCCAGCAACAAGTTGTAACACAGTAATACCTGTGTGCCAGGAGAATGCATTAGAAACTCAGTACCTAAGGTTTTTACTGAAGGGTGGTCATGTAGGTACCCTCTGCCTGTCATGTACCAAAATTTTAGACTCCCAGAAGGAAAGCAGCTGTATACAAACCACATCATTTCTCCATACAGTTTTGGTATAGTGAGCCTGCTCTTACCATTTTGGGAAAGTTTTATATCAATATAGGAAACTGTTTACCAAATTCCCAGACATCAGCTAAGGGTCAGCCTTGCAAGTAGGACTTTCTCAGGCTTGCTGTGTTAACTCTTTTATGCTTAGCAAGTAAATAGGTTCATTGAGTTTAAAGTATTTGGGACATTGAAGTGATAATGTGGTAAGCAGGTGAATAAAAGGTCATGAGAAAGGTTTTAAGACATGGAGTTGCATTTTATTATCCCAAAAAAGTTTAGAATAAGAGAAGAGGGTTGAGGATGGAGTTTCTAGCAGAAATTTGTTTTGTATTTAACCAATAAAGAAGAAGAGGCAGCCATGAAAGAGAATGAAGAGGAATAGTTAGGGATGTGGGAGAAGGCCAAGAGAACAAAAAGTTCTTGGAAGCATAAAAGTCCAGTGATTCTCAGTGTTCTCAGCTGTGATATTGAGATTTACACTAAGAAGGGGAGAGAAAAAGGAATTAAACCTACCAGTGAAGTCCATTGACTTCCTCTACCACCCCCTCCAAAATCCAGATGAGCCTGTAGAAGATATTATACAAGTAATGTCATTTCTTCTTCTGGGCTGTGGCAGAAAAAGTTTGTAAACTCTTGTTTAGTCAATAATGTCATAATTTAGAGCAGTCAGGTGAGATTAAAAATGTAAAGTATCCATGGATTTGTCTTTTAGAAGAGCATTAGTGACTTATGTGAGCAGTTTTAGTGGAATGTTTAAATGGAAGCCAAACTGAAGGTATGCTGTGCTCTGAATTTTTAAAATATTTTTTGAGTGTCAGGTCTAGAGCATACAGTTGTTTTGTATTTCCTCTTAACATTCAGATCACATACTGGGCCTCTAATAAGTACTTATCAAATAATATTTATTTGGTGTTTTAGGTCTGTTAGATACCTTAATTACATTTAGAACAGGTCTGGGGGCTAGAGGGACCAAAAAGAGATGCTTATCTAGAAAATAAAGACAACCTTTGAGGCCAGGAGGCAAGCTGGCTCACGCCTGTAATTCTAGCACTTTAGAAGGCTGAGGCGGGAGAATAAATCAAGGTCAGGAGTTTGAGATCTGCTTGAGCAAGAGCGAGACCCAGTCTCTACAAAAAAAAAAAATTAGCCAGGTGTGGTAGCTCACACTTGTAGCTCCAGCTACTCAGGAAGCTGAGGCAGAAGGATGGCTAGAGCCCAGGAATTTGAGGTTACAGTGAGCTATGATGATGCCACTGCACTCTAGCCTGGGCAACAGATTGAGACCCTGTCTCAAAAAACAAACAAAAAAGATAACTTCTGTGTAAAGTACTATTTTATGAAGTAGATCTGTAAAATAGGAGGTGCTGTGTATTAAAGTATAAATTGCTAAGTCATAGAAACAATCTCTCAAAATATGCTTTATTCATCTTCAACTAAGCATTGTTTCTAAGCTATTAATTTTATATTCTAGTTGAAGACTGGGATAGTTTCCAGGCTATTTTGGATCATACCTATAAAATGCATGTCAAATCAGAAGCCAGCCTGCATCCTGTTCTCATGTCAGAAGCACCGGTGAGACAAAGATTTCCTTTTCCATGTTTCTCTAGGTTTTTTTTTTTCTTTAGTTTTCTCATTTGAAGAATATTTCTTTTTCTTTAAAGAGGCATCTGAGTTCATATTTTGAATTTGAAAATTAGGAAAAAGATTAATTTTAACTTTATATTAACTTTTATTATAACTTTTAAACACTATTATAACTTTTATTATTTCAATAAATATTCAAAGTACAACAAAACCCAAATGAGTTCTAGTGGTTATTTTTTTTCCCCAGGGATTTGTTTAACATTTGATTTTCTTAGACTGCTTCACATTTTAGGTTTGTGAGTTATCTCTTGTGCCCAAGAGCAATGGATATCTATATTCCTTGCTTCCTTCCCTCTCTCCCTCCTGAGATGGAGTCTCACTCTGTTGCTGGGGCTAGAGTGCAGTGGTGTCATCATAGCTCACTGCAACCTCAAACTCATGAGTTCAAGTGATCCAGCTGCTTCAGCCTCCTGAGTAACTGGGACTACAAGGCATGTACCACCACCACGCCTGGCTAATTTTTCTGTTTTTGTAGAGAGAGGGTCTTGCTATGTTGCCCAGGGTGATCTCGAATTCCTGGCCTCAAGCAATCCTCCCACCTCAGCCTCTTAAAGTGCTGAGATTACAGGTGTGAACCACCACTCCCAACTTTGTATCTACTTTTATACTCAGGTCTCCAAAAGAGAAGTCAAATGTTGAACTAGGGCTGGAAATTTTTAGACTGAAGTATCCTGTGAAATACATTTGTTACATTGACAAAGAGGGCCCAGAAGGAGAGCATAGTGATTATAAATTAATATCTTATTAATCAATATCTTGTTATTTCAATTTACAGTTTCTTTTATGACTATCAACTATAAGTGGGAGAATTTGGTAGTCTAAAATTTGTATTTAGGATTTTGATTACCAGATTTACTCTTAATATTTAATAATAGTTTGTTTATAAGAATCTTGATATCCTTATACTTTGAAAAGTCTATAATTTCTAGAATTCATAGAAGCAGACTTTATTATTAAATAATACATTTAATTTATATCTAATTTACTTATTTTACTTGCATATAAAAAATAAAAATAGGGCTGGGCATGATGGCTCACGCCTGTAATCCTAGCACTCTGGGAGGCTGAGGCGGGCGGATTGCTCAAGGTCAGGAGTCCAGCCTGAGCAAGAGCGAGACCCCATCTCTACTATAAATAGAAATTAATTGGCCAACTAATATATATGGAAAAAATTAGCCGGGCATGGTGGCGCATGCCTGTAGTCCCAGCTACTTGGGAGGCTGAGGCAGGAGGATTGCTTGAGCCCAGGAGTTTGAGGTTGCTGTGAGCTAGGCTGACGCCATGGCACTCACTCTAGCCTGGGCAACAAAGCGAGACTCTGTCTCAAAATAAATAAAAAAATAAAACAACAAAAAAATAAAAATAGATATTATAAAGAGATATTATTGTGGAAGATTATTTGCCATGGTATTTTGTTTTTAATGTTTTACATATTTGTTAATATAGTGCTATATTGTAGCTTGAGATAAATCAACATTTTAATTCTTAAACTAAAATTAATTTGCATTTCTTTTTCCCCTTCTTCTTAAGTGGAATACTAGAGCGAAGAGAGAGAAACTAACAGAGTTAATGTTTGAACACTACAACATCCCTGCATTCTTCCTTTGTAAAACTGCAGTTTTGACAGCGTATCCTTGAAAGAGTAATACTCATCTTTTCTCTAGAAGTGTCTATGATGCTACTAAATATGATACCCCTGGCAGAAGACATAAGCCAATTTTTGCTTATTCAGAAGTTGTTTTTTCCCTTACTCTCTTGCTTTTTAGCTATCCATCTTTTAGTATTTCTTATTGGAACTAATGATATACTAGAAGGTATGAGAGGGAAAGAAAATAACACTCAAATCCTGATTAACAGGTTTTTTTCTTTGTTTTTTAAAGAAGGATAATGCGGATAGAGGATAGTGTTTTAATCAGTTGGCTGAAATGAATTGAAAGATTGCCGTTTTCTTTCTCTCCAATAGCATAGAAAATTGGAAAATAACTGTAAATTCATTTAAGTTATAATCATTAGATAATTATTACAAGCACATTAATGGACAAACAGGGAAATACTATGCCCTGAACTCAAAGAATTGGTAATGTAAATATTCTTGTTAAAAGCTAAATGACAGATTTAAATGGTACTTCAAGACAATATTGGCAAAATCCATAAAGAAGTACATGATTAATTTGACGTTTTTATATAGTAATCGTGGGAGTTCAGAGGAGGGATAGTCTGACAAAACTTTATAAAGAAAATAGAACTTAATTGCATGATACAGGTGAAAGAGCTTTGTAATTAGAGTTCAGTTTGCACTGTTTACAAATATGTGATCTTGAATGAAGTACTTAAAACCTGAGTTTCACTTTTTACTTTTTTATCCTATATGCTTTCCTGGCTTGCTATAATATTCAGATGTTTTTTATATATTTGAGGATCACTGTGGTAACTTATTTAATGTTTGTCTGTAGTGCTGTGTTTGGGAGATGACTTTAGCAAAAGTGTGGAAGTGGAAAGTGTAATGTTTGTTACAATGTCTTAGTTCAGTAGTGGAAGATACATGTTAGACTTTGGTGGGAGTTGTAAAAATAAGTTTAGGTCAGTCAGTAGAGACCTTCCATGTCAAGAGTTTTAAAATGTGAAAATTAGATGCTACAGAACCATTGCAGGATTTTGGGTAAGGGAAGGAAAGAGAACTAGCAGACTCCTTTTATGTATTATTTAATTTTCATAGTAACACTGTCAGGAAATGGGGTCATAAAGTAAGAAAACTAGAGCACAATTTAGTAATGGCATTTCTGAATTTGAACAGAGGTCTTTTTGGCTGCTTCCTTACAAGGAGTGTGTAAACAGAATTGGGCATTGTTTTATATATTTTTTTAACTTTTTGATATAGAAAACTTCAAATGTTATGAATGCCTGTGTGCCCACCACATAGCTTTAACTATTTTCAACACACATAGCTGAATTAATATCAACAATAACTCTACCCACTTTCCCCCTTACACCATAATTTTGAAGCAAATCCTAGACGTTATATAATTTTATCCATAGAAACTTTAGTGTGTATCTCTAAAAGATTTTACTATGTGCCTCTAAAAAAAAGTTATCACAATTTCTTTTCTTTTTGTTTTTAAATCAGTTTAGTATATTTGAACATTTAATATATATTGAATCAGGACCCAGACAAGGATCATACATTTTATTTGTTCAATTATGTCTCTTAGGTTTCTTAATCTATAGATCCCACCTCCCACTTCTTTTTCTTTGTTATTTATTTGTAAGGAAATTAGATTGCCCTACATTCTGGACTGTGCTGACCAGTGTCCTTTTACTATGTTTCTGTAGCCCAGTGGTTCTCAAACATTTTGGTTTTAGGACTCTTTCATACCCTAAGAGCTTTTATTTATGTGGGTTGTATCTGGCAGTATTTCCAGTGTTAGGAATTAAAACAGAATCTTTAAACCTTAAATTAAATTAGAAATTAAAACTAGGAAATCTTTAATTATTTATTAATTCAGTTTAAAATAACAAAAATAGACACATTAATTTTCCTCTCATTTGCCTAGACCAGTATTCTTTAACCCTTCAGATTTAATCAGTCATCAAGACTCATCTATTCTTTTCCTGCTATTTCTCAAATCCATTTGCTTCTCTCTGTCCTATTGCCACTGCAGTAGGTGGAAGCTATTTCCAGAATTATTGAAGCACTTCCTGTTGTCTTGTCCATTTTTTATACTACAGCTGTAATAACCTTTCTAAAATGCCAGGTGCTTTAAGACAGCATCATCTTCCACATTCCTTCCTTCATTCTGCTTTCAAGGTATACTGAACTACTTGCAGTGCCTTGACCTCCCTGTGTTCTCTTGCCTCTTCACCTTCTCACATGTCCTGCTCTTGCCCATGTCCCCTTCCCCAGCTTAGAAGTTTGGATTTGGTAGAGGGGCTGCACTTGGGGTATCTGGAGGGGCACATGTGGCCGTGGTTTCTCCTTTATACTCACACCCTCCCCAGGGCATACTGAGCTTTTCTTTTTACAGCTTTACTGATCTCTACTTCAATAAACAGGATATCCTTCAGGGCAGACAGTTTGGTTCATGTTTATGTGTCTTCTGTGCTTAAGGAATGCTAGTGTCAGGCAGGCAGCCTGTGTCCTTCCACCCCTTTCTCCCTCCTACCCTATGACATGTTATTAAGCACCTGACTTAGTAGGTACATAATATATGCTCAATAAATATTTGAGGAATGAGTAAATGTCCCTATGCCTAAACATCGGTTTAGGATATGTTCACATGACATAACACAGAGCTGTGGAAAATGGGTTCTGTTAATATTCATCAGCTGTTGAAGTCATCTAGAATAGCTTTTCAACCCCATTGAGTCTGAGGAGATGGAAATGGCCAAACTGCTGAAATGGCTCTTTGGTGCTATTTGAGAATGGTTGTAGTCCCTGGCTGAAATGTCACTGCCTCCCACCGTTCTTAACAAATTTCTGTAAATTATGTTTTAAAAATGTGTCTCAATTTATTTAAGCTCTTTGATCAATCTCTAGAGACTTTTAATGATTATGTTAATTTTGACCAACTTCATAGATGTCTCTCTGTCTGGGAGAAAGGTTTCCCCAAGTTCTTTACACCATTATCTGGAAGTCCTGCCTCTTGTCATTTGTTTTTAAGACAGAATTATTATTTGATACCTATTTTCATGTGTAGATTTACTTTAACATATTTTAAACTATAATGTATTATACATGTTTAAACAATGGTTTCTGTAACATAAGAATTTGCCCTTTACAATAAACATTATTTTAGGAACCTTGATATTTCCTTTTCCTTAATGCTTTAAACTAGATTTGCTAATGGTCGTTCTACTGGGCTGATTTTGGACAGTGGAGCCACTCATACCACTGCAATTCCAGTCCATGATGGATATGTCCTTCAGCAAGGTAAATGTATTTAACCAGGATACACTGAGATGATTTTAGATGTTCTGACACAAATAATGAAATAAAACAATTGCACTATCAAAGCATATCAGTTTCCAAATGTCTTTTTTAAGAGCATTTTTTAAATCTTTAGCATATAATATATATTTAAAACCAAGTTGGGCACAGTGGCTCACGCATGTAATCCTAGCACCCTGGGAGGCTGAGATGGGCGGATCGTTTGAGCTCAGTAATTCAAGACCAGCCTGAGCAAGAGTGAGACCCTGTCTCTACCAAAAATAGAAAAAATTAGCCAGGCATGGTAGTGCATGCCTGTAGTCCCAGCTACTCAGGAGGCTGAGGCAGAAGGATCGCTTGAGCCCAGGAGTTTGAGGTTGCTGTGAACTAGGCTGATGCCATGACATTCTAGCCAGGGCAACACAGTGAGACTCTTTCTCAAAAAAAGAAGGAAAAAAAAAAACAAAACAAAACTGATGCATGGCTTTATTTGTGCTTTGAATGGCAGTTCAGTTAATTCTACCTGAAAAATTTATTCATATAAACATACCTATCAGAGGAAATTTGTTCCAAGGAATTTGAACTTAAAGCTCTTTTGGCCTAATCTATTTCATAGGCATTGTGAAATCCCCTCTTGCTGGAGACTTTATTACTATGCAATGTAGAGAACTCTTCCAAGAAATGAATATAGAATTGATTCCTCCATATATGATTGCATCAAAAGTAAGTAATGATTGTATTTTCTTTGTGGAACTTATCTTCAACTCCTCCCTACCTCTGTGTAGGGGTTTTAGATTTGACTCTTCCAGTGTAAGAAGTCCGTTAACCTCACACATGCTCTTGGTACTCTCAGGAAGCTGTTCGTGAAGGATCTCCTGCAAACTGGAAAAGAAAAGAGAAGTTGCCACAGGTTACCAGGTCTTGGCACAATTACATGTGTAATGTAAGTAACCATTATTCTGTTTACAAAAATGCTATAGGCTTTTTGCGTGAGTGTTAAAAAAAATGTTATAGGCTGTAAGTCCTTGAATAGAGTAGGAGTACTTTATATTTTCAAGCTCTATATTTTTAATGATATTTTACAAAGGAGTTTTGAGGGGGAGGGCATGCTTTTTCATATTTGCCAGACAAATATCTCTACAAACTACTACACAGAAATTGAATTATGATGGTGAGACCAGAAAGAAATTTTGGTTTTAGAGTAGAAATAAGCATTATGCTATACAGGGCATTTTTGGCTAAGAAAATGGTTTTAGTTTTTGTAGAGACCTGCTAGTATGGCTCGGTTATGTTCTTTTTTCCACATCAGTCAGCCATATCAAAAATGTCTGTTATTGTTCAAAGCAAGGAGTGGGTAAGAGAGTCTCTTTACTAAAAATCCATCTCTGAACATACGGCTTACTGAGAGGTAGAGGTGAGTAAAACAACTTCTCACATTACAGATACACATTAATTTCTAAGAGAAGTATATGAGAGTCATAACTTCCTATGAGGGGGATATATCCTGACAGTTTTCTACCTAAAGATTCTTATCGTGGGTGTTAGTATATGGAAAAATTATGGGGATCATTAATCATTTTGCCTAGATATTAGACCATATATTTTCCTTAGCAATCCAGAGGTCATGTGTCTCTCACAGCACATTTTTTAGCTGTTAATGTGCAGTCATTAAAAGTTACAGTAGGCCGGGCGCTGTGGCTCACGCCTGTCATCCTAGCTCTTGGGAGGCCGAGGCGGGCGGATTGCTCAAGGTCAGGAGTTCAAAACCAGCCTGAGCAAGAGCGAGACCCCGTCTCTACTATAAATAGAAACAAATTAATTGGCCAACTAATATATATATATAAAAAATTAGCCGGGCATGGTGGCGCATGCCTGTAGTCCCAGCTACCCGGGAGGCTGAGGCAGAAGGATCGCTTGAGCCCAGGAGTTTGAGGTTGCTGTGAGCTAGGCTGACGCCACGGCACTCACTCTAGCCTGTGCAACAAAGCGAGACTCTGTCTCAAAAAAAAAAAAAAAAAAGTTACAGTAGATGTGATATATATGCATGTGTGCATATTTGGGTAATGAAATCTTGCTTCTAAATCTAAGCTTACTTTTAAGGAAAAAATGGTATTCTGAAACTGGTTTTGTAATATAGTATTGTGGTGCAGGGCTTCCCAGTTGTTTTTAACCTTTCTTCATTATTCCATAACTGTTGTAATTTAGCTTCTAATGCAAATGTTTAGAATTGGGTTTCTTGATACTCAGAGCCTTGCTGGGTAGATTTATACTCTTGAAATGATTTACCCATCCAGAAACGTGGTTCAGTTTCATTCATAAAACAAATGTTTATAAAAGTATAGACTACAAAGAAAAATCTCAACCTTGTTTCTTAAACTTTTTTTTATCCATAGTGTGTTATCCAGGATTTTCAAGCTTCAGTACTTCAAGTATCAGATTCAACTTATGATGAACAGTATGTTTTCTTATTTAAATTGTATACATTATAAATGAAAAAAAGATTTGTTTAAAGAAAGGAATCATAGACTGTGCTTAACTGGGTAAAGGTATAAAGTTATGCTAAGATATATTGAATAACATTTTAAAATAAAATATTTCTTACAAGTTGATAATTTCATAGTAGTTTATAATCTTGAAGAGGATTGTTACTGCTTTTTGTATAATACTGTTTAATGTTTTCAGAGTAGCTGCACAGATGCCAACTGTTCATTATGAATTCCCCAATGGCTACAACTGTGATTTTGGTGCAGAACGACTAAAGATTCCTGAAGGGTTATTTGACCCTTCCAATGTAAAGGTATGAAAGCTTATTTCATAATTAGCCTGGCCTTTCCTATATTTTTTAAGCACTTGTATAATTATAGCCTAAGTAAGATAAATTTTTTTGGATGTGCTTTACTGTATGAAATTCTTCTATATTACTACTTGTTTTTTTGTTGTTGCAGGGGTTATCAGGAAATACAATGTTAGGAGTCAGTCACGTTGTTACTACAAGTGTTGGAATGTGTGATATTGATATCAGACCGGTAAGTGCCAGTCTTTTGTTATGGTATAAATATACCACTGAAATGCCCCCAACTCATTCTTAGGTTGATAGCTTTGGCCTTTGTCTCTCAAGTCCATTTTATAACAGCATATGTAAAAAGATGAAGTACTAAAAAAGGAGAAATACAAAACTCTTTAGCTGTGGTGTCCAGTGTGGTAGATACTGGCCACATGTGGCAATTTAAAATGTATAAAAACTTAAAATTCAATTCTTCACTGGCTACTGTATTGAGCAGCAAGCACAGATACAGAACATTTCCATCATCACAGAAAGTTCTTTTAGATGCTATAGAGAGTTCCTAAAATGTGGCAAGCCAAAATCTATATTATTGGTGATTTTCTTATACATAGCACAACCTTCTACTTTTATTTTTCAGGAAGGTGTGGTTTAAATTATGTAACTTTTATATGGAATTTTAGATGATCTTCATAGTTTTTGTGCTTTGTCAAGTTTTAAATACTAAACTCCATATCATATACTGCATTCAGATTAGATTATACAGTAAGTACTTATTTGAAGTCATCAGTAGGTTCTTGGAAATCGTGACTTTAAGTGAACCGACGTACAGCGTGTCCTCGAATAGTTATTTCAGGGAAAAAAAAATTGGTTTTGTTGTATATCATTTTGCTTAAAGTCACAATGCTAATAGCTAAGGGTGTATAAAAACGATGTTGTTCAAAAAAGGCTTTTGGGTAGCTATGAAAATAATTCTTTATTTCAACTAGTAACCTAATAGGTGTGTCCTCCTTCTAGGACAATAGGAGTATAAGTTTAGAATTTTTTAGTGCAAATCCAGGGCCACTTTTGAGGGAAGGCAATTGAATTGCAGTACATTTATTATAACAGTGATAACTTTCTATTTTTAGTGAAATTTCTCTTTTTGACTAATGTTGATTACAGAGGTGATACTTTTATATTCCATTTTCTATTTCAAAATTTAGATGATTTAAACACTTGGAGTAAGTTTTAAAAATAAGAACTTATCCACTAAAAAAGCAGGTTGACATTCAACTTTCTGATGTATACACGCAAATTAAAAGTATATATACTCCTTATAAGTAGGAATTTATTTTTATTTGGGGAGGCCTCAGTATGTATATGTTGAAAAAGTTCCCCATGAGGTTCTGATGCATACCCTTGCAAAAGAGTAAGGTAGCAGTCATTTTGGCCAGGAATATTTTCAGAGAATATCATTGTTCATCATAATCATAAAATAATCAATCTCATTGTCTAATTTTAAATAATGTAACTTCCAGATGAACATTCTAAGATGAAGTCATTATAAAATATATTTCTAATTAAATATTGGCAGCTACTGCCAAAAAATTATGATTTTTAGAATAGCTCCTTTAAGTTAGTGTTCTTTCGTGCACATTAGAATCATCTGGGGGGTTTTATTTTTTTTATTATTATTTATTTTTTTTTTTATTTTCACTGATAACTTACTTCCGTAATCTGGGGGGTTTTAAACAAACAAAAACTTTCCCTGCTGGGTATGGTGGCATGAGCCTGTAGTCCCAGCTACTTGGGAGGCTAAGAGTTTGAGGACTGAAGCTCTGTAGTACACTATGATTGGACCTGTGAATAGCTACTGCATTCCAGCCTGGACAACATATTGAGACCCTGTTTCTTAAAAAAAAAAAACTTTCCTGGATCCCATCCCCAGAGATTTTTTTTTTTTTTTTTTTTTGTTTTTTTTTTTTGAGACAGAGTCTCGCTTTCTTGCCTAGGCTAGAGTGAGTGCCGTGGCGTCAGCCTAGCTCACAGCAACCTCAAACTCCTGGGCTCAAGCGATCCTCCTGCCTCAGCCTCCCGAGTAGCTGGGACTACAGGCACGAGCCACCATGCCCGGCTGATTTTTATATTATATATATTAGTTGGCCAATTAATTTCTTTCTATTTTTATGGTAGAGACGGGGTCTCGCTCAGGCTGGTTTTGAACTCCTGACCTTGAGCAATCCGCCCGCCTCGGCCTCCCAGAGTGCTAGGATTACAGGCGTGAGCCACCGCGCCCGGCCCAGAGATTTTTATTTAATTGTCCCTAGGAATCGGTGTTTTAAAAGCTCCTCAAATGAGTTGAATGTGTAGCCAGGATGAAGAACCACTGGATTAAGCTACTAGGTCCATATAGTAGTAAAACATTTAAAAAAAGAAAAGAAGGAGAAAATCATAGTAGAGGACATAGTTTTATTTTTAGTTGTATTTAAAACTGTTGGAAATATTAGAACTAATTTATTTTTGTTTTTTTATTCTAGGGTCTCTACGGCAGTGTGATAGTGGCAGGAGGAAACACACTAATACAGAGTTTTACTGATAGGTTGAATAGAGAGCTGTCTCAGAAAACTCCCCCAGTAAGTTATATTTGTTCTTTACTGGGATTCTTCAGTCATATGTATCGTCACTAGTGGTATAATTTTGTAGATAAGGGCTCATTTTTAAGTAAATGGATGATATTTTGTGTGTGCCTGGTACTATATTATTTAAATTAAATAATTAATTTAATATTAATTAATTAATAATTTAATTATTAAAGTTAATATCCTTTATTAACCAAATTTTCCCAGATGACATCTATTGGTTACTCTTAAGTTATTTAAATCTTATTTTATTTACAAACTTCATATTTAAGTGCCTATAGTCTGGTAGGCAGTAGGGATACAAAATATAGTCCCTGCTCATCAAAGGCTCAGTCTATTAGCATAGTTAGGCATGTAGAAAATAGTAACTGTAGTGTGCTAAGTGCTTCAGTATGCCATGAACCAGGTGCTATTGGGAACGTCAAGAAGCAACCACCTAGTTCTCTAGAAGTATCAGAGGAAAGCCTCATGAAGCTGTTTTTTGAATGAATTGTTCAGCTGTTGCTAATCAATGAAAGGATACCTAGGTGGAGGGAATATCATGTGCAAAAGTATGAAGAGAAGATGGCACATTCCAGTAATTCAAAGTAGTTGGCTTATCTTCTGTAGAGAAGTGGGGAAAGCAATATGGCTGGAAAGATAGATGGTGTGTTAGTTTCCCAGGGCTGTCATAGCAAAGTCCCCTACATTGGTGGTTTAAAACAACAGAAATTTATTGCCTCGAAGTTCTTAAGGCTAGAAGTCAGCAGGGTCGTGCTCCCTCTGAATCTATAGGGGAGAATCCTTCTTTCCCTCTTATCGTTTGCCAGCAATCCTTGGCTTGCACTGGCAACACTTCTGTTCTGAGGACACCAGTCATAGTTGATTAAGGGCCCCACTGTACTCCAGCATGACTTTAAATTACATCTTAATTAAATATGCAAAAACCCTATCTCCAAATTAGGTCACATTGACAGGTACCAGGGATTAGGACTTCACATCTTTTGGGGATGTGTTGAACACATCCAACACACATCCAAACGACATCCCAACACACAATTTAACCCACAACAGATGGGTGCCAGGTCTCATCTTATTAACAAGTAGTTTGGATTTTATTCAAAGATAACAGTGAACTTACAGGATAATATCTGGCAAAGGACTAATGAACTCATATGTTTTTAAAAAAAAAATCACTGGGTACATTGTGATAACTTTTAAAAGGATAGAAGAACTTGGTTTGGGGAGAAGGTAATTGACATGGATGGTATATCCATAACTGAATCGCAGTCATAATCTTTCAGTTTTAAAACTAAATTTAAAATTTCTGTCAAGCGTTTTTGTTTTGTTTTGTTTTGTTTTTGGTAAAGTTTTCTGTGCTAAAAGCTAAATTTCTAAGTTTACAAAATCGTATTCAGGGTTGTATAGGCCCTAACAATATCTTTACATTTTATATTGAATAGTCTTGGTTTTAAGGAATGTTTTACATATGCCACATTTTTATAATAATTAAAAGTGGTACCTGCATTTATAAACACAAGACTGACATCTGCCGTATGTTTACTAAATTCTTTTTTTTTTTTCCTTTTATTTCATCATATTACGGAGGTACAAATATTGTTAGGGTTACAAACATTGCCCCTGCCCCCTCCCTCCCCCCGAAATGTCCAATTCCCCGGTGGTGTGCATCGCACACGCCATGGAAACATACCTCCCTTTCCTCCTCCCCACCCCCGCCTGCCCACCACCCGCTAAAAAGTTTTTTGTTGTTGTTGTTTTGTTTTTGTTTTTGTTTAACATTTTGGTTACACTACACATCTTGGCCTCTCCCCAAGAAGGGCCAGAGCCATGCCCTCCCCCTCCAAAATGCTCATCCCATCCCTAAGATTGGGTCCCCCCCACCCCCACCGAACCCCCGGTGGGCATTGCTACCACCTGAAAACCGAAGTTTAAATCAGTCAGTACCAATTTGATGGCGAGCAGATGTGGAGCCCATCTTCCATGTCTTGTGTTGTCTCACTTTGGATAACGGGCTTAAGCTTAATCCAGCCAGGATAGCATAAATGGTGCTAGCTCACTGTCATTTCTTAGGATTAATATTCCATTGTGAGCATATATCACATTTTAATTATCCACTTATGAATTGATGGGCACTTGGGTTGTTTCCATGATCGTGCAGTAGTGAATTGTGCTGCTGTAAACATTCGTGTGCAGATGTCTTTATAATAGAATGTCTTATGCTCCTTTGCCTAACAATGCTATTGCAGGGTCAAATGGTATTTCTATTTCTAGCTGTTTGAGGTATCTCCAAATTCTTTTCCACAAAGGTTGCACTAATTTGCAGTCCCACCAGCAGTGTAGGAGTGTTCCTGTCTCTCTGCATCCTCGCCAGCATTTGTTGTTTTGGGATTTCTTGATACAGGCCATTCTTACTGGGGTTAGGTGGTATCTCATTGTGGTTTTGATTTGCATTTCTCTAATAATTAGAGAGGTTGAGCATTTCTTTATATGTTTGCATGCCATTATTCTGTCTTCTTTGGTGTTTACTAAATTCTTAAAGACACAGTCTGATCTAGAGCATACCTGAATTACAGTATTAATCATTAGACTTCATAGAAAGTCCTTGAATAATGAATTAATGAATACAGACATGGGTGGTCCAAGGTCTAGTCAAGACCAGTTAGAAACTATCCTTGTCCTTTAGGAAGTAATTAAAAAATTGAAATAACAGGGAAAAAAATCCCATTGTAATAGAGACTGATCTTCCTTACCTACAAAAGCCCCATGTTCATCCCTCCAGTCACCAGTACTCTCCACCGACATCCCATATTCTACCCCTGCTACACACACATTGGTTTCACTGTCGAAAGACTCAAACTATGTGTTCATATATAGAATAATTGGAAGATATCTGCAATTTAAGAACTATCCCAGAGGTAGATTCCTATGTAGGGGGAAAAAAATCTCTTGATATAAGAAGTGAGGTGGGGGAATAGTACTGAGTCATAAAATTATGTATATTAAGGAGTATGAGTTCAAAACAGAAGCGCCAACTTGGAAGGGAAGCAGTATAATAAAAAATTTACCTGAGACCTGATGGCTATATTTTGATTTGGAGGGGCAAGAGTGAACTCAGATAGGAGGGATTCGGATAAACATGAAGGCCTAGAAAGGAAACAGTTTGAAGATTGGAGAGGACTACAGAAAAGGAGGCAGATTAGAATAATTAATTTTGGATGAACTTTGAAATAATTAATGTTAGATGAATAATGTTGGATGAAATGAAATAATATATGAAGCACTTAGCATAGTGCCTGATTGATAGTAAGTGTCAGGTACAGATTTGCTATTATAGGATATAAATTGTGAATGCTGTACTTTAGTATGCAGTTTTCTAAAGTTTATATGGTTTATTTTCTTATCACGTTACATATTAGAAGCCATAATCAAAGTACTTAAAAAACCTTTCCATATAGTAGTCTAACCTATGCTTTTTAGCCTATTTCAAAATTACCATGTTTTATCTATTGGAGTTTGAGCCACAGAGAGCCATTTTGTCTTTGTCAAAATTGCATTTCCTCAGTTGCCAGTTTTGATTGTACTAATGCATATTCTTCCTTCTCTGTTTTAGAGTATGCGGTTGAAATTGATTGCAAATAATACAACAGTGGAACGGAGATTTAGTTCATGGATTGGTGGCTCTATTCTAGCTTCCTTGGTCAGTAGATGAACTACTTTGCAAAAATATATTCTTACTAAATTATACTAAACTTAGTAAAAATACTAAAAATAATTCCAGTGCTTCATTTATCTTTACATGTTGTAACTACTGAGTAAATGAGTGGAAGACCTGATAAGAATGACCAATTTATTGATATATGCTCTGATATTACAAAATGCTACATTTGTCAGTGTAATTTCAATTTCCCTTCTCAAACAGAAGTGGAAATATGTTAATGTCTGCATGCCTCTTCTTATAATACCCTGTTTGCACTGGTCAGGACTTGTCTACAAGGCATTTAAAATTAAATCATTCCTTTTCAAGTTCTGGTTGTTCCCTGGTTTGTTGGGTGAGGTATAAGTCAGGAATTGGTTCTTGGGGCAAATGGTGAAGTTACGGTGCTGCATCTAACATGTTGCTTGGACTGGTTGTCTGCCTTGGAATCGGGTGAAAAAGTCCTTATACTTTTCTGCACCCTATACTCAGAGAATTTCCCCTTTACCTCAGAGCAGCCAAAGTAAAGTACTCAAACTTTCCAGCAATTCCTATTATTGCCTTAAGTTGGCACGAAGCCATCATAGGCAAACCCTCAGTCTTCCTTGGCAGCCATTTTCTAAATCCTATACAGTGTAACAGGTATTGAGGGATTTAATATTCTTTCTAACCTTAAAGGCAAGGCTAAATAGCATCATTGGATAGTTCTGGAGGCCAGAAGTCAGAGTAATGGAGTACTTCTTTGGGGGAGGGGACAAACATGTTCTTCGAAGTTTAGGAGTTGTAAAAATAGCGATATTAAAAGAAAAAAAGTATTTTAAGTAAGGCATAATTATATGGTATTTCTTTCTATTTTACAGGGCACCTTTCAACAGATGTGGATTTCCAAACAAGAATATGAAGAAGGAGGGAAGCAGTGTGTAGAAAGGAAATGCCCTTGAAAGAGTTCCCAAGCCTCTACCTTCGTTTGTTACCTAGCTTTAGTATACTCAGGAAAAGGATGACCATCTTTTGTAGAATGTTTATACATTTTTGCATATTTCAAGTTCTACTTAAATTTTTTAAGGGTTTAACTGCCTCTATAAATTAAAATAAGTTTGTGCTTTCCTTGAAATGCACTTATTCTTATTGCAAGCATTTTATAATTTTGTATAAATGTCTATTTTCTCTAAATATTTTGCTTTCAGTAAAATGCTTTTCAACTCTGTTTAGTATATTAATTACCAGTGGATTGGTAGAATTGCTTTTTACTGACTAGTAAAAGCTTCTGCCTATGCTTTTTACCTTAGGCTTATAAAATTAAATAAAAATTACTAGCCATTCCAGAAATATTTTTGGACTGTTTTGCTTTGTAACTTTGCTACTTTAAGTACTAAATGTATTTATCATGATTCTGAGTGAAAGTACTCACTGTTTGTTAATAGTATCCATATCCTCTTCATATCTTATTAACAGAGGTAAAACTGTTTTGTTAACTGAATTCCAAAAACTACCTTATTTGCCTTTGCTATGGCAGTTACCATCACTTTCACATTCTGTAGGACAGCAGGTGATATTAAAGCCTGCTTACATGTCAGAATCTATAAGATGGCAATTTAATCTGAACTTTATATCTAATTTTTTAAAAATTTGGTAAAAGAATGACCACTTCCAGAATTAGCATGCCACATTAACACATAATAATTGATGTGTCATTTTGACTAAAAACAATTTCTTTATAAACCACTTAACATGTTTATTACTTTCATATATAGACTATTATGCAAGAAAAATAAAATGGTAAATTCAGGAGTTCAGACAAGACTTGACTTCGGAGTTTCAGAAAGATGTGGAAACTTTTCTTGAAGAAATCTTTCTTTCTTTTTCTCTAAACGTTTCTTCCTTGTTCTGATGCGGGCTTCTTTCTCCAATTTCAGTCTAGAATAATAAAAGCATAACAGCAACTTACACAAAAGTATTTCCCTATTACTCAATACTGTCAAAATAATGTATTCATCAATTACAGAAAAGCCTCAAACACGCCAGTCTTTGTATCTGCTATGTTATGTATATTATTAAACCTGAATAATAACTGCTGTAAACCTAAACAAGTCAAGAGACAAATATGAAATCAGAAGCATCTGAAACCCTATAACAACTATCCTTCCTGGCTGGGCGTGGTGGCTCACACCTGTAATCCTAGCATTCTGGGAAGCTGAGGCAGGAGGATCATTTGAGCTCAGGAGTTTGAGATCAGCCTGAGCAAGAGTGGGACCCCTCTCTACTAAAAAAATAGAAAAAAATTAGCTGGACAACTAAAAAATATATATTTAAAAAGAATGGCTGGGCATAGTGGCACGTGCCTGTAGTCCCAGCTACTCAGGAGGCTGAGGCAGAAGGATTGCTTGAGCCTGGGAGTTTGAGGTTGCTGTGAGCCAGGCTGACACCACGGCACTCTAGCCAGGGCAACAGAGTAAGACTCTGTCTCAAAAAAACCCAAAAAACTACACTTCCTATTTCCTGACGAGAAAGAATGTTCAGATCTTACAAGCCTATAACAGATTGGACCTGAAGTCCAAGCCTGGACTTTCTACCTTATTTTACAAACACGAATTTTACTGAATACATTAGACTTTTGACATCCTGAGACTTGTGGGCGTTCCCTAATTTCATATAGTACTCACTCTAGCTTATCATTTCCCCTACAGAGACTAAAACACTGCTAAGAGATGACACTTAGGGAGCAGTCAGATTTACTAGTCTAAATGAGTTTGTTCCTGTATATCAGCATCCCAGCACACAAGGCATTCGTGTGTGCCTCAGCTAAATTATGTTGACCTATAGGGTCAACTCAGGAATTGTCAAAATTGAAAATGATAAATTCATGGATGCCAAACGTCTACTGCACTTAAATTGGCATTTTAGGGCCAGGTATGGTGGATCACACCTATAATCCCAGTGCTTTGGGAGGTCAAGGTAGCAGATTGCTAGAGACCAGCCTGGAGAACATAGTTGAGACCCCATCTCTACAAAGTAAAATTTAAAAATTAGCCAGATTTGGTGGCCTGCACCTGTAGTCTTAGCTAGCTACTTGGGAGGCTAAGGTGGGAGGTTTGCCTGAGCCTGGGAGTTTGAGACTGCAGTGAGCTATGATCATGCCACTGTACTCTAGCTTAGGTAACAGAGTGAGACCCTGTCTCTAAAAAAAAAAAACCCTAGTTATTTTACAGGATATTTTACTGGTGAGTAGGCATATGTTTATATAAAATAGAGCAATACAATTAAGAGATGTACTAAATAACTAGAATATGCCAGTGCTATAAGGTTATAGAAATTTGAGGTAATAAGTAATATCTGGATAAAGACAATATATGCACATATATAGAAAAAAAAGACTACAAGTCAAAATGACATTACCCATTCTATTCATCAATCTTTGCTCCAATTAAATTTTGGCCATTTACAAAAAAACCCATCTGAAAGGTTTGTTTAATATTCAGAAGATTATGCCACGTTCTCTGACAGTAAGGCTAAAAAAACTAGTTTCAAAAATAAGATCATTAAAATATATATAAAGCCTGTAAAAATAATGGCTGATTGATAAATTCTCAATACATTATTTTAAAAGTCACGTTATTTATATCTTCAATTTATCTACTAAAGGGCAAAAGGATCAAATGGTACAACATTGGGCTTGGATAAATCATGGAAGAAAAAACCAGCCAGTACAGTCAGATTTCTTCAGTTGTTCAGCATCTGAGTTAGGTCTTAAATGTGAATAAGTGGAAAGATTTAAAAGCTGTAGGAACAGGAGAAGCAAAAGGGAGAAATAAGCAAGGTACACTTAAGAAACAAGGCAAAAGATCTGTTTTTGTTGGAGGGTAAATAGCTAAGACTAACTTGTGGGAACACTGGGTGGGGAACAGATTTTATCCTGTAGACAGAAGCCTACTGTATGTTTTTGTTTTTAAAGATGCTGGGAGGTGTCTCTAGATTGCCCAGGTTGGTCTTGAACTTGTGGGCCCAAGCCATCTCCCACCTCAGCCTCCCAAGTAGTTGAAGCTACCAGCACACACCACCACACCCAGCTACTGTATGTTTCTGAACAACATTCGTGATAAAAAGGGTTGAGGAAAATTAGCGAAGAAGCAATATTTGAATGAACTGGAGTGAGGACGATGTTCAGTAATTTGATGAAGAGGGACTGCACTAGAGTAGAGACAATAGAAGACAGATCCTGGAGACATTCTGCAGGAAGAATTAAAACAAGAATTGTTTGAATCTAGATCAGGGGTCCCCAACCTATAGTGAGTTGTATAATTATTTCACTATATATTACAATGTAATGATAGAAATAAAGTGCACAATAAATGTAATGTGTTTGAATCATCCTGAAATCATCTCCCCCCATCCCTGTCTGTGGAAAAATTGTCTTCCATGAAAACGGTCCCTTGTGCCAAAAAGGTTGGGGACCGCTAATCTAGAGCACTGGTGATGAAAAAGATGGCTGATGTTTAGCACCCATGTAGAACAGAAGTGCTGCAGAAAAAGTAAGAGGTAACTGGTTCAGTACGGAAGATGAAAAATTTTAAATGTTAATCTAAAGTATACTAAACTCTTTAAAGCTCAGTTTAAAGATGCATTCTATCCTGTTCAAATTGTTTTAAGCTATTTTTTTGGTACAGAAACAAGCTTCTGGGGGTGAAAATCAGTTTTTGAGGAACTCTTAATGAAAGTAGAATGTATTACCCAAAGCAGCTGTTAAAAGCTGTGCTTCTTGTGCTACTAGTTTTTCCCCTTTAACTTTCCAGCTGCTTTCCCAGCCTTGAATTCTGGTTTCTAGCACCTACAACCTACAACCCTGTGGTTCCCCTACCCTGTCTCTCTCTGCAGTTACTGCAATAGGAACTACGTAGCACCCTTGGCCTAGGAAACCACAAACATGCATTTCTTTTCCCTTCTAATTGCAGTTTGGGGAAAAAAACTCTTTTTCTGTTTTGGATGTGGATCGAATGTTTTATGTTTTATATTTTTTTGAGACAGGGTCTCTGTTGCCTGGGCTAGAGTGTAGTGGCATCATCATATTCATTGCAACCTCAAACTCCTGGGCTCAAGCAATCCTGCCTCAGTCTCCTGAGTAGCTGGGACTATAGGCATGCGCCACCACACTGCCTCGCTGATTTTGCTATTTTTGTACAGACGGTCTTGCTCTTGCTCAGGCTAATCTTAAATTCCTGGCCTCAAGCAATCCTGCTGCCTCAGCCCCCCAAAGTGCTAGGATTACAGGCATGAGCCACTGTACCTGGCTGGGATCTAGTGTTTTAAAGTAGCTCTTTTTAAAGTAGCTCTTTTTAATAATTATCAGCTGATGATTCATAGGACCACTTCACTTCTCTACCTTAACAGAAGCCTGATCTTCTCCCTATTTAATGATAAAACTAATGAAGGAAAAATTTGCTATAGGAAATATTTGGAGATAAACATTCTGCAGGATACCATGTATTCAGATACAATGCAACAGACCTCTCTTCTCTCCCCAGCCCCATTTCTTTTCCTCAGCCTTGCAATAACAGGAGCTCACATTTTACGCAACTGAATTGTTTGGACCTTCATTTTAACATTATAGTGGGATTTTCTATGTTTACATATCAACAGATGAACAGAAAAGCAGTAAAACTTTTGAAAGGACATGAACTATAATGTTAACAGTGGCTATTTTTGGATGGTAAGATTATATATATATAAACTTTATAATTCTTTTTTACCTGACTTTCCTTTTTCTTATTATGTAATAACAGAAATTAAGATTTAAAAAGCTTAACATATCATCTGATGTAAAGATAATATGTTTCATTATTAAGGATACTTGTGCTCACCTGTTAAAACGTTCCACATAAGGCATTGCAAAGAATCGTCTCCTATGGTATCTTTTATTTAGGTGCCAAGGTATAGCCCACTGCTTGAACTTGTGCCTGCCAAGAAAGCAAAAAGTTATTTGCCTTACAGAAAACATTTATTACATTTTCACTTTCTTAATTAACCTCAAATGGGTTAATTGAAATAAAAATTAGCAGAAAATAAACATTTTTAGTGAGATGCTTTGGCAATTTGTCTCTTTTCTGTGTTGGATTAGAGGGTTATAGACAGCACAGCTAATCCCCTTTATGTGGCTCCAAGCAGCCCCCTCATCATAAACTCCATTAAAAGAACCTATCAAATGAGTAAGTGCTATTAAGTGGTGTAATGTCCAGAGTACAGGGAAGGTGTCTAGCCACTCAAAAAGCCTTTTCCATTTTGTGGACTGACGTTTACAATTCTAAAGATGCTTCATCTTGGCTGTTCAACCCAAAGGTAAGTAGATCCCCAGTAGAGGTTTATTTCCACTGGGCCTTCTCAATTATTAATACCTCAGTGTGAATGCTGATTATCAGGTCCTTTCCCAGAGTCTGACAAGACTCTGGGATCTAGATGTAGGAGAGACAAGGAGGTATACGGTTCTCATAATTTGGCCTAGGGCTTATCCTGATGGCAATGGGAGCAAACTGAACTGGTTCATGTGATCTTAATCCCTGAACATTTATTTTAATTAATAGTCCTAGGTTCTCAAAGGGCAAAGAGGACAGGTATGTATTCTGAAATTAGCTTCATGAGTTTTATAATCTTCTGAAATTACATGTGTACATCTTCTGTAACTTTCATCAAATTCTCAAAGGTCATATGTTTTCATAAGATTAAGAACCACTGTAATAAAGAACATATAGATAACTGAATCATGGGAATGGGATGTCTGGGCTGGTATTGGTTTTGCCAGATAAAGCTACCTTCATATACTGGTGTTCCAAAGTGGTTTGGGATCTCTTCTTATGTTAGATATATCATCAATGTATCTCATATGGTGAGCGCTTTCTTAAAAGATTCTGGCCGGGGGCCAGGCATGCTGGCTCACACCTATAAACCTAGCACTCTGGGAGTCTTAGAAGGGAGGATCACTTGAGGCCAGGAGTTTGCAACCAGCCTGAGCAAAAGCAAGACCCTATCTCTATAAAAAATAGAAAAATTAGCCAGGCATGATGGTGTGTGCTTGTAGTTCCAGATACACAGGAGGCTGAGGCAGGAGGATCCGCTTGAGCCCAGGAGTCTAAGGTTGCAGTGAGCTATGATGATGTCACTGCATTCTAGCCAGGGCAACAGAGTGAGACCCTGTCTCAAAAAAATTAAAAAATCCAAATTAAAAATCAAAAAAGGATACTGGCAGGGGAATGAGGCATGGGATCTCCACTATTAGCTTAGAAGAGCCACAGTGTAATTTATGTACCAGATGATTCTTCCAAAGAGGTCTCTTCTCCAAGCACCAGGTCTAGGTTTTTCTTGACCAGTCTGAAGAAGCCTTAGGGCATCTTCTCTTTCCTGGACAACTTTATCTAATGCATCCATGGAATCTACTACCTGAGAAGGGAAAGATATAATTTCAATAATCACCTATAACCAAATTCCAAAGAAAGAGAATATATATTTTGCCAAAGAACCACTCTGTCAAGTATTTCTTAAAGATCTTTTTGGCACAAGTATGTGCACGTGTGTCTATATTATCACTTTCTATAATTTTTAAAAAGCTAGCCGGGCGCGGTGGCTCACGCCTGTAATCCTAGCTCTCTGGGAGGCTGAGACGGGCGGATTTCTCAAGGTCAGGAGTTCGAAACCAGCCTGAGCAAGAGCGAGACCCCGTCTCTACTATAAATAGAAAGAAATTAATTGGCCAACTAATATATATAGAAAAAATTAGCCGGGCATGGTGGCGCATGCCTGTAGTCCCAGCTACTCGGGAGGCTGAGGCAGCAGGATCGCTTGAGCCCAGGAGATTGAGGTTGCTGTGAGCTAGGCTGACGCCACGGCACTCACTCCAGCCTGGGCAACAAGTGAGACTCTGTCTCAAAAAAAAAAAAAGAAAAAAAAAAAAACTTATTATTGCATTTAAATGAAAATCTATGTAGGTTAGATTTCCATATATTAGTTTTGTTTGGAGCGGGATACATTTGTACGGATTCCTTCTGAAGACCCAATTTGACTCATGCTACCTCAAAACCCAATGAGCTAATAAGTAATAACAATTTGCTATCTTTGTTATATTAATTACCATGTTTTGGCTTCAACTATCACTGTGTCCCTCACATGCAGACACAGATATTTTGGCCTGCTTGGCAGCTGTTGCTATTACAGGAAAAGGAATATCAGTCTATCTTGATACTAATCTCCAAAGATTCATCAAGATGCAAGATGATACTATTAAACTTCTATTTACTTTTATCTTTTTAAGCTTCCTATTATTTTCTAATACATATAGTAATATATTAATAAATCAACATGTATTTGTTTATAAATAAATATTCATATATTGGGAACTGTAATGTCAGATAAGCCAAACTTTTTCACAGTTCTAAATACATACTGAGAACCATTTGTGTGTGTATCACCCCAGAGCATCACAGCAGCTATCAAACACTGCACACACACATTTGTTTCTTATAAGAATCCTCAAAAAAAAGTGCAGATTAGGTTATAGAGGTAATCCCCAGGTAGCTAAGAAACCTGAAAGAGATGTGAAAGTCACAACTTTAGATAAATTACCTCATAACCTGTTTATTCAGTTCATACTCAGCACTTCCCCAACTTCACTCAATGCCTTATAGTAGCTGAACCCACGTCTTCCTCTACTTGAATTTCTAGAAAATCCTTGAAAAATTAAAAGATAGGCAAAACAAATCCTGTTTTGAAGACAGACAAACTTAGCACAGTGAAGGGACCTCACTGGTAAGGGCTTAGCACAAAGCTCTCTTACCTTTAGGAATGTGTAGTAAATCTGGCTGCTGACTGACTACATTAAAGAATTTGCCCAAGCAAGGGCAGGGCTTGAGGCTCCTAACCGAAATCTAAATGTTAGCTCACAAAGATAAAAAGTAAATGGCTACCCAAGTCCAGAAAGTTAACGTTCAAATGTTCGTGCCAACAGATGTGAAGAAAAATCAGAAGCATCAATTAGGTATATCTTATTCAAAACAGGTCAACCTCAAAGAGCCTTCTTTTCTAGTTTGTAAGTTTCTCAGAGCCAAGAGTGTCAGCTTGTTTGTATAAGAGAGAATACAAAATTAATGGGACTGTGTTTGAGAGTTTAGAGTACACACTTCTATTTGTAGTTCGGAATTAAATTTAGAGAGTAACCCTTGAAACACATTTTTAAAAAAACACACTTGTAAAAAAAAAAATTTTTTTTTTTTTTTTGGGACAGAGTCTCACTCTGTTGCCCAGGCTAGAGTGCCGTGGTGTCAGTCTAGCTCACAGCAATCTCAAACTCCTGGGCTCAAGCGATCCTTCTGCCTCAGCCTCTCGACAGCTAGGACTACAGACTTGTGCCACCATGCCCGGCTAAACTTGTCTATATATTTTTAGTTGTCCAGCTAATTTCTTTCTTTTTTTTTTTATTAATTTTTTTTTTATTTCGGCATATTATGGGGGTACAGATTTTAAGGTTTCAATAAATGCCCATTTCCCCCCTCCCCCCAAAAGTCTGAGTCTCCATCATGACCATCCCCTAGATGGTGCACATCTCACTCATTATGTACTAATTTCTTTTTATTTTTAGTAGAGACAGGGTCTCGCTCTTGCTCAGGCTGGTCTGGAACTCCTGAGCTCAAATGATACACTCGCCTTGGCCTCCCAGAGTGCTAGGATTATAGGTGTGAGCCACCACGCCTAGCCAACACTTCTAAAATTATAATCAGTCTTTTAGCATTTGCCTTGTTTCTGTATTTCAAACACAGAGGGACTAACACAATATCATATATTTATGTGATCAATAAATAATAATACTGTGAAGAGAGGCTCGTACATACAAGTCTGCATTTTAATCTCAAAAGGTAGTTTAATTACTTTGGTCACAATTCTGCTAGAATTGCAAAATTTCTCCCCCAAATTTAATATTATCCTGTAAATAAAACTTGCCTTTAATCTGCTTGAACTGGGTATCAACCTAGATCGGCCCAGTGATAAGAATTACATCCCAATTGTAATTCTTGTTTTCTCTTTTACTCTTCCTCTTTTAAAGTTCCAAATCTTCAGTCTTCAATATCTTATATTGAGTTATCTTCAACATCTTATACTGAGTTATCTTCAATATCTTATATTGAGAATAATTCTTGACTTTTGCTTGATAAAGTTTCCTTAGTAGTTGGTAACAAAACACTGGGAACACTAGATATATTTGAGGTTTAAAAAAAAATTATGACCACATATAGCTTACCTAGAGTAAACTTTCATTATTTTGGACTCTACTAATTCAGAAAGTATAGTATATATGACCTATTACACTGAAGTTCACCCCTGGATTATACATTTAAAGCAGAAGGAGGGGATAATCTATTATTGAAGTTCAAAAATCTTATAATAGCACGGTTACAGCAAAAGCTTTTTTATCAAGTAAATAATGTGTTATTTATAAAGCATCCTTACTTGTCAATACAATTTAAAAAGTCTCTAAAACATAGATTTTCAATGGCTGAGTTAGGAACATACCTGAAAATAACCCACATTACTTTATAAATGTTACATAGCAAGGAGGACATCTACAATACACATCTTAGTTTATAATTATATTATTCTCCATTAAAAGGAATCAAGTTCCACTGTTAAATGGCTGATTCCAGGGCTGGGGCAGGGAAAGGACAAGATGAATCCAGAACATCATGCTATGCTCCATCAATAGTGATAAGGACATAGGGCCCAGCTTGAAGGAACTCACACTGGCCAAATCGGGAATGACAGTATTAATATTAAAAGATTATAACCCACTGAATAAAATTGCAATTCACAAGTCTACACTGATAGAATCAATGCATTAACACAGAAAGAAATGGGGAGAAGGGAAAACCTTTCCTTTCAGAAGAGAGACAATAAATGATAGGATTAGAAAATACCATCTAACAAATATTGTAATAATAATTGATTCAGATACGAATCATCAGTGGATGCTAAAACCAGTGAGTGAAAGTTGAGGAGTTGAATATTTACATGATCTCTAAGTATTATTTATTTAAATACAAAGAAAAAATAGTAATCACTGCATACAGAGGAAAAAACTACAAGACCACTGTAGTCAAGTTATTAATGCTAATTTCAACAGTAACAGAGTAAATCAATATCCTGTACACCTCATGATATGATGCACTGTGAAGAATACAGCATTACTTCTATGATATTCCTGCCAATCTTATCATGAGAAACATTAAATAAACTCAAATACAGGGACTGGCCTATACTCTTCAAAAATGTCAAAGTCCTTCCTTTGGGCCGGAACCGTCATCTTCTAGCAATTTGCTAAAATGACGAACACAAAGGGAAAGAGGAGAGGCAGCCGACACATGTTCTGTATGTCTTTTAGAAAACATGTTCCATATGCCTTTTAGAAAACATGACCTTGTTCCTTTGGCTTCATACATGTGAATCTACAAGAAAGGTGATATTGTAGACATCAAGAGAATGGATACTGTTCGAAAAGGCATGCCCCACAAATGTCACCATGGCAAAACTGGAATAGTCTATAATGTTACCCAGCATGTGGTTGGTATTATAAACAAATAAGAGCAAGATTCTTGCCAAGAGGATTAATGGGCGTATTGAACATATTAAGCACTCTAGGAATCAAGACAGCTTCCTGAAATGTGTGAAGGAAAATGATCAGAAAAAGGAGGAAGCCAAAGAGAAAGGTATCTGGGTTCAACTGAAGTGCCAGCCTGCTGGACCCAGAGAAGCACTCTTTGTGAGCAGCAATGGAAAGGAGCCTGAACTCCTGTAACCTATTCCCCGTGAATTCATGGCATAAGAGGTATGAAAAATAAAAGACCTCCTAGACTTTAAAAAAAAGAAAAGTCAATGTCATGAAACACAGAACGTGAGTCTCCACCTTAAAAGAGACTGAAGAGACACAAAAACTGAAAATGTGTGATCCAGGATTTTCTTTTGCTACAAAGGACATTGTTGGGATAAGTGTTAAAATATAAATAAGATATGTAAATTATAAGTAATAATATTTTATCAATGTTAATTTCCTGATTTTAAAAATTATATAGTCGGCAGGGCACAGTAGCTCATGCCTGTAATCCTAGCACTCTGGAGGCCGAGGCGGGCAGATTGCTCGAGGTCAGGAGTTTCGGTCTTTTCAGAGTTATTCTCTAGGCCCAGCTTGAAGGAATTCACACTGGCCAAGTATCTACCCTCCATAATTAGGGTAAATACTTAAGGTTTTATTCCAGACCTTCTATGACTTTCTCCAGGGATATTATGTCCTTCCTTCTTAAAGGCAGTGTAGCAATTATGGTTATAACTGGTGTGAGGAAAGGAAACTAAAGTAGCTGAGTTTAGGCAGCAGGACTAACATCACTGCAAAAACTGGGTTCTGTCCTCACTGACTATTTTCTATAGCACAGAAAAATCAATAAAGAGTTGACCATGAAAGCAATCTAGAAAAAAGTCTCACAAATCTAACTAAATAAAAATATAAAAACTTCCACATAGAAAAAATATCTTAAATGTATTTTTTAAAAAAAGGCAGATCTACATACTGATATGGAAAGATATCCAGGATATACTAGGTAAGAGAAAAACATAAGTTTAAGAAGAGTATATAAAGTAGTATATAAAGTATAATCAAATTTGTGTAAATAAAAATAACTAGAACACACTTCTACATGCATACAAAAATTCTGATGGATAAATAAGCAACACATAAGATTGATTACCTTGGAGTGGGAATAGCAGCACAAGGGATATTTCTTTCAATGATGAAGAAAACCTAATTTAAAAATAACTGACTTTTCACAACTACGTAAATACATTAAACACTACTGACTGTAAACTTAAAAATGGTTAGTATGATAAATTTTATGTTATATGATTTTTACCACAGTAAAAAAAATACATTAGAAAATTGATCTAGGCCGGGCACAGTGGCTCACGCCTGTAATCCTAGCACTCTGGGAGGCTGAGGCGGGCGGATTGCTCGAGGTCAGGAGTTCGAAACCAGCCTGAGCAAGAGCGAGACCCCATCTCTACTATAAATAGAAAGAAATAGGCCGGGCGAGGTGGTTCACGCCTGTAATCCTAGCACACTGGGAGGCCGAGGCGGGCAGATTGCTCAAGGTCAGGAGTTCGAAACCAGCCTGAGCAAGAGCGAGACCCCGTCTCTACTATAAATAGAAAGAAATTAATTGGCCAACTAATACATATATATATATAAAAATAACCGGACACGGTGGCACATGCCTGTAGTCCCAGCTACTCGGGAGTCTGAGGCAGGAGGATTGCTTGAGCCCAGGAGTTTGAGGTTGCTGTGAGCTAGGCTGACGCCACAGCACTCACTCTAGCCTGGGCAACAAAGTGAGACTGTCAAGAAAAGAAAAGAAGAGAAGAGGAGGGGAGGGGAGGAGGGGAGGGGAGGGGAGAGGGGAGGGGAGGGGGAGGGGGGAGGGAGGAGAGGAGAGGAGAGGGGAGGGGAGGGGAGGGGAGGGGAGGGGAGGGGAGGGGAGGGGAGGGGAGGGGAGGGGAGGGGAGGGGAGGGGAGGGGAGGGGAGGGGAGGGGAGGGGAGGGGAGGGGAGGGGAGGGGAGGGGAGAGGAGAGGAGGGGAGAGGAGAGGAGAGGAGAGGAGAGGAGAGGAGAGGAGAGGAGAGGAGAGGAGAGGAGAGGAGAGGAGAGGAGAGGAGAGGAGAGGAGAGGAGAGAATTGATCTAGTTGGTAAGGAATTGCCTAAAGCAGAACTAGAAATGTAAAGTGGTGCAGTTACTTTAGAAAATACTTTGGTGGTTTCTTAAAATGTGAAACACAGATTTAGCATATACCCGAGCAATTTCCCTCCCTCCTAGGTAGCCATTCAAATGAAAACATTTGTCCACACGTGTGTTGGGGATGCAGGCAGGAATGAGGAACAACTGCAGATAGGTTTGAGATTTCTTTTCAGGGTGATGGAAATGTTCCAAAATGAGATAACTGTAATGGTTGGACAACTCTACATTTACTAAAAATCAAACAGAAATGGAAAAAAAGAAATCTATTTGCCAAGAAATACAGGAAACATATGCTCACTCTCTTTGGCTTTTATCCTTTACTCCAGTCTCCAGCCTCTCCTAACCCTTACCTTTTCTAACCGCTCTGGACTTGGCATTGGCAAGCTCTGCCGCTTGGCCTCCTGCTCTAGGGTTAAGAGCATGTTTCTTTCTTTCAGTAGGACATACCTATATAAAAGAACACAAAGCTTGTCATGTGGCTATGTAAATAAAGTTGTGATTTATGACATCAAAATTAATGATCTGTATTTGAAAGTCACTTAGAAATCTCAATATACAGAATATCATTACAAAGAATAATCTTTTATACAGAATGGTGTCTTTGCTTATCCATTTGTTCAATAAACTTTCCATGTGCCACATACTGTATTAAGTGCTAGGAGAGTTACAAAGAGGAATACATAGTCCTTACATTCCAAGTGGAGAGAGGAGAAAGATGAAGATAAATAATATTTACTGACGACCTGTTATATGCCAGGCAGTGTGCTTAGCACTTTATATACATTACTTCATTTAATTCTCACAACAATCTTTTGAAGTTGGTATTATTTCCACTTTCTAAATAAAGAAACTAAGGCAGAGAGAAGTAAGGTATTCCCGGTCACACAGCTAATACAAGAAACAAATCCTGAACCGTGTGTGTGCAAAATCCATTCTATTTTCACTTCTGAAACTATAACATGACGTACCACATTGCATGGGACAGATAAGTACCAAAAGAATTAAGTGGGAGAGAGGAGACATCTCTTCTAGCTAAGATGTAGGGAAAGCTTAACAGGGGAGGCGGGATTTGTTAGGATGAAAGGGAGAGCAAAGCAACCAAAGGTACTGAAGCAGCAGAGCGAAAGTGACGATAAGATGTCTGCATACATCTGCTTGAGAATCAGAAGAGAAAGGAAATAAATGTGGAGGGTCCTGAAAATGAGACAAAGGAATTGGGGTATTTTATACTACGAAGAAGACAATTTTAGGGGAAGGAGAGGCAGAAGATTATTTAGTTGTAGCCATGATCAATGCTGAAATAGCCCTAACTATCCTTTTACTAATAACTCACAGTAACAGTGCTTTAATATAACTTATTTTTCTAAAATGAACAAATATAATATTAGTGTTTTTTACAAACACTTTATAATTCTATAATCTGCCATGAAAGATAACCCTTTAAATCAAGGGATAAAAATGTAAATGCCTACTACTAGAGTGCCTAGGCAGATAACAGTTATGAGTGAAGTGGTGAAAGAACAACAGGGCAGGTAGGAGAAGTAGTGTACGTTGCTTCACTTAGAAGGAGCAGTTGCCATAAAGACCAGCCAGTTGTTGCCATGTAAGAATGCAAGGCCAGTGTTGCCAGATCACAGGTCTGATTACTCAAGAGAGGCCAGAAAGCCTTATTTTATATGTGAAATTTGCCAATTTAAAAAATAAGTACAGTCCAGGCTAGGTATGGTGCCTCATGCCCATAATCCTAGCACTCTGGGAAGCTGAGGCAGGAGGATCACTTGAAGTTAGGAGCTCGAGACCAGCCTGAGCAAGAGCGAGATGCCATCTCTACTAAAAAAAAAAAAAATTAGCCGGGCAACTAAAAATAGAAACAAAAAATTATGCAGGCGTGGTGGCAAGCACCTGTAGTCCCAGCTACTCAGGACGCTGGGGCAAGAGGATCACTTGAGCCTAGGAGTTTGAGGTTGCTGTCAGCTAGGCTGAAGCCACGGCACTCCAGCCTGGGCAAGAGAGAGAGATTCTGTCTCAATCAATCAATCAAAATAAGTACAGTCCATAGAAACCACATCTTCAGGCTAAAAATGCATTAAAAATGCAATCCTGTCTTAAATCTTTTCAGCCCTCTCTAATTCATCCGGAGAACCTGCCAAAAAAAATACCTAAATTCTCAATTAAATGTACCCTCCAACACACCCCCAAAGTAAATAAGCTAAAGATTACAGACCATAAGAAAGGTAAGAAAAGGGAGAGAAATATAAATATGACCAACTATTCCCCATTTCATTTAGTTGTTTACTGAAATTGCTAGTATAAAGGTGTTAATATGACCAGTAGCCATTATAGTAAAATTTCTAGACTGCCAAGTACTTGAGAACTGTGATATATTTGTTTTAATGCAATCTAAACTGTCATATTTATAAAATTTCTCATGATCTTATATATTATCCACAGTACTATAAGACAAATCACTTTACCCAATTTCTTATATCAGATAGATATAAAGTTTTTACCTGGTTGTAAAACTGTAACTGTTTCAAACATGATGTTAATGTACTTTGTATACTTACCAAAGTTTATGTAAATCTTCATTACTTTTGTTCCTTAATTGCTGACAGGTCCATGATGCTCCTATTAAAATGATAATTCATAACCTGAAATCATGTTTCTAGTCATATCCCCTTGGCAAATTACTTAACCACTCTAAACCTGTTTCCTCATCTATAAGATATTTAATAATTTTATTATATTATATAATGTAACATATAATTAGGACTAAATTGAATTAACACATATGAAAATATTAGTAACAAATAGCATTCAAAAATGTTAGCATTAGTACAGAATGCATTTCACACCCTAATGAGAAAACATTATGTCATTATAATTTTAATTATCACTAAAAATGAAATCTAAAATAAACCCTAAACTTCACTTTAATTAATCATTTCAACCTACTCCTCTTCTAAACCTTTTGCCAATCTGCCAAGGAACAATTAACTCTACTATTACACTGTCCTTTCAATTTTCGCTAGTAGACAGTACCAAAGGAAATCAAAAAAGTAAACACCCAAATAGTTCCTAAATTGGATAAATAATCCTAGAATAATGGAGGGTTCACTAAATACATTTAATATTGACGAGTCCAAATATCTCACCAGATTTTACTTTTTCTTCTCCCCAATTCTTTGGGTCATCAAAAAATTCTTCCAGTCCTTTTCTTGATGATGTAGTATGAAATAATTTGCACTGGTGAAAGGATGTGACATCTGGTATATTCTTAGGAAACAAACTAAGAGAAAGCCTGCAACTGAATGCATATAAACAAGTGCTTAAAGTTTCATAATATTTGGATTTTAAAAGTAATAAACAGAATCATTTCCTCACCAATAATGTTAAAAAAGCCTACTCAGAGTTTCTGCACAAGCAATAAACTTTTAAAAATGCTTTAGAATGTATTTTTAATATTGTATTATAGAAGTTACTATCCTATAATTTCAGAAGTAATATATTTATACAATTATATTTTAAGGTAAAAATATTCTAATGGTCAATTTTGCAACATGTGTCAGGGGCCCAAAATGCTTCCTCCTTTAACTCGGTAATTCCACATCTAGAAATTTCAAGTAAAGAAATTATCATAAGGCCGGGCGCGGTGGCTCACGCCTGTAATCCTAGCTCTCTGGGAGGCCGAGGCGGGCGGATTGCTCAAGGTCAGGAGTTCAAAACCAGCCTGAGCAAGAGCGAGACCCCGTCTCTACTATAAATAGAAAGAAATTAATTGGCCAACTGATATTTATATAAAAAAATTAGCCGGGCATGGTGGCGCATGCCTGTAGTCCCAGCTACTCGGGAGGCTGAGGCAGAAGGATCGCTTGAGCCCAGGAGTTTGAGGTTGCTGTGAGCTAGGCTGACGCCACGGCACTCACTCTAGCCTGGACAACAAAGCGAGACTCTGTCTCAAAAAAAAAAAAAAAAAAAAAAAGAAATTATCATAGATGGGAATTTATAAATTGCGATGTTGGCCAGGCTCACAACTGTAATCCCAGCCCTTTAGGAGTCCAAGGTGAGAGGATCACTTGAGGAAAAGGAGTTTGAGACTGGCCTGGGTAAGACAGCAAGACCATGTCTCTACAAAACATAAAATAATTAGTCAGGTTTGGTGGTGCAAGCTACTCAGGTAGTGGCCCCAGCTACTTGGGAGGCTGAGTCAGTAGGATCACTTGAACAGGAGTTCAAGGCTGTCTTGAGCTATTATCAGGTCAATACACTCCAGCCTGGGTGACAGAATGAGACCCTGTCTCTAAAAAAAATTTTTTTTAATTAGAAAAGTAAGATGTTTACTAAAACATTATATAAGATATCAAAAGGTTGATAATTATGGGCAACTGGGAAATGGTTAAAATTATATATATCTATATCGTAAATTATTATGCAGTAATTTAAAAATTATGTCTTAAAAATTATTTAATGACCTGGAGAAATGACTTAAAACAAAATAGTGAAGTGTACCACAAGTGTTGTATTCCTAACAGAAATATTTAAGCTGAATCTAACCATGAGGAAATAATCAGACAAATCCAAAATGGAGAGATTCTTAAAAAGCTCATCTTAACAAAAATGTCAACATCGTGAAAGAGGAAAAAAAGACACTGTTCTAGACTAAAAGATACTAAAGAAACATGGCAAATAATTCAATAAATGATCCTTCACTGGATCCTGAATCAACAAGAAAAATAAATTACCAGGACAACTGAGGACTTTTAAATTTGGAATGTATGCTAGATAATAGCAGTATAATTATAGTATTGTATCAATACTAAATATCCTGAGTGTGATCATTGTATTGTGGTTATTAAGATAATGTCCTTGTTCTTGCCATCTTGGTCAAGTTATAACATCTGAGCCTCTGTGAAATGAAAAGAGTGTTTATCTTTGAGGTTAGAAGTAATAATACACTGGCATATAATAGATGCTCAATAATTGCTTATGCATTCAAGAGTAGATACCTGAATGCATTTTTACTTCCTATAAAAAAATCTGACATACCCTACTGTTTACAAAATTCAACTCACTTTCAACAACTTCCAATAAAGGGTAGGAAACCACACATCCTACAGTCAAAAACGATCAGTCTGTCCAGAAGACAAGTTGTCTTCCCAAATAATGAACACTGTTTCTAAGGTGCTCCTTTTTCATACTTGCAGGGTTACTTGCTGTCCATTTGGCTACTTTCATAATTTATTCAAAATTTACTGAACAATCTCTTTGTGACAGATCCTGGAAATACAAAGGCTCCTTCTTTTTTATCCAACCAAACCTGACACAGACTGCAGTTCCATGCAGCTGGGTAAAGTTTTTCCCATTTCACCCAGCCCAAAGGCATGCTTCTGTACCTCCAGGTTTACTTCGACAAATGCTGGTCATCTACAAATCCCATCTATTGTCTGGTCCAGAGAAGAGGACAACAAAATGTTTGAGAAGGAACGTGAATATCGAAGGTGGAAAACGTCTCCAAGGTCACTCACTCCTCACACATAGGTGGGTTCCGGCTCTGCCATCCAGGCGGCCTTTCCATCCCTAACCTGTTCTCGGCATCTCGGCAGAAAAACAAGATCCAAAGCTGGAAGGTGGACAAACCTATTCCATACATCACTTACCCTGTGCTGGCAGGGACCGGAAGAGTTATTAACGATCTGGACGCCTTCAGGACTGCTGTGACTCTTCTACAAACAGCCAAACTGGCTGCAGCCATTTTTTCACATAACTAACCAAATCGTGGTTCCTCCAACAATGGCGTCACTTCCGGCGTCCGACGCAGACACATAAGAGCACAGAACGAGGCCCTTGCCCTCACTTAACATGGCCACCTTCCGCCTTCACCCTTATTGGTAAATTGGCTCTCTCAGCTCCCGTTATCCTCTCGCGTTTTTTCCTGTTGCTCGACGCAGCCATGGCGGCCATGAGTTTGCTGCGGCGGGTTTCGGTAGCTTCGGTGGCAGCTTTGTCGGGCCGCCGCCTTGTCGCTAGACTCGGATTCGGGGGCTTCCTCACCCGTGGCTTTCCGAAGGCTGTCGGTGGGTGCTGGCCTTGAGAAAGTGCGCGTAGGCGGGGGCGGTGCGGGATGAGACCTGAGAGGACTCTTCAGGGTGACCTTGCTGGAATCCGCTGATGCTAAGTATTATGTGGACAGATAGAGAAGCTCAGGTCCAATTTATTCATTAGGTACAGTAGGTACCGTGTGTATGGAGCCCATGGTGGTTTTAGGGGTCCAAGAAAATGTTTTAATTTAAATTTATTTTTTTGAAAGACTGTAGTGTTAATGATTATGTGATAATGAATACAGCCTGGACTGTATCGTTTTATACCACCGCAATAATAAAATATCATTTTTAATAAATTAGGAAAAGGCCCATGAAGGCAAAAGCCCAGGAAAGTCATAATGCAGTCCTAGTCTTGGGGGCTGTGAATTGCATTGTAGGGGTACAAATAATCATAATAGCAAAGCATCAAGTGCTTGTTGTTGTCTGCTTTATTCTTGCAAAGATTCTGCAAAGTAAACACAATTGTTGTTGTCCCCATTTTACAGATGAAACAGACTCAATTATTACAAAAATAATGCACCATTGTACAAGATTAATAATAATGGTAGCCAAAATTTATGGAGTATGTGTTTTGTGTCAGGAACCGTTCTAAGGCTTTAAAGTATTACTAAATTTAATTTTCTTGATCAAAGATACACTGTAGGGCCGGGCGCTGTGGCTCACGCCTGTAATCCTAGCTCTTGAGAGGCCGAGGCGGGCGGATTGCTCAAGGTCAGGAGTTCAAAACCAGCCTGAGCAAGAGCGAGACCCCGTCTCTACTATAAATAGAAAGAAATTAATTGGCCAACTGATATATATATTAAAAATTAGCCGGGCATGGTGGCGCATGCCTGTAGTCCCAGCTACCCGGGAGGCTGAGGCAGAAGGATCACTCGAGCCCAGGAGTTTGAGGTTGCTGTGAGCTAGGCTGACGCCACGGCACTCACTCTAGCCTGGGCAACAAAGTGAGACTCTGTCTCAAAAAAAAAAAAAAAAAAGATACACTGTAAGCAATCCAAGTAGGGAAAGGTGAAGTAAAACTTTTACCTTAAAGCCAAAAAGATTGTCTCCAAACTCAAAATATCTTATTTTACTCTCTTCTCTTTTCCCAATTTAATTTGAATTATGCCCCTTCACATGATGAGGTAATATACGTAGGAACTTGCTGGAAACATGATGGAAAGGATCAGTAGTATTCACCAAATTTTGAGCAGGAATTTGAACTTGTTACAAAACAACATGTGCTAACATTACTTGTTAAAATACTTTGATAAGCCATTTCTGATCACAGATATCCTCAAATTTTCAAATTCAAATACTCCTCCAGGTAATATTTAATCAAGTCTAGCTGGAGATAAACTGAGGTAAAATTTCACCTCCAGTTCTTCTTTCTACGCTATTGCCCTTGGAGTTCTGGAAGAATCATTACAGGGAGTCTACACCCTTTCTAGTGGGAGCAGGGAAGGATCTAATAGCTATCTATACTAAAGTTTACTGTGTTTTCAGCTGTGTACCTGCTTTCAAAGATATTTGGCATCTGTCACTGTGATATGAAAGGTTTTAATCTCTTGTATTATTGTTTATATCTGTCCCTACAAGAATAAAAACTACACTATAGTAGGGAACCTTGTCTTGTTTTCTGTGGAGCTAGACTGCCTAGGTTCAAATCCTAGCTCCAGAATTTAGAAACTCTGTGATCTTGGGTCATCACGTTTTAGAAGCTAAAGTGGAAGGCACTTAACTGCTTGTAACCTGCCCTTCCTCCTCTTTAAAATGAGAATTTTAACCTACCTAATTAAGGTAGTTGTGAAGAGTGAGTGGGAAAAATCTATAGCACCTGGCATTGACCTTTTAAAAAAAATTGTGGTAAAGTATACATAACATAAAGTTTACCATCTTAACCATTTTCAGGTGCACAGTTCAATGGTATTAAATACGTTCATAATGTGGTACAACCATCACCACCTTCCATATCTATAACTCTTTTCATAACTCTTGTAAAACTGAAACTCTGCACTCATTAAACACTAACTCCCCATTCCCTCTGCTCAGCCGTTGCAACCACCATTCTACTGTCTGTCACTATGATTTTGATTACTCTAAATACATCATATCAGTGGAATCATACTGTGTCTTTTTTATCACTTAGCATAATATACTCAAAGTTCATTCATGCTGTAGCATATGTCAGAAATTCCTTTTTAAAGCTGAATTGTCAATTGTATGTTTATGCCATATTTTGCTTATCCATTTGCCTGTCAGTGGACACTGGTACTGTAAATCCTCGCCTAACGTGGTTGGCTGTTGGAAATCTTTAAGTGAAAGGAAGTAATAACAGAAGGAAACAATGTTATTCCAGGATCTACTGTAGGAAGTTTCACTTAAAGTTGTAGTTTCTAAGATCCATAATGTTAAGTGAGGACTTACTATATTGTGAATAATGCTGCTGTGAACATGGGTGTACAAATATCTCTTTTGAGACCGTACTTTCATTTCTTCTGGGTATGTACCCAGAAGTAGAGTTGATGGATCATATGGTAATTCTATTTTTAAAGGAACTACCATGTTATTAGTATTTTCCACAGCAGCTGTACCATTTTACATCCCCACCAACTGTGATAAAGGTTCTAATTCCTCCACATTCTTCCCAACACTTGTTACTTTCTCATTTTTGTTTCGTGTGTTTTTTGTTTTGCTTTTTTTGTTTGTTTTTTAGGAAGATAAGGCAAGGAAATTTTCTGTTTTTTTAGTAATAGGATGTATGGTAGTATCTCATTGTAGCTTTGATTTGTGTTTCCCTGATGATTAGATTAGAGAAAGATTAGAACATCTTTTCATGTGCCTCTTGACCATTTGTATATCTCTAGGAAAATGTCTTCATTTTTTTTTTTTTTTTGCCTATTTTTAAATTTTTTGTTGTTGTTCTTGAGTTTTAGAAGTTTCCTGTGTATTCTGGATATCAATCCCATATCAGGTAGATGATTTGCCAAATTTTATCCCACTCTGTGGTTGCCTTTTTACTCTATTGATAGTGTCCTTTGATGCACAAAATTTTTAAAATTTTGTGAAGTTCAATTTGTGTGTTTTTTCTTTTGTTACCTATGCCTTGGAGTCCTAGCACTGCCTTCTGCAGGGCCCTGTGGCTACATCTTTCTTAAAGCATCTAGTGCTGTCATGCTATCTTCACCCTTTGTGAAAACCTTTCTCAGAACATAAGTACATAAAGCCAGTCTATTATTTATTAAATATCAAATATCAAGGAATTCTAGAGGTGAGCTTAAGTTCTTCCTTGGCTGCAAGTAGCTTTAATTTACAGTTGGAAACTGATATGCACAAATTATGGTTTAAACAAAGAAGAGTATTAAAATGGATATAGAGGCCGGGGGCTGTGGCTCACGCCTGTAATCCTAGCTCTTGGGAGGCCGAGGCGGGCGGATTGCTCAAGGTCAGGAGTTCAAAACCAGCCTGAGCAAGAGCGAGACCCCGTCTCTACTATAAATAGAAAGAAATTAATTGGCCAACTGATATATATATAAAAAAATTAGCCGGGCATGGTGGCGCATGCCTGTAGTCCCAGCTACTCGGAGGCTGAGGCAGAAGGATCACTCAAGCCCAGGAGATTGAGGTTGCTGTGAGCTAGGCTGACGCCACGGCACTCACTCTAGCTTGGACAACAAAGTGAGACTCTGTCTCAAAAAAAAAAAAAAAAAAAAAAACAATGGATATAGAAACAAAGTACTGTGGAGTTTATTCAGACATGGAATATGTGGTGTTTTAACTGAATTGTGGGGATAGTTTTAACAGGTCAAACTGGCAGAAAAGTAAAGGATGAATATTCTGATTAGACATGTGGCTCTTGGGATAGGTAGATGTTGGGAAAGAAGGCAAAAACAAAAAGGTTGGGACCTAATTGGGGGAGCAGAGGGACTGAATACAAAGCCAAAGTATCTTCACTTTATTTTATAGGCAACAGAAAGTATTTTAGCAGAAGAGCAATATCAGTAGTGTGTTTTAGGAAGATGCTTCTGAGCATCGGATGGCTTATAGGGGATGTTGATTGCTTAGGACAATAAGGTAGAGAAGGCATGGAAAGAAATGGAGAGTTGAAACTTAGAATCAAGGGACCTTGACAAATGATGAATGAGGGGTGGTGCAAGGAAGATGACAGATTTTTAGCCAGGGTAATTGAGATGGTGGTCTCTTTAACTGGGAATGAGGGAAAGAAAATGACCAATTTTTAGTTGTCTGTGATGCATAAAAAGTGCCTCCAGTATTTTATGAAATACTCACGAAAATCATAATTGTCAAAGATTTAATGACTTTCCCTGTGCTGTTTGCATTTTTAAAAGTTGGTTCTTGAAGCCTTAAGCCTATGTAATTATGAATACCTAATGAGAAATTCTAGGCTTTAGAGAGTAGTGGAAAGATGCCTATTTTGGGAGGCAGGGCGAGCTAAGTTCCAGAAATCGTGGCTGTCACTTGGTTGTAAGCAGTGTTCACCCTAATATTTTTAGATTGTAAACGGAAGATCCTACTGTGTCAACAACAAATCCTGAAGGCTCAGAACATTTGAAAAGAGTTAAGTCTATGAAATATACTTAAGAACAGTTAATAGTAGTAATGATTATCTTGCACATTTAATGACATGAATAATTGTTTAACAATTGGGTTATTATGTATTAAGAAAGACCAAGCAGTTCACATTACTAACTGCATTAGTGTTACTTGAATGCAACTAGACCAGGCTTTCTTCCATAATTATTTGTGTTTGTTACATTTTTCATATCTATTAATAGTATTTTTTTGTTCTTTTGTTTTTGAGACAGGGTCTCATTTTGTTGCCCAGGCAACAGTGGCATCATCATAGCTCACTATAACCTTAAATTCCTAGGCTCAAGCAATCCCCCTGCCTCAGCCTCCTAATTAGCTGGGACTATAGGCATGCAGACCACGTGTGGCTAATTTTCTCCTTACTCTTACTCAGGCTGGTCTCAAACTCCTGACCTCAAGCTGTTCTCCTGCCTCGGCTTCCCAGAGTGCTAGAATTACAAGCGTGAGCCACTGTGCCCAACAAGGGTGTAATTTGTAATCAGTGTTCCCTAAAACTGTACATAGTTTAACCACCTTCTCCCCACCCCGTGTCTGATTGAAGGGGAAAGTTAGCAAGTATACTATCTCTTCTGAGTAAATGTAATATGCTTTCAGGGACTAAGAAAAGATCCTCGACCAACATTTAATTTATTTAAGAAATGTAGCTTCAACAGTATTTACAGTGCCTGCGCCTACCATGTGTAGACAGAAAGGGTACTGGGGTTGCAATGCTGAATAAGACAGTCCCTGACCTGATGGCATTTAACCAAGTAAATAGGGTTTAGTGCTCCTTGCTCTGAAGGGAATAACCAAATGGTATTAAGGGGAATGGTGGGAGGCCAACTTTGGCTAGGATAGTCAGAGAAGACTTCTCCAAGGAGGTGTCATTTGATCTTAGCCCTGAAGGGATGAGATGTGGAGGCAGCCATTCACAGAGTCTATAGAAAAGCATTCCAGGCATAGGGGAAAGTAAGTGCAAAAAGTGGGAAAGCAGTCCTGGAATTGGAAGGAAACCTTTGAGAGAGATGAGTTGGAAAGGTATGCTTTTTTATTCTAAGAGAGGTTATAAATTTGGATCTCTGAGGGGAACAACCTTAGAAATCCTCTAGACTAACCTCAAATATTATCCTAGTCCTTATTACATCCTGTTATTGATACTTGAACTCTGTAATGGGGAATTGGTGAGGCAGTCTGATTTTATTTTCAGCCACTAAAATTGATAGAATTTCTTGCATTAAGCTGAAAATCACTCTTTTACACATTGATCCTGGTTCTTCCCTCCAGGCCCACATGGAATAGTGTAAGCCCTTTGTCATGGGACCACTCTTCAGCTATTTAAAGACATTTATCTGGTCTCCACTTAGACTTCTTTTATTATAGGCCAGTCAGCTTCTGTTCTTTCAGTATTACTATGTAATATATTGTTTGCCATCTGGTTGCTTAAGCTGGGGCATGCTACATATTTTCCCTCTGAAAGGGTGTGCTCTCGAATAGTCACACTTCTGCAGGCATAGTCAGGGGATGGAGGGCAGGGAATATCATCCTGTTTTGACCCTGTACTTCTAATACATCAGATTAAGATTGAATTGGCCTTTGGCTTTTTTACAAGCAATTAAATTGGGGGGAGGGGTCTAGGCAGGACTTTTCTCTTATTATGTTTAATTCTTTTAGATTCAGCCTTTTGTAAATGTATATGAAGACTCTTTTGGGATCCCATTTCATTGTCAGTGTTTTAGCCACTCTTGTGTAGTAGCTGTATGCTTCCAAGACTCAATAAATCAGGAATGCTGTCTCCACCTCATCTAAACCATTCATAAAAGTTGTGATGCTGCAGGTCAGAGATCCCTTCGGCAGGTTACTCCATTAATTAATCAGCACCTTTTGGGTATAATCAACCAATCAATCAATTATCCATTACGAATTCATCTAACTTGCACATTCTTTCAGCTCATAATGCTCCTTCCACCTCTACCCCCATCATCTTTTCTAATAGGAACTTTCCTTTTGGACCTGTTCTTTTCTGTTTTTATTTTTATTGATTTAAGAGATGGGGGTCTCTTTATGTTGCTCAGGCTGGCCTTGAACTCCTGGGCTTAAGCTATCCTTCCACCTCAGCTTCTCAGGTAGCTGGGACTATAGGTATACACCACTGTGCTGACTGAGCCTGTTCTTTTCTAATACTGCATCTGGTTTCTTTCCTTTGTTACCCTTATAGATTTGTAATTATTTGTGTAGTGTCTATTTTTCCCAGCAGGATCCATATCCTTAGATCATAGGATTACCATAGGATCTGCACATAGTGGGCACTTAAATATTAATATTTATTGAATTAATGAGTGTTTTGTATTGTCATATAGCCCATTTTCTTCGTGTAGCCCACAAAAAATTTGGTTATGGTATCTTTCAAATGATTTCTTGAAATCCACACTTACCTTGTTAAATTCTCTTAATCTTGTTGTTTTAGAAACCTTAGTAATGTGAATTATACTTAGTAAATTCATGCCAGCTTCTACTTCTGTTGTGAATTAACCTCCTAAATTTATTGCAAGCTGCTGCAGGTTTTAGTAAAATTAAGAAGACCATTCCTGCCTTCAAGACATTTATGCTTAAAGGTGGCAACAGTGAAAGCAAGTATACACATCACTAGAATGTATAGAAATTCAAAGGTAGGAGAGATCTCATCTGTTTGGAAAGAATGTTGGCTTCTTGGAGGATAAGATGTCATCTGGGCCTAAAGTATAGATTTCAGGAGAGGGGAGGGCACTGTAGACATTAAACACGAACAAAGGATACAGATCTTTTTGACATCTATTATAACTGGAATTTCTTTAATGGGAAATTAAAGTTTTTCATTTCATGGTGACTCACATGCAAAATATCTGCAGTTATGCAGCAGAAACATAGTAACCTAAAGTCTCTCAGTGGCAGCTAGATCCTTTCCTGCTCCGAGTGGAAAGGGCTTAGAATGCCTATAGTGATCCTTCCAAACCTCTCAGGAAAGGGAGTAGTATATGAAGAGGATCCAGGAGTGAAATTTTGCGTCAGTTTATCTCTAGCAAGGCTTGATTAAATTCTACTGGAAAGAGGATTTGAAAAGGATATTCTTTTTTTTTTTTTTTTGATACAGAGTCTCACTCTGTTGCCTGGGGTAGAGTGCTGTGGCATCAGCGTAGCTCACAGCAACCTCAAACTCCTGGGCCCATGCAATCCTACTGCCTCAGTCTCCTGGGTAGCTAGGACTACAGGCATGCACCACAATGCTCGGCTAATTTTTTATATATTTTTAGTTGGCCAATTAATTTCTTTATATTTTTAGTAGAGATGGGGTCTTGTTCTTGCTCAAGCTGGTCTCAAACTCCTGACCTTGAGTGAACCTCCCGTCTCGGCCTCCCAGAGTGCTAGGATTACAGGCGTGAGCCACTGCGCCCGGGCTGAAGAGGATATTTTTGATCAGAAATGGCTTACAAAGGGATTTTATTAAGATATTTTAGAGTGTATAGTTTTGTAACAAGTTCAAACTCCTGCTGGTGATTTGTTGAATAAATACTTCTGGTCCTTTCCATCTATTTTGCAGCAGTTCTCTAATGTATATTGATAATATATCATATGAAATGGCATGATTTAATTTCTTATGCAGCATTAGCAGTCCTGCCTTCTATTGAAACAAGTTGAAAGCATTGTTTACATACTTCTTTCTTTCTTTTTTTTTTCTTTGAGGCCAGGTCTCACTGTGTCCCTGGGCTAGAGTGCAGTGATACAATCATAGCTTGCTACAGCCTCAAACTCAAGCATTCCTCCTGGCTTAGCTCCCTGATTAGCGAGGACTACAGGAGTGCGCCACCACAGCCCACTAATTTTTCTATTTTTGTACAGAAGAAGTCTCAATAAGTTGCCCAGGCTGGTTTCAAACTGCTGGCCTCAAGCAATCCTGCCTCAGCCTCCCAAAGTGCTAGGATTTCAGGTGTGAGCCACTACACCTGCCCTAGATATTTCTTTAACATTGAATTAAAACAAAGAGAACTATAGTTTAGAACAGTACATCAATCTTTGTTTAAAGATATCTTATCTACCCTTGCCTTAGTACTCAAATAAAAGAGCATTTTTTAACCTTAGCACATATTAAACATCTATGCATGTATATTTTCTTATAATCTGATTTTATCTCAGAATATAACAGTATACCCATATAAACCTTGTATAACACAGGGTAATTTAATATTTCCAGCTCCTGTTCGACACAGTGGAGACCATGGGAAAAGACTGTTTGTCATCAAACCTTCTACATACTACGACAAGCGTTTTTTGAGGTTATTGGTGAGTTAAAAAATGTTTGTTTAATTAAACTTTTGCACGCAAATAGGAAAATATTTTTTGCCTCTTTAGAAAACATCTTTTATTTTATAAAAGATTTTGTTTTATAAATTTATATCTCTTTCCTCCAAAGATAGAGATTGTGTAGTAAAGTCTGATTTGTTACTCAATCTCCTAAGTTAATGGACCTTTCCTTCTTCAAAAAAAAGATTGACATTAATTGGAATTAAAACTTGAGCCATTCCTTTCTTCTCAGGACTAACTATAGGGGTTTTCAGTGTAATCTCTATTTTATGCTTTAAGAGTAAAAAAAATCTGCAAATTACAAAACTTTGAAAATTGATTCACGTGGAGAAGATTATCTGTTACTAAAATATTCTTTAAATTACCAAAGAACTTGTTGAAAGACTTCTTTAACCCTTTGCACTCTCTTGGTTTTTTTCTCTTGCTGCTACCGATCCTGACCGTGTCGAGTCACACTCAACATCTGAGTGCAAAGGGTTAATAAAGGAGCTACATTATTTTGGGCTTTGATTTTTATGTGTATGTTGTTCAGGAATATAGATTCAGAGACTGACATGGACCCATAGTGCAATCTTAATTTAGCAGTAATATAGTATTGCTTATTTAGGGCTGCAGTCCCCAGCCCCTGGTCTGGGCCCCAGAGTGCAGAGCTTCACTGCTGGCCACCCCTTCACCCCCGTCTGTGGAAAAATTGCCCTCTGTGAAACTTGGGGAGTAGCTGCACAGACGGGCAAGTGAATGAAGAAGCTTCATCTGTATTTACAGCTGCTCTAAACCTGAGATCTCCCACCCACACCCCTGTCCATTGAAAAAGTGTTTTCCGGCCGGACGTGGTGGTGCATGCCTAGCACTCTGGGAGGCTGAGGCGGCAGATGGTTTGAGCTCAGGAGTTCGAGACCAGCCTGAGCAAGAGTGAGACCCCGTCTCTACTAAAAAAAAATAGAAAGAAATTAGCTGGACAATAAGAAAAAATATATCTAAAAATATATCTAATAAAAAATTAGCCAGGCATGGTGGCACATGCCTGTAGTCCCAGGTATTGGGAAGGCTGAGGCAGGAGGATCGCTGAACCTAGGAGTTTGAGGTTGCTGTGAGCTAGGCTGACACCATGGCACTCTAGTCTGGGCAACAGAATGAGACTCTTAAAAAAAAGAAAAGAAAAGAAAAATTGTTTTCTATAAAACTGGTCCTTGGTGACAAAAAGGTTGGGTACTGCTGGGGATACTGACTGCATATTTATATCTCAAGGCTCTATAAGTACAGAGTAGAGGCTTTGAAAATGGAAAATTGTTGAGACTCTCTGCCCATGTTTATAAAGCTCTGACTCATCATTTGAGTAGTGGCTACCCGTGAGACCTTCTTGCCTTCCCATTGTGTTTAATGCCCTTCTTCATCCTTCACTACATCCCCAATACATCCAGTTGGCTGAGCTCCTGCTTTTCTTTTTATCACCGACTCAAACCCTGTTCAGTGGTAGAGATCACCCTAATGTTTTTACAACTTTGTTTTTAATATAATGTTTTCTAACTTACATTACATTGTTTTAACTAAAAAGTCACTTAAATACATATTATATTATACAATTAGTCCTTACTTTTTTCTTTAATTTTTGGTGTTAAATATAGGCATCTAAAAACTAGAACAAAATAAAATAACAAATCAATAATTTGACACTGTATCCCCAATTTCACAAATTTATTTTATAAGAAATATAAGGAAATTACATTATGAGGATGATTTGAGGGTGTAGAGAGTTAGGAAATGGACATGAAAAAAAAATTTTATTTTTTATCTTAACAGAGATTCTACATTTTATTGACTGGGATTCCAGTAGCAATTATCATAACTCTGGTGAATGTATTCATTGGTAAGTCATCACCCCCCACCCCAGCACCACCACATTGGAAAAATTTTTAAACATATATACATTAATATAAAAAGAAATTACAGGCCGGGCGCAGTGGCTCACGCCTATAATCCTAGCACTCTGGGAGGCTGAGGAGGGTGGATCACTGGAGGTCAGGAGTTTGAAACCAGCCTGAGCAAGAGCAAGACCCCGTCTCTACTATAAATAGAAAGAAATTAATTGGCCAGCTAATATATATACAAAAAATTAGCCGGGTATGGTGGTGCGTGCCTGTAGTCCCAGCTACTCGGGAGGCTGAGGCAGAAGATTGCTTGAGCCCAGGAGTTTGAGGTTGCTGTGAGCTAGGCTGACGCCACGGCACTCACTCTAGCCTGGGCAACAAAGCAAGACTCTGTCTCAAAAAAAAAGAAATTACAGGCCAGGCATGGTGGCTCACACCTGTAATTCCAGTACTTTGGGAGGCTAAGGTAGGAGGATTGCTTGAGGCCAGAGTTTGAGCTTAGAGTGAGCTATGATTGTGCCATTGCACTCTAACCTGGGCAACAGTGTGAGACCCCATCTCTCAAAAAAAATTTTCAAAATAACCCAGCCATGGTGGCATGTACCTATAGTCCCAGCTACTCTTGAGGATCCCAATAGTTGAGCCCAGGAGTTCAAGTCTGCAGTAAGCTATGATTGTGCCACTATACTCAAACCTGGGCAACAGAGCAAGATCTTATCTTTAAAAAAAAATAAAAAGGGAAACTATGGGCCGGGCGCTGTGGCTCACGCCTGTAATCCTAGCTCTTGGGAGGCCGAGGCGGGCGGATTGCTCAAGGTCAGGAGTTCAAAACCAGCCTGAGCAAGAGCGAGACCCCGTCTCTACTATAAACAGAAAGAAATTAATTGGCCAACTGATATATATATATATAAAAAATTAGCCGGGCATAGTGGCACATGCCTGTAGTCCCAGCTACTCGGGAGGCTGAGGCAGAAGGATCACTCGAGCCCAGGAGTTTGAGGTTGCTGTGAGCTAGGCTGACGCCACGGCACTCACTCTAGCCTGGACAACAAAGTGAGACTCTGTCTCAAAAAAAAAAAAAAAAAAAGGGAAACTATGGATATTATAATGAAAAACTCTTTAAATAATAAAATAAATGCAAGTATGGCAATTTATTTTAAAATAACTAAATCTTAATCTGCAATAGTATACAGTGTTTTTTTTAACACATTTTTTTTTCCTCCAAAAACCTTTTATGTCAGCCTGGCGCCTATGGCTGACGCCTGTAATCCTAGCACTGTGGGAGGCCAAGGCGGGTAGATCGCTCTAGGTCAGGAGTTGGAAACCAGCCTGAGCAAGAGTGAGACCCCGTTTCTACTAAAAATAGAAAGAAATTAATTGGCCAACTAAAAATATATAGAAATTTTATTCAATTAGCTGGGCATGGTGGCACATGCCTGTAGTCCCAGGTACTCGGGAGGCTGAGGCAGGAGGATCGCTTGAGCCCAGGAGTTTGAAGTTGCTGTGAGATAGGCTGACGCCACATCACTCTAGCCTGGGCAACAGAGTGAGACTCTGTGTCAAAAGAAAAAAAACAAAACAAAACCTTTGATGTCATCAATTCTATACAGGCCACATAGAGGGACTGGTCTTCCTCTTCCTCCTCATTTCCTAGAACCAGCTTTGACAAGTCTAAATAAGGAAAGTAGAAAGAGACAGAGGTGGAAGAGAGACTGAGAGAAATTTTTTTTTCATCCATCCCAGAACATATTAAACTATAATCCTCTAAAAAAAGAATGAAGATGTGAATGACAGTAAACATTAGATTGTCATGGGAAATTCTGTTCAAAGTACTTCCATAGTAACACCTTGAATCCTAAAATATTTTGTCTGGTAGGTATAAGGGAGACCAGAAGAAATAATATTTTTATTATATCTTGTTAAATTATATAAAAACAAAAATATCTTATATAAAACAAAATGAGAAACTCTCATACTATGACTGTAGATAATACCTTACACATAGAAGATGTCTAAAAATATTGAAGGAATGAACTGATTTTCAGTCACATTAAAGTGAATTTAAAATATTAGACATCTTCATTGGTACAAATAGAAGAAAAGGTCCTTAAAAACAAGGTTCACAAGAAGTTGATTTCTTACTTTAATGGTGAAGAATTAATATTATAAACTCCTAATGTTTAACTTGAACATCACCATTTTCTCTTATTAGGTCAAGCTGAATTAGCAGAAATTCCAGAAGGCTATATTCCAGAACATTGGGAGTATTACAGGGTTTGTATACTTTCTGTTAAGTCTCTTGTTAAGACCTTAATTCAGCAATTATGATATAGTTTTTTATTTAATTTTTGATATAAATAGATGATACATTTTTTGCTTACTTTTTACAAACAACTACTCTTGGTACTTTCCTTCAATTTTTAATTTAAGCTTTATAGTTTTTTAAAGAATGGCTCTGCAGTGTGTTCTTAATATAGCAAGAGTAACAGTTTATTCTAAATTTATAGCTTTAGGAAAATTTTTACTAATATTAATGCTAGCTATCATTTATTGAGCACCTACTGTGTAGTAGGCACTGTGCTAAGTGTTTTACAAATATTTTCTCATGTAAAAGGTACTATTATTATTCCCTCTTTAGAGATGAAGAAACTGAAGCTTGGCCAGGCACAATGGCTCATGCCTTAATCCTAGCACTGTGAGAGCCCAACTCAGGAGGATAGCTTGAGCTCAGGAGTTCAAGTCTGAGGAAGAGTAAGACTCTGTCTCAATCAATTAATAAATAAATAAATCAAAACAAAACACCAGAAAGAAAAAAAAAGGAAAAGCAACGTTTCTCTATTAAATCTTATGGTGAAGCATATAATTAATTTATTCATGCTGACTGTTGCAAAAAGCTCCATTTTTGGATCCCCAGAACTGGGGTTTGGCTCATGAATCTGCCATGCAACATATTCAGCATAGTATAATGAGAAAGAACTCCGGCTTTAGAGTCAAACAGACCTGGTTTGAGTCCAGGCATTGCCACTTATTAGCTGTATAACTTTGTGCAATTTTCTCATCTCTCAAATGGGGATAAAAATAGTATCCATCTAATGGATTAAAATCACTCTCTCTCTATATATATATGAAGCAGTTGGCACATAGTAGGTGTTATTGGTATCTTACTGAGAGGGTCGTTTTAAAGAACAGTCAACTAGAAAAGCAAAGTACTGTTGAGAAATAGACTAATTTTAAACAAATTTTTCTTGTAGCATCCTATATCAAGATGGATCGCACGTACTTTCTATGATTGTCCTGAGAAGAATTATGAAAAAACAATGGCTATCCTTCAGATTGAAGGTGAAAAGGCTGAATTACGGTAGGACAAAAGAAGGGGTGCATGGGGAAGAAAGTTCTTTCCTAGGGTCGCAGATCACAAGAAAAAAATTAATAAACTATTTCAGCACTATAGGATGCTGTCTGTGAAAGGATAAAACTAGGAAAGAGAATTACCTGTTCAGAGTGAAGATTATGAACTGGTGGCAAGGATATACTGTTAGGAGATATCTGTCAGATTAAAAGGAATTTTTTAAATTCTTTTTAAAATATTCTTTTATGTGTAGGGCAACCCTATTCCCCACCCCCCAACAATTTCCTTCCCTCCCACACCTAGTCTCATCCTTAAAAGAGACCTTTACTTAACAATTTATTATATGTTCCTAGAAAAAACTTTACATGTCAAAAAATATATTTTATAATATCATTTTAAAATTATATTAATACAAGTAGAATCTGTTTATAAACACTATTTTGCCCCTTATCTTTATTTCACTTAATGTAGCTTAGTGATCTTTTCATAATAGCATATATCCCATTCTTTTTAAGATTGCAGTATTTTTTTTTTTTTTTTTTTGAGACAATCTCACTCTGTTGCCTGGGCTATAGTGCCATGGAGTCAGCCTAGGTCACAGCAACTTCAAACTCCTGGGCTCAAGCAATTCTTCTGCCTCAGCCTCCCAAATAGCTGGGCATGCGCTACCATGCCCAGCTAATTTTTTCTATATTTGGTAGAGACAGGGGTCTCGCTCTTGCTCAGACTGGTCTCCAACTCCTGAGCTCAAAGGATCCGCCTACTTGGCCTCCCAGAGTGCTAGGATTATAGCCACGGTGCTCAGCCCTGAGTCCCTTATTGTTGATGCTTAGGTTGTTTCTGAGATTTTTGCTTTTATGCATAGCATATATAATATATGAGTAAATATCCTCATATATATATTTTTGTATACTCATGCAATATATGTAGAAAATAAATTTCTAGTAGTGACACTGATAAGCCAAATAACATATGCTTTTAAATTTTAGGTGAATATTACCAAACTCTTCTCTAGTAAGTTATACCAGTTTTTTTCTGTCAGTTTCTGTGTCTCAGTTTTCCATGTTTCTCATTAATACAATTTATCAAACTTAAATGTTCTTGCTGATCTAGTAGTTGAACAATGTTATCTCATCATTTTGATTTTGTATTTCTTTGTAAGATTATTTTTTCATATATCTATTAGTTGTGTGCATTATTTTCTCTAATTTTTCTACTGATTTTTACATAATTAAATTAGCTCTTTTTGGTTTTGTTGCAGATATTTTTCCTAGCTAGTTGTTTGTCTTTTGGCAATGTAGAATTTTTTATAGCATAGAAGTATTTTTATGTTTTCAGATTAAATAAGTAAATACATACAAATTCCAAAATTATTTTTTTAAATGTTCACTTATGTTTCCTTTTAGTACTTTTAAATTTGATCCTGACTGAGATATATGTTGGCATTAGGAGTAAGATACAATTTATATACAATCAAATGCACCCGTTAGGTTTAAGGGGTTTTTGACAAAAGTATATACCTGTGTAACCATCATAACAATTAAGGTCATTTCGATCACACTAAAATGTCCTCTTGTGCCTCTTTCCCATTTGATCTAGTCAGTCTCCATCCTCTACTCTTGGCCCTAGGCTACCATTGTTCTGCTTTCTGTTCATTCTTTTTTAAATTTTGTACTTTATCAAAACTGCTGTGATATTAAAAAATAAATGATGAAAAAGTATGATTGGCTATATTTCCTAGATATGTAGTTACATGCATATATAATTACCATATGGAACTGTCTTTAAGTATTAAAGAGCATGGAACAGCAGCATGGCTCATACTTAGTAATATAAGACCTTTTCTACATCAGACATATACTTTTTTTTTGAGACACAGTCTCACTCTGTCGCCCAGGCTAGAGTGCTATGGCATCAGCCTAGCTCACAGCTACCTCAAACTCCTGGGCTCAAGCGATCCTCCTGCCTCAGCCTCCCAAGTACCTGGGACTATAGGCATGCGCCACCATGCCCAGCTAATTTTTTCTATATAAGTTGTCCGACTAATTTCTTTCTATTTTTAGTAGAGACAGGGTCTCGCTCTTGCTCTGGCTGGTCTCAAGCTCCTGACCTCGAGTGATCCGCCTCGGCCTCTCAGAGTGCTAGGATTACAGGCGTGAGCCACCGCGCCCGGCCCAGACATATACTTTTGAGTTCCAATTAAAGGACCAGATCCTATCAGACAGATTCTAAATAGTTACAAAACAAAACAAAGAAAAAGCAAACCAACAAAATAAAAAAACCCCTAACTTATACCTCTAAAGGAAAGATGCCAGTGTTAGTATGGGATGGGAAGTACCTGTAGTTTTAAAAAGTCTATGTTTAGATATTTGGAAAACCAAAGCATTAAAGGAATATATAAAATAGAAAGAGACTGTCTCCCATAATTGAGATAACTATTATTTTTAGTCCTCCATATTTTTAAAATTCTATGGGTATATATATATACACATATTCATTCACAAGTGGTAACTTATAGTTTTGGGGGATTTGGGTTTTTGGGGTTTTTTTTCTTTTTCTTTTTTTAATTATTTTTTAAATTTTTAAAAATTTTATTTATTTACTTATTTTTTCTTTTCTACCACCTCTCATTGTGATTAGAGGATTGTTTTTTTGTTGTTGTTGTTGTTTTTTTGTTTTTTTTTTTAAGAGACAGTATCTCACTGTGTTGCCCAGATTGTACTTGAACTCCTGGGCTCAAGTGATCCTCTCACCTCAGCCTCCTGAGTAGCTGGGACTTCAGGTACAGGCCATTGCACCCGGCTAACTTACTGGTTTTTAATGAAATGGGAGGTGCTACACATACCCATTTTATATTTTGCTTTTTTTAACATAACAATATTTTTTTCATGCCATACCTGGATTTGATTATTTTCTTTTTTTTTAAGACAGAGTCTCGCTTTGTTGCCCAGACTAGAGTGAGTCGCGTCAGCCTAGCTCACAGCAACCTCAAACTCCTGGGCTCAAGCAATCCTGCTGCCTCAGCCTCCCAAGTACAGCCTCCCTGGGACTACAGGCATGCGCCACCATGCCCGGCTCATTTTTTTTTTTTTTTTGTATATATATATATCAGTTGGCCAATTAGTTTCTTTCTGTTTATTGTAGAGATGGAGTCTTGCTCTTGCTCAGGGTGGTTTTGAACCCCTGACCTCGAGCAATCCGCCCACCTCGGCCTCCCAGAGTGCTAGGATTACAGGCGTGAGCCACTGTGCCTGGCCTGATTCTTTTCTTTTTAATAGGTACATAGGAGTCTATTATATGGGAGAACCATAAGTTATTTAAAGAGTCCCCTATTGATGAATATTTTAATTATTCAAGTTTTGGATAATTATAAAGAGTATAAAAGAAAGATGATATTTAATCCTAAAAAATATATAAATAAACATACTCTTTGAAATATACCATCATAAAGGTGTATAATCTCTCATAGGGTTGGTGAACCTTTATTAAGGTTAATAAAGTGACTTATTTAACTGATAAATTCCCAGTCATATGAAAAAGTTAATATGTGTTTTATAAAAATGGAAAGTAAAAGGTTTGATGGACAAAAGACTGCTTCAGGAATGTGTAGTAGTTTGTGCAAAGGCTTAGACGTGGAAGAGGGAAAGCATCTCTATAAAAGAGAATTTATTTAATTTGTGAAGGAGGACAAGGACAGTAAGTAGATCTTAGAGTTAGGGTGTGTTTTTCTTAATTCTGGTTTTTCTTGCTTGTTTTTCTTTACAAATGTTGACTGAGTATCTGATGTTGACTAGGCACAGTATGATGCTGGTGAATAAGATTCTGTTTTCTGCTCTCAAGAAGTTTTCTTTCCTAATGGTGGTGGGCTGCCAGTATAGACAGTGGATGTGAACTCCAAGAAAGTTTATCACTTTTTAATGCCTAGCACTTGGCACAACATATGGTCATAATAGTGGGCATTCTGTAAGTGACTCTCCTAGCATCTAAAAGGTGAGAAGACAGGAACACATGGTCACAATTCAGGTGAAAATGATCTGTCCAGACAAAGAGCAGCAGGCGCAGTAAAGGAGAGAACAGATTATCAATTCAAGCGATGTTTTAATATAAGTCCAAATTTTGCTTATAGATATATCCCAGTTATTAATATATGCCTATACATGGATTTGTGGAGGGATATTATACTTTACATAAAAGCAAGAATCTCTCAAGTGGTTGTTCTTTATGGAGATAATCCATTAAATTTGTAATTGGAAGTGCTGGAATCACTTATATTGCTGTTCCATTTATTATAGGTTAAAGGAAATGGAAGTACGAAAATTAATGCGTCAGAGAGGAGATGGACCCTGGTATCAATATCCAACCATTGATAAGGCACTTATTGACCATTCTCCAAAGGCGACTCCCGACAACTAATCATTTATTTCTTCAAATACAAAGTATATTCTGTGATGGAAAATAAATAAATATAGTCTGTATTTTTGCTCTCTGATGAATAAAAGAGCTTCTTCCATTACTCTGTTTCTTAGTGTTGGTTCAGTCAGATTTTGATTATAGAGTTTCAGCTTCTTCTTTTAAGAATATTTAAAATGTAATAATAAAAACTGAAGAAATAGGAATTTGTGAACTCCAAAAGTTGTGACAACTTTGAAAGATTAGTGTTTTATTTATCTGACAAATGGAAGTAATAGAAGTCTAATTATGTTAAACATCAGTAAGTATAGTAGTTTGTACAAATGTCTATATTGTAGACATCTGGATTATTGAGAGGCAACTCAGGATTTAATAAGTTGCACAAGAAATATTGAACCAACTATATAAAACATTAACATCTTAATAAATTTTTAGTGAATACATCTTAAAGTTTATGTTTTAGTGTTTTCTTTTTTAGCCACATATCATTCTTTTTAAAACCATACACACATATATGTGTACTTTTCCTAGATGCAAATTCTGAGTTTCCTTAGTTTCCTTACAGTCCTTTATTGTAACCACTGAAGGAGGTAGTTGGAGTAGGTAAAATGATTACTGCAAAGATTATGAATTCTGAGTAAAAGCTAAAAATAATGACTGTCGTTTATTAAGCATTTATTCTCTGTTGAGCACTGTGCTAAATAACTGCATCTTTTTAACATTATTTTCAGAATGACTTATGAGGTACTATTACGCTGAGTTTTACAGATTAGAAAACTGAGATTTTAAACACATACTCAATATTTATATTTACAAAAATAAACATGGAAAACATTTATGGTTCAACTTCCAAAATGGCCTTTTAGTTTAAGCATTCAATATTTTTAAACATGTAGCAGTCAATCAATGTATTCCCCGCCTCCCAGAAGTGTATTTTTACATTCTTCATGAAAGTGAAAATGAACCCAGGTTTCCTAAGATTCAGACCAGTAGGTCTCCACATTACTATCCTCCAGGCTAAATAGAGAAATTGGTTTTTGCTCCCTAAGCAGACAAAAGGAAAAGCCACAGTCCACTCATTCGGCAAATACCTTTCTTTTAAAAAAAAAAACAAAAACTTTTTATTATTAATATGTAATTTTTAAATCAGATTATATGTTTTTTTGCTATTGAGTTCTTTATATATTCTGGTTATTAATCCCTGATTTGATGGATAGGTTGCAAATATTTTCTCCCATTCTGTAGGTGTGTCTTCACTTTGTTAATTGTTTCCTTTGCTGTGCTGTGAAGTTTTTTTAGCTTGATGTAATTCCATTTGTCTATTGCTTTTCTTGCCTGTGCTTTTGAGGTCTTACCCAAAAAATCTGCCCAGGCCAATTTCCTGTATCACTTCTCCACTGTTTCAGCAGTTTTCCAGTTTAAGGTCTTAATATTTAAGTATTTAATTTTTTTTTAGTTTATTATTTTTATATGATGAAAGATGGGGATCTAGTTTCATGCTTCTGTATATGGGTATCAAATTTTCCAAACACTATATATTAAAAAGACTGGCCTTTCCCCAATGTATGTTCTTGGTGCCTTTGTCAAAAATCAGTTGGCTGTAAATACGTGGATTTATTTCTGGGTTCCCTGTTCTGTTCCTTTGGTCTGTGTGTGTGTTTTTATATCAATATCCTGCTGTTTGGGTTATTACAGCCTGGTAATATATTTTGAGATCAGGTCGTTTGACACCAGTTTTGTTCTTTTTGTTCAGGATTGCTTTGGCTATTTGGGGTCTTTTGTGCTTTCATATGAATTTTATGATTGCTTTTTCTATTTCTCTGAAGAATGTCATTGATATTTTGATAGGGATCACATTGAATTTGTAGATTGCTTTGGGCAATTTACATGTGTGGTCCTTTTAATGACATTAATTCTTTGAATCCATGAGTATGGGATATCTTTCCATTTCTTGTGTGTCCTCTTCTATTTCTTTCTACAGTTTTCCTTGTGGATGGAGATCTTTCACCCACTTATTTGGTTAAATTTATTCCTCGGTATGTATGTATGTATTTACTTGCTTGCTTACGGAAAATACCTTTTGAGTGCACCTAATCCAACCAAAATCCTTTGGGGTGGTTGCATTTTCTTATTTCCCCAGAAGAGGGCTGCTACACCCAGCTCCCAGATTTTGTTTTGAGTATTCCCTATACAATCTCAAAATTCTTCCAAAGGATTTGGGAGAAGGGCTTACTGTTGCCAAAGCCACTGCTTCTGCAAACCAATTTTGCAGGAGAGGGATAAGGAGGATGGAAGTGTATAGGTCTTGGTTCATAGTGGTAGTAAATATGCTGGATCTGTGCACATTGGTATGTATACCATTTTTAGATCCTAGAGGGTTTTTTTTTCTTTTTTTTTTTTTTTTGAGACAGTTTCACTGTTTTGCCCGGGCTGGAGTGCCGTGGCGTCAGCCTAGCTCACAGCAACCTCAAACTCCTGGGCTGAAGCGATCCTTCTGCCTCAGCCTCCCAAGTAGCTGAGACTACAGGCATGCACCACCATGCCCGGCTAATTTTTCTATATATTTTTAGTTGGCCAATTAATTTCTATTTTTAGTAGAGATGGGTTCTCACTCTTGCTCAGGCTGGTTTTGAACTCCTGACCTTACGATCTTCCCAACTCGGCTTCCCAGAGTGTTAGGATTACTGGCATGAGCCATGGCGCTGGGCACCGACGGGGGTTTTTTTAACAGTAGTAACTTTTACTTAATTTTCTTCTTTCTGCTGCCATAAATGTAAGAAAAACTTAGCATAGAAAATATGGAACATATACAATAATAGTGATAATCCTACCACCCAAAAAGAAATTTGAGAAATTTCCTTCAGTCTTTTTTTTTAACATAATTGGGAATATACATACACACACACACACACACACACGTACATGTATGTGTGTACATATGTCAGGATTGGCGGTTTTTTAAGTTGCAAAGTATTTCTTGGGGAAAAGTGTTAATAAAGCTAACATATATGGTTGTATTGATTCTTATGCAAACTTTTCTTATACAAATATTTAATCTTATTATAAATTGGTCACTATGATATGAACTGGGGATAAAGTGGTCAGCTTTCTTTGAAGAATTTACTCTTTAGCACAGACAAGAGACATTAAATCAGAAATTATGATGCATTATGTTTGAGAGGGGACGAACAGGACACTTCTAGCAAGCTGTGGGATCCCAAGCTAGCCCAGGGGTACCTGGAATGACTGTAAACTGTAACCTGGGCATGGATACAGGGGAGGGAAGAGTACTGTAGTCCAAGTAAAGAAAGTCAGGGGCAAGAGAAAATGAGAAATGAGAAAATGCTAGATAAGTCTGAAATGTAGGGTGTGAGTGGGAAAGGTAAGAGTATGGATCAGATTTTTCACAGTGTTGCAGCTCTTGTTGAGGATTTGAATCTTATCCTAAGGGCAGTGGGATGTCACTCAAGAGTTTTCAATGGAGAAATGACACAATCAGATTTGTTTTTTAAACATCATGCTGGCTATGGTGTGGAGAACAAATTAAAGAGTAGTAAGTATAAATTATTCATTGTCAATGGAATCAATATATTACCCCTAAAGGTGATGAAAATTGGTTCTTGGGTAAGGAAAAATATTTTACTCTTTTTATATACAAAGCACACACACACACACACACACATACACACATATAGATAGATATATAAATGGATATATGTATGCATACACAGCTATACAGTACCTTTGTGGTATTATAATTTCATGGGAGGAGGGGACAATTAGGGAAAAAGTCTAAAATGCTCCAGAAGGGATGATAGTGGAAGAAAGGTTGAAAAAAACTCATCCAAACACAGGGAAAACCATTTAGAAGTTTGTTGTGATCATCCAAATGAGAGATGGTGATCACATGGCTAGGGCAATAGCAATGGGGATGGATGAAAAAAGTATAGGGATTTGAAGACATTGAAGTGACAGAATTAGCAAGACTTGGTGAGTCAGTTGAGTGCTTTGGGAAACGGGAAGAGGGAGTAAAGAATAAATCCCGGGTTTCTGGCTTAAGCAATGGGGTATTGCTGCTATTCACTGAGATGGGGAGCACTGGTGGGAGAAACAGGTTTGACAGAGAAGACAAGGTCAGGTCTGGACTTTCTTGATTTGAGGCACCTCTAGACCCCGGCAGACTTTCCTGTGTAGAGTAGGAAGATAAAACGACCTAGGATGGAGTCCTGGGGACAGCAGTATTTATGGCAGAAGAAAATAAGAATGTGGTGTCATAGAAAGAAAGTGACTTGAGAGGAAAAATAAGGACTAAAAGATTAGAAGGGTCTGATTTAGCAACCTGGGGTCCATTAGTGCCCTCGGTGGAAGCCGACGCTGTGGTAGAGTGACACAAGCCAGTGTCGGCAGAGGAAGATGGGAAGGATGGAATGGTGACAACTTCGAGAAATTCAGCTGTGCAGAGGAGAAAAGTGGAAGGTGGGTTTTGCAGAACGTGGGGGAGCTGGTCAGTGGACGGCGTGTGGGGAGAGGCGTCCACATACCTCAGTGCTGATCAGAAGGGTCAGCAGAGAAGAAGAGATGGAAGACACAGAGCAGAGGAGGGTGCTTCACAGGCTGAGATGCCTGGGTAGTGGGCAGGGAATGAGGCCCCAGCCAGGGAAGGGACAGAGGCTTTAGAAAAGAAGAGGACACATCTTCCGCTTCACGGAAGGGTCAGAGGAACAAATTAGTGAGTGCTGGCACAAACAGGGCTGCCGGTTTGGTGGGAGAAGGCTGAAGTAGTTTCCATCTCTTTTTTTTCTGATGCAGGAGGGAAGGTCATCTGCTGCGAGTGAAAGGAGAAGCGGGACTTGGAGAAAATGAGAAAAGAAAATAGTCGTGGAGGATGGGAGAATGAGATACCACAGGGGAGAGTGTCTGATGACTGAGACCGGTGACCCTTTACGTCTTGTGGCACTACCTGTAAAATAGATGGCCTCTTTGGGCAGCACTTAATTGACTGAGTGCAAGGGCAGGGAAGGTAGATGTTGGGGGTTGGAGGTTGTTTGGGCAGGAGCAATGGAAGGACAGGGGAAAGGGAATTTAGAGCATAATGAAAGAGTGGTTGAAGCAATGAGCCATGAAATAAGCTGTGTAGGGGAGGAAGTGAAGCAGGAGGGCGCTTTGTTTACATTGCAGACTTGGTGTACTATGCATAATTGAGCATGGAAGCTGGACGGATTTGAAGATGCCTTCAAAGAGTGGGATGTCATTCAATTCTGCCTCCTAATTAGCTTTTTTTTTTTTTTTTTTTTTTTTGAGACAGACTCTCCCTTTGTTGCCCAGGCTAGAGTGAGTGCCATGGCGTCAGCCTAGCTCACAGCAACCTCAAACTCCTGGGCTCAAGCAATCCTCCAGCCTCAGCCTCCCGAGTAGCTGGGACTACAGGCATGTAGCCACCATGCCTGGCTAATTTTTTCTATATATATTAGTTGGCCAATTAATTTCTTTCTATTTTTATAGTAGAGACGGGGGTCTCGCTCTTGCTCAGGCTGGTTTCGAACTCCTGACCTTGAGCAATCCTCCCGCCTCTGCCTCCCGGAGTGCTAGGATTACAGGTGTGAGCCACTGCGCCTGGCCGTAATTAGTTCTTTATACCCTCCCTCCCACTCACCTGGTGTAAATCCCTCGTTCTCAACTGGATTATAATGGTTTCCTTGCTTCCAATTTCTCCTCACTGTGAACCTTTCCTACACCTTGGCCAAAGTGATTTTTTAAAACTTGTGAATCTAATCCTGTCCTCTGATAGTTTTAATAGTCTTCAGGCAGTGGCCTCTAACACTGTCTGGTCTTACCTCCCACAATTTCTCCCATCACTTTGGCCCATATGCTTACTAAGCAACTTGCTTTTCCCAGAACACGCCACATTGTCATCTCTGCCATCTCATCTGCCTCTTTAATGACCAGCTGGATTCCCACTCTTCAAGTCTCTGCTCAGAAGCTACCTCCTTTATGAAGGCGGATGTGAATGCATACCATCCTGGATTGTTCCATAGGATCATGCTTTCAAAAAACTTATAAAACTTTCTTCATTGTATTATAGTTGTTTGCAAATAGTCTGACCTCATTGACCTGAGAGCTCCTATAGAAAAGGTACCATGCTTATTAATTTTATTATTCCCAGCTCATTTCGTAGCATCATAGTAGACGCTGAGTAAAGATCTGATGAGTGAATGGTGCATGGATTTAACGCTGTTTTGGGCTATCTTTAAATGACCTTTTTTCTTTTTCTACAATTCTAGAGGACCCAGCATAGTGTTGTAAAAAGGCATGCCTTGGATTGAGCAGACTTCAGACTAAATCCAATTACAAGGAAACATCAAACAAAAAAAAAGAAGATAAACATTTTATATTTGAAAAGCTGGGTGGACTGGATTCATTGAAAGTGCGAATATCATAAAAGACAAAGGCAGACTGTGGACATTTTGTATACAAAATGAGGATGAAGAGACAGGCAACTAAATAAAATACCTGACACTACCCTGAATCGTATAGTAGCAGAGAGAGAAATGTTATAAAAGACATTATTAGATCAACTGACAAAAACTGGAGTAGGGAAGGTAGATTAGATAAAAGTATCATATCAGAGTGAATGTGTGAAGTTGATAACATTGTGATTATATAAGAGAATATCCCTATTCTTAGGAAATACACACTGAAATATTTAGGCATGGGTTTTCAAGTGGGGTAAATCACATACATCAAATGGTTTGTACATGTGTATATGTTTGTATATGTACATATACATGCTTACACATACATAAAATATATATGTGTAAATATATGTTGTGGGCTGAATTGTGTCTCTTCCAAATTTATATGTTGAAGTTCTAACCCTCAGTACCTCGGAATGTGACTGTATTTGGAGATAGAGGCTTGAATATTTAATTAGGTTAAAATGATGTCATTAGACTAGGCCCTAATCCAACCCACTATGACTGGTCTTCTTTTAAAAGAGGAGATTAGGACACAATAGAGAACGACCATGTGAAGACCGAAGGAGAAAGCCATCTACAGGCCAAGGAGAGAGGCTTCAAAAGAAGCCAACCCTATTGACACCTTGATCTCGGACTTCTAGACTCTAGAATTGTGAGAAAATAGATTTTGTTGTTTAAGCCACCCAGTGTGTGGCACTTTGTTAGGGCAGCCCTAGCAGACTAATACTATACCTATATGGTATATATGTATACAGTATATACACACATATATACATATATACAGTATATATACACACACACACAATGAACATAAGAGCAGATGAAGTAAAAGGTTTATAGATAATCTGGGTAAAGGATATGTGGGTGTTCCTTGTACTATTTTTATTTGTTAATTATTTGTAATTTTAAAATTACTTTCAAATTAAAATTACTTTCAAATTAAATGTTTTCAAAACATTAAAATAAATAAATAAATAATTTAAAAATAAGTACATGGACACCCCAATGGCAAATATGAACAAAACCTAAAAGTGAAAAAAAAAAAAAAGATAAAATGGTTGCCTTAGAGTAGAGGAATTCTTTCTCCCTTAAACATCCAACTTTTGTGATATTATTTTATTGCTTTTTATATTGATTTTTAAGTAAATTAAAAATACCTACTTTTTATTGAGTCTAGTATATAGCAAACATATACCATACCAAAAGCACTTTGTATGGTATATTTTACCCTATTTATTTATTACAATAATGTTTCAGTATAGATATCACTATCTACACTTAAATAAAAAAAACTGAGGCTGAGAGTTTAAATAAAGTAGATAACCTAAGGCTACATCTAATAAAAGTATCAGATTTTAAAAAGAACTGAAACCAAATAAAAAGCCCACCAGACTTGGGAAAGAAGTGACAGAGTGGGGCCTTGGCATGTTGTAAAGTGACTCTCACTTGACACATTTGTCTTCCTAAGTGCCCAGTGGTCTCCTCATTTCCCTTGGATGTTTAGATGGGCATAATTTCTTTAATAATCTCCCCCTTTGATGTTTATTTCACTTCTAATCCCATACCTAAATATTTGTATGCAGTTTTTTAAACACAGGGTCTCGCTGTGTCACCCAGGCTGGAGTACAGTGGTGTCATCGTAGCTCACTGCAACTTTGAACTCATAAGCTCAAGCAATCCTCCCACCTCAGCCTCCCAAGTGGCTGGGGCTCAGGTGCCCACCACCATGCCATCACTGTATGCATTCTTGATTGGTTCCTTAGTATAAACTGTTAGAAGAAAAATATTTGGTCAGAGAGTATGTTTTTAGGCTTTTAATACATGTTTCAAGGCTGTCCTACTAGAATGTTGTACCAATTCACACTCCCATTAGCAGCATAAGAGGGTATCAATTTTCTTAAGCCCTAAAGTCTTAAAGGGTTCAAGTCTCCTGTCAGCCTGACAGTAGGATTTTATGACATAGTTTCTTTCAACACCCCCAACGTCTTGTGAACAGTGTAATTCTCAACATAATGTTTCCCACTCTGCACAGACCTTATACCTTTGCTCAACATTCCACATTTTGGCAGTTTGACTCGGTTTATGAAATTGCATGATATATTCATTGAATTGCAATAAAATATAATTAATGCCAACAAAACAAAATTATTCAGAAAGCAGTCATCTGTTCCCTAAAGTTATTTTGTGTTTGATTTCTTTAAACATGATCATCATAGCATTATGGATTCCCTACAGCGAGCAAGAACATTAAGTTCCTTCTGGGTAAAGACGCTGCGTTTGTCAAACGCCTACTAGGTGATCAGACTGAAGGAGAAGATGGAGATGGTCAACATGTTCAGCACTGGCCGGGCGCTGTGGCTCACGCCTGTAATCCTAGCTCTTGGGAGGCCGAGGCGGGCGGATTGCTCAAGGTCAGGAGTTCAAAACCAGCCTGAGCAAGAGCGAGACCCCGTCTCTACTATAAATAGAAAGAAATTAATTGGCCAACTGATATATATATAAAAAATTAGCCGGGCATGGTGGCACATGCCTGTAGTCCCAGCTACTCGGGAGGCTGAGGCAGGAGGATCGCTTGAGCCCAGGAGTTTGAGGTTGCTGTGAGCTAGGCTGACGCCACGGCACTCACTCTAGCCTGGACAACAAAGTGAGACTCTGTCTCAAAAAAAAAAAAAAAAAAAACATGTTCAGCACTGTGGCTTTGCCGTGTTCCACTTTGTCTCCAGTTTTAATCAGGGCCATGCTCTTTGGGCTTTCAGTGGTGCCCCTGAGATCTTGGTCCAAGGCTGTCCAAGGCTGAAAAAAGAAAGTCTTCCCAGGCCCAGACCATTGTTTTGGGCTGACTTGTGTGTGACTTTGCGTGGAGCTATGACATCAACACAGATAGTGGCTGGCACCTGTTTGACAAGCAGCATGTCTCTAATCTCAATGAGTCCTCCTTGGAAAACATGAAGTCCACTTTATTCTGGCTATGAGGCGATAGTTTCTCCAGATCCAGGCTGTTTTCCATGAGTTTTCGTATCATGATGTTCTTGCCCATCAGCACCAAAACCTAGGCCTAGAGGAAAATATGGATCTGCTGCAATTGCTTGGAGCGCACATTTTCTGCTTCCACAATAAAATATGTTGGATAATCTTCTAAAAGTTGAATGACTTTTAAGAAAGAGGTAGAATTCCAGGCTGTTCTGTCTTCTCTGGACATCATGTCAGTGTACCAGCAGTGACACATGAGGTCTAAAGATGATAGCATGCTCACGAGAATGCCTGGAGAGAGGAAATGAATTTTTATAAATTCCCCATTATAGATTATGTGGTCCTGGAACCATATCACCATTATGACTCCAGAGAAATGTGGAGATTAATGCCACCTTGAAGGTAAGGGAGGTTCTGACCAAACAAGAAAGGAAGAGAAAGAAAAGAAAAAAGACCTCAGGTTCTTGGAGGGAGGAAGGGGGTGGGGGAACAAGATGAAAAGGAAGAAAAAGAGGAGGAGGAGGAAGAGGAGGCCATGGGGGAGGAGGAAGGGGAAGTCAAAAACCAATATTCTTTCATTTTTACCTACTAGAGGACAAATGTACATATGTGAGAGAGAGAGAGAGAGACAGAAAGAGAGAGAGAGAAGGAGGTAAGGAGGAAGAGAGTCGAAGGCATCTATAGTGGAAATATGCAGATAGGTGTTACAGACCTCAAGGACGCTGGCACTAGTAGCCTGCTTCCCTGGAGAAGGCAGTGAGCCTCTTGGGAAGCCTGCCTTTGGCACAGTGCCACATTTGTCCAATGTAGAGCAGAAGCAAGCACTCGTATCCTTGAGGTGGAGATGTAAGAAGGGAAATTTCTAAGAAATAAAGGAAGAACCTAATCTGTAGATAAAAAGGGCACAGTATGTTCTAGGAAATATCAGAACACTAGACACTAAGACATATCCTGGTTAAATGATTTTATTTTAGGACTTAAAAATAGGAGTGGGGGAAGATTTCCAGGCCAAAACCAAAACAAAACAAAAAACAGGTCACTTACAAGGTAGAAAAATCAGTCTGGCTTCAGGTATCATGTGTTCCCATTTTTATAAAATCATTTCTTTTTAGCCATCCATCCTCCATGCATCCACCTTTCTCCTATAGACACATACAGAGCTACTATACCTGGAATGAAATTCATGTAGTATTAACAATTATAATTCTGAGTAAAAGAATTTTGGATGATTGTTATGCTTTATTCCTTGTAACTTTGTTTTATCTCGTTGATTTTATATTATTTCTGTTAAGACTACTATGGTGGAAAATTTTGAGAATCATTTCTACTTGAGTCAACTAATGTTCAGTATAACAGAAACATTTTTGTCTATATTCTTCAAAAGTGAGAAGAAAGAGGAATAGTCTAAAAAACCTTTAAAAGATACTGCTTTTTGTCAGGGAGATAATAGAAAAAGGAATAAAGTTTAGCAGGAAACCAGACTGCCTATAGCAATATTACACATTTTAGTCTGGATAAGTCAACTTCTTCTGTGGTAATAAACAATCCCAGCATCTCAGTGGCTTCAATAATGAACAATTATTTCTTGGTCTTAAAGGCTGAAGGTTAGATTTGGATCTGCAGGGCTCTGTGGGTACCATGTACCTTCTTTTTCCAGATCCAGACTGAAAGAGTAAGCTTTGATGATATTAGGGTGAAGAAAATATTCAGCCTACATGTAAGCATGAGATGCACAAGGCAAGAATGAGTAAGTTTGAATAAATACTGCAGTATACTACATGGGCCTTGATTCCATTCTGTGTTTTTTCTTCATTTATGTCACATAATCTAAATTTTGCCCTTCTATGAAACTATAAGCTTCTTGGGGACAGGTGTTAGGCCTTTGGATTCCAGTTCTTTTATTTTCTATCTGCTAAATGATGAGGAAGGGCTAGAAATTTCTTGGCATAATACAGGGGAAGGGACTCAATAGACAGAAATGCTGAATTTGATCTATCAACTATGTCTCCAATGGGGCCCAGAATCTTTCAAAGATAATTTACTAATCATTCCATCTGTCTCAGAAAGCTGGGACAAGAGTTACTGATGAAGTGGGCTTCACCCCCTGTGGGGATGAGAGGAGTCCTGGGTGGACATCACAGGTGGTAGCAATTCACTGCCAGGAGGAAAGCGGGGGTGGCTATGCTCTCAGGCAGCAGTCCAGACATGATCAACAGATCTCAGGGAAGGGTTCATTCATAGATAACTCTGATGTGGCTCGTTCAAGGGTTCCCAGGAGTGTAAGTAGTGGATATACCACTAAGACACCATATCCCCAACTCCAAGTTTAGCAAGTGGAAGCTTGAATCAAGCCCCCATGCTAGATAGTCATGGTCACAGGAGTTAGTTGGCACACTCAGAGATCCTTGATTAAAGGAGACGCAGGGTTCCTTGAGGAAAGATGCTGCAGTTCTATCAAATATGGACAGTGTACATCTGGGTAAGGTGGTGAGCACCTGCAGTCCCAGGTATTTGGGAGGCTGAGGTGTGAGGAGTACTCGAGCCAGGCAATAGAGGCTGTAGAGCGCTATGATCATGTGAATAGCCATTCCACTCCAGCCTGTACAACATAGTAAGACCCTGTCTCAAAAAAAATATATATATATATGGACAGTGTGAACTTTCCTCCTGGCCTTCTCTGTGGCCACTCCTCTAGTAACTGTGCTCTCCAAACCTTTTAGAGACTATTGGAAGCTGGCTCTGAGCAAAGCTGGAGGCTAGGCTGTTGGCATGTGCCACTCACATGTGCCACAGTGAGGTTTATTGGGGGCAGATGATATATAGGATTCTGACCCTAGTTCATCTCATGGTAGGCCCAGTGGGACCCTAAGCTCATTCTATGATGGTGTCTCAGTTCCTGAAAGTATTATTGGCATACTTAGCCTTAATTCCAGAATCTCCGCATTGGCTCCCTGACCTGTGGAGTAATAATTAGTATAATAGGAAGGACTAAGAGGATGAACTGGTGTTCTCCCTCCCGCACATTCCTTCTGTATGAAACAAGACTGCGATCCTAGTGAGACTGCAGGAATTTGGACCATTATCAAAGACCAGGAAGAAACAGACTTGGTGAGTCCTACCATATTCCCACTCTGTATCCTGGCTTCAAATAGAATGAAGAATGATGATGATGGTTAACAACGTGGGGATTTCAAGTTGGTTGATATTCCAGAGATGACCTTCTTACTGAATCAAATTAGTATATCTCCTGGCATTTGGTCTGCAGCTACTTATCTGGTAAAAACATTCTCTCCATTATGACAACCAGGTTTGCCAGTACCTAAGAATAAGTAGCACAACTCTACTCTTTTATTCAAGGTCATGCCAATTCTCTGATTCTATATCACAACATACAGCTCGCAGGGATCTTGGCCAGGTTTTGGCAAACTTTTCCTGTAAAAGATCAGATAGTAAGTAGTTTGGGCTGTAGTCCATATGGTTTCTGTTGCAACCACTCAACTTTGCCACTGTAGCTCAAAAGCGGCCGTAGACAATAAGTAAATGGATCAATTTGGCTGTGTTCTTACAAAACTTTATCTACAAAAGCAGTTTGCAGGCTGGATTTGGCTCATGGACTGCAGTTTGCCAACTCTCAATCTTGACCATCAACATCTATAGGACATGATGTTAATCCCTAGTGTGATGACAATGTGCAGGTGGGACCTGCAGAACAGGAAGTGGCAGGTGCCCTGTGACAGAGGATGGGAGATATATTCTGAGGAAATACAGGGGCTTGCCATCCCAGTGAAATTTCAGAGTGCAGCTTAATAATTTAGGAAAGTGAAGGTCAAGTTCTTCATCTTTATCACTCTACCACTAAGAATGAGGCACAATTTTTGGTGAGCTTCTTTGGATTTTGGAGGCAATATGTATCATATTTAAATAGTTTGTTCTGGCCGGGCGTGGTGGCTCATGCCTGTAATCCTAGCACTCTGGGAGGCCGAGGCGGGCGGATTGCTTGAGGTCAGGAGTTCGAAACCAGCCTGAGTAAGAGCGAGACCCTGTCTCTACTATAAATAGAAAGAAATTAATTGGCCAACTAATATATATAGAAAAACTTAGCTGGGCATGGTGGCGCATGCCTGTAGTCCCAGCTACTCGGGAGGCTGAGGCAGGAGGATTGCTTGAGCCTAGGAGTTTGAGGTTGCTGTGAGCTAGGCTGACGCCACGGCACTCACTCTAGCCTGGGCAACAAAGGGAGACTCTGTCTCAAAAAAAATAGAAATAAAAATAAATAAATAGTTTTTTCTGACTCACATACTGAGAGTTCTGCAAAGCAGCCTTTGGCCCAGTGCTGAGTATATTATATTATATTATATAAATATAGAATATTGTATTACTATGTCTGCATTGAGCTTCTCTACACCGGATTGGAGGACAAGTCTTCCTGTGTGAGCAGGGAAGTGGTGGGGACATGAGAAAGGATGGTGTTGTCCGATTGGCCTGAAAGACAATCTGCCTACCTCTGTCAGTATCTTATGAGTCAGGCTCCTGGAAGGACTGTGGGGAGTGCTTCACATCATGGAACTTGAAAAGGTGAACAGGCATCTCAGATTTCCTCTTAAGCTGAATAACAGCTTACCTCATCCTGATGTTAAGAGCTGCTCAAAGAGTTTGCTCATTCCAATGTGAGCCTACCACTTAGTTAGGTGAATTTTCTATAAACCTAATAGCAGAAATGTGCTTAATTTTAAATGCGTGGTCAAGGGGCAAGCAGGTAAGAAAGAGGAGAGGAAGAAGAGAAAATTGATATGATCAGTGGTAGTGTAAAAAATTATCACCTCCCCATTAGTCAAAAAAATAAATGGATGCTTAAATGCAAAAGACTTAGACACCACAGAAAAGCACAAAGAAAACAGTAACAACACAAATGATTTTATTAGCCAGGTATGGTGACACATGCCAGTAGTCCCAGCTACTCAGGAGGCTGAGATGGGAGGATTGCTTGAGTTTAGGAGTTTGAGTACAGTCTGGGCAACATAGAGAGATCCTGTCTCTTAAAAAATAATAATAATTTTATTACCCAGAGATAAACACTGTTAACATATGGCTTGTTCCAATCTAGTCCTTTTTCTATGCTATGAATATATATATATATATGTTTGTGTGTGTGTGTGTGTATTTAAACAGAATAATAATATGTATGCTTGTTTGTAGCCTACTTTTGAAGTGATCATCTTTCTATGTCAATAAGTATTCTTAATATTATATGATTTTTATGGCTACATAGAATTCTCTCAAACAGAAAATGCCATACATTTCTTAACCAGTGCCCTATTGCCCTCCATTTAATGCTACTTGCAGAAGCTACCTGCCATTATAGAAAATTTCATGAATGAGCCTTTACAACAAGTTTCACCATATATGGATTTATGGGATCACTGAATATTATTGGAAGACATCAGAGGTCAAGAGTAATTCCATTGATTAAAATAATTAATGTGTCTTTTTTTATCTATAGATTTCCCCAATTCCCCTTTTTGACATTAGTCATACTAATATTCATATCACAATTTAATGTAACCTCCGTCAGTTCTATGAATAACATTTGTGCAGCAATGAATTTTACCTAAAAGACACAAAGCAGATTGCAAAACAATTTTATTATAATGCCACTGATGTGAGTCATTCATCTGGTAGGTATTTATTGAGTGCCTAAAATAAAACCATTCCAAGAGGGCAATATTCCACCAACACTGAGCTCCTATAATGTACAAGAACACTAAGAGGTATAACTTTTTTTAAAGGATTTGCTTTCTGTAGAGAGGTAGAAGACATGGAACCAAGACTAATTAAATAACAGCACTAAAAGATATCGCAAGGTAGTTTCCAGTAATGGGTACAGGTTATTGCTGTAAATCCGCTGTAATTTTTTAAAGATTGGTCCCTGAGGGTTAGAGTAGTCAGAAAAGGGTTTATGGAAAAAACACTAACTCTTGAAAGGTTTAAGAATATAGAAATGAGAGAGAAGAGCTTTCAACTAAGTCTAGGAGACAAGCTTACTTCTCGTTAGGGGCCCAGTAAGTCAAGCTTACCAGAAGTCTAAGAGTAGGAGGTAAAGTCTGAAGACGATTAGTGCTAGGCAGGGAGGCCCTTGAATTCCGGGCTAGCCATCAGAGCCCTGGCTCCACCAGAACAGCATGGGAGGAGGCTTTTAAGCAGTAGAGTGATGTGGCAGCCTGATACCTTGCTATGGTAAAAGTCAGTTCTTAGACTTTATGTCTTCTGAAATCTCTATAGTAAGACATTAAATTTATATTGGAAGTTAAAATTGTTTACCTATCATCACTTCTTTACACTTGACCATTGATCACGATCCATATGCAGAAGAAACCAACTTATTGGTAAAATAGTACAGTTTTACACTCATGTGCAGAATTTGCAAAATTAAGTTTCAAAGGTCCAGAAATTGAATAAGAACTTTTCTCTAAAATATCATGATTAAGACACTGGTCTTAATTCAGTGAAGTTTCTTTTACTAACATTTTTGTGTTGTTAACTTTTTTATTTTACAAAACAAATGCAACATTATTGGAGATATTTTGAAAGTAGAAACAAAATCTTACTCCCAAATCCCAAACGTAACTATTTAAATTTTACATGTATTTCCAGTCTTGTCAAAGTGCATGTTTACTTTTACCCAGTTGCAATAATATTATTATAAGCATTGTAAGCATGCTAAGCAATATACTATAAACATATTAAAACAATCATTTTCCATAATGATCGTTTTAAGATTTGTATAAGCATCTTTGAGTATATGTATCCAATTTAATCATTCCTCCATGTTTAAATGTTTTCCATTTTTTTCTGTTTTGATTAGAACTTTCTATCTGGTGTGCCACTGCCATTCTGGTGTGCAGACTCGGTGCAATATCTCCTTAGTCCTGTGGGAGGCCATGGATGGAGCGTGTGGTGACTGGAGCCCCCATGCTCTCTGGCAGTAAGAGACATCCTTGACTGATTACTTCACTGGATTGTACAAATATTTCTGATGTGCCATTATATGAAAAAAGTTGGGATGCATGTTTATAGTGATGCAGCAATCATCTTCAACTTCTATTACTATTACTGGGCATTGAACTTGGAATGTTGTTACAATTGAGTGTTTTTGTGTGTGGTTTTTTTTTTTTTTTGAGATAGGATCTCTCTCTGTCAGTGCAGTGGCATCATCATAACTCACTGCAACCTCAAACTCCTGGGCTCAAGCGACCCTCCTGCCTCAGCCACCCACCCCCTTCCCCTAGTACCTGGGACTACAGATATGCACCACCACACCCAGCTAATTTTTTTGTTTTTTGTAGAGGTGGAGTCTCTCTCTTGGTTAGGCTGGTCTCAAAATCCTGGCCTCAAGCAATCATCCCACCTTGGCCTCCCAAAGTGCTAGGATTACAAGTGTGAGCCACTGCACCTGGCCTGCTTTTTTCATCTAGTAATGTGATTTGGAGATTATTCCACATCAGCACATGCAGAGCAACTTCATTCTTTTCAATGGGTACTGTATTTTAACTACTTCCTACACATGGATCTTTAGGTTGTTCCCAGACTTTTGTTACTATAAACAGTGCTCCAACAAATATTCTTACATAGTGTGAATTTAGCTGTGGAATAAATGTCTAGACAAGGAATTGCTGGGAAAAACAGCATAATCTTATAAAATTATGATTAGTATCATTAAATTTCCTTCCAAAGAGGTTTACTATTTTTATTCCCACTAACAATGCATATGAAGGCCTATTTCCCAAGCCAAGAATAACTCAATATATCTTTATCTGCTCGAAGGATAAAAAATGGTATCTCACTGACTTGATTTGCATTTAACATAAGATTAAATTTTGTTTTGAACATTTTAAACCAAGGTTTTCTCTGTAATTACAGAAAAAAATCATCCATAAATCTGAAACAGGCACAGATACTACTAGGTGATAAGCTGACGAGAACAAATTCGAAGCAAAAGCTGGTTGGAGTACTGCCCAATGATGAGGATAGCAATAGTGTTTCAATC